>NW_027362761.1:11190194-11937694 GCF_046119375.1 Phyllobates terribilis | reverse complement strand
GCCGCGCACAGGGAAGTTAACTGCTGCAGTGCTGGCCCGGCGGATGAAGAAGTAGTGGCGGCCGCTGCTGGGAGAGCGGTACGGGGCCCCCCCTTCCGCCACTGCTACCGGTATGTGCCGCGGCGGCCCGCACATATAATGAGGGCAATCCGGCATTAGACACCCCGCCCGGAGCCGCGGGCCCTCTGGAGGCTCGGGGCCCCGGGCGGTCGCCCGGATTGCCCTCATTATAATCCGCCTATGGGGTGGGCACAGACACAAGGTGAGCAACTGTTCCCCAAAACACCAATATGAGGAAAGTTGCCAACACAACTGCTAGGTCTTCCCAAGTCTGGCTCTTTCTTAAAGGCTGTCCAGTTAACTCAAAAAAGGCCATGAGCAACATCTGCCATGCCAGCATCAGCATCAAAACATTGTGGATTGTATGCCTCTCCAGGTCTCCGTCTAACCATTAGACAAACAGGTGTTGGGCAAAGCTGAAAATTAGACTCATCAGAGAAGATTACCTTACTCCAGTCCTCTATGGTCCAATCCTTATGGTCTTTGGCAAACTTCAGCCTGGCTCTCCTTTGCTTCTCATTGATGAAAGGCTTTTTTGTAGCTTTACATGACTTGAGGCCTGCCTCTAGGAGCCTGTTACGAATTGTTCTTGCTGTGCACTTCACCCCAGCTGCCATTTGCCATTCCTTTTGTAGTTCACTTGATGTCATCCTGCGGTTGCTGAGTGACATTCGAATAAGATGACGGTCATCCCCGTCAGTGGAGTCGCTTTCGCCCTCTGCCGGTCTGTAGCTTTGTTGTCCCCAATGTCTCAATGTCTGCTGTTTGACTTTGTTGTAATGGACTGCCGTCTTCAAAATTTTAAGTATGGAGGCAACATGATGCTCATTATATCCCTCTGCTAGTAAAGCCAGAATTGAGCCCTTCTTTTCCTCACTCAAGACTTTCCTTTTCAACTCCTTTGGCATGGTTAAAAGTTATTTTTTCATTCAAATTACTTTTGGGCTATTCCTAGCACTTGTTTTGCCATCCAGCTTGTCCTATTTCAAGACGATTGTGAAGAACACAGCAGTGTTTTTTATACTTTCCCTCGTTACATAAGATTTGGTTCAGGTGATCACCTAATCAGAAGCACATTAAGTAGAATGAGGTGTACTTTGGTTGGAATTCAATTGACAGTGAATCGGAATGGCTGTCAGACATGTAGAGATGGTGATTTTAAGAAAACTGTGCAGTGGTCTCTTAATTTTTTCCAGAGCTGTATATCAGTAGCGTAGCTACTGGGGGGCAGAGGGTGCGGTTGCCCCGGGCCCCGTGCTCAGGGGGAATCCACCTCGGGGCGCCCACCCGGAGCTACTCTAACCTTAACTATATCGGAGTGCACAGCGCTCCGATATGGTTAAACCAGGGCTGCACAGCATACTGCTCACTGCTGACTTCCTTTTCCCTGGCCTGTGCTCAGCCGTACTTACATCTCTTAGAAGTGAATACATATGAGCAACACTGCAGCGCCGGGAGGAGGTTAGCGCTCCTTATCTCCCCGCTCCGATGTGCAGTGGAGTGAAGAGGTAGCACACTGCTGACCTCATCACTCTGCTGCTGTCAGTTCAGAGTGAGCTGCAGAACGGCAAGGATGCGTCGTTGGTGCTTGTTACTATGGAGCAGATGGGAACATTGTGAGGGGAAGCAGCATGGGGGTGGGTGGACAATATGGAGACATTTTGGGACAGTATGGAGAGGAGGGAGAATGGGGGATCACATGGAGAAATGGGTGCTCAATATGAAGGAGTGGGGGGACACTATGGAGAGGTGGGAGCGTAGGGGACACTATGGGGGAAGAGGATAGATATTTTGTGACAGAGTCACTGGTGATATTTGTGAGGGAAGATATGTTTCACTGCGGCTACTTGCTTCAGTGAACTAAACCTACAAGTTTTCTCCAGCATGTTATGTGATGGGAGTTAAACCACCACTTTTAAAAGGGAGTGTTTTTTTGTGAATGACCTTTGTGAAGGGTGGGAGGTCATTCACCATATCTCCACCTCAAGGGTGTGGCTGGAGTTAAATCTCTGGCATTGAGGGTTTTTTCTGTTGTGAGTTTGGAGAAGGAAATCTCCAGACTGTGTGGAAATTCATCTCAGGAGGAGCTGAAGTGTGCTGCAACTTAAGCAGGTGAATCACGCATACTATGAACTGTGCTATTGTCTATCTTTTGTTTTACCATTATGCCAGCAAGGCCATGTTTATTTTTTGTGGAACTACCCTGTGGCCAGAGTAACCGTGGAAACAGATTGTGGTGCCCAGTCCCACGAAGTTGGGGTGGTCAAGGACCTGATACATCTCGTCATATTGGGGCAGGACTTTTCTTTATTTTAGGACTTATGGAAAAAGGGGCCCGTATCGAGTTGCTCAGACAAAATCCAGATCTCTTAGGAGGAAACCCCGTTGAAGTGAAAGTTGGATGAGTTCCCTGTGTGTCCTTGCTGGGGAAGAGGATGAGACTGTGACCAAGGAGGCTGACCTCCTTGAGTTAGAAGTGTCCGGAGAGTACTTTCGGTCTGCTCAAGTTCGGGACTAGACCTTAAACTCTTGACAGTGGTACAATGTTACTGTCTGTAATGGGGTTGCTCAAGCCCCGGGGGCAGACACCAGGTTCCCACACTTTGCAGTTCAGGGGGAGTAAGTATATCGGGTGACCAAACAAATGGGTGGTGAGACAGTGGAATAGATGTTAGTTCCAGGACCATACTGACAGAAAGTATTAGATATGGCCCATTCACATGTTCTGGGGGGACACCTGGGAGTCAAGAAAACTCAGGAGAGGATAATGAGGAGGTTCTATTGGCACGGGTGTTACAGGGAGATCGTAGACTATTGTAGGTCCTGCCCCACCTGCCAGATAACCGCGCCCTCCTTTTACTTCCGTAGTCCCCTAATCCCACTACCTGTAATAGAGGTTCCCTTTGAGAGGATTGCCATGGACCTCGTGGGTCCCTTAGTTAAATTGGTTCAGGGCCACTAATACATCCTGTTGGTCATGGACTATGCAACCCGGTACCCCGAAGTGGTACCACTAAGGAACTCGTCAAGTAAAGGTATAGCCTGGGAACTGGTCCATATTTTTGCCAGGAAACGTCTGCCAATGGAGATTTTGACAAACCAGGAAACCCTTTCATGAGCAAAGTGCTGAAGGTGCTGTATAACGGACTTCAGATTGCCCAGCTGCGGACCTCAGTTTACCATCCGCAGACGGTCGGCCTAGTGGAGCGCTTTAACAAAACCTTAAATGCGATGCCCAGGAAGGTCGTTGAGAAGGAGGGGCGAGACTGGGACTACCTGCTTCCGTTTCTGCTCTTGTCCATCAGAGAAGTTCTTCAAGCCTCCACTGGCTTCTCTCCGTTTGAGTTTCTGTATGTTCGGCGTCCACGAGGACTCCTAGATATCGCCAAAGAAACCTGGGAGGCCGAAGTTACGCCCCACCGGAGAATCATCGAGCACGTCGCCCAGGTGCAGGAGAGAATGGCAAAAGTGATGCCCATCGTGAAGGAACATCTCCTCCAGGTGCAGGCAGCACAGGCCACAGGCAATGGTGTATAACTGATCAGTGAGGCTGAGGCAGTTGGAGCCTGGGGATCGCAATCTGGTGCATATACCCACCGTCGAGAGCAAATTCATGGCCAAGTGGCAAGGCTCATATGAGGTGGTGCAGAAACTCAGCGAAATGAACTACAAACCTATAAATATTATTCAAAATTAGGCAAACGACCATAGATAAAAAATAAATACTTTATTATGAATCGAAAATACAGAACACACGATACTATAAAAAATGGGAAAAGGGGCAAGGAAAGATATAAAAACCATAAAAAATGGAGGGGAATGGATGTGCATCAATTTATATACATATACACATGATCAACAAGAATATAGTAATACAAACTAAGGGTAATAGCCATGCTCTCCTAGCCACAGTAAGAGAACTGAGGAAAAGTGCACAATTTCAATAGTCATACCCATAGGTTTGCAGCAGGGGCGGAACTACCGCCCGTGCAGCCGGTTCATTGAACGGGGGCCCCGAGGGAGAGGGGGCCCCTCCAGCCTCCAGCAGGGCCGCCATCAGGGCATGACTGCCCTGACTCCAGTATGGGGCCCGGCCGGTAGGGGCCCCCTCGGGGGCCCCCCTCTTGTGCGTCTCTCTCCTCATGGGGCCCCCGGCCCCATGCTATGCGCCGGGTCCGGGACTTTTCAGCGCTGAGCTGCGCTGTTGCAGCAGCGCCTTCATGATTCCCCTGACTTCCGGTCATGTGACGGTGCCGTCACATGGCCGGAAGTCAGGAGAACCTGGTGTCAGCGATTTGGACGAGCGCCAGGATTCTGCAGGGATCGCATGGGGGTAAGTATAACAAGTTTTATTTTTTTTAAAATACAATTAACTAGGAGTGGAGAGATGGGAGATGCACATGTGTGTGGGGGGGTGAGATGGGAGATGCACATGTGTGTGGGGGGGATGGGAGATGCACATGTGTGTGGGGGGGATGGGAGATGCACATGTGTGTGGGGGGGGAGATGGGAGATGCACATGTGTGTGGGGGGGAGATGGGAGATGCACATGTGTGGGGGGGGAGATGGGAGATGCACATGTGTGGGGGGGGAGATGGGAGATGCACATGTGTGGGGGGAGATGGGAGATGCACATGTGGTGGGGGGGAGATGGGAGATGCACATGTGGTGGGGGGGAGATGGGAGATGCACATGTGTGGGGGGGGAGATGGGAGATGCACATGTGTGGGGGGGGATGGGAGATGCACATGTGGTGGGGGGAGATGGGAGATGCACATGTGTGGGGGGGGAGATGGGAGATGCACATGTGGGGGGGTGAGAGAGGTGCACATGTGGTGGAGGGGGATGAGAGAGGGGCACATGTGGGGGAGGGGGATGAGAGAGGGGCACATGTGGGGGAGGGGGATGAGAGAGGGGCACATGTGGGGGAGGGGGATGAGAGAGGGGCACATGTGGGGGAGGGGGACGAGAGGGGCACATGTGGGGGAGGGGGTGAGAGATGTGCACATGGGGGGGGGTGAGAGCTGCACATGGGGGGGTTTGAGAGCTGCACATGGGGGAATTGGGAGTAGGGGGATAATGAGCTGCACATAACGAATGTGGGGTGGGGGAGAGTAAATGATAAATGATGATGGGATGGGGAGAGCACGGACATGATATAATGAATTGGGGCAGGGGGTGCATGTAAATATTGAATGCGGGGAGCAGGAAGTATAGAGTAGGGGGCGTTGCGGATGCAGGAGTGTGACTGGTAACAAATTGGCGGAAAGAGTAGAGGTTCTAATTAAATTATATATTAAGTGCCTATTTACAGTTAATGGGGGCACAGTGGTGGATTACAATTTATATTTGGAATGGTAGGTTGCGTAATAACTAACCATATATTGATGGTGGATGCACGTCTGTATTCAGCTGCGTAATGTAGAAGTTGGGGAATGTGCTCTAGATAACTGTGTTATTTTATGCAGAGACGAGTCCTGGCTGGAAGACGTGATGGCGGTCTGTGCTGGATGAAGGAGAAAAGCGAAGATGAGGGACTTCACCTAGAGACGTCACCGGTGAGTCAGTCTATTACATGTACACTGTGTATAATGTCACTGGTGATCACTGTATTACCTGTACACTGACACTATATACAGAGCTCCTGTGTATAATGTCACTGATGATCACTGTATTACCTGTACACTGACACTATATACAGAGCTCCTGTGTATAATTTCACTGGTGATCACTTCATTACCTGTACACTGACACAATATACAGAGCTCCTGTGTATAATGTCACTGGTGATCCCTGTATTACCTGTACACTGACACTATATACAGAGCTCCTGTGTATAATGTCACTGATGATCACTGTATTACCTGTACACTATATACAGAGCTCCTGTGTATAATGTCACTGGTGATCACTGTATTACCTGTACACTGACACTATATACAGAGCTCCTGTGTATAATTTCACTGGTGATCACTAGATTACCTGGACACTTACGTTATACATACCATGTATAGAGCTCCCGTGTATAATGACACTTATGGTAATATTAGTAATGTGGTGGTAATATTAGTAATGTAGTGGTAATATGTGGTCTGGTCATGGTGTGGCAGTTTTTCTCCCTTCTGTGTGGTATTATTCGGTCACTATGTTGTGGTAATATGTGGTCTGGTCATGGTGTGGCGGTATTCCCTGTATGTGGTATTATTGGTCATTTAAAAAAAAAATGTATATGACACATTCCCTTAAAGAAAACTAAATAAAAATATATCTAAAAAGAGTATTGGATATTTTAAGAAAATTATAATAGGTTAGAGTAGGGCCCGCCCAGAAGAGTCTACCTTATCATGGTGGCGGCTTTAAAAATCTTTTGGCCAAAACAAAAGCTGATGGCTATGTATGTGGCGCCGTCACATGGCCGAACGTCAGGAGAACCTGGTGGCAGCGACGTGGACGAGCGCCAGGATTCTGCAGGGATTGCATGGGGGTAAGTATAACAAGTTTTATTTTTTTTAAATACAATTAATTAACTATGAGTGGGGGGAATCAGAGATGCACATGGGGGGGTGAGAGATGCACATGGGGGGGTGAGAGATGCACATGGGGGGATGAGAGATGCACATGGGGGGGATGAGAGATGCACGGGGGGTGAGAGCTGCACATGGGTGGGATCAGAGCTGCACATGGGGGGGTGAGAGATGCACATAGGGGGTTATGTTTACATAACTTTGTTGCCTTATGAAGGGCAGGGGGGGCCCCCCAAAATTTCTTGCACAGGGGCCCACTACAGTCTGTGTCCGCCCCTGGTTTGCAGAAATATCTAAAAGGGATTTAATTTAAGAAATGATGAGTGAATATCCAAAATAGGAATAGTATAGTACTGCAAGCCATCTTATCTAGAGTCAATCACATATTACAAAAACCCAGAGCCAAATCAATCCAAATGAATGTTCATATATGATTGATCATTCAAAAAAATGGAGATAAAACCATATATCTCATAGTCCAAAGCGTGTCATCATTAATCATTTGTAAACATACATCAGAAGTTCATCAGAGTACTGCATGGAAAATAATGTCAGGTGACATACCAACCTATAGGGCACACCACATTCCCCTCTACCTACTCCAAAGCGAAGTTCGCTTTCGCTTCGCCACTCCCTGACGAATGTTCGGAGACTGACTAGTCCACTCCACTCCCTGGGTTCCGGTCCGGAAACTGGCTAGTCCACTCCAGGACCTTGAAATGCTTCTTACGGAGTTACTAATTAGTTGCCCTGGCTGTGTGTTTTGGGTTATTGTCATGCTGGAAGACCCAGCCACGATCCATCTTCAATGCTCTTACTGAGGGAAGGAGGTTGATGGCCAAAATCTCATTGGCCAAAATCTCGCAATACATGACCCCATCCATCCTCCTTTCAATATGGTGCAGTCGTCATGTCCCCTTTGCAGAAAAGCACAATCAAAGTATGATATTTCCCCCACCATGCTTCATGGTTGGGACGGTGTTCTTGGGGTTGTACTCATCCTTCTTCTTCTTCCAAAACATGGCGAGTGGAGTTGATACCAAAAAGTTTTATTTTGGTCTCATCTAACCACATGACCTTCTCCCATGCCTCCTCTGGATCATCCAAATGGCCACTGGCGAACATTAAACGGGCCTAGACATGTGCTGGCGTGAGCAAGGAGACCGCGTGTGCCCTGCTGGATTTTAATCCATGATGGCGTAGTGTGTTACTAATGGTAATGTTTGAGCCTGTGGTCCCAGCTTTTTTCAGGTCATTGACCAGGTCCTCCCATGTAGTTTTGGGCTCATTCCTGACCATTCTAAGAATCATCCTTACCCCACAAGGCGAGATCTTACATGGAGCCCTAGACCGAGGAAGATTGAGGTATAATGCATCCCCCTTATAGTGATATGGTATAATGCGGGCCTCGCAGAGGTACAATGCGGGCCCCGCAGAGGTACAGTGCAGGCCCCACCAAGGTACAGTGCGGGCCCCACAGAGGTACAATGCGGGCCCCACTGAGGTATAATACACACCCCATAGTACTCCAGCACATACTCACTGATTTAAAAGTAAATAAATACAATACTCACCTCACCTCATTACCCTGCTGCACTATTGTCTGCAGCATGTCTCAGCAGCTCCACTGCCCAGCACAGCGTGGAGCACGATGAAGTGACATCATCGCGCCCACTGCATCAGATGATGGGAGAGGGGCGTCACCTGATGCTCTCTCCTCCATCATTGCTTTCAATTGTATCAGAATCTATCATGCTGACACAATTGAATGCGTGATGGGGTGGGAGGGGCGCTATTAGCAGCCCATCACTAAGGGACTTGGGGAACTGGGGGCCCTAGGCAAATGCCTAGTTTGCCTACCCCTAATGCCAGTCCTGCATATACAGTGCAACATACATTTTTACTTAAGATAGGATGTCTGTGATTCCTCAGCCCCTCCGCCCGCCTCCGGTCCTCGATCCTTGAGTCAGGTCATTCAAAGATCGGCGGCAGACAGAGGGGCTGGGGAATCACAGACAGGGAAGAGAATACCCAGTATATTGTGCATCGAAATCTAATTAGCAGAAAACGTAAAATACTGGTTAAAAAAGAACCACAAAGCGGATTTTTTCACCAACCAATGTAATCAGCATTACAGTGCCATTAAAGCCACGTCTTTATGTAACATTATAAAAAGGTGCTGACAGGTTTTTCTTTAAGTTTTCTTACAATCATTGTTCTTGTCAACACACTCTCCTGTGCCAAGGTTCAATGAAGGCTCCTCAATTTTTACAAATTTTTTTAGAAAAAAGGTGAAATTTTTTGCCTAAGTTAGGAATGCACTGAAATTTGTGACCTTTTGACAACAATTCTGGCACATAGCTTTTATACATTTTCCACAAACAGGTTTTACATTTGATCAAATAATTTGCAAACATACATAATATCTAGTGTTGAGCGAGCACTAAAATGCTCGGGTGCTGGAAGCTCGGGCCGAGCTCACTGTGATACTCGGGTGCTCGACCCGAGCAACGAGCCCAATGTTAGTCTATGGGAGACCCGAGCATTTTTGCAGCGGCACCCCTGGCAGTCTGTAGAAAGCCTAAAAAGTGCCCAAAACGATAGTGACAGTGCTCAAAACACATGGGGACAGCATGTGCATCGCCCCAGGAAGCATTTCGTCACTGCTGTCAACAACGTGGTCAGAGGTATTAAGCCACTTTTACGGGCTCACAATAAAACGTTCAAAAACGAAACTGAAACGGTTTTCCTGTGAAATATGTTAAGGAACTTCCTTTCCAAGGTAAAGACTTGTGTATAAGGTAAAATAAATAACCAAAAACAAAAATACTCCTTCACACCTTGGGCTATGTTCACAAGTAGCATTTTTTATGCGTTTTTGCACTTTTGTATTGCTTTCAAACGTGACAAATACATTCACCGGGAAATGTCATTTTAACATTTTACAATCTTATCTGGCCATGTGCTGTGTGACACATGCATACAGTGCTGAAAAGACATGGGAACAGCATGGGGAAGACCCCTGGAAGCATCTCTGACTCCCAGGTCACTGCCTAAAAGTGTGCTCATCAGAAGTGATCCTTGCCGCATCAGAAGATGCAGACTTGCAACTATCCCCGTGCAAGTCCTTGTCTCTGGGCAGTGTTCAATTGTACCACGCCATTCCTTGCAATGCAAGCACAAGTATGCAGCCTGCCACCCACCCACCCCAGGCTGCAGTACCATACTGCTAGCTTGCACTTGAAATGGGGCCTTTTAGTTTGGAGGAGGCCGAAGCTGGCCACTACCTCATGGCTGCTTCGGCAGCGAGGTATCCATACTCAGTCCCCAGCCGCCCGGTGGCCGGGTGTCCACGCTCGGTCCCCAGACGCCTGGGGGCGGCCGGGTGTCCATAAACGGTCCCCAGCTGCCCCTATTTCTCCTTGGAAGTTCCCCCCACAATTTTCTTAGCCCGGCCTGCTTTAGGGCAGCATTGGATGAGCCCACCAGAGAACCAGACTCCTCCGGTGGGCCCTGGCTTCTCCATCAGGTGAGTTGAGAGTGCCAAGGTGAGGAGCACGATGATGATGATAGAAGCTAGCATCTGCTTTGTTTTCTTGGAATGCAAGTGTAAGTGTGCAACCTGCCACCCACCCACCCCCAGGCAGAAATACCATACTGCTAGCTTGCACTTGAAATGGGGCCTTTTAGTTTGGAGGAGGCCGAAGCTGGCCATTACCTCATGACTGCTTTGGCAGCAAGGTAACTCAGGTACTCAGTCCCCAGCTGCCCAGCGGCCGGGTGTCCACGCTCGGTCCCCAGCCGCCAGGGGGCGGCCGGGTGTCCATACTCGGTCCCCAGCCGCCCCGCAGCCAGGTGTCCACACACGGTCCCCATCCGCCTGGGGGCGGCCGGGTGTCCATAAACGGTCCTCGGCCTGCTTTAGGGCAGCATTGGATGAGCCCACCAGAGAACCAGACTCCTCTGGTGGGCCCTGGCTTCTCCATCAGGGGAGTTGAGAGTGCCAAGGTGAGGAGCATGATGATGATAGAAGTTAGCGTCCGCTTTGTTTTCTTGGAATGCAAGCGCATGTATGTAGTAGTGGCTAGGCCTGAGGTGGCCAGCGTTTTGGCGTATATCCTACCTCCTCCGAGGATTGCTGGATGTTTTCCCAGTTCTATGACTCCCGTTAAAACAAAGCTTCAGGTGATGAATGATGGATGAGGTGGTGGCAAAGGAGAAAGAGCAGGAGGAACAGGGACCATTCACATCAATATCAGGCCAGTCAACCACACATGTCTTGTAGGATATGTTTCTGTACCAAAAGGAGCGGTTTGGCTACACAGTTATAGGGCATGCAGTGAGTGCAATGCCTACCAAAAATTTCGAGGCACTCCAATGCCCCTTGAAAGTGACATGGAGGTCAAAGGGCCTTAACTAAACCTTTTTTTCCATTTATAGCAACTGGGTCTCCTGTGCACTGTTGGCCTAAGCAGTGAATGGAAGGCTTTCCAAAAATTATGAGGAACTGCAATGCCCCTTGAAACAGATGTGGATTACAGCATACTAAAAACCTTCTACCCATTATTGGGGAGTGGGTCTCCCTTAGTGTTCGCCTATGCATTGAAAAGCAAAAGCTGACAAAAATTAGGAGGAAATGCAATGCCCATTGGAAGAATGGTGGAGGTCGCAGTGGAATAAAAGACAATATCAATGCCCCTTGAAAAAGTGGTGGAGGTCGCAGTAGCTTAACAAGATGGTTTTAATGCCCCTTGGAAGAGACATGGAGGTCACAGTAGCTTAATAAGACGATTTTAATGCCCCTTGAAAGAGACGTGGAGGTCGCAGTAGCTTAACAAGATGGTTTTAATGCCCCTTGGAAGAATGGTGGAGGTCGCAGTGAAATAAAAAGACAATATCAATGCCCCATGGAAAAGTGGTGGAGGTCGCAGTAGCTTAACAAGACGGTTTAATGCCCCTTGGAAAAGGGGTGCAGGTCGCAGTAGATTAACAAGATGGTTTTAATGCCCCTTGGAAGAGACGTGGAGGTCGCAGTGGAATAAAAAGACAATATCAATGCCCCTTGGAAAACTGGTGGAGGTCGCAGTAGCTTAGCAAGACGGTTTTAATGCCCCTTGGAAGAGACGTGGAGGTTGCAGTAGCTTAACAAGACGGTTTTAATGCCCCTTGGAAGAATGGTGGAGATCGCAGTGGAATAAAAAGACAATATCAATGCCCCTGGGAAAAGTGGTGGAGGTCGCAGTAGCTTAACAAGACGGTTTTAATGCCCCTTGGAAGAATGGTGGAGGCCGCAGTGGAACAAAAAGACAATATCAATCCCCCTGGGAAAAGTGGTGGCGGTCGCAGTAGCTTAACAAGACGGTTTTAATGCCCCTGGGAAAAGTGGTGGAGGTCGCAGTGGAATAAAAAGACAATATCAATGCCCCTTGAAAAAGTGGTGGACGTCGCAGTAGCTTAACAAGACGGTTTTAATGTCCCTTGGAAGAATGGTGGAGGTCGCAGTGGAATAAAAAGACAATATCAATGCCCCTTGGAAAACTGGTGGAGGTCGCAGTAGCTTAGCAAGACGGTTTTAATGCCCCTTGGAAGAGACGTGGAGGTTGCAGTAGCTTAACAAGACGGTTTTAATGCCCCTTGGAAGAATGGTGGAGATCGCAGTGGAATAAAAAGACAATATCAATGCCCCTGGGAAAAGTGGTGGAGGTCGCAGTAGCTTAACAAGACGGTTTTAATGCCCCTTGGAAGAATGGTGGAGGCCGCAGTGGAACAAAAAGACAATATCAATCCCCCTGGGAAAAGTGGTGGCGGTCGCAGTAGCTTAACAAGACGGTTTTAATGCCCCTGGGAAAAGTGGTGGAGGTCGCAGTGGAATAAAAAGACAATATCAATGCCCCTTGAAAAAGTGGTGGACGTCGCAGTAGCTTAACAAGACGGTTTTAATGTCCCTTGGAAGAATGGTGGAGGTCGCAGTGGAATAAAAAGACAATATCAATGCCCCTTGGAAAACTGGTGGAGGTCGCAGTAGCTTAGCAAGACGGTTTTAATGCCCCTTGGAAGAGACGTGGAGGTTGCAGTAGCTTAACAAGACGGTTTTAATGCCCCTTGGAAGAATGGTGGAGATCGCAGTGGAATAAAAAGACAATATCAATGCCCCTGGGAAAAGTGGTGGAGGTCGCAGTAGCTTAACAAGACGGTTTTAATGCCCCTTGGAAGAGACGTGGAGGTCGCAGTAGCTTAACAAGCCTGTTTTAATGCCCCTTGGAAGAGACGTGAAGGTTGCAGTGGCTTAACAAGATGGTTTTCATGGCCCTTGGAAGAGACGTGGAGGTCACAGTGGAATAAAAAGGCAATATCAATGCCCCTAGGAAAAGTGGTGGAGGTCCCAGTAGCTTAACAAAACGGTTTTAATGCCCCTGGGAAAAGTGGTAGAGGTCTCAGTAGCTTAACAAGACGGTTTTAATGCCCCTGGGAAGAGACGTGGAGGTCGCAGTAGCTTAACAAGGCTGTTTTAATGCCCCTTGGAAAAGTGGTGGAGTTCGCAGTAGCTTTATAAGTGTCACGGCTGTGTCGCCACGAAGATCGTCACGATTACACAGCCTGACTTCTCGCAGCTGACTTTTTGGTGCTTTGTGTTTTCGGCAGTGAGGGAGTTAATTCTCTCTCTCTCTGTGCTAGACGAGGTCCAGCCTCGCCCAGCTGCAATCAATGCTGCTGTAGTGAGTCTCCTTCAAATGCCTGGTGGTCTGTTTGGGAAGTGTCGGTGAAAGCATTTCATACAGACTTACAGAGCGGATCATGGTATTTGGAGTTTCTGAGATAAGTGTATTTGGAGTGTATTTTCCCTTCCTCGCTTTATCATTTATCTCCTTTCCCGTTCGTGTTCCCTCTGTTGTAGTTGTGTAGTTTTTGTATGCAAGGTGGTTTTGGTTTTTCCCTTGTACTGTCTCGTTCGTCTGAGTACTGTGTGTGGGCATATTATTACTTGTCCTCTTTTGTTGTGATCGGGGTCCTTCTCAGGACTAGATTACTTAGGTGCAGGGATCCTCAGGAGGTAGGGGTTACGCTGGCGGCCTGGACCTCTGTACCTTTAACAGTACCTCCAGGTTGAGGGATTAGTCAGGGCCCCAGCTTAGGGTCAGCTTAGGCCCCCTACCTCCAGTATACAGAGACAGCGTGACATTTTCACCGACCCACTTAGTTTTTCTCCAGCTACCATGGATCCAGTAGCCGGTCTAGCTCGGCAGTTGCAGAGTTTGTCCATGGAGCTGGCGGACGTTAGGTCCAAGGTTTTGCATCCTCTGGAGCAAGCCGGACCAGAACCTAAAGTAGCTCTCCCTGACAGGTTCACTGGGGGGCGGGACAAGTTTTTTGTTTTCCGGGAGGCATGCAAATTGTACTTTCGGCTGCGGCCTCGGTCATCGGGGAGTGAAGAACAAAGGGTGGGAATTGTCATCTCGCTCCTACAAGGGAACCCACAATCTTGGGCGTTCTCTCTTCCCCCGGGCTCCCCGGCTCTCCAGTCAGTGGATAGGTTTTTCGCTGCTCTGGGACTCGTATATGATGACCCAGATCGGATCTCCCTTGCTGAGTCTAAGTTACGTAGGATCCAGCAGGGAGATCGTCCGGCGGAGGAATTCTGTTCGGAGTTCCGTAGGTGGGCCACGGACACCCAGTGGAATGACCCGGCTCTTAGGAGCCAGTTTTGTCAAGGTTTATCCGACAAATTACAGGATGTGTTGGCACAGTATGACTCTCCCGCGTCACTGGAAGCCGCTATGGCCCTGGCTATTCGCGTTGACAGACGGCTTCGGGAGAGGTGCGGGATAACTCGACCCCCTGTGATGACTCCACCTCCTACAAGGTCCCCTCATATGGTGGTTCCCCTGGTCAGTCCAGAGGAGCCTATGCAATTAGGAGGGACATCATTTCGGGGGAGGGGACCGGTGGTGCGCCATAAGACAGGAAGGTGTTTCTTCTGCGGGAGAAAGGGACATTTTATTGGGGGGTGTCCATCCCGTCCCTTGCAGAGTGAAGAGTCGTCGGAAAACTGTTGATCCCAGGTTGTGTGGTGGACGGCAATCTGGGAGTAGGTATTTCGTCCCTAGGTTCGTCTCAGTTTCTCGTACCGGCGGAGGTGGTGGTGGGTACGAGAACTGAGAGGATATCTGTTCTTCTGGATAGTGGGGCCGGGGCTAATCTGGTTGATGCTCGGTTTGCTCGGGTTCAAGGTATGCGATTGAGTGAGTTGGCTAAACCCATCCCCATATTCTCGATCGATGCCAGGCCTCTCGGTCAGGGAAGTTTTTTGCAAGCTGTGCATGACGTAAAACTTCAAGTGGGGGCGATACATAAAGAACTGTTGTCTTGCTACGTGTTGGAGGGTCTTCCCACTCCTATAGTGTTGGGCCTTCCTTGGTTAAATAAGCATAACCCGGTTATTAATTGGCAAACCAGAGAGATAAGCCAATGGAGTAAATTCTGTAATAAAAACTGCATGAACACGGTCATCGGTGCGGTTACTCCTTGGGTCTTACCTCCATTTCTGGCGGACTTTGAGGATGTATTCTCGGAGAAAGGGTGTCAGGAACTACCTCCTCATCGCGAGTATGACTGTTCTGTAAAACTGCTCCCTGAGGCCAAGTTACCTAAAGCTAGGTTGTATAACCTTTCTGGTCCTGAGAGGCAGGCCATGAAGGATTATATTTCAGAAAGTCTGGCTAAGGGGCATATTAGACCTTCATCTTCACCGGTGGCTGCGGGGTTCTTCTTTGTTAAGAAGAAAGATGGAGGCCTACGCCCTTGCCTGGATTTCCGTGAACTTAATCGGATTACGGTCCGAGATCCGTATCCACTCCCACTTATTCCCGATCTCTTTAATCAGATCGTGGGCGCCAAATGGTTCTCTAAGTTGGATCTCAGGGGGGCGTACAATCTGATTAGGATGAAGGAGGGGGATGAGTGGAAGACGGCGTTTAACACTCCGGAGGGGCATTATGAGAACCTTGTCATGCCATTCGGTCTGACTAATGCCCCGGCGGTGTTCCAACACTTTGTTAATGACATTTTTCGCCGCCTGGTGGGACAGTTTGTTGTCATATATCTGGATGATATCTTAATTTACTCGCCGGATCTGGTGTCTCATCAGGAGCACGTTAGGCAGGTGTTACAGATCTTGCGGGATAATAAACTGTATGCCAAATGGGAAAAGTGTGTGTTCGCCGTACAGGAACTCCAGTTTTTAGGCTTCCTGGTTTCAGCGTCCGGTTTTCGTATGGACCCTGGGAAAGTGCGGGCAGTTCTTGAGTGGGATCGGCCAGAGAATCTTAAGGCACTACAACGTTTCCTGGGGTTTGCTAATTATTACCGGAAGTTCATTCGTAATTTCTCGTCCATGGTTAAGCCTCTCACAGACATGACTAAAAAGGGGACGGATTTTTCTAGGTGGTCTGACAAGGCTTGTCAAGCATTCTCCTGCTTGAAAAAATGTTTTGCCTCGGCACCCATACTCATTCAACCTGATGCGTCACAGCCATTCATTGTAGAGGTAGACGCTTCCGAGGTAGGGGTGGGAGCAGTATTGTCACAAGGTTCGTCCCCTGGTAAGTGGCATCCGTGCGCCTTTTTCTCTAAAAAATTGTCGTCCGCTGAGAGGAATTACGATGTCGGCAATAGGGAACTCTTAGCCATTAAGTTAGCTTTTGAGGAGTGGCGCCATTTTTTGGAGGGGGCAGTCCATCCGGTCACCGTCATCACCGATCACAAGAACCTGCTATATCTGGAGTCCGCGAAACGTCTGAATCCCAGACAAGCTAGGTGGTCATTGTTTTTTACCAGGTTTAATTTTGTCGTTACATATCGTCCTGGGTCAAAAAATGTAAAGGCGGATGCCTTATCTCGTAGTTTCCCTGGGGCCGGGAATACGGACGACCCGATTCCTATCCTTCAGGAGGGGGTGGTGGTTTCGGCAGTATGCTCTGAGCTGGAGGAGGAGGTATTGGAGGCTCAGGGGGACGCCCCTGTTGGACCTCCGGGGAGACTGTTTGTTCCAGATCAGTTGCGACAAAAGGTGATCGAGGCACACCATAACTCAGTTTTGGCAGGACACCCGGGGAGTAAAGCAACTGTGGATCTTCTCTCGCGTCGGTTTTGGTGGCCTAACCTACATAGGGAGGTGGTAACTTTTGTCGCGTCCTGTGGGGTTTGTGCGCGCTCTAAGACCTCACATACCCGTCCGTCTGGGGCCCTCTTACCTTTGAAGATCCCGGAGCGTCCTTGGACTCATCTGTCTATGGACTTTATTACGGACCTCCCTCCGTCTTCGGGTAAAACGGTCATACTCGTTGTAGTGGACAGGTTCAGCAAGATGGCACATTTTATCGCTCTTCCGGCTCTCCCTAATGCTAAAACTCTTGCGCAGGTGTTCATTGGGGAGATTGTGAGGCTTCACGGGGTACCCTCCGATGTGGTGTCTGATCGGGGGTCTCAGTTTGTGTCCAAGTTCTGGAAGGCGTTTTGTGCACGGCGGGGGATGCATTTGTCATTCTCATCGGCTTTTCACCCTCAGACCAATGGTCAGACGGAACGTATGAACCAGAGCTTGGAGACATATCTCCGGTGTTTTGTGTCAGAGAACCAGGAGGACTGGGCTTCTTTCTTACCTCTGGCAGAGTTTGCTCTCAATAATAGGCGGAGCGAGTCCACTGGTAAGTCCCCGTTTTTTGGGGCATATGGTTTTCACCCCCAGTTTTGTACTTTCAGTAGGGGGGGCTCTTCGGGGGTTCCTGAGGAGGAACGATTTTCCTCATCACTCGCTTCAGTATGGAGAGGGGTGCTGAAGAATCTGAATACTATGGGGAACCGATACAAACGTATGGCTGATAGGAGGAGAGTGTCTGGTCCGGACCTAAGTGTGAACGATCGGGTATGGTTGTCTACCAGGAATATTAAACTTAAGGTTCCCTCCTGGAAACTGGGTCCCAGGTTCATCGGGCCGTACAGAATCAGTTCTATTATTAATCCGGTGGCATTCCGTCTTGACCTCCCCCCTACGTTTAAAATTCACAACGTGTTCCACAGATCGTTGCTTAAGAGGTATGTGGCGCCGGTGGTACCGTCACCTTTACCTCCCCCTCCAGTGGTGGTCAATGGTAACTTGGAGTTCCAGGTATCAAGGGTCATCGATTCACGTTTTAATCGTCGGTCCCTTCAGTACCTGGTTCATTGGAAAGGGTATGGTCCCGAGGAGAGGATGTGGGTTCCTGCGTCGGATATTAACGCAGACCGATTAGTTCGGGCCTTCCACACGACTCACCCGGATAAACCTGGCCCTGAGGGTCCGGAGGCCCCTCGTAGAAGGGGGGGTACTGTCACGGCTGTGTCGCCACGAAGATCGTCACGATTACACAGCCTGACTTCTCGCAGCTGACTTTTTGGTGCTTTGTGTTTTCGGCAGTGAGGGAGTTAATTCTCTCTCTCTCTGTGCTAGACGAGGTCCAGCCTCGCCCAGCTGCAATCAATGCTGCTGTAGTGAGTCTCCTTCAAATGCCTGGTGGTCTGTTTGGGAAGTGTCGGTGAAAGCATTTCATACAGACTTACAGAGCGGATCGTGGTATTTGGAGTTTCTGAGATAAGTGTATTTGGAGTGTATTTTCCCTTCCTCGCTTTATCATTTATCTCCTTTCCCGTTCGTGTTCCCTCTGTTGTAGTTGTGTAGTTTTTGTATGCAAGGTGGTTTTGGTTTTTCCCTTGTACTGTCTCGTTCGTCTGAGTACTGTGTGTGGGCATATTATTACTTGTCCTCTTTTGTTGTGATCGGGGTCCTTCTCAGGACTAGATTACTTAGGTGCAGGGATCCTCAGGAGGTAGGGGTTACGCTGGCGGCCTGGACCTCTGTACCTTTAACAGTACCTCCAGGTTGAGGGATTAGTCAGGGCCCCAGCTTAGGGTCAGCTTAGGCCCCCTACCTCCAGTATACAGAGACAGCGTGACAATAAGACTGTTTTAATGCCCCTTGGAAGAATGGTGGAGGTCGCAGTAGAATGAAAAGACAATATAAATGCCCCTGGGAAAAGTGGTGGAGGTCGCAGTAGCTTAACAAGACGGTTTTAATGCCCCTTGGAAAAGTGGTGGAGGTCACCCTGGTGGTATAGTGGTGGTGGAGGCTGAGGATAAGGAGAAGAGCAAAATACAGCCGAAATGAGGAAGCGTATACCCATGTGTGGGTGTGAAGCAGTGCATGGGAATACACCTCCCGAAATAACACAGTGGATTTTACTTTGTTACTCTGCTGTCATTTGGTGGTGATGAGAAGTCTGGCCCAATCCCGCCCTTGTTCATTTTGAAAAGGGTCATCTTGTCAGCATTGTCAGTTGACAGGCGAGTGCGCTTATCAGTTATAATTCCCCCAGCGGCACTAAAAACACGATCCGATAACACGCTAGCGGCAGGGCAGGCCAGGACCTCCAAGGCGTACAGAACGAGTTCATTCCAAATGTCCAACTTGGATACCCAATAATTAAAAGGCACAGAGGAATCACGGAGGAAGCTGGTACGGTTGGCAAGGTACTCCCTCACCATCTTTTGAAACTTTCCACTCCTTGTGAGAGTACCCCGCGCCTCAGGGCCTGTAAGCTGGGCGGGTCTCAGAAAACTGTCCCAGAACATTGACAGTGTTCCGTCTCTCTCGCCTGTACGCCTTGGTTGGTCAACGAACTGTGACCTCTGCCGCTAGCGTGTTCAGATGGGAATTTTTTTAACAGTTCTGCAGCAAGAAACTTCTGGTACTGCCCCATTTTCATAGACCTCTCCACCTCAGGAATAAGAGAGTGAAAGTTCTCCTTGTAGCGGGGGTCTAAAAGTGTCACCAACCAGTAATGACTGTCACCCAACATTTTGACAACGCGAGGGTCACGGTTAAGGCAGCGTAACATAAAGTCAGCCATGCATGCCAGATTGGTAATGGGCAAGACTTCCGTGTCCTCACCAAGATGATGACTGACTATGCTCTCCTCCTCCTCCTCCCTGTCCTCAGGCCACCCACGCTGAACCGACTGTATGACAGTTGTACAGGTACTACCGTCTACAGCGCATGATACCAGCTCCTGTTCTTCCTCCTCCTCCTCTCCCTCATTCTCCCCCAATGCATGTTGGGATGAGATGAGGCTGGGCTGTGTGTAATCGCCCATTACGGGTTCTTGATCCATCTCATCATAGTCTGGATGCAATGCCTCTTCTTTAATTCTCTGCAGAGAGTGTTGCAAAAGACAGACAAGTGGGATGCTGACGCTAATGATGGCGTCATCGCCACTTACCATCTTGGTGGACTCCTCAAAGTTTGTCATGATGGTAAAGATGTCAGACATCCAGGTCCACTCCTGAGGTCTTATGTGTGGAGTCTGACCTGAATATCGACGGCCTTGTTGCAGCTGGTACTCCACAACTGCTCTCTTCTGCTCACAAATCCTTTGCAACATGTGGAGGGTAGAGTTCCAACGTGTGGGGACATCACACACCAGTCGGTGTGCCGGAAGCTGCAAATGCTGCTGCAACACAGCATGGGCAGCGGAAGCTGGAGCCGACTTCCGAAAATTAGCTGACAGGCGGCGTACTTCAATAATAATAATAATAATATTTTTTTTTATTTTTATAGCGCCAACATATTCCGCAGCACTTTACAAGTTTTAGGGGGGACTTATACAGACAATACAGAATAAGCATATTTCATATTGAAAGGAGTGAGGGCCTTGCTCACAAGCTTACAGTCTATGAGGAAATGGGGGAGACACAAAAGGTAGAATGAACATATATTGTATAATGCAGCCTTGATATACTAAATAGGATAAATAATACATGGACTGGTCGCCTGCCAGTATGTGTGCAGTTCTGACAGAGGCTATTATGTGCATGGTTGGTATGAATCTGAAAATGAAGAAGATTTTAATATGGGGGAAAACTGGGATGGACAGATAGTGTGTGGAGGCGATACGCCAGTTTAAAGAAATGGGGTTTTAGGGTCCACTTGAAACTGTGGGTATTGGGAATTAATCGAACTGTCCTGGGTAGTGCATTCCAAAGAATTGGTGCAGCATGCGAGAAATCTTGGAGACGGGAATGGGAAGTTTGGATTATGGAGGATTTTAGTTTTAAGTCACTGGCAGAATGGAGGGCACGTGTAGGGTGGTAGACTGAGACAAGAGAGGAGATATAGGGGGGTACTGAAGCATGGAGCGCTTTGTGGGTAAGCGTGATAGGTTTAAATTGAACTCTATATTGGATGGGTAACCAATGCAATGACTGGCACAGGGAAGAGGCATCGGTGTAGCGATTGGCGAGGAATATGATCCTGGCTGCTGCGCTAAAGACGGATTGGAGAGGGGAGAGTTTAGTAAGAGGGGGCCCGATAAGTAGAGAGTTGCAATAGTCGAGACGAGAAAGAATAAGAGCTACAGTAAGAGTTTTTGCCGAGTCAAAGGTGAGAAAAGTCCTGATTCTTGAGATGTTTTTGAGGTGTAAGATGACATGAACGAGCGAGTGATTTGATGTGAGGAGAGAAGGAAAGATCTGAGTCAAAAATGACCCCAAGACAGCGGGCTTGTTGCTGTTGAGTAATGGTTGAGCCACAAACGGAAATGGCAATATCGGGCACAGGTAGGTTAGTGTAGGGAGGAATTACGAGTAGTTCAGTTTTTGACAGATTCAGTTTTAGACAGAGGGAGGACATAATGTTAGACACAGCAGAAAGACAATCACAGGTCTTTTGTAATAATGCAGGGGTGAGGTCCGGAGCAGAGGTGTATAATTGGGTGTCATCAGCATAGAGATGGTACTGAAAACCGAATCTGCTGATTGTTTGTCCAAAGGGAACAGTATACAAGGAGAAAAGAAGGGGGCCTAGGACTGATCCTTGAGGAACCCCGACAGTAAGGGGAAGGAGAGAGGAGGAGGAGCCGGCGAAAGACACAGAGAAGGAGCGGTCAGAGAGATAGGAGGAGATCCAGGAGAGAACAGTGTCCTTGAGGCCAATAGCGCGGAGCATAGTGAGGAGGAGCTGGTGATCGAATGCTGCAGAGAGATCCAGGAGAATCAGCAGGGAGTAGTGACCATTAGATTTAGCTGTTAGTAGATCATTAGAGACTTTAGTGAGGGCAGTTTCAGTAGAATGTAAAGAGCGGAAACCAGGTTGTAAAGGGTCAAGAAGAGAGTTGTCTGAGAGATAGCGGATTAGATGGGAATGGACCAGGCGTTCCAGGAGTTTAGAGATAAAGGGAAGATTGGAAACAGGTCTGTAGTTGGCCGTGCAGTTCAGGTCAAGGGATGTTTTTTTAAGTAATGGATGTATGCTGGCATGTTTAAAAGAAGAGGGAAATGTGTCACCCTGGCCTGGATGCCACAAGTGTAATAAAGCTGTGTCTGAGAGCAAGGGGGAGGTTCTCTAGTCAGGGGAACATTAGCATGCAATGCCTCCTGTCTCAGGCCAGTAGGGGGAGCAGGCTGCCCCTATAAAAGCTGGTACTGGGGGCAGGGTTAGGGAGAACTTGATGACCTGTCTCAGGACTGAGACTTGTCCCAGAGCAGAGCAGGGACAGACAGTTGTATTGCACCTAAGAGGAAGTGTGGCAGGAGGAGAGCCACAAGCCAGAGACAAGAGGCGAAGAGAGCCTGTCTTGGCAGATCGCGGATTTAATTTACCAGACTTTGGTGTCTGAGGCTGGGAGGATTCCACATTCTCCAGCAGATAACCAGTCCGCAGGGGACTGTATATTCCCTGGCCTAAGAAGCCTGAAGGCCCTGCCACAACAGAAGGGACCAGAAAAGCCGTACCAGGCTGGGAGCAGAAAGGAACCCACGTTGCAGGCCATACAGGCGAGAGTACACGGAGAGCTCGGAAGCGTGGGCTGTTATCCTATAAGGAGGAGATAGTCAGAAGGAGCGCAGAAAGCACAGTAGGCCTACACCCTCACCCTGACCAGGGTCAATCTCCCAATTGCTCTCAGACATCCAGGTCCCCTCCTAGCCGGGACTGTTTATGGGTCAGTTTACCTGTTTTAGTAAAGACCCTGGACTGCAACCTGTTGTCTGTGTGCTCCTTCGCGCCTCCAGCACTACCGGTACTGGGACTCTCACCACCATCACTCCCACCATCCATTATACTGCCCTGGGGCCGCACTCTTCCCGTGGGGAGTCATACTACCCTAGCTGCACACCTCATCAGCCCCAGCGGTCTGCATGCAGCGGCGGTTCCTAATAACCGCAATCCACGGGTGGCGTAGTCGAACATAATCATCAGCACATAACGGACTACCACTGGCCTGACCACCCTGAGCCACGGAACCGGGTTGCCACTACTACTCCCACCGTTTCCCTAATTGCCCGGATCCGAGTGCCCCACGGCCCAGGGGGCGAGTCAGCTTTGGCGTAGTCGGCAGGATTTCGTACCCGCAACCACCGGGTACTGCGTGCCTTCAAAAGACTGTCATACCTGCCGTGGTGAAGGTTCCCGCCATCCGGAGCCGTTTCCCGCCATCTTCAGTCGGTTCCCGCCATCTTCAGCTGTTTTCCCGCCATCCGAAGTCATTTTCCCGCCATCGGACGCCATCTTCAGGACGCCGCGCGGGAAGAAGAGGGGCGTGGACGTCCAAACCGCGCGAGATCCGAAGCTCCGCCCCACGCACCGACGCTGCGCAAGGTCCTGGAAGGGAGAGAGAGCGATGCTGACGTCATCAGGATGCGACGCAAGGTCCTCGTCCAGAGCAGCAGCAGCGGAGCCGCGGCCTACAGAAGAGGATCGTTGGAAGGTAGGCCACAGAAGATGTCGGACACAGAGGCGCCCACTACCACCAACGCAGCTGCAGCAGCGGTGATGCCCTTTTCCTTGCCCTACATCCCTGGAGCGGCCTGGCTGCCCAAGTACTCAGGGGAGCCCCATGCCCTAACTGACTTTAAGGAAAGGCTGTACAGTTTGTTCCAAGTCTACCCCCTGACAGAGGGTCAGCATACTAACGGGGCAGTTAACTGGCGCAGCCCAAAGGGAGGTAAAATCATGGCCCACTGAGGAGAAAAGGACTGTGAAGGGTATTCTGGCCCGGCTGCGGGGTACCTTTGACACACGTACCTCCGCTGAGATTAAAATGAGGTTCTATGGATGTAAGCAGCGGGCACAGGACAGCATCAGAGACTATGCCCTAAATCTGCAGGAAGCCTTGAGGGCTATTCAACAAACTGACCCTGGCAGTGTGCAGGAAACGGATAAGCTGCTAACAGAACAATTCATAGAAGGTCTGCTGTCTAACGCCCACAGGGCCCAGCTGCGCCTCATGTTCTTTCAGAACCCCGACCTGACCTTTGCCCAATTTAAGGACAGGGCCATAAGGGTGCTCCGTGAACCTGCAACCAGTGGCGCTATTAACCCCCGGCGCCCTGCTCCCACCTACCACCAGGAGGCGGCACCCTCCTCTATGGACCCCGTGGGGGCTGATGCACAGGCCCTGAACCAAGCCCCGTCGAAAGACCTGCACCACCAAGTCCAGGAGCTGACCAGGAGCGTCGCGGCGTTGACCAGGACCGTCCAGGCGTTGCAAGTGGACCCGTCAAGACCCATCGAGCTGGCTTCAAGTCCGGAGGATGTCCCGTGGCGTCGACAGAGGAGGATCCCGTCGTTCCGAGGGAGGCCCACAGACCGCTACGCAGAGGATGGACAGCCCATTTGCCGTCGATGCAACCAGCCCGGACACATTTCCAAGTACTGTAATTTAAACGGGTCCAACCTGGGGCAGAGGGCCAACCCCCAGGCATAAGATCACCAGGCCCTTATGATTGGCGTGATAAGTACGTTGGGGGGCGCCCGGTTTTACCCGTGGTGCTGGACGGTATCCCCATGAGCGCCTTGCTGGATACTGGGTCGCAAGTAACCACTATCCCTTATGTACTTTTTAAGCAGTATTGGACTGATGCTGATATCACACGGTATCCAGACAGTAACTTGAGCATCATCGCCAGTAATGGCTTGCCCGTGCCGCAGATGGGGTTCAAGGAGATGACCATTAAAATTGGTAAAGTTGAACTGCCGGCACAGGGAGTGATTATTGTGGACATTGACCGTCGTGAAAGTCACCCTAAAATAACTGTGGGTACTAACGTAATTGAAAATTGTCTTTCAGAGGTAATTGTAATTCTACAACAGGTGGCGGTGAATGCTAGTTCCAGCCAACAGAGAGTCCTCAACAAGGAGATAAAAGCCCTGATGAGACGGCAGCAGGTAGAACTGTCTGGTGGTGAGATCGGTAGCGTAAGACTGAGTGACCCATTCCCCATTTCCATGCCTCCCAAAAGTGAAATGATGATCTGGTGTCGGACTGCAATCGGGTTGAGAGGTAGAGACTACCAAGCCATGGTAGAACCCGTGTACTCAGACAGCAGGCCCACCATTTTGACAGCCCGGGGGGTGTTTGATGTCCGTCATGGGAGGGTGCCCGTCCGCATCCTCAACATTGGGGAGAGGGAGGTACACTTACCCAGGTATGCTACACTCGCCAAGCTGTTTGTGGTCGAACACAAAGCTATCAGGGCCGTGGAACCCTTGCCTCCATCTCCTCAGGCGGAGGGTAATGGCTCCCAGAAACAAAAGGAGGACTGGTGCCAGAAACTCCATGTGGGTGCTGACTCCACTCCCCTGCACCAAAAACAAGGAGTCTACCGGGTGGTACAGGAGTACGAGAGAGTCTTTAGTAAGCACCCGCTAGACTTCGGCAGAGTAAAGGGGATAGAACACCACATCCCCACAGGGAGCCACCCACCAATAAAAGAGAGACACAGACCTGTACCCCCTGCACATTATCAGAATGCAAAAGGCATGCTAAGAGAAATGAAAGAAGCTGGGGTCATTAGAGATAGCTGTAGCCCCTGGGCAGCCCCCTTGGTTCTGGTGAAAAAGAAAGACGGCACCATGAGAATGTGTGTGGACTATAGACAAATCAACCGTATCACCCACAAAGACGCATATCCGCTGCCTAGAATAGAAGAGTCTTTAGCCGCACTAAAATCAGCTAACTTCTTTTCTACTTTGGACCTTACTAGCGGTTACTGGCAGGTTCCTGAGGCAGAGGCTGACAAGGAGAAGACTGCCTTCACCACCCCGATGGGACTGAGTGAGTTCAACTGTATGCCTTTCGGGCTCTGCAACGCACCAGGGACCTTCCAGCGGCTGATCGAATACTGTCTATGGCACCAAAACTTCGAGACGGTCCTCCTTTACCTGGACGACGTGATTGTCTATTCGAAGACCTACGAGGACCATCTCAAACACCTGGCTGAGGTGTTCGAAGCCCTGGCAGGCTACGGCCTGAAGGTGAAACCATCGAAGTGTCACCTGCTGAAACCAAAGGTCCAGTACCTAGGGCACATGGTAAGCGCGGAAGGAGTAGCCCCTGACCCTGACAAGGTCACGGCAATCAAGAGCTGGCCAAGCCCCTCGAACATCAAAGAGGTGAGACAGTTCCTCGGGTTGGTAGGCTACTACCGAAGGTTCATCCCCAGGTTCACTAAGATGGCAGCTCCTATGCAGGACCTCCTGATCGGACAGTCTAAGTCCAGAAGTCAAAAGCCACCCTTCAAGTGGGATAAACAGGAAGAGGAGTCCTTCCGCCAGTTGAAGATGGCCCTCACGGGGGATGAGATCCTGGCCTACCCTGACTATGGCCAGCCTTTTATTCTCCACACAGACGCCAGCAATGTGGGACTGGGAGCCGTACTGTCCCAAAACCAACAGGGCAGAGAAAGGGTGATCGCGTACGCCAGCCGGAAGCTGAGGCCCACCGAGAGGAACCCGGAGAATTACAGCTCCTTCAAGCTAGAATTCTTGGCAGTGGTGTGGGCCGTAACGGAATGCTTCAAGCATTACCTGGCCTCCGCAAAGTTCACCGTGTACACGGACAACAACCCGTTGACACATCTGGACAATGCGAGACTGGGTGCCCTGGAACAGCGGTGGATGGCCCGTCTCTCCAACTATGACTTCGTGATCAAGTACCGGGCGGGCAAAACCAATGCCAACGCTGACGCCCTTTCAAGAATGCCTCACTTACCTGAAGCTGACGAAGACCCAGAAGAGCTGGAGGAGGTAGAACTCCCCGCGTTTCACCGGTACGGAGCCGCTCAATACTCCCACCACGTGAAGGAGGAAGATCTAACCACCGTTATGATCAATCCCCTACCTCACCACAGCTGGGCCGAGACCCAAGATAGTGACCCTGCAGTCCACCTGGTGAAAGATCTGCTGACCCAGGAAGATGCCCGCATAGATCCGGATGCTCCAGAGGAAGCCAAGCAGCTATGGAAAGAGAAGAGCAAGCTGTTCCTCTACGAAGGTAAGCTGTGCAGAAGGATTGTCAATCACCGGACGCACGAGCTGACCTGGCAAGTCGTGGTCCCAAGGCGGGATGCAGCTATGGTCCTGGGGGCTTACCATGACAGAGCGGGGCACTTCGGTTGGAAGAAACTGGAGTTCCTGCTAAGAGGAAGGTTCTTTTGGGTCGGCATGAGAGGGGCTGTAGAAAAGTGGTGCAGAGACTGTGGCCCTTGTCACCTAAGGAGGAAGGACCGCACCAGCCAGAAGACACCCTTGAGGCCCATCGTCACCACGCAGCCTCTTGAGCTGGTAGCTCTAGACCACGTCAAGTTGGCTCCAAGCCGGTCAGGGTACATCTACGCCCTGACAATCGTGGACCACTATTCCCGTTTTCTCTTGGTGGTCTCGGTAAAAGACTTGACAGCCCAAACAGCGGCCAGAGCCTTCCAGCAATACTTCTGTCGTCCACACGGGTATCCGGAACAGGTCCTGACAGAGCAGGGTCCAGCGTTCGAGGCTGAAATCTTCCAAGAATTCTGCAACCTCTATGGCTGTAAGAAGATTCGGACAACGCCTTACCACCCACAAACCAACGGGATGTGTGAGAAGATGAACAATATAGTTATTGATCTCCTGAAGAAGTTGCCCCTGGAGGAACGCAGCCTGTGGCCAGAAAAACTGCCGGACCTGATAGACTTATACAATCATATCCCGGTGAATGCTACCAACTGCACCCCGGCTTACCTGATGCGAGCCAGACCAGGTAAGCTGCCCGTAGACCTGGAGATGGGAGTCCTGACGCCTGAGGACACCTCTCCGGATGCGGACTGGGATACGGAAAGGCAACTGCAGTACAAGAAGGTACAGGAGAGTGTGGAGAAGAGCCTGGCCCAGGTGAGAGAGAGGCAAGAAAGACTCTTCAACCAACACGCCCCTGCTGGTCCCCTAGAACCTGGTGAGCAGGTCCTGAAGTGGAAGAGAAGGCTACATAAGTTGGACGACCAGTGGGAAAGGGAACCCTACACAGTACTGCAGTCTGATCACGACAACCCGAAGGTGTGCGTGATCACCAAGGACGGAGGAGAAACCACTAGCACCGTCTCCAGAGACCACCTCAAAAGATGCTCCGAGCAACTCCGTAGTGCAGAAGAGGATCAGAGTGACCTTGAACCCGCAGAGGACAAGGAAGAAATGATCAGCACCGTTCTCGGAGAGTTCCCTCAGTCCCGGACTCGCATAAATGATGCCATAGTGGTACCCGTCCTGCATTTCCTGCAACCGTCACAGCAACAACCAACACCAGAGCCGGAAGGTGAAGAGGAGCAAGCGGTTCCAGAGGCAGAAGAGCCTGTACCAGCAGCCCAGGAGAGTCAACTCTCTGCTGACAGTGAGCCTGCCATGCCTGCGGTAAGCCAAAGGACCCGCAGACAGCTGCCTGCCCTACCTGTACACCCAGCTGGTAGCTGTACCCCTAACGCTAGTGGGGAAAGCCAGGTCAGTCCACCACCAGACAGTGGGTTAAGGAGATCAACCAGGAGCACAAAGGGACAGATACCCGCTCGCTGGAGAATATAGAGTGTACTAAAATTGTAAATAACCCTGTTGCCAAATGTTGAAATGTTTGCCAAGTTACACGCATGTTTGGTAATTCTGTGTTTCAGTTTCTTGCAGCTACCGTAAGGACTCAAAGGTTATGGACTTTTTTATAACCGGGACCTTGTATGGACTGCGTTTGGAGCCTAACCCAGGAATGAACTAAGACTGTAAAGGACTTAGGGTAGGACAGACCCCCACCTGGTTAAGGCTCCCCGTTGTGCTGGTGATATGGACACCCGGTCACAGGCCACACTGTGACCTTAAGAACTCAAGCTGTGCGTCGTCTGTCTGTTAATGTTTTATGGTTATGCATATTGTCTTTGTTTATTGTTTAGTCCCGGAGTACTAAATTTCACTAGGGGGGAATGTGTCACCCTGGCCTGGATGCCACAAGTGTAATAAAGCTGTGTCTGAGAGCAAGGGGGAGGTTCTCTAGTCAGGGGAACATTAGCATGCAATGCCTCCTGTCTCAGGCTAGTAGGGGGAGCAGGCTGCCCCTATAAAAGCTGGTACTGGGGGCAGGGTTAGGGAGAACTTGATGACCTGTCTCAGGACTGAGACTTGTCCCAGAGCAGAGCAGGGACAGACAGTTGTATTGCACCTAAGAGGAAGTGTGGCAGGAGGAGAGCCACAAGCCAGAGACAAGAGGCGAAGAGAGCCTGTCTTGGCAGATCACGGACTTAATTTACCAGACTTTGGTGTCTGAGGCTGGGAGGATTCCACATTCTCCAGCAGATAACCAGTCCGCAGGGGACTGTATATTCCCTGGCCTAAGAAGCCTGAAGGCCCTGCCACAACAGAAGGGACCAGAAAAGCCGTACCAGGCTGGGAGCAGAAAGGAACCCACGTTGCAGGCCATACAGGCGAGAGTACACGGAGAGCTCGGAAGCGTGGGCTGTTATCCTATAAGGAGGAGATAGTCAGAAGGAGCGCAGAAAGCACGGTAGGCCTACACCCTCACCCTGACCAGGGCCAATCTCCCAATAGCTCTCAGACATCCAGGTCCCCTCCTAGCCGGGACTGTTTATGGGTCAGTTTACCTGTTTTAGTAAAGACCCTGGACTGCAACCTGTTGTCTGTGTGCTCCTTCGCGCCTCCAGCACTACCGGTACTGGGACTCTCACCACCATCACTCCCACCATCCATTATACTGCCCTGGGGCAGCACTCTTCCCGTGGGGAGTCATACTACCCTAGCTGCACACCTCATCAGCCCCAGCGGTCTGCCTGCAGCGGCGTTCCTAATAACCGCAATCCACGGGTGGCGTAGTCGGACATAATCATCAGCACATAACGGACTACCACTGGCCTGACCACCCTGAGCCACGGAACCGGGTTGCCACTACTACTCCCACCGTTTCCCTAATTGCCCGGATCCGAGTGCCCCACGGCCCAGGGGGCGAGTCAGAAAGATACCAGATGAGAGGGAGAGGTTGAAAATTTTAGTTAGGTGAATGGAGACAGCTGGAGCAAGGGACTGAAGGAGATGTGAGGGAATAGGGTCACTGGTGCAGGTGGTAGGGCGAGAAGATGCAAGGAGCCTGATCACTTTATCTTCCGTGAGTGGTTCGAAGTCAGAAAGTGAGCAAGATACAATGTGGCGGGGGAGAGCATGCATAACGTTTGGTGATAGGGAGAAAATTTCCTGTCGGATATGCTCAATTTTTTCTTTGAAATAATTGGCCAGAACGTCAGCGCTGAGGTTGGTGATCGGGGCCTGTGCTGTTTTATTGAGGAGAGAATGAAACGTGTCAAAGAGTCGTTTAGGATTATTGGAAAGTGAGATTATGAGGTTGTTAAAGTAGGTTTGTTTGGAGAGGTGAAGCGCAGAGTTATGTGTTTTCAGCATAAATTTATAATGGAGGAAATTTTTGGGCAGATTAGATTTTCTCCACAGCCTTTCAGCGCACCTGGAACACCGCTGGAGAAGACGTGTTTGAGGTGTGTGCCAGGGTTGTCGCCGTTTATGAAGAATTGTTCTTTGTGTAGGAGGTGGGGCTTCATCCAGGGCATGTTGCAATGTTTCGTTATAAAGCTTCAGTGCAGAGTCAGGACATGAGAGGGAGGAGATTGGGGCCAATGATGATTGCAACTTTTCATAAATTTCCGGGTGTTAATGGCGCGTACAGTTATATGAAAAAGTTTGGGCACCCCTATTAATCTTAAGCTTAATGTTTTATAAAAATTGGTGTTTTTGCAACAGCTATTTCAGTTTGATATATGTAATAACTGTTGGACACAGTAATGTTTCTGCCTTGAAATGAGGTTTATTGTACTAACAGAAAATGTGCAATCTGCATTCAAACAAAATTTGACAGGTGCATAAGTATGTGCACCCTTATCATTTTCTTGTTTTAAATACTCCTACCTACTTTGTACTGACTTACTAAAGCACTTTTTTTGGTTTTGTTACCTCATTAAGCTTTGAACTTCATAGCCAGGTGTATGCAATCATGAGAAAAGCTACTTAAAGTGGCCACTTGCAAGTTGTTCTCCTGTTTGAATCTCCTCTGAAGGGTGGCATCATTGGCTCCTCAAAACAACTGTCAAATGATCTGAAAACAAAGATTATTCAACATAGTTGTTCAGGGGAAGGATACAAAAGCTGTCTCAGAGATTTAACCTGTCCGTTTCCACTGTGAGGAACATAGTAAGGAAATGGAAGAACACAGGGACAGTTCTTGTTAAGGCCAGAAGTGGCAGGCCAAGAAAAACATCAGAAAGGCAGAGAAGAAGAATGGTGAGATCAGTCAAGGACAATCCTCAGACCACCTCCAGAGAGCTGCAGCATCAACTTGCTGCAGATGGTGTCACTGTGCATCGGTCAACTATACAACGCACTTTGCACAAGGAGAAGCTGTATGGGAGAGTGATACGAAAGAAGCCGTTTCTGCAAGCACGCCACAAACAGAGCCGGCTGAGGTATGCAAAAGCACATTTGGAGAAGCCAATTTCTTTTTGGAAGAAGGTCCTGTGGACTGATGAAACCAAGATTGAGTTGTTTGGTCATACAAAAAGGCGTTATGCATGGCGGCAAAAAAAACACAGCATTCCAAGAAAAACACTTGCTACCCACAGTAAAATTTGGTGGAGGTTCCATCATGCTTTGGGGCTATGTGGCCAATGCCAGCACCGGGAATCTTGTTAAAGTTGAGGGACGCATGGATTCCACTCAGTATCAGCAGATTCTTGACAATAATGTTCAAGAATGAGTGACAAAGTTGAAGTTACGCAGGGGATGGATCTTTCAGCAAGACAATGATCCAAAACACCGCTCCAAATCTACTCAGGCATTCATGCAGAGGAACAATTACAATGTTCTGGAATGGCCATCCCAGTGCCCAGACCTGAATATCATTGAACATCTGTGGGATCATTTGAAGAGGGCTGTCCATGCTCGGCGACCATCAAACTTAACTGAACTGGAATTGTTTTGTAAAGAAGAATGGTCAAAAATACCTTCATCCAGGATCCAGGAAATCTTTAAAATGTACAGCAACTAGAGGCTGTTAATTTTGCAAAAGGAGGATCTACTAAGTATTAATGTCACTTTTCTGGTGAGGTGCCCATACTTATGCACCTGTCAAATTTTGTTTGAATGCAGATTGCACATTTTCTGTTAGTACAATAAACCTCATTTCAAGGCAGAAACATTACTGTGTCCAACAGTTATTACATATATCAAACTGAAATAGCTGTTGCAAAAACACCAATTTTTATAAAACATTAAGCTTAAGATCAATAGGGGTGCCCAAACTTTTTCATATAACTGTATATTTCTATAAGTGTGGAAAGTGGGGAGGTCTTGAGTAGAGTCATAGTTCTTGACAGAGAATGAAAGAAGATTATGGTCAGACAGTGGAAGGGGAGAGTTAGTAAAGTCATGTACTGAGCAAAGCCGGGAGAACATCAGGTCCAATGTGTTCCGGTCCTCATGTGTAGGAGAATTAGCAAGCTGTGAAAGGCCGAAGGAGGAGGTTAGTGATAAAAGGTGAGCGGCAGATGGGGAAAGAGGATCACCAATTAGGATGTTAAATTCTCCCATGATTATCGTGGGGATGTCGCAGGATAGATAATTTGGAAGTCAGGCAGCAAAGTGATCCAGAAACTGACGGGAGGGACCTGGAGGGCGATAGACAACGGCCACTCGCAGGGAGAAGGGCCAGTAGAGTCTGACTGTGTGGGCCTCAAAAGAAGGGAAGACAAGGGAGGGTACTGGGGGGATAACTTGAAAAGTACATTTTGTTGAAAAAAGCAGACCAACACCTCCACCTGATCTGTTGTCGGGTCTCAGAGTATAAGAGAAGTGTAGGCCACCATAGGAGAGAGCTGCAGAGGCGGTGGTGTCCGACTGCTGGATCTAGGTTTCAGTGAGAGCCAGAAGGTTGAGGGAATTGGAGAGGAAAAAGCCATGGATGTAAGAGAGTTTATTACATGCTGAGCGCGCATTCCAAAGGGCACAGTTGAATGAGACAGAAGATATGCAGGGAATATTAATGAGATTAGCAGGGTTACTGAATGTAACAGGGAAAGAGTTGGTGTTATTACTGGAGTGTCCTGGATTAGGAGAAATATCACCTGCGACTAAGAGAAGGAAGATACAGAGAGTGAGCAGATGGTTGAGTGATTTGTGAGAGCGTTTCCTGTGTTGTATGGTGGGAGTGAATGGATCTGTGTGGTATAACATTGTGAAGAGAGCATGACAGCTGTACATAGGAGAAGAGAGGAGAGAGGGGTTAATATGGATGAAGTGTGCAGAATTTGTGGGAGAACGGTGAATGTGGATGATTGTAGCAGCCAGAATGTAAATGGCACAGATACAAATGGTGAATACTGTTTGCAAAACAGATGACCTGGAAGCAAGTTTGTTTAATTGTCTTACCTGTCTCCTGCCCTGTCCAACTGCCATATCTAACTGCCGAGACACTTTGATAAATTATGGCACTTCAATAAAGTATGCATAAATGCTATATACATAAATGCCCCCGCATAAATGCTGTCCCTTGACTATGTCACAATATATAGGGATGTATCTGCTTAGATCTACACAGATTTAACTCATTAGCAATCAATCAACTAGCTTAAGACAACAGGAGACCATAAAACTGCAGAAAAAAAAACAGACTGGCAACTCTACATGGATCATAAACTGTTAAAGTAAGTGTGATGACCTTAAAGTATCATGGATTAAACAACGTTGATGAATGATATATATATACCAGTGATTGATTAGCTGCAGAGCATTGCAAGTAACATGGAGATACAATGTAGATTTCAGAAGAGATTACACGGAGCAGAGGAGTGAGATATATATACCAGTGATTGATTAGCTGCAGGGCATTGCAAGTAACATGGAGATACAATGTAGATTTCAGAAGAGATTACACGGAGCAGAGGAGTGAGATATATATACCAGTGATTGATTAGCTGCTGAGCATTGCAAGTAACATGGAGATACAATGTAGATTTCAGAAGAGATTACACGGAGCAGAGGAGTGAGATATATATACCAGTGATTGATTAGCTGCAGAGCATTGCAAGTAACATGGAGACACAATGTAGATTTCAGAAGAGCTTACACGGAGCAGAGGAGTGAGATATAAATACCAGTGATTGATTAGCTGCAGAGCATTGCAAGTAACATGGAGATACAATGTAGATTTCAGAAAAGATTACACAGAGCAGAGGAGTGAGATATATATACCAGTGATTGATTAGCTGCAGAGCATTGCAAGTAATATGGAGATGGAGATACAATGTAGATTTCAGAAGAGATTACACAGAGCAGAGGAGTGAGATATATATACCCGTGATTGATTAGCTGCAGAGCATTGCAAGTAATATGGAGATGGAGATACAATGTAGATTTCAGAAGAGATTACACAGAGCAGAGGAGTGAGATATATATACCCGTGATTGATTAGCTGCAGAGCATTGCAAGTAATATGGAGATGGAGATACAATGTAGATTTCAGAAGAGATTACATGGAGCAGAGGAGTGAGATATATATACCAGTGATTGATTAGCTGCAGAGCATTGCAAGTAACATGGAGACACAATGTAGATTTCAGAAGAGCTTACACGGAGCAGAGGAGTGAGATATAAATACCAGTGATTGATTAGCTGCAGAGCATTGCAAGTAACATGGAGATACAATGTAGATTTCAGAAAAGATTACACAGAGCAGAGGAGTGAGATATATACCAGTGATTGATTAGCTGCAGAGCATTGCAAGTAACGTGGAGATACAATGTAGATTTCAGAAGAGATTACACGGAGCAGAGGAGTGAGATATATATACCAGTGATTGATTAGCTGCAGAGCATTGCAAGTAACATGGAGATACAATGTAGATTTCAGAAGAGATTACATGGAGCAGAGGAGTGAGATATATATACCAGTGATTGATTAGCTGCAGAGCATTGCAAGTAACATGGAGATACAATGTGGATTTCAGAAGAGATTATACGGAGCAGAGGAGTGAGATATAAATACCAGTGATTGATTAGCTGCAGAGCATTGCAAGTAACATGGAGATACAATGTAGATTTCAGAAAAGATTACATGGAACAGAGGAGTGAGATATATATACCAGTGATTGATTAGCTGCAGAGCATTGCAAGTAACATGGCGATACAATGTAGATTTCAGAAGAGATTACACGGAGCAGAGGAGTGAGATATATACCAGTGATTGATTAGCTGCAGAGCATTGCAAGTAACATGGCGATACAATGTAGATTTCAGAAGAGATTACACGGAGCAGAGGAGTGAGATATATATATATGACGCGCCCCCTGGGACATATTCCTTTTTGAGGGGAATACCCGGCACCGGATCAGATGGGGGGGTTGTAGTCTCCGAGCGGCTGTGACCCGGCCCGTGCCCAGGGCGTCAAACTCAGTGTTATGTGGCAGTCCTACAGATGTTATTAAGAGTTCTTTTGTGTCGACTACGCCACCCGTTGTGATGCGGTCACTGTGGCCGCCGCTGCAGCAGGGTCCGCTGAGGCTGATGGTGGGTGCGCAGCTTGGTGGGATAACCCCCAACGGGAGGGGTATAGCCTCAGGGGGGACAGGTGCAGAGGATGGGGGTTGTGGTGGTGCGGTGCAGACGGCAATGAAGACAGAGTCGGGTTGTGCAGTTAAGGGTGTTTACTTACTGCAGATGTTGTACTGGTCACTCCAGCTTCGAGTGACCACCCGAGCCGTGCTGCGTCCACCAGGTCCTGGATCCAGCCAACCCCCAAACAAGTCCGGAGCGTGGCCCTGAGCTCTCCTTCTGTCCCGTTCTCTGGCCGTCCCCACCAGTGATCCACCTAGGTCCAGCTCCCTCGGGCCTTCTGTTGGGACACCCTTGGCCTTGGGTTCCCTGACCCTTCATGTGGTGTGCCTTCGGGGTGGATGTGATGGGTGGCCGTGGCAGGTGCTGCCCACGGCCTCCGGTCTCTGGCTAGGGTGTGTTTTCTGCCCCCGCCAGTTTGGGATCCGGTACCCTGTGCCGACTCTTCACCCGGGGATTTAAGTTGGGTTCTTGGAGTCCTCTTTTCTGTTTCCCCCTCTGGGTCTCTCTTCTCCTCTCTCACTCTGGGTCTCTCTTCTCCTCTTGCTGACTTGTTCTCTGCATCTGACCCTGTTCTTAGTTGGTGCCCACCTTATATACACCCTCTATGTGTGAGCTCAGGTGACCAGCACCCAATGAGCTCCTATCACTACCCAGACTGCACCCCCTATCTGCCCCTACACTACATGGGATGTTCCAACCCCCTCCCACTCCAGCCAAGGACAGACTCGGTCGTACCTGCACATTTCTAAGTGGGAGTACCGTTGGTCTGCCCTCCGGAAATGGGATGTGTGTAGTGCATGCAGCCTACCGAGCTCAGTTCCACTCTCCATCCTTGCCCGGGAGTGGAATATCACACCTCTGGGTTGAGGTGCAATACCCCTGTAGCAGCCGAATCCTCAGGGTGCTACATATATACCAGTGATTGATTAGCTGCAGAGCATTGCAAGTAACATGGAGATACAATGTAGATTTCAGAAGAGATTACACGGAGCAGAGGAGTGAGATATATATACCAGTGATTGATTAGCTGCAGAGCATTGCAAGTAACATGGAGATACAATGTAGATTTCTGAAGAGATTACATGGAGCAGAGGAGTGAGATATATATACCAGTGATTGATTAGTTGCAGAGCATTGCAAGTAACATGGCGATACAATGTAGATTTCAGAAGAGATTACACGGAGCAGAGGAGTGAGATATATATACCAGTGATTGATTAGCTGCAGAGCATTGCAAGTAACATGGAGATACAATGTAGATTTCAGAAGAGATTACACGGAGCAGAGGAGTGAGATATATATACCAGTGATTGATTAGCCGCAGAGCATTGCAAGTAACATGGAGATACAATGTAGATTTCAGAAGAGATTACATGGAGCAGAGGAGTGAGATATATATACCAGTGATTGATTAGCTGCAGAGCATTGCAAGTAACATGGAGATACAATGTAGATTTCAGAAGAGATTACACGGAGCAGAGGAGTGAGATACATATACCAGTGATTGATTAGCTGCAGGGCATTGCAAGTAACATGGAGATGCAATGTAGATTTCAGAAGAGATTACACGAAGCAGAGGAGTGAGATATATACCAGTGATTGATTAGCTGCAGAGCATTGCAAGTAACATGGAGACACAATGTAGATTTCAGAAGAGATTACATGGAGCAGAGGAGTGAGATATATATACCAGTGATTGATTAGCTGCAGAGCATTACAAGTAACATGGAGATACAATGTAGATTTCAGAAGAGCTTACACGGAGCAGAGGAGTGAGATATAAATACCAGTGATTGATTTGCTGCAGAGCATTGGAAGTAACATGGAGATACAATGTAGATTTCAGAAAAGATTACACGGAGTAGAGGAGTGAGATATATATACCAGTGATTGATTAGCTGCAGAGCATTGCAAGTAACATGGAGATACAATGTAGATTTCAGAAGAGATTACACAGAGCAGAGGAGTGACATATATATACCTGTAAGAAGAGAAGAGAGATGAATATTAGAACTGCCATATGTAACCGCCGAGACACTTTGATAAATAATGGCACTTCGATAAAGTATGCATAAATGCTATATGCATAAATGCCCCAGCTTTGATGAGCAGATCTAGCAACTCGGGGTACGATTTAAGAAACCGCTGAACCACGAGGTTAAGCACATGAGCCAGGCATGGTACGTATCTAATCTCGCCTCGCCTCAGAGCCGCCACCAAGTTACGGCCATTGTCACACACGACCATGCCGGGATGTAGGTTCAGCGGTCTCAGCCACAGATCTGCCTGCTCTTTCACAGCTGTCCACAATTCACAAGCAGTGTGAGGTTTATCACCTAAGCTTCAGCACAGCCTGTTGCCGCTTGGCTGAGGCAGTACTGCAGTGCTTCCAGCTTGTAACTGATGTGGTGATATCTGAGATGGAGGCTGAACATGAGGAGAGGGAGGAGGATGATGCGCAGGAGCTGTACACTGTGGGGGCAACTCTAACTGACATAGGGCCCGCAATCCTCGGTGTGGGGAGGATGTGTTCCGTCCCAAGGTCCGACTGGGTCCCGGCTTCCACTATGTTTACCCAGTGTGCAGTCAGGGAGATGTACCGTCCCTGGCCACAAGCACTTGTCCACGTGTCCGTTGTCAGGTGGACTCTTCCAGTAACTGCGTTGTTGAGGGCACGGCAGATGTTTTGGGACACGTGCTTGTGTAGTGCGGGGATGGCACAACGGGCAAAATAGTGTCGGCTGGGGACCGAATACCGAGGGACGGCCACCACCATAAGGTTGTGGAAGGATTCCGTCTCCACCAGCCTAAAAGGCAGCATTTCCAACGCAAGCAGTCGTGAAATGTGCGATTTTAGGACTGTGGCCTGTGGGGCATTGGCTGCGAATTTGCGCTTTCGTTCATAGCTCTGGGATATGGACAATTGAACGCTGAGGTGGGACGTGGACAAGTGAACACTGAGAGGAGGGGGCATCTTTGCATGCAGTATGGACAAGGGATTGCCTTGCACACACAACAGGGGGTTCTATTACACGCACAACAGCGGAAGAAGCAGTGGTGACACCCGCTGACACTGGTCGTGGACCCTGGGGTTCGCCCCACAAAGTCGGGTGCTTTGCTGACATGTGCCTGATCATGCTGGTGGTGGACAGGCTGGTAGTTTTGTCACCCCTGCTGATGCTGGCATGGCAGGTGGTACAAAAGGCATTTTTGGGGTTATCAGCAGAGTCTTTAAAAAAATGCCAGACTCTGGAAGACCTACTGGTTGTACTGGCAACGTCCCTCGTGTTGGTGTTACGGGGAACGGTTGCCCGCCTTCTGTGTGCGGTCACCACACTGCTTCTTCCTGCCTGCTGGGGTACTCTGCCTCCCTCCCCCTGTGTGCTGCTGGCCTTGCTCTGCGTGTCCTCCTGCCACGTTGGGTCAGTTACTAGATCATCCACCACCTCCTCCTCTTCCACTTGCGCACCACGATCCTCCTCCTCACTTCGTGGCAATTGTGTCTCGTCATCATCCACCTCTTGTGACAAATTGCCAGCGTCGACTTCCTGTGGCCGTGGCTGATCTCCTCTTCCACCACTTCAAGCGGAGCAGTCGAGGAGCACAAATATGGAAATGGACCAGTGAACAGCTCTTCAGAGTGTCCAAGTGTGGGATCAGTTACTGTCTGACGACACTCGGCATGGTGGGAGGAAGGAGCATCAGGGTGAGGAGGAGTATGCGGTCGAGACTCACGGCTACTAAAACTTGACCGTGTGGAAGACAGACCGGAGGTGGTGGTGCCCAGGTAACTGGAAGTATTATCTGCTATCCAATTAATAACCTGTTCACACTGATCAGTTCACAATACTGGTGTTGTAGTGTGCTTCCATAGTAGTTTGGTCAAGAAGTGGCAGCGAGAAGATGTGGCTGTTGGTTGTGGCACATTTTCACCTTGGCCACGGCCCCGTCCTCTACACGCACCATCACCAGAACGTCCAGTTCCACGTCTGTTGCCACGCGCCTTGCCCATTGTAAATGAAGTAAAATAGCTTACACTCGCACTATCAACGGAAAAAGGGTAACAAAAAGGAGATTAGAACCGTGGAAGAGGAAAACCACAGTTCTATTTCTCTGGCCTACACCAGACTCTTTTAAACAGATATATTGGTGTCTGACCAGTCAGGGAGACACTATTACATTTTTTTGACGGCAAAAATTGCCAAAAGAAGGATAATACAGAGATTTGACCCGTGGAACTGCAAAACCACAGTTCTATTTCTCTGGCCTACACCAGACTCTTTTAAACAGATATGTTGGTGTCTGACCAGTCAGGGAGACACTATTACAGTTTTTTTTTTTTACGGCAAAAAATGCCAAAAGTAGGATAATACAGAGATTTGACCCGTGGAACTGCAAAACCACAGTTCTAGTTATGTGGCCTACACCAGACTCTTTTAAACAGATATATTGGTGTCTGACCAGTCAGAGAGACACTATTACAGTTTTTTTTTATGGCAAAAAATGCTGCTAAAAGCAGGATAATACAGAGATTTGACCCGTGGAACTGCAAAACCACAGTTCTATTTCTCTGGCCTACACCAGACTCTTTTAAACAGATATATTGGTGTCTGACCAGTCAGGGAGACACTATTACAGTTTTTTTACGGCAAAAAATGCCAAAAGCAGGATAATACAGAGATTTGACCCGTGGAACTGCAAAACCACAGTTCTATTTCTCTGGCCTACACCAGACTCTTTCAAACAGATGTATTGGTGTCTGACCAGTCAGAGAGACACTATTACAGTTTTTTTTTATGGCAAAAAATGCTGCTAAAAGCAGGACAATACAGAGATTTGACCGGTGGAACTGCAAAACCACAGTTCTATTTTTCTGGCCTACACCAGACTCTTTTAAACAGATATATTGGTGTCTGGACAGTCACAGACACATTCAATTTTTTTTTGGGGGGGGGGGGATACCAAAAGGTTAATAAGATGCGTATTTGTACAGTCTGACTGAGGAAAAAAAAAAAAAAGGATTTAGATGAAAAAAAAAAGATTTTTCCTGGCCCCTGAGACAGGGGGATAAGTCTAGCAATTTGACCAACAGGAGCACACAGGACTAGTGTTGAGCCACCCCCGTAGTGTTCGAGTTCGGTTCGGTTCGTCGAACACCCGTGTGTTCGCCGAACTGTTCGTCGAACACCTTCGAACACCGTTAAAACCAATGGCAGGCAAACAAAAACACATAGAAACACATAGAAAACACCTTCAAAGGTGTCCAAAAGCTGACAAACTGCTCAGAAGACACAACTAACACATGGAAAAGTGACAAGTACATATAGTCATGCGAAAAGAAAAGAGGTGGAGGAGTAAAAGGAGGGGGAGACACAGATATAGGCATGTCATGCCCTTCTAAAATCCAAAAAGTGAGAAGCCGACACGTTCAGTCCGCTCCTGCCCGTGCCACCTCCGTGTCGCCGGGTTTGTGCCAGAGCCGCGGTGAACCCTGACGGCCAGCCCCCCTCTCCCAATACTGGTGCCTGTCCGCTGGTGGGTCAAGCGAGCCCCCCTGTGGTGGAGGCAGCTCTAAGCTTTTTAATTTAAATTGTCTCTCTAATTTGAATGAATACACTTTAAATCCATTTACAAGGATCTATTGGAGGGCAAGTCTCATGCCAGCAGCCGCGTAATTCCAGCTCCAGTAACGTCCACTAAAGGTGCTGCAGTTAAAAAGCTTTTATAAGGATCGAGCTCGGCTGTCCACCGCAAGGCATCCTACTGCCAGTCCCAGCCCCTATGCCTTGGGGTGCCTCCTGATGCTCTTCACTGAGTATCCCGTGGTCCCGAAGCATTTCCTTTGAAAAAATTAAGTGTCCAAACTACAGGTGGTGTAGCTTGCTTAACAGCCGGGATAATCCGCTGACTAGCAGACACTGCTACTAGGCACAAAGTATTTCCTGGGCTAGATGCAGTTAAAAATTTGTAATTAGATACTCTCGTTGGATGCTGAGAAAGCATTCCATAGAGTCTCCTGGCACGCCATATATGATTCTCTTAAAAAACTTGGGGTAGGGGTCTAGGGGACCCTTTTATAGCCAAAATCACGGCCCTGTATCGCAATACGTCACCTAGGCTGAAGATAAATGGAACTGTAGCACCCTGAGGGCTCGGTTGCTACAGAGGTATTGCACCTCACCCAGAGGTGTGATATCTCACTCTCAGGTAAGGATGTAGTGTGGATCAGGACCCGACACCTGCATGCATTACACCACATTGCCGTGGGGCAGGGCGACCAATATGCCCCTGAGATGGGCACGACAGTCCCTGTCCCTGGCTGGAGTGGGGGGAGGGAACACTGAGGAAGGGGAACCCTGTAGTGCAGGAGCAGGGAGGAAGCAGTTCCTGGGTGCATTGAGAAGGGAATATAAAAGGTGGGCACCATCTTAGTTCAGTGCAGAGAAGTCTGAGCAGAAGTGGCAGGGAGCAGGGGCTCTGCATGAGCTCTGCTCCGGAGGCGGGCCTAGTAACAGAGGCCCAGGCCTGGAAGAGGGAGAAGGAAGGAAGAGGAGCGGAGAAGGCTCCAGGAACGAGGAACGAAGGGATCCCAGGGGTGCGGACGGGCGAGTCGCCACCGCACGCCCGAATCCACCTGCGTGGAGGGGTCAGGCCAAAGGGGGAGACCGGTCCCCGAAACTAGTGGAGGCAGGAAACGACCCTCAGCTAGAAACAGGAGGCTGTGACATTTTATGTGGTGCAGCCCCTCGCTACACCCGCTAGGAAGGCACCACATAGGGTCAGGGAAACTGGCGCCAAGTTTACCAAGAGGAGGCCCGAGGCAGCCGGACAGAAGGGTTGGTAAGAAAGGCCAGACAAAGGACACACAAAGGGGGTCCTGTGAAGCGCTCCAAAGTTATCTGGGAGTTGTCTGAGCCCCTCACCTGGTGAGCACAGTACGACGTGGGCAGCCGTTACCTGCAGACGTGGTCTGGATAATAAGAACTGTGAGTAAAGGCCCTGGACTGCATCACTGACTCCGTGTCGTTACTGCTGCTGCCCTGCACCATCACCCCCATCCTCCGCATACACTGCCCTGAGGCTATACTCCTCCCGTGGGGAGTTATGCTACGCTCTGCTGCACCCACAACACCAGGCTCAGCGGTCTGCCCTGGAGCGGCGGTTCACTCTGACCGCAATCCACGGGTGGCGTAGTCGGACATTTAAACATCAAAACCACATAAATAGTTCCGCCACTGGTTTGACCGCCCTGAGCCACGGAACCGGGTCGCCGCCACGGAGACTACAACCAACAGCATCCACCAAAAAGGGTCCGGCTCCGGGTGTCCCAAGGCCCAGGGGGCGCGTCAGAACATTTTCATCACCTTTCACAATCACCAATGGGACAAGGCAGGGATGTTCTCTGTCCCCTCTCTTATACATCCTAGTGACGGAGCACCTGCTCTCATCAATTCGCCATAACCCCAATATTAGGTGGATTGAGGTGGGAGGCACCGAGTACAAGTGCTCTCTATTTGCTGATGATGTCCTAGTATATATCACTCAATCACATATATCCATCCATGCTGTTATGGCTGAAATAGATCACTTTGTTACATGGTAAAATTTTAAAATCAATGCAGCGAAGTCTGAGGCCCTCGATGTCTCCCTCCCCAAATCCATATAGGATTCCATCCAGTCCAACTTTCCCTTTGCCTGGCCCTCACAGGGTATCAAATACTTAGGAATTCCTATTCATAGAGACCTCTCCCATCTATGTTATCTTAATTTTGGGCCCTTTATTGAACAACTCCATACAGACCACGGTTGGCAAGTTAGAACTGTAAGATTCACTACGTGAACCACTGGTGTTTTGTGGAAAAGCACATGTACACTGTGTTCCAAATTATTATGCAAAAAGTGTTTAGGAGTGATAAGGGAAGAATTTGTTTGTTTGTCAGTTAAACTCATTGATGGTGATGTATGTCAGGGCTCTTTATATCACTGTAAGCAATTGCAGACACCTGTGCTAATTAGTTTGGCAGGTGTGTCCAATGAAAGGCAAGACTACTTAAGAAGGCTGTCTCACATTATTAAGCAGCCTACATTTTCTGCCAAAATGGGAAAGAAAAAGGATGTGTCGGCTGCTGAGAAGCAACAAATTGTGGAGTGTTTAGGTCAAGGCATGACTACAATCAACATTGTGCGATGATCAGGATGAAGTGTCTTGGCAATCAAGAAGTATGTAGCTGATTCACAGTACACACGTGTGCGTGCTGATAAGGGCAAATTGAGGACTTTTTCCTACAGGCAATTACGTCAGGTTGAAAGAGCAGCTGCAAAAAAGCCTTGTCATAGCAGCAGACAAGTTTTTGAAGCTGCTGGTGCCTCCAACGTCCCCCGAACAACAAGATGCAGGGTCCTTCAGAGGTTTGCAGCTGTGCATACGCCATCCTGTCGACCTCCTCTATCCACTTCACACAAGCAGAAACGGCTCCAGTGGGCCAAACATTACATGAAGACTGATTTCAAAACTGGTTTGTTCACGGATGAGTGCCGTGCAGCGCTCGATGGTCCAGATGGATGGAGTGGAGGATGGCTGGTTGATGGACACCCCACGCAAACACGGCTACAGCGCCAACAAGGAGGAGGTGGAGTAATGTTTTGGGCTGGAATCATGGGGAGAGAGATTGTCGGCCCCTTTAGGATCCCTGAAGGCGCTAAAGATGAACTCCATAATGTATGTGGATTTTCTCAAACAGCACTTCCTGCCATGGTTCAAGAAGAAGAACCGTGTATTTCACAGCAAGATCATTTTTTTGCATGATAATGCACCATCTCATGCTGCACATAAAACATCTGCATCTCTGGCTGATATGGGCATAAAAGGGGACAAACTTATGGTGTGACCCCCATGCTCCCCTGACCTCTACCCCATTCAGAACCTTTGGAGCATCATTAAAAGGAGTGTCTATGATGGCGGGAGGCAGTTCACATCTAAGCAACAGCTCTGGGAGGGTATTCTGTCCTCATGCAAAACAATTGAAGCAGAAACCATCCAAAACCTGACAAATTCAATGGATGAGAGAGTTCAGAAGCTCCTTTCGAACAAGGGGTCCTATGTGAAAATGTAACATCACCTAGAATAAAGTTTTGAGTTGAAAACTGTTTGATTTCAGTTTCTAACAACCTGCTAATGCTTATAATTTCAAAAATGACCATTTTTTTGGTCTTTATTAAAATGAAAAGGTTGATCGAAAAGTTTGGGGGATCTAAGAGTGTAGCAACCCAGTAGTCATGATTACTTCGAATTCTGACAATATGAGGGTCATGCTGCAGGTAGTGCAGCAAGAAGGCACTTATGTGTCTTGCGCATCTCGGAGCCCCAAAATTATTTTCCGGGCTAGATGCAGCTAAAAATTATTATTAATTTTAAATCTGGTGAAGCTTTAGTATAGATGGCCTAATAGGATCAGTGCTGCACACTGCTACAAAGCCCAAATTATTTTCCAGTCAAGATACAGAAAAACATGATTAGTAATTTTAAATCTGGTGGAGCTTATTATAGATGGCCTAATAGAATCAGTGCTGCACACTGCTACAAAGCCCAAATTATTTTCCAGTCAAGATACAGATAAACATGATTAGTAATTTTAAATCTGGTGGAGCTTATTATAGATGGCCTAATAGAATCAGTGCTGCACACTGCTACAAAGCCCAAATTATTTTCCAGCCATGATACAGATAAACATGATTAGTAATTTGAAAGCTTAAAATGGTTGGTAGGGTGATTTTAACCAATCATCAAGCTTTTACTCTCCCCAGGATGACACAGGGGTAGAAAAGTCGTTTCGGATCCATGATTTGTTCATCTTTATGAACGTGAGTCTGTCTACATTATCAGTGGAGAGCCGCGTGCGCTTATCTGTCAGCACACCACCAGCAGCGCTGAACACACGTTCAGACAGAACGCTGGCTGCGGGGCATGACAAGATCTCCAAGGCGTAAGTGGCTAGCTCCGGCCATTTATCCAGATTGGAAGCCCAAAAAGAGCAAGGGTCCAGTGACACAGTCATGGCTTCAATGTTTACTTGGAGATACTCCTGTACCATCGTCTCTAGGCGTTGACTATGTGTCAGACTTCTTGTCTCCTGTGGCCTTGCAAAGGATGGGCTAAAAAAGTGGTGAAATGATTCCGCAAAATTGATGTTACCAGCAGATACTGTGGTTCTGTTACGGTTTGAGTGCTGAACACTTGACGGTCCCACGGTTGGCAAGTTGGAACTGTGAGATTCACTACGTGCACCACTGGTATTTTGTGGAAAAGCACATGTAAGATTCTGCAACAGTCTCTGCTGATACTCCTGCATGCGTGCATCCCTTTCTATGGCAGGAATAATTTCTGCAAATTTACTTTTGTACCGGGGATCTAACAGTGTGGCAACCCAGTAGTCAGGATTATTTCTAATTCTCACAATTCGAGGGTCATGTTGCAGGTAGTGCAGCAAGAAGGCACTCATGTGTGTTGCGCATCCAGGAGCACCAAGTCCCTGTTGTGTTGGTGGCGAGGTAACAATCATGCTTCCTTCCTCTGTCCTCTCCCCCCAACCTCGCACAACAGAAATGTGATCAAGGTCTCCCTCATCTGATGAGTCTTCCATCAGTTCGTCCTCCACTTCTTCCTGGGCTCCTGCACCTTCCTCACTAGTTTGGCTGCTACCATGCGCCCTGGTAAAACCATCTCCCCCACCCTCACATGCCTGCCGCCTTGGTGCTGCCGACCGTCTGGACCTTGCAGATGTTAGCCCTTCCGCATACAACTCCTCCTCCTCTACTTCCTCCACCTCCTCTTGTGCCACCACCTGACTCCGAATTCTGTTTAACATGTGCTCCAGCATGTAAATCACCGGAATAGTCATGCTGATAATGGCATCGTCAGCACTAAACATCTTCGTCGCCATTTCAAAACTGTGCAGAAGGGTGCATAGATCCCTGATCTGAGACCACTCCTCCAGCTTGATTTGCCCCACCTCTGGATCTCGTTGGCCCAGGCTATACGTCAGAACATATTGCACCAGGGCTTGTCGGTGCTGCCACAGTCGCTGCAACATGTGCAGAGTTGAATTCCACCGGGTAGGCACATCGCATTTTAGCCGGTGAAGTGGCAGGCCCAACGACTTCTGTAGAGATGTAAGTCGCTGAGCTGCGGGATGCGAACGGCGGAAGTGAGCACACAGAGACCGTGCCCTCTGCAGAAGGCCATCTAGTCTGGGATAGTGGGCTAAAAATTGCTGGACAACCAGGTTCAACACGTGAGCCATACAAGGCACGTGTGTGACATTGCCCCGGCGAAGGGCCGCACCCAGGTTTGCAGCATTGTCGCACACGGCCTTCCCTGGTTTCAGGTCCAGTGGAGACAACCATTCATGAAATTGGTTCTCCAGAGCTGACCACAACTCCTCAGCTGTGTGACTCACATTTCCCAGACATTTCAATGTAAAAACCGCCTGATGACGTTGAGCCCTACTGCCAGCATAGTAAGGAGGTGTGCAGGATCCCTTCTGCGCAGTTAGAAAGCTTGTGGCATGACCAGACAGGCTTTGGGTGCAGGTGGAAGACCGAGAGGAGGTTGAGGAGGCAGAAGCAGTGGAGGAACTTTGACATAAAGAGGATTGACGCACAACTCGTGGGGACGGCAAGACTTGGACAGCAGCCCCTTGTCCTGCTGTCACCATAGTTACCCAGTGCCCAGTCAGCGACATGTAACGCCCCTGTCCATGCCTACTCGTCCAAGTGTCTGTGGTGAAATGCACCCTGTCACACACAGAGTTTCTCAAAGAAGCGGTGATGTTGTGTGCGACATGCTGGTGGAGCGCAGGCACACCTTTCTTTGAGAAGTAGTGCCGACTGGGCATCTGGTACTGGGGCATTGCGACGGACATAAGGTCTCGAAAATCCTCTGTGTCCACCAGGCGGAAAGGCAGCATTTCTGTAGCCAAGAGCTTGCAGATGGTGAAATTCAACCTCTTAGCTTTCTCATGGCTAGGAGGAAATGGTCTTTTACTTGTCCACATCTGAGGGACCGAGGGCTGGCTATTGTGCTTAGACGGGGTTGATAAGGGTGTCCCTGGCAAACTGCCGGTCTGTGAGGAAGATGCAGGCGGACATGTTAGGTTGCCTTGATCCAAAGGTGGTGCTATCGATGTCGGACAGCGCTCAACACCAGCTGGTGTTACCACCTCCAAAGAAAATGATGACCTGCCAATCACGCTGGCTGTTGCGGGTAAAGAGGTGGCAGGTCTGCGCCCCAAAACAGGTGTGACTGCTGTCCCCCCAGTCACAGAGGATGAAGAGGCCGCGGATGCACAAGATATGGCAGACGGTGGTTGGCCCGGCCGGCTAGGCCGCATTGTAGCACACTGAGCTTCCCACTGCAACTTATGCTTCATGTCCATGTGCCGGTTCATGCATGAAGTACTCAAACTATGTATTTTTTGGCCTCTACTTAGCTTTTGCTGACAAATGTTACAGATAACACGAGTTGGGTCATCTTTATCGATCTGAAAAAATGCCCAGGCTATGCAAGGCTTAGCACCCATGCGACCTGAAGAGCCACCACGACTTGTGGTGAGAGGCAGAGTTGTGTTTGAGGATGCAGTTGTTGACGTGCTTCCAGTACTACGTCTCTGTCCAGGAAGGCGCAACCTGACCTCGTCATCACTAGCATCTTCCTCCACCTCCTCTGCTGACCTCATCTCTTGGCTGACTGTGGGTTGACAGTAAGTGGGATCTCCAACCTCATCATCATCACCCTGTGCGTTATCACACCCGTCGTCCTCAGAGCCAACCTGTTCCTGCCCTGACAAAAAACTAAAGTTGTCGCTCCAATCAGGTATTTGAGTCTTATCATCGTCTTCCTCATTGTCTCCACCAACAGGAGTTACAGTTTGGGAATGAGGGTCTACATTATGGTCAGAACCTTCTGCGTCTGGTCCTGGATCCGACTCATAAAGATTCTGGGCATCAGTGCAGATCATTTCCTCGTCTGGATTCACAGAAGCGCTGGAGTCGACCTCTGATTCCCAGGCTATAGTATGAGTAAACAGCTCTGCAGACTCAACCATCTGTTCTACCTCATACTGAGACGGGCAGCTGGAGATTTGGGAGCTGTGAGGAAGCAAGTGCGATTGGGGTGACACCTTTGAGGACTGGAGTATTTGTGATGTTGAAGTTGATGTGGAGGAGAGCCCACTTAAAGGAGCACTTGATATCCGTTGAAGCACCTGCTGGTTTTGTGCCTCATCTGGAATTTGTAGCGATTGGTGTGGCCGTAAGAAAGGGATCTTATCACATTGTCCGCTAAAAGAAGTAGACATTTTAGTTTGGCTGGAAGATGGTCTTTCTTCTGCAGATGTTACTGTTGCTTTAACACCTACCCCACGGACACAACCTTTTTTCCCCTTCCCAACACGCCTATTCCCCTTTCCACCAGCAACAGGCCTTTTTCCACTCATTTTGGTGGTTAACTAATTCACAACTCTGGAGTTGTTTGCACAAAAAAACAATGGATGGGAACCAAGCAGAGCTGAGTGGCCAAACTGTGGTATTAGGCCAAAACTATTGGCTGGGTTAGATGCAGAAAAAAATTATATTCAATTTGCAACCTGATGGAGGTCAGTATAGATGGACTAATAGAACAAGTCCCACACACAGCTAGAAGCCCAAATATTTTTTCAGAGGTACTGCAGATGCAGATAAAAATTATTTTTAATTTGCAACCTGATGGAGGTCAGTATAGATGGACTAATAGAGAAAGTCCCACACACTGCTAGAAGGCCAAATATTTTTTCAGAGCTAGATGCAGAAAAAAATTATATTCAGTTTGCAACCTGATGGAGGTCAGTATAGATGGACTAATAGAGAAAGTCCCACACACTGCTAGAAGGCCAAATATTTTTTCAGAGCTAGATGCAGATAAAAATTATTTTTAATTTGCAACCTGATGGAGGTCAGTATAGATGGACTAATAGAGAAAGTCCCACACACTGCTAGAAGGCCAAATATTTTTTCAGAGCTAGATGCAGATAAAAATTATATTCAATTTGCAACCTGATGGAGGTCAGTATAGATGGACTAATAGAACAAGTCCCACACACAGCTAGAAGCCCAAATATTTTTTCAGAGGTACTGTAGATGCAGATAAAAATTATTTTTAATTTGCAACCTGATGGAGGTCAGTATAGATGGACTAATAGAGAAAGTCCCACACACTGCTAGAAGGCCAAATATTTTTTCAGAGCTAGATGCAGAAAAAAATTATATTCAGTTTGCAACCTGATGGAGGTCAGTATAGATGGACTAATAGAGAAAGTCCCACACACTGCTAGAAGCCCAATATATTTTCAGAGGTAGATGCAGAAAAAAATATATTCAGTTTGCAACCTGATGGAGGTCTGTATAGATGGACTAATACAACAAGTCCCACACACAGCTAGAAGCCCAATATTTTTTAAGAGGTAGATGCAGAAAAAAATATATTCAGTTTGCAACCTGATGGAGGTCTGTATAGATTTATTAATAGAACAAGTCCCACACACAGCTAGAAGCCCAATATTTTTTCAGAGGTAGATGCAGAAAAAAATATATTCAGTTTGCAACCTGATGGAGGTCTGTATAGATGGATTAATAGAACAAGTCCCACACACAGCTAGAAGCCCAATATTTTTTCAGAGGTAGATGCAGAAAAAAATATATTCAGTTTGCAACCTGATGGAGGTCAGTATAGATGGACTAATACAACAAGTCCCACACACAGCTAGAAGCCCAATATTTTTTCAGAGGTAGATGCAGAAAAAAATATATTCAGTTTGCAACCTGATGGAGGTCTGTATAGATGGATTAATAGAACAAGTCCCACACACAGCTAGAAGCCCAATATTTTTTCAGAGGTAGATGCAGAAAAAAATATATTCAGTTTGCAACCTGATGGAGGTCAGTATAGATGGACTAATACAACAAGTCCCACACACAGCTAGAAGCCCAATATTTTTTCAGAGGTAGATGCAGAAAAAAATATATTCAGTTTGCAACCTGATGGAGGTCAGTATAGATGGACTAATACAACAAGTCCCACACACAGCTAGAAGCCCAATATTTTTTCAGAGGTAGATGCAGAAAAAAATATATTCAGTTTGCAACCTGATGGAGGTCTGTATAGATGGATTAATAGAACAAGTCCCACACACAGCTAGAAGCCCAATATTTTTTCAGAGCTAGATGCAGAAAAAAATTATATTCAATTTGCAACCTGATGGAGGTCAGTATAGATGGACTAATAGAATGATGCTATGCCCAAAAGATTTTACTTCACTAGGTGCAGTAAAAAAATTGGTATTCTATACACAGGTGGTATATCTTGCAACACAGATAGGCTACTCCACTGACTAACACACTCTGCAATAGGCCAAAAAGGATTAGCTTTGCTAGATTCAGCCAAATGCTGTGAAAAAAACTTGCACAGCACTGGCACAGACCTGCCTGGCAAAAACTGATAGGAACTGATGTAACCTAGTCCTGAAAAGGACTGCAATTACAATTAGTCTTTACTCCCACAATCTATCTATTTAAGAGCACAGACCTGCCTGATAAAAGTCGTAGGAAATGCTGTAACCTAGTCCTTAAAAGGACTGCAATCACAACTATTCCCTACTCCCAAGCTATCTGTAGATTTGTGCGAAAATTGGCTTGAAATTAACAAGGTATAGCGCACACAGCAACAGCGGTGCCGTCTAACACGCAGCTGCAGCAGTGAGAAAATGGTGGCGACGGGGAAAATGGCTTGGTCTTATAGGGCAAGGACATGTGACATACACTGCCAATGACACATGCCCTTGCTTGTGTGAAAAAAAGCACTTCGCTCCGTGTGTGCGCTGCTGATAGGCTGACAGATTGCACTTCCCCACTGTAAATGCGGGAAAGAGAAAAAAAAATGGAGATCTTCATTGTTCCTGCAGAGATCCATCCCCTGCCCCTCCCCCCACCCCGCTGTACACTCAAACTGCGTATTAACATTAATTTTCATCATTACTGAGAAAAAATCCAGTTATGATTTTGGTGCACGAACAGTTATCGAACATAACCTCGAACAGCCGAATTTTTCTCAAATTGTTCGTGTTCGCCGAACGGCTCGAACACCGCCCAAAACAGCTCGAATTTGAGATTGGCGAACAGTTCGAGTAGAACAACGCTCATCTCTACACAGGACTGTAATGAAGCGTTTGCTGGTATAACCACTGTGTCTCCTATACAGCCTGCCTGCCTGATATCTGGGATGGATATTAGTCCTAAGAAGGACTGTTTGTTTGATTTTGCAGGCTTTAGAGACCCTACACTAACTATTTCGCAGCATAAATCTCTCCCTAGTTCAGCAGCGCTGTCCCTACACTGTCTGATCCGGAGCGACTGTGTCCAAGATGACAGCGCCCGGTTTTAAATACTCGAGGTGACGCTGTGCGGCCAGCCATTCACTGTAGTGCCCACAAACAACATGGCTGCGGCATTACAGTGACTGGCTGGCAATCCCTGCATGTTCATTGGCTCTGTAAAGAGCGCCAAACATGCAGGGCGGAGACCCGAGCTCCCGCCCGAGTAACCCGGAAATGCTCGGTGCTCGCCGAACATCCCGAGTAGCGTGATGCTCGGGCTAGTAACGAGCAGTGTCGAGCATGCGCGCTCAACACTAATAATATCATATAATGTGGGAATATATCCAATACCCTTCATTTGAAAACTATATGTATTATGTAGTAAAATGTATATGAAGTTGGCATGGATTTTAGATCTATTTTTCACATGCCTCTAAGGGAGAAAACATTTGTAATAAAGCATTTGAAAAAACGTCACAACTTTGAAATTGACCACTGGCACTGGACATATTAGGGTAGATATTGTGATAAGCAGTGGCATAACTAGAGTCTTATGGGCCTGATGCAAAATTTGGACCTGGGCAACCACCATCATGTTGGTCAGATGTACAGACTCCTGTAATAATGTCCTCCGTCCTGGTTCCTATCCCGTAATAATGTTCCCATTTTGGACCCTATCCTGTATTAGAGTCCCCCATTTTGTGCCCCTTCCTGTAATAATGTCCTTCATCCTGGGCCCCTTCCTGTAAAAATTCCCCCTGTCTGGGCCCCTTGCCGTAATAATGTCTTCATCCTGGCCACTTCTGGCAATAATGTCCCTGTCCTGGGGCCCTTCCTGTTAAAGTGTCCTCCAACCTGTCGCTCCTTCCTGTAATAATGTCCCCCATCATGTCTCTCTTCTCCAACACATTTCAAAATTAAAAATAAACTAATCTTACCTGTCCTTGCTCATCGCGGAGGATTTGATGTTTCTGCAGTGGATAACTGGAGGATTTGCTATTTTTGCAGTGAATAGCTGTGGAGGATTTCTTCTTTCTATCGTGTGTTATTTTAATGTTCACCATTTTAGATATTTTATTAGTTAATTTTGTTATGACAGTTTACCCTTTTTATCATTTATGTTAGTATTATATTACGGTAGTTAGTATTATATTTTAATTTAGCATTGGTCTGTTAAAATTTTGTAAAAGTCAAGGTAATGAACTATTCATATCTATGCAGGTATGTATTTACCACATTTGAGATACTGTGCCATCACCTTCAGGCAAGAAGCATGTTATGTCTATATATGCTATGTTTTGTAACTAATAAATTGTAAGGCTGACTCCCTAACCCCTTTCATGTCTAAGTTGTTAGGGTTTCACAGAACAATTGATCATTACGCCAAACAATTCTTCATGACTATTTACATTATGGCATCCTACTGTATATATGTTTCTCATGCCTTATGCTTCGTAACAATCTCCGACCAGAGTATTTTAATGTAGTAATTGCTGAAGAAAAAAGTTACAGCACATAGTAATTTAGATGTAAAAGCTGCTGTGTAATCACAAGGAGATATGAGGCAAAGAGAAATACATTTATGGCAATGGTCAGTTACATGGATGTCATACTGATACTCTAGCTACCAATTAACTAAATGTTTCCTTTAATCATGTAGAATAGATCCTGGAGTCAAACTACTAGATCTAAATTACTATATTATATAATTTCCAATGATAAAAAAACAAAAAACAATTTGGACTCTTACAGATATAATGCATGGTGTCACATATACACAAATGTAGCTTTGAAAAAAACACATCAAATTGTTGAAACCAAATCTTGCCTCTCTATTGAAAGAAAAAAATATTATATACAGTATATGCATAACGCTAAATATGGCTTCTATCATCATTTACACCTCACACTACACAGTACCGATACTTGTGTAATTATAGGGTATTACTTACCATAACATGCGATACTCAGTAGCACTGCCAAAGCAGACAGAAGTTTGGGCACAGCCATTGTGTATTGCAAGCACAGATCTCTCTGACCTTTTCCAGATGGTCTTCCTGGCATATATAAATTGCTGGAGTAACTCCCATACCTTATCTAATACCTCACTGTGCTCTCAGGATTATTACATAAACAGGAAATGTTATCGGCTGATAGGGATTCATGTATGGGAACCAACATTGCTAATCTGACCTAAAAGGTTTATCACAAAGGCTTCTGTATAGGAAATCTCTAAGTGAAACTGGATTTCCAGTAAATTAGTGAATAGCAATGCTCAGCATATTTCTAGTCATGCCATCACAGATAAATATACTGTATATTAATCCCGTGTATTGTATATAATTACCTTGACATACAGAGTTCTTCCATTAGGGTCCATCTATGTAACACAGCCTTTTGTAAATTGTCCTGCTAAAAGGTTTGTTCAGGCTGTGTGCCCACGTAGCGTTTTTCAAGCGTTTATGCTGCGGAAACGCTTGTTAAACGCTAGGTAATCCGCACCCCATGGTCCCCAAGGGGATTCCGCATGTTCTATGCACATGCTGCGGATTTTTCCGCAGTGTTTATGCTGCGTACAAAAATCCGCAGCATGTCATTTAATTTTGCGGAAGCGCAGCGGAACTCCCACCATTGACTTGCATTGAAACGCATAGAAACCGCGACTGTACATTTGTATAAGCGGCTTCTATGCGTCTCTATGTGTGGATGGTGCCCAGTTCTGGAGGAGAGGAGACTCTCATCCAGACCTGGGTACCATTGTACCTGTAAAAAAAGAATAAAATAACAAATAAAGTTTATATTCACCTGTCCGGCGGCTTCTCTCTGAATGCCGGCATCGCTTGAGGACCTGCGGTGACGTCACAGTCATGTGACCGCAGGCCCTTCACCGCTCTGTCTCGCGATATGCCGGCAGCCGGGAACCAGCCAGGAAGCAGCGCTGCAGCCACGCCGGGGCCTCGGGGGTGAGTATAGCTTTATTTGTTTTAATTTTTACGGTTCACACTGTATAAATCCATGCTGTTTGCATGGATTTATACAGTGTGACCTAGTTGTCAAGTGACGCGCCCCTGGGCCTGCTGTGTCGCGCAGCGTCTCGCGCACTGGGGCTTACCCGGAACCGGATCAGATGAGCGTTGTAGTCTCCGAGTGGCGGGGACCCGGTCCGTGCCCAGGGAGTCAACTCAGTGTGTGGCAGTCTTGATAGATGTTATTTGAGTGTCGACTACGCCACCCGTTGATTTGCAGCTATGGAGCTGCCGCTGCAGGGCAGACCGCTGAGGCCGGTGTAGAATTGTGCAGCGTGATAGTATAACCCCCAACGGGAGGGGTATGGCCTCAGGGCAGCCGACGTGGAAGATGAGGGTAGCAGGAACCACTCAGAGACGGTGCGGTGTAATTCAGGGTCTTTACTGGTAACAACGATAGACCCTCCCGGAGTACTTGCTAGCGAACGGGGCCTGGTCAGTGCTTGAGCAGATGGGATCTCCCCTGGCCAGGCGGAGTTGTAGGCCTCCCAAACTGACTGTACTCTTCTGGCTACCTTGCTAGAAGCGGATATAAGTAGCCCACGTCCCTGAGTGTACCGTGTGGTGCTCACCCGTATGGCCGGTGACTCGGGGCCTTCTAATGGCTTCCGCTCCACGATGGCGGCGCTGGTCCCACGCGTGTGACCGTGCCTTCGGGTTTCTGGGCCTGAGGACCTGAAATCCCCTGCCGGTCGGCTTCTGCTGCTGGGTAAGAGTTAGTCCCCACAGCCTCGGACGCCGGGTCCGGTAAGAAAGCTTCTCAGTCAGGGCGAGCTCTGCAGCTGCCAGCCCCTGACTTGTAGTAGTATTGCTCCCACTGAGCTTCTGCTGTTTCTTCCTGTGACTGTTTCTTGTCTCTACTCTCCTTGACTGACTAACCCTGCTTCAGCCCCGGGTTTATATAGGGGAAGGTCTTCCCCTCCCAAGACTGGGCAGGAGGTGTGGCATGCACAGGATCCCTGGCCAAGAGACCTCCCACCTGCTCTCAGACATAACATTGCTTGTTACTGTGGGAACCAGACCCCTGGGGTGTCACATTCCCCCCTAGTGAAATTTAGTACTCCGGGACTAAACATATTTTAGAAAAACATAACAAGATATAACAATAACAATACAATAAAGAAACACATAAAGGTGGTCACGGCATGTCCGTAACCGGGTGCAGTCTTTGAAGAAACAAAGGTGTCCATTTCACCAAAACAGGGAGACGTAACCAGGTAGGGGTCTGTCCTACCCCGAGTCCTTAACAGTCTCTAGTCCATCCTGGGTTACGCTCCAACTAATTGTACAAGGATTCCCGGTAGATCCACCAAGGATTCCTAAAAATAACTAGAAACACAAAATTATACACAAGCAACAATACACAGGTAAACATAAATAAAACAATTTATACACTTTAAATCCTCCAGCGTGCGGGTAACTGGCCTCTAGTGGCCCTAGTGGACCTACGGAGCTGACTGTCTAGCCCTGAACTACAGGGTGTAGGAGCTGTCAAGGGTAAACTGGGCAGCTGTCTACCGGCTCTTTGGCTCACTAGGGATATGGCAGGCTCACTGCAAGCAGAGGGTTGATCCTCCTGGTCTGCGGGTGTGGGGTCTTCTGCCTCCTGGACCGGCTGTTCTTCCAGCTCTACCTGTTGCTCCGTAGGTGCTTGGGATGCTGGTTGGAGGAAGGTGAGTACGGGTACCACAACTGCACCATCGACTTGAGTCCAAGACCGAGGGAAGTCCCCGAGCACAGTACTAACCATATCTTCCCTTTCCTCTACGGGTCGATGGTCTTCTTGTTCCTCTTCAGGGTTCCTCAGTTGTTCGGGACACTTCTTCAGGTGGTCCCGGGATACAATGGCTGTAGTTTCCCCTCCGTCTTTACTGATGGTACAAACCTTCGGGTTCTCGTGGCTTGAGGGCAGTACGGTGTACGGGTCCTTCTCCCACTGGTCGTCCAACTTGTGGAGCCGTCTCTTCCTCTTCAATACCTGCTCTCCCGGTACCAGGGGAACAGCGGGAGCATACTGGTTGTAAGTTTTCTCTTGTCTTTCCCTAGCCTGACAGAGACTTCGCTCCACGCTCTCCTGTACTCTCCGGTACTGCTGCTGCCTCTCTGTGTCCCAGTCTGTTTCTGGTGAAGTGTCCTCGGGTGTCAGGACTCCCATTTCCAGGTCAACAGGTAACTTACCAGGTCTTGCCCTCATTAGGTAAGCCGGGGTACAGTTGGTGGAACCTACCGGGATGTGGTTGTATAGGTCCACCAGATCGGGCAACTTCTCAGGCCACAGACTGCGTTCTTCCAGGGGCAACGTTTTTAGAAGATCCATTACCACCTGGTTCATTTTCTCACAAAGTCCATTAGTTTGCGGATGGTAGGGTGTCGTCCTTATCTTCCGGCAGCCATACAGATTGCAGAATTCCTGGAAGACCTCCGCTTCAAAGGCAGGTCCCTGGTCCGTCAGCACTTGGTCCGGGTACCCGTGTGGACGGCAAAAGTGCTGCTGGAAGGCTCTAGCTGCTGTTTGAGCCATTAAGTCCTTGACGGGGACGACAACCAAGAACCGGGAGTAATGATCCACGATGGTTAACGCGTAGACGTAGCCACTTCTGCTTGGGGTCAGTTTTACATGATCCAAGGCTACCAGTTCCAACGGTTGCCGGGTGACGATGGACTGCAGGGGAGTCTTCTGGCTGGTACGGTCCTTCCTTCTCAGGTTGCACGGGCCACAGTCTCTGCACCACTTCTCGATGGTTCCCCTCATGCCTACCCAGTGGAACCGCTCGCGCAGCAGGAACTCCAGCTTCTTCCACCCAAAGTGTCCAGCTCCGTCGTGGTATGCCTCCATCACCATGGCTGCGTCTCTTCGTGGCACCACTACTTGCCAGAGTAATTCATGCGTCCGGGAGTTAACCATTCGGCGGCACAACTTCCCTTTGTAAAGGAACAGTCGACTCTTCTCTGCCCATAGTTGTTTGGCTTCCTCCGGAGCGTCTGGTTCAAGGCGAGCCTCCGGCCGAGTCAGCATCTCCTTCACCAGTCGGACGGCAGGGTCGCTGTCTTGCGTTTCCGCCCAGTTGTAGTGGGGTAAGGGGTTCAACGTAGCAGCCTGCTTACTCCTTACCCGGTGGGAATACTGGATAGTCCCATGACGGTGGAACGCAGGGAGTTCAACTTCTTCCAGTCCCTCCGGATCTTCTCCTCCGTCCGGCAGGTTGGGCATCCTGGACAGGGCGTCCGCGTTGGTATTGGAGCGTCCTGCCCGGTATTTGATTGTGAACTCGTAGTTGGACAGACGGGCCATCCACCTCTGCTCCAGGGCACCGAGTCTTGCCGTGTCCAGGTGTGTCAACGGGTTGTTATCCGTGTACACGGTGAACCGGGAAGAAGCGAGGTAATGCTTAAAGCGCTCGGTGACTGCCCATACTACGGCCAGGAACTCCAGCTTAAATGAGCTGTAATTCTCGGGGTTCCTTTCGGTGGGTCGCAGTTTTCGGCTGGCGTAGGCGATTACTCGTTCCTTCCCCTGCTGGATCTGGGACAGTACGGCTCCTAGCCCGATGTTACTGGCGTCGGTGTAGAGGATAAAGGGCTGGCTATAATCCGGGTACGCCAGGATTTCGTCCCCCGTGAGGGCCATCTTCAGCTGGCGGAAGGACTCTTCTTCCAGCTCCTCCCATTTGAAGGGCGGCTTCTGGTTCTTGGCCTTCCGGGACTGGCCTATCAGGAGGTCCTGCATAGGTGCTGCCTTTTTGGTGAAACCGGGAATAAACCTTCGGTAGTAGCCTACCAACCCGAGGAACTGCCGCACTTCTTTTACGCTGGAGGGGCTTGGCCATTCCTTAATTGCGGTGATCTTATCAGGGTCGGGAGCCACTCCGTCAGCGCTCACCACGTGTCCCAGGTACTGCACCTTCGGTTTCAGGAGGTGACACTTGGAGGGTTTCACCTTTAGGCCGTAACTCGCCAGAGCTTCGAACACTTCCGCCAGGTGTTTCAGGTGGTCCTCATACGTCTTGGAATATACGATGACATCGTCCAGGTACAACAGGACCGTCTCGAAGTTTCTGTGGCCCAGACAACACTCCATTAGTCGTTGGAAGGTTCCTGGTGCGTTGCAGAGTCCGAACGGCATGCAGGTGAACTCGCTAAGTCCCATCGGGGTGGTGAATGCGGTCTTCTCCCGGTCCGCCTCTGCTACAGGAACCTGCCAGTACCCGCTAGTGAGATCCAAGGTAGAGAAGAAGTTAGCAGATCTTAAAGCAGCCAATGACTCCTCTATCCTTGGTAAGGGGTACGCATCCTTGTGTGTGATACGGTTGATTTTCCGGTAATCTACACACATCCTCATGGTGTTGTCTTTTTTTCTGACTAAGACTAGTGGAGCTGCCCAGGGGCTACAGCTATCCCTAATCACCCCAGCCTCCTTCATGTCTCTAAGCATCCCCTTGGCGTGTTGGTAGTGGGCAGGGGGTACGGGTCGATACCTCTCTTTTATAGGAGGATGGTCTCCCGTGGGGATGTGGTGTTCTACCCCCTTGACTCGCCCGAAGTCTAACGGGTGTTTACTGAACACTCTGTCGTACTCTTGAACCACCCGATAGACTCCTTGTTTCTGGTGTGCGGGAGTGGAGTCAGTACCCAGATGTAGTTGCTGACACCAGTCCTCCATGTTTTTCTTAGAGCCGTTACCTTCCTCCGGGTGAGATGGAGGCAAGGGTTCCACAGATTGTATAGAATTTTGGTTAATGGTATATAATTTGGCTAGCGTGGCATACCGGGGCAGGTACACTTCCCTCTCCCCGATATTTATTATGCGAACGGGCACCCTCCCATGGCGTACATCAACCACCCCCCGTGCTGTCAAAATGGTGGGCCTACTGTCCGAGTAAACTGGTTCTACCATTGCCTGGTAATCCCTACCTCTCAGACCAATAGCTGCCCGGCACCAAATCATCATTTCACTTTTTGGGGGCATGGCAATAGGAAAAGGGTCACACATTCTTACGCTACCAATCTCACCGCCGGAGAGTTCCACCTGTTGCCGTCGCATCAGTGCCCGGATCTCTTTCTGGAGCACCCGCTGCTCGCCGGAGCTGGCGTTCTTGGCAACCTGCTGTAAAAGGAAAATCACCTCTGCAAGACAATTTTCAATTACATTAGTTCCTAGAGTTATTTTTGGGTGACTCTCATGTTTGTCAATATCTACAATGATCAGTCCCTGTGCTGCCAGTTCGACTCTACCGATTTTGATGGTCACCTCTTTAAATCCGATCTGTGGCACGGGCTGGCCATTGCTGGCGATGATACTCAAGTCGTCGTCAGGGTAGCGGGTAATATCCGAGTCATTCCAGTACTGCTTAAAGAGCACGTACGGGATGGTGGTGACCTGTGACCCGGTGTCCAGTAGGGCACTCATGGGAATGCCATCCAGTACCACAGGCAAGACTGGACGTCCTCCCACATATCTGTCGCGCCAGTTCGATGGGCCTGGTGATCTTTTTCCTGGGGGTTGGCCCTCTACCCCAGGTTGTGCCCGTTTAAAGAACAGTACCTTGCCATATGTCCGGGTTGATTGCAGCGGCGGCAGATGGGTGGTCCGTCTTCGCTGTATCGGTCACTGGGTCTTCCTCTGGCCGGTGGGGTCCTCCTTGGTCGACGCCACGGGATGTCCTCCGGTCCGGATGCCAGCTGGATCTTCCCTGGGGTGGAAACCTGTAAAGACTGCACAGTTCGGGTTAGCGCAGCAACGCTCTTAGCTAGCTCTTGGACCTGATGGTGTAGGTCTGGAGCCGGGTCATTGTCCAAAGCCTGCGCATCAGCTCCCACAGGCCCTGCCGACAAGGGCGCCGCCTCCTGGTGGTAAGTGATAGCTGGGCGCCTGTGGGTCACAACGCCACCCGGTGCCGGTTCTCGGAGCACCCGGATGGCTCTGTCCTTGAACTGTGCAAAGCCCAGATGGGGATCCTGTAAGGCCATCGCCCGCAACTGGGTTCGGTGGGCATTACAATATAGTCCCTCTATAAATTGTTCGGTCAACAGCCTGTCCTCGTTTCCCACTCCATCAGGGTCGGTCTGCTTAATGACCCTCAGGGCCTCTTGTAGGTTTAGTGCATAGTCCCTTATACTCTCATGCGCTCGCTGCTTGCACCCGTAGAATCTAAGCTTAATCTCGGCTGAGGTGCGGGTATCAAAGGTATCCTTCAGCCGGGTTAGTATCCCTGCGACAGTCTTCCTCCCAGGTGGCCAGGATTTTACTTCCCTTTTGGCTGCCCCGGTTAGTTGGGCCACCAGGATGCTCACTTTTTGCTCTTCTGTGAGGGGGTACACCTGGAAGAGGCTATCCAGCTTTTCTCTAAAGTCATGCAGGGTATGTGACTCCCCTGAGTACTGGGGTAGCCAAGCTGCTCCCGGGATATAGGGCATGGTGAAGGGCATAACTGCAGCAGCGGTGGCGCTGGCGGGGGTTGAGGCAGTGAAGCTCTCCTCCGCATCCGACATCTTCCTCCCCCCTAGTGGACCGTGGCCTACCTTGCGATGATCCTGTTCCGTAGGCCGCGGCTCCGCAGTAGATCGTCAGGGTTGAGGACCTTCCGTCGCGCTCCTGTGACGTCGGCGTCTGCTGGGCTCCTTCCAGGACCTTACGCAACGTCCGGACGTGAGGCGGGGCTTCAGTTCTCGCGCGCTTTCGGAGTCCACGCCCCTCTTCTTCCCGCGCGGTGTCCTCAAGATGGCGTCCAATGGCGGGAAAACTCCACGGATGGCGGGAAAACTTCGCGGATGGCGGGAAGAAGGCAGAAGATGGCGCCGGATGGCGGGAAACCTCACCACTGGTAAGTTTGAACAGTCTTTGCTTTTCAGGCACGCAGTACCCGGTGGTTGCGGGCACGAAATCCTGCCGACTACGCCAAAGTTGACGCGCCCCTGGGCCTGCTGTGTCGCGCAGCGTCTCGCGCACGGGGGCTTACCCGGAACCGGATCAGATGAGGGTTGTAGTCTCCGAGTGGCGGGGACCCGGTCCGTGCCCAGGGAGTCAACTCAGTGTGTGGCAGTCTTGATAGATGTTATTTGAGTGTCGACTACGCCACCCGTTGATTTGCAGCTATGGAGCTGCCGCTGCAGGGCAGACCGCTGAGGCCGGTGTAGAATTGTGCAGCGTGATAGTATAACCCCCAACGGGAGGGGTATGGCCTCAGGGCAGCCGACGTGGAAGATGAGGGTAGCAGGAACCACTCAGAGACGGTGCGGTGTAATTCAGGGTCTTTACTGGTAACAACGATAGACCCTCCCGGAGTACTTGCTAGCGAACGGGGCCTGGTCAGTCCTTGAGCAGATGGGATCTCCCCTGGCCAGGCGGAGTTGTAGGCCTCCCAAACTGACTGTACTCTTCTGGCTACCTTGCTAGAAGCGGATATAAGTAGCCCACGTCCCTGAGTGTACCATGTGGTGCTCACCCGTATGGCCGGTGACTCTGGGCCTTCTAATGGCTTCCGCTCCACGATGGCGGCGCTGGTCCCACGCGTGTGACCGTGCCTTCGGGTTTCTGGGCCTGAGGACCTGAAATCCCCTGCCGGTCGGCTTCTGCTGCTGGGTAAGAGTTAGTCCCCACAGCCTCGGACGCCGGGTCCGGTAAGAAAGCTTCTCAGTCAGGGCGAGCTCTGCAGCTGCCAGCCCCTGACTTGTAGTAGTATTGCTCCCACTGAGCTTCTGCTGTTTCTTCCTGTGACTGTTTCTTGTCTCTACTCTCCTTGACTGCTCACCCTGCTTCAGCCCCGGGTTTATATAGGGGAAGGTCTTCCCCTCCCAAGACAGGGCAGGAGGTGTGGCATGCACAGGATCCCTGGCCAAGAGACCTCCCACCTGCTCTCAGACATAACATTGCTTGTTACTGTGGGAACCAGACCCCTGGGGTGTCACACAAGCACTTTCCAAGTGATGCTATCGCCTGGAAAGCGCTTGTCAATCTGCATGCGGAAACGCATGTGAATCCGCATGTACAATCTGCATGCGTTTTTTCTGCCAGGGAGATGCAGAAATGCTGCAGAAATTTTCTGCTTCATTTCTGCATCGTGGGCACATAGCCTCACAGTCCATGTTTAGAAATTAAAGGCTTCTTGTTTGCCAAAATTAGTACCATTCTTTTTCATTAGTCAGGACTGTTATTGAAGCTTAATTCATGTACTAGAATGAGAATTAGCAACAATATCAAATAACAGACAGGATTGCTTTAAGTGCAAAATCTGTCAATATATTTACCATGTACTTGCATCCATTTTCTTTCTTTTTTTTTAATTCACGTCAGCTTTGGGTCTGTTTTATTAGGGCCATCTATTACTAGAATAGGGAATCCAATCCCCCATTTTTCCTTATTAATGGTCAGGCAGTTTACATTTTAACTCACCATTTTTTTCTGCAGGACATAAGCCTCTGTAGCAGGGGTCTCAAACTCAGCTGGGCACATGGGCCACACACGGAAAAACATTTAATTTGGGGGGCCGCATTATTTGCATGACAAAGTGACATTTTTAGTGATACCATTTTATTTTCTATACACGTTTTGAACTGGTCCTCATCTTGCAGACATGGTCCCCCATCCAGGTCCCCCATATTGCAGAAATGGTCTCCCATCCAGGTCCCCCATATTGCAGACATGGTCTCCCATCCAGGTTCCCCATATTTGCAGACATGGCATCCCATCCAGGCTCCCCATATTGCAAACATGGTCTCTTATCCAGGTCCCCCATATTGCAGACATGGTCCCCCATCCAGGTCCCCCATATTGCAGACACGGTCCCCCATCCAGGTCCCCCATATTGCAGACATGGTCTCCATATCGCAGACATGGTCCCCATATTGCAGACATGGTCCCCATATTGCAGACATGGTCTCCCATCCAGCTCCCCCATATTGCAGACATGGTCCCCCATATTGCATACATGGTCCCCCATCCTGGTCCTTGTCTTGCAGACATGTCCTCCATCCAGGTCCCCATGTTGCAGACATGTCCCCCATCCAGGTCCGCCCCCATACTGTGCACAGGGTCACCCCCCCCATACTGCGCACAGGGTCCCCCCCCCATACTGCGCATAGGGTCCGTCTACCCACCCATACTGCACACAAGGTCCCCCCCATACTGCGCACAGGGCCCGTCCCCGTCCCCCCATACTGCGCACAGGGCGCGTCCCCGTCCCCCCATACTGCGCACAGGGTCCCCTCCCCCCCATACTGCGCACAGGGTCCCCGTCCCCCCCATACTGGGCACAGGGTCCCCGTCCCCCCATACTGGGCACAGGGTCCCTGTCCCCCCATACTGCGCACAGGTTCCCCGTCCCCCCATACTGCGCACAGGGTCCCCATCCCCCCATACAGCGCTCAGGGTACCCGTCCCCCCATACAGCGCTCAGGGTCCCCGTCCCCCCATACTTTGCTCAGGGTCCCTGTCCCCCAATACTGAGCACAGGTCCCCTGTGCTGTATTTCACTTGACAGAGAAAAAAAAAAGATTCTCACCTGTCCTCCATTCCCTCGGCATCCTTTCTGCACCTGTGGCCCGCAGAACATAGACCCCATAACGATCGCGGCTCTCTCCAGCAGCCGCGGACATCAGCGCTGTAGTGCAGTGTATTGCCGCGCAGAGATTAGCTCTCTGCACAGCAATACCAGTACCAGCCGCCGGCCTATCAGAGGCCAGCAGCTGACATCTGCGCATGGCAGTGACGTCATACGCCGCTGCGCTGGGACTCAGATGTCAGCTGCTGGCCTCTGATAGGCCGGCTGCTGGCACTGGTATTGCTGTGCAGAGACCCGGTCTCTGCGCAGCAATACACTGCACTACAGCGCTGATGTCGGCAGCTGCTGGAGAGAGCCGCGATCATTACCGGGTCTATGTGCCTGAGGGCCGGAAGAAGCAGCCGGAAGGGCCGCATGCGGCCCGCGGTCCGCGTGTTTGAGACCCCTGCTCTATAGAGTCATTTGGCAGTAGCTTTTTCTGTTCTTCACATTGAAAACATATGAATGTTTGGCTGAGGCAAATATTCAAGTACATGTGTTTGAGGGAGTTGGCAGAGAGAGCTGACCACCCAATAAGTGCTTGGCCATCAGCTATCATAAGTAGTGACAAGCGAATATGTTCGAAAAACGATTGAAAATTTCAAATTTGGCACAAATATGGCACATTCGGATTCGTGATCGGAAACAAGAGCATTTTTTCTTAAAATCGGGAAAAAACTTTAAAATTTGGTAAAAGTGTGGGTAATGATTGCGTGGCAACTAAAAAAACAATTTTTATCACTTTGGCTAGCATAGTGGTGGTGTATGATGAGCGGGGGGACGTGTCTGATGAGGGGAGGGGCTGGGGAGAGCTCAGAGGAGCTCAGAGCAGCGGCGTGCTTGTAATCTTTTTTTTTTTCCTAACTTTATGTTTGCAAATCACGGCTAGCTTCCAGGGTGCAGGAACCATCCACAATGTCCAGATACATGGGCTTGTGCCATTGGCTGCAGAAATCATATGTCTCTCTCTCTATATAAAGAACGGACATGTTGTTTTAGCGCCATTTTGTGACTATAGCAGATTATAGACAATGCTGCTGGTCTGCTCCTGCATACGGAGAGATTTTAGCTAGTTAGATAGACAGTTGCTTCTAAGTCAGATAGTTTAGATCAGAGGTCCCCAACCGCCGGTCCGCGGACCAGGACCGGGCCGTTGGGGTTTTTCAGCCGGTCCGCGGGGAGAGGGGGCCCCTCCAGCCTCCAGCAGGGCCGCCATCAGGGCATGACTGCCCTGACTCCAGTATGGGGCCCGGCCGGTAGGAGCCCCCTCAGAGCCCCCCTCTTGTGCGTCTCTCTCCTCATGGGGCCCCCGGCCGCATGCTAAGCGCCGGGTCCGGGACATCTTAGCGCTGCGCTGCTGCGGCAGCACCTTCATGATTCCCCTGACTTCCGGTCATGTGACGGCGCCGTCACATGGCCGGAAGTCAGGAGAACCTGGTGTCAGCGATTTGGACGAGCGCCAGGATTCTGCAGGGATCGCATGGGGGTAAGTATAACAAGTTTTATTTTTTTTTAAATACAATTAACTAGGAGTGGGGGGAATGGGAGATGCACATGGGGGGAGGGGAGAGATGAGAGATGCACATGGGGGAGGGGAGAGATGAGAGATCCACATGGGGGGGAGGGGAGAGATGAGAGATGCACATGGGGGAGGGGAGAGATGAGAGACCATATGGGGGGAGGGGAGAGATGAGAGATGCACATGGGAGGGAGGGGAGAGATGAGAGATGCACGGGGGGGTGAGAGATGCACAGGGGGGATGAGAGATGCACGGGGGGTGGATGAGAGATGCACGGGGGGTGAGAGATGCACGGGGGGGATGAGAGATGCACGGGGGGTGGATGAGAGATGCACGGAGGGGGATGAGAGATGCACGGAGGGGGATGAGAGATGCACGGGGGTGAGCTGCACATGGGGGGGTGAGAGATGCACATGGGGGGGTTATGTTTACATAACTTTGTTGCCTTATGAAGGGCGGGGGGGGCCCCCAAAAATTTCTTGCACAGGGGCCCACTACAGTCTGTGTCCGCCCCTGGGATGAAGTAAATGCAGCTGAACAGCAGCTGTCAGGACAGCTGCCCTGTCCTGCTGCAGGGCGTGATGGGGCCTCAGTGATGCGGCTCCTGGCACAGCACATTATGTGGGGCTCCTGGCATAGCTCCTGGCGGGGACCTGGTCTACACTATATGATAAGTATGCACTAAACTCCAAATCCCTCCATTACCCCACCCCCATATGACCAAAGCCCCGCCCACCCCACCCCCTCCTTGCTGGGCCATGGAAAAATGATCTTGCTTCAAGCCGGTCCCTGGTGCAAAAAAGGTTGGGGACCACTGGTTTAGATAGATAGGATCCTGTGTGGCTGTGAAATAGACCTTTCAGCAGTTTTTTTTTTCTCGCGCCATTAGTGAGGTTCAGACAAACACAGCAGGGCACATTTCACTGAAGTCTGTTGTGCACTGCTTCTATTGTGCTTGTTATGATCTGCAAGAAGAACTAAGGAAAGATAGGGGAAAGCTGTCCCTACAGTAAGACTAAGCTGAATCCCTACAATGTAGCGGGCTGCCTCTTCCTAGCGAACAGACCCGCCTTAGTCCTCAGCTAGTCTGAACAAAGACCTATAGAATTAAGGGAGGGGTCCCTAAAAGAACTAAGGACTGGGTCAAAAATGGGACACCTCCTAAACAGAAATTGTTGTAGAACACAAAAGACAAACTGACAAAAAGTACTAGAGGTCCCAGAGGACCAAGCAAACTGACAGAGATAGGCACCGAAGCACCAGGCTAGCAAAACAGTCAAACAACACTGAAGTCCAGCAAAGCCAGAAGGGCGGAGCTGGAATATATAGGCAGATGGTCACGTGACCGCAAAACACAAGATAGAAAAAAACTAACAGGAGGGTTCTAACAGTGCTCCATGCACGAGTACACCTTTAATAATCTATTTTTTTCAGTTGCTAACGTGATACAGCAAATCATAGTAGCCCGACTTGTCATTTTGTGAGGGTGAAATTCAGCTGTATGCAGAGCTCCTGCAGAGTATAAAAAACTATTTTTTTCTGTGACTAACGTGATGCAGCACGCCATAGCCCACCTTGTCATTTTGTGTCAGTGAAATTCAGCTGTATGCAGAGCTAATGCAGAGTCAAAAAATATTTTTTTTCTGTGAGTAATGTAATACAGCAGACTAGATCTGAGTTTGAATTTGTTTGGCGCATATCTTCTATGTTGTACAGCCCTCATCCACACTAAAAAAAATACTTTCTTCTCTTACTAACATGATACAGTAGGGGACATCTCAGGGTGGCAAGGGAGGGTGGATTACTGTGATCGAGGGGGGCTGGTGATACCAGACAAACTGTTAGTGAAGGTGCAAGAGCCGAGGAACAAATGTAGGAGGAAGTGGTGAAGGGCGAGCAACTGTGAGGAGATGAAGAGGATAATCATCCCCTCTTCAACAAGCATCAGAGTTACCCAGCCACCAACACAGCATGGGCTTCGACCTCATGGAAGAGCCCGACATATGAATGCCTTCTTGCTGAACTATCTGCAACATGATCCCCGTATAGTTATGATTCCAAATAGTGCTGACTACTGGGTTTTGTCTCTTGAACTCAATATAATGTTAAAGTATGCACAAAATTGAATGAATTATAATTTTAAACCAAAGATTTTTGTGACCATGGAAAGGACTGTGTAGAATATAATGGATAGCATGGTAACATAGATTTTAAGGTTGAAGGAAGACTAAGTCCATCTAGTTCAACCCATAGCCTAACATGTTGATCCACAGGAAGGCAAAAAAAAACATGTGGCAACACATTGGGGAAAAAAAATCCTTCCTGACTCCATACGGCAATCAGACTAGTTCCCTGGTGGTTCATTGGTTAGCACTGTTAGTGGGGGTCTTGAGTTCAAATCTCACCTGTGTTTGTGTGGGTTTACTCCAGTTACTCTGGTTTTCTCCCACACCCCAAAGACATACTGATAGGGAATTTAGATTGTGAGCCCCTATGGGAACAGTGGTGATAATGTCTGTAAAGTGCTGTGGATATGATGGTGCTATATAAGCAGCGCATATTAAATATATAAATGATCACTTGTATGAAAATTTCCTCCCCAGCTGTGCTTCACTATTGAGGCAAGTCTCACAGTTTGAGGAGCTCTTTTTTTTAAGCTACACATGGACATGAAAAATGTGTTGGTAAAACATGCATTCAGCCAAATAAAGATTTCTGTCACACTTTGTTTCCTTTACAGAAGTCCTTTGAAATAATAACATACCTAGGGCATGCTGCAATTAAAAAAAATCTAAAATGAAAAAAAAGCATGAGTGCATAAAAAGATACCACAAAAAAAGCAGCACATTTATAATGTTTTTATGTGTTCATAATTCCCTATTGAACAGCTAATATTAGGCTTAAAAAATTATAAAAATGCTTTGAAAAATACTACATAGAACTTGGTGGTTTTCCTAAGATTGGTGTTTGTGAAGACAACCTAAAGGTAAGTTCACACAAAGGAACCGTGCAGCATTTTCTGTAAGAAATGCTGCGACTATATTCAGATTTTCTGAAAAATGTAGCTTAATCTCATGATTTGAAATTCCCCTATGGCGATTTTCGCCCCTTGAAGCATTGTATTTTAACAATAACATATTATAGAATTTAATAATCATCATCAATCATAACAAATGGAAAACCATATCTGTAGTACCACAGACCTGTCAATAGATACTATATCAGCAGGAAACATTAGTGTTCTGGTTTTATGGTGGGAGGTTGAAAGGTTATGCATTGTGTTTTTGTTGAAAATATTTGTACAACAGGAGGAAGTGATGTGTATGCAGGACTGTGATAAAGACCAGATCCAAAACTAACACAATGTCATGATTGCTTAATACATTAAGAAAACATTTTAGGCCATTGAATGGCAGCAGCAAACATGTGAGGAGTTGGTAGCACCATGACTGCAGTGCAAACCAGTAGGGGCTCTGGAGCAGCAATTAGTGATGGGCAAGCACTAAAATGCTCGGGTGCTCGATGCTCGGAATACTCAAGTGCTCGACCCAATCAACGAGCCCAATGTAAGTCTATGGAAAACTCGAGCATTTTTCAGGCTGCTCCCCCCGGCGATCTTCAGAGGGCCTAAAAATTGCCCAAATCGATGGGAACAGTGCTCAAATGACATGGGAACAGCATGGGGAAGACCCCTGGAAGCATTTCTGACTCCCAGATCACTGCTGTCAGCAACGTTGTCAGAGGTATTACGCCACTTTTACAGACTCACAATAAAACATACAAAAACAAATCCAAAATGGATTTTCCTGGGAAATATGTTAAGGAACATCCTTTCCAGGGTAATAACTTGTATAGATGGCAAAATAAATAACGAAAAGTACTCCTCCACACCTTGGGCTATGTTCACATGTAGCGTTTTTGATGCATTTTTGCATTGCTTTCAACCAAGACAAATGCATTCACTTGGAAATGTCATTTTAACATTTTACAACCTTATCTGGCCATGTGGTGACACATCATCAGACACATGCATACGGTGCTGAACAGCACGGGGAAGATCCCTGGAAGCATCTCTGACTCCCAGGTCACTGCCTAAAAGTGTGCCTATCATAAGTGATCCTTGGCGTATGCGAAGATGCCTCCCGCCATGCACCTGTCGTTGCAGACTTGCAACAATCACTGTCCACGTCCTTGTCCCAGTGCAGCGTTCAGTTGTCCCTACCCCATTCCTTGGAATGCCAGCGCAAGTATGCAGCCAGCCACCCACCCACAGGCTGCAATACTATACTGCCAAATTTTTGACAGCTGCTTGCACTTGAAATGTGGCCTTTTAGGCTCGTGGAGGCGGAAGCTGTCCACAATCTTATAGTGGCGACCGGGTATCCATACTCGGTCCCCAGCCGCCACTATTTGTCCCGGTGTCGTCTCCGCCTTCCACAAGCGCGGATCCCTGAACATTACTGCTGGTACTTTTCTGTGGGAATCTGCTTGCCTCCTAACAGCCTGGAATATTTCCAGTAAACTATGGTACGACGCCATGGTATTAGTACTGCCCCCAGTACCAGTAGCAAAGCCAAAGTGGCTGCCCAAATACATTAGTTTCTCACAAAGGAGCTGAAGATAGAGTGGCAGTAGGTGCAAGTTTCTCCAGCCTGTTAGATATTAGAGGGTGAACAGCAGTACATTGGATCAGTGGTTAGCACTGAAGCCTTGCAGCACTGGGATCCTGGGTTCAAATCCCAGCAAGGACAACATCTGCAAGGATTTTGTATGCTCTTCCCGTGTTTACGTGGGTTTCCACCTCTGTAAAAAAGTAGCCATAGAGTGTCCGGGAACCTTCCCACACACTTTTCTTAGCCAGGACTACTTCTCGGCAGGGTTACTAGTATAATTTTCAAACAGTGCACTCCATAATGTACACATACTACAATGTAGAGAGTGGCAAGATAAACATAAACAACCGAAGCAACCACGATCAAAGGCCAATCTACATCATAAAAAATTGTTTTATTAAATATTCAATTTTGTTAAAAATTATCATATGCAAAAATGGTTCATAACAACATACAGTATGTAAAAAAATTCCACCGCTATATGTGACACGCAGGACCCAAATTGTACAGCCTAGTAGATATTAAGTAATCATCCAAGTAGCATAGTATTTATACACAGGCCAATGTGACCAGATTAGTAAAAAGGCTCATATACTCAAAGGTTGTTAGGTCAGAGAAACAGACAATGTTAATACATTTCTCAAAATAATATTGCGGGTATAATAAGCCACCATATATGTATTTACATGTGTATAACAACAATATATATATGACAACAGTATATAGACATACAATATATTGGTACTTTGTATTACATCCTATCTATATATTTTGTTCAGCCAGATTATCCATCATATGGAAAACATATCTGGCACACAATGGTTCTGTGTAAGGTGACAATATAAATTGATGTACATATCATAATTGATACCTAGACACCGGACTGCTACTGTATAGGGCTTCCAAAATGGGTCCTGCTCCCACCCCAACGCGCGTTTCGGCGCTACCTTCCTCAGGGGGCGTGGATCATACTGGGAGGTGTGCATCTTTAAATAAAGCTCTGGCCAATCACTGTGTAGCGGAGGGCCAATCGATGCATGTTGCGTCACGGTTACCAGGGCGATCAGTGACGTCGGCGTCAAACAAGAACCACGTGACGGTCACATGGGCCCATGTGACCACGCAGGTCCTTGCATGCAGACGCAGAAACCCAGGGAACGCATACTGGGGCCGTACTGCGCATGCGTTCAGGTCCTGTTTGTTGCTAATTGTACTGTGCTGCACAGAGAGGTACATCCATAATTACTAACAAACATATTTTGTCCTTAAAGCATATTTTATGCAGTGGCTTGGAAGGCTCCAAATCATTTGTTATTCGCACAACTTGCTTGATAAAACATGGTTTAACAGAGGCAGTCCTATACATCACAATGGTAATGGATGTCATTTAAGCTGTTTAACCATGTGCTAACCTGAGCAACCATCAATCACATACTGTCCCATATTTATGTTGTATGATGCTGTTACATACAGCCTAACATAACATTTTAATTTAAATCTTGTCTCATAGAGTTAGTATATCATAAGGGACCTTTATAGATTACATGGAATGCACAGCTCATGCATATGTTACACAAAAGATGTAGAAGATGGTCTCAAAATCCATTGCGCATAATAAATGATCAGCTGATCCATGTGAATGCACGTCCACAAACGGGTGGGCAATGTCGACCCCACAACCCACAACCCCGACCCCCGCCCGCGGTCACCCACGGCATTGTGCCATAAGGGGAGGGGCCCGCAGGCAGCCGGCCACGGTGCAGGGAGGGGGGACCACAGAGCCCACCGTATCAAGGGAACACGCATACCAAGGACATACCTCCATGACCGCCGCATACCAGGTCATAGTACATCAGAAACAGCACAGTAGAATTACAAATTGTATAAACTGATAATCACATAAAAAACTGATAGGCTATGTGCCCACGTTGCATTTATGAAGCAGAAAATTTCTGCTTCATTTCTGCAAGTCCTCTCCCGGAAAAACGCATGCGGAATTCCGCACGCGTTTATCGCGCATTTTTCGCGTGTTTATCACGCGTTTTCCACATGTGGAATTGCCTTGCATTTTTTATGCATTGGACAAAGGCAATTCTGCATGCGGAAACGCAAAATTAAATGACATGCTGCGGATTTTTGAACGCAGCATAAACGCTGCGGAAAAATCCGCAGCATGGGCATTGACATTGCGGAATGCCATTGGGGACCATGGGGTGCGGATATACATGCGTTTTTCAAGCGTTTACGCTGCGGAAATTCCGCAGCATATACGCTTGAAAAATGCTACGTGGGCACACAGCCATAGTCACAGTCATATAGTATTATCATTAAAGTCCACAGGGTCCAAGCTCCATTCTCCTCTGTCACGCCGAATGCCAGAACACTTCATATGCTGATAAAAATTCCAATATCCTTTGATAGTGTCTAAATATGCCCATCATGTCCATACTCATATAGATTCCACATTCCCAGGACGATCCACCAAAAGACATATATATGCGATGAACTGTAAATATTAAAATCATTGTTAAAAAAATAATAAAAACAATACACCTGTATGCAGCAAACAGAGAGCGATCAAAGAAAGGGAGCAAAGCTCAAGTTCTCGTTTAGTCCATTAGGTTGTACGATATTCAACCTCCAAATCCATCGGGTCTCAAGCTGAGCCAACCGTTGGCTCAGCTAGCCACCACGAATCCCAATTGCGAGTGAATCTATACCCCTCACTCTAAATCCAGAAGTATCACAGCCATGTGCTAACGTTAAGTGCCGGGGTATTGTCCTGAGCGTGGAAGTGTCCATACAGTCGATGGCCGCAGTAATGCCCAACACGTGTTCTCTAATTCTAACTTTCAGTTGGCGAGTAGTCAGGCCAACATATATTAGTCCACACGGACATGTGGCATAGTAAATCACATACCGTTAAGTACACGTAATCCGATTTCTAATCCTGTACGTTTTAGAGCCTGATGCATTTACAAATATATTTGTTCGCTCCATGTTTGGGCATGCGACACAACGACCGCATGGTACACTCCCAGGCTCAGGACCGCTCCTATCTAAGAATGTATTTTTTAATTCTCCCTGGTAGTGACTTCGTACGAGGTGATCGCGTAAATTATTTGATCGATGTATGGTGATACATGGTCGATCAGAAAGAATTTTAGCCAAGGTAGGATCCGTTAATAAAATTGGCCATGCCCTAGTTAGACAATCCCTCATACGTCCAAATTGTCCGTGATACCCTGTAATAAACCTAATTTTATCCTCCATCTTAGGTTTTTTAGTTTTGTATACAAGATCATGACGAATAGAGTGTTTTGCCCGATGGTAAGCTCTCTTCACCATACGTCTACTATATCCTCTATCGTAGAATCTTAATTTAAGGTCATCGGCCTGTTTCTCAAAATCTTTGTCATCGGAGCAAATTCTCCGTAGGCGTAGGAACTGACTAGTAGGTATGGACTCAATCATATATGGAGGATGTGAAGATGTTGCATGAAGCAACATATTTGGAGAAGTATCCTTCCTATATATACTGGTCTGGATAGAATTATTCTTATCCCTCCTCAGGGACACATCTAAGAAGTTGATAGCGTCTTTATTCCAAGTATATGTAATGTGGATATTCATATTATTGTTGCTAAGAGACTCCATAAAGTCCAATAGGGCCTCAGTAGAGCCCTGCCAGATCAGCACAGTCCATTGATGCCCACCAATCCGACAGGGTGAGGTCCCTCTCCCACAGCCCCAGGAAAAGGTTAGCGTATGTGGGGCAAAGGCTGCACCCATCGCTGTGCCCTGGAGCTGTAGGTAGAAGGACCCTTTAAATGTGAAAAAATTATGCGTCAAAGAAAACTCAAGAAGCTCCATCCCCAGTTCCGCCATCGCACTCGGCATGTTAGATGACCTAAGATAGAAGCCAACCGCCCGTAATCTATCCTCGTGTTTAATATTGGTGAACAAGGATTCCACATCTCCTGTCACCAAAAGCATATCTCGGCAGGGTTGGACGGTCCCACCAGAGAATCCTCTGGTGTGCCCTGGATTCTACATCAGGAGAGTTCATGATAGTGCTAACTTTGCAGCTGCTATGGGACTCTTGAGAGGGGGGAGAAAGGTGAGCCCTCAGAATCAAATCCTCTGGTGGGCACAATGTTTTTCAATCTGCACAGCTTCTCAGTGGGAGTTGTATTTCACCACAGCCATATTCTTTAGCTCGGTGAAAGGACTGGCATAGAGGGAAACCGTATCTACTCCGGCTGTCATTTCTCCATCACCAGGTTCCGACCATTGTCACACACAACCATGCCTGGCTGTATGTTCAGCGGTGAGAGCCACAGATCAGGCTGCCGTGTTACAGCTTTCAACAACTCTGCAGCGCTGGGTGGTTTGTCACCTAAGCATTAAGCATGTTATCTTCAGCACAGCCTGTTGCCTCTTGGCCAAGGCAGTGCTGCAGTGCTGTCAGCTTGTGACTGATGTGGTCATTTCGGAGATAGAGGAGGAGGTGCAGGAGCTGAACAATGTGATTACATTGAGGTTACATTGGCGACTCTGTTTTTTATACTAAAGAAAGATCCTACTCCTTGTTTGTTTTTTTACGTTATTTTTTAAAACAAATGCATTCACCGGGAAATGTCATTTTAACATTTTACATCCTTATCTGGCCATGTGGTGTGTGACACATCATCAGACACATCCTGTTTCATTTATGATGGAGGGACTCTGAAAGTCACAAAGCCTTTTTTCATAGGGCCATCAGGCAGCCCTTACTATTCTGAAAAGACCAGCAGTCGGCCCTCGCTATTGTTAGAGAGCCATCAACCGGCTATGCTTTATTGTTCCCATTATTAACGAGTGGGTCTCCTATACTGTTACTCCGTATGCAGTGATCGCAAGGGCTGCCAAAAATTCGGACTCAACCCAATACCCCTTTGAAGAGACATAGAGAAAGGTCTCAGTAAAAAAAAATGTTCCCATTATAAAGGAGCGGGTCTCCTATAGTGATAATGCCCATGCTGTGACTGCAAGGGCTGCCAAAATTTGGGAAAAACCCCACTAAGAATTTAAAGATACATAGAGCAGGACCACAGTAACGAGTACGACATGTTCCCATTATAAAGGAGAGAGTCTGCTATACAGTTATAGGGTATATGAGGGGGAGTGGCCAAAGCCAAAATGGACGACAAAGATGGTGATGTTGTCACTTTATAAATGCTTTATTACACATGCATCGCATAAATAGGACATAATACAAAAAATGGGGTTCATATTATAAAAACACTCTCAACGGCCATCAAGAGTGGTGGCACATAGTATTTCATTTACTGTGCTCTACATACATATTGGGAATAGATGCCAAAAATAGAGTCTAAGTATAGCTCAGATATAAACATATATCACCATGCATCAAATAAACCTATTACATACCTCCCAGAGCGTTATATACCTGACCACCACACTGAGGCTGTCCCCACATGAATGTGTAATAAAGCATTTATAAAGTGACAACATCACCATCTTTGTCATCCATTTTGGCTTTGGCCACTCCCCCTCATATAATATATATGACGTCTGGTGTATTATCAGTCCTCTCTTTTGAGCAGCAACATATATATAATTATAATACTGTTTATCAATGTACTATATTTTGTTGCTGTGGTGTTCTTTTATTCATATCTTCACAGTTATAGGGTATGCAGTGAGTTGAACGGCTGACCAAATTTAGGGAAAACCCCACTAAGAATTTAAAGACACATAGAGCAGGGCCACAGTAACAAGTACGACATGTTCCCATTAGAAAGGAGAGGGTCTGCTATACAGGTATAGGGTATGCAGTGAGTCCAACGGCTGACCAAATTTAGGAAAAACTCCACTAAGAATTTAAAGACACACAGAGCAGGGCCACAGTAACGACAAATTCCCATTAGAAACGAGAGGGTCTCCCATAGTGTTGGCCTATGCAGTGAATGCAAGAGCTGCCAAAAATTGTGAGGCACTCCAATTCCTCTTGGAAGAGACTTAGAGGGCCTCATAAAAAAATGTTCCCATTAGAAAGGAGCGGGTCTCTTATACTTGTAATGCCCATGCACTAAGTGTATGGGCTGACAAACATTTACCCCTGGGGGGTATACATGAACATACTATATAAAAAATTTTTTTTAAGGGTATCATAAACACAATTTAAAAAAATTATGTGGGTGTTGCATCACAGGCCATGGTCATCCTGGTGATACCCGCTCTGATAAAACGCTGGCGGCAGGGCAGGCCAGGACCTCCAAGGCGTAGAGAGCCAGTTCATTCCACGTATCCAGCTTGGATACCCAATAATTAAAAGGCACAGAGGAATCACGGAGGACGTTAGCATGGTCGGCAAGGTACTCCCTCAGCATCTTCTCAAACTTTGCACTCCTTGTGAGAGTACCCAGCGCCTCAGGGCTTGTGCGATGGGAGGGGCTGAGAAAATTCTCCCAGAACTTTGACAGTGTTCCCCTGCCTCTGCTGGATTGGAGTTGTGTCTCTCTCGCCTGTAGTCCAACAAAATATGACCTCGGCCGCCAGTGTTTTCAGATGGGATTTTTTTTATAGTTTCGCAACAGGGGTCTTCTGGTACTGCCCCATTTTTGTAGACCTGTCCGCCTCAGGAATTAGAGATATAAAGTTCTCCTTGTAGCGTGGGTCTAGAAGTGTCACCAACCAGTAATGACTGTCACCCAAAATTTTGAGACTGCGTGGGTCATGGGAAACGCAGCGTAACATAAACTCAGCCATGTGTGCCAGACTGCTAACAGGCAAAACTTGAGGACCAAGAGGACGAGTGATCATGCTCTCTTCCTCCTCCTCCTCCTCTCTGTCCTCATGCCATCCACGCTGAACTGACGGTATGACAGTTGTGCAGGCAGTACCGTCTATAGTGCATGAAACTAGCTCCTGTTCTTCCTCCTCCTTCTCTTCCTCATTGTCACCCAATCCACATTGGGATGAGATGAGGCTGGGCTGTGTGTAATCACCCTGTATGGTTCCTTGCTCCATCTCATCGTGCTCCGCCTGCAATGCATCCTCTTTGATTGTGAGCAGAGAATGTTTCAGAAAACAGAAAAGTGGGATGGTGACGCTAATTATGGCGTCATCGCCTCTCACCATCTTGGTGGAGGCCTCAAAGTTTTGTAGGATGGTACATATGTCTGACATCCATGTCCACTCCTGAGGTCTTATGTGTGGAGTCTGAACTGAATACCGACGGCCTTGTTGATGCTGGTACTCAACAACTTCCCTCTTCTGCTCACAAATCCTTCCCAACATCTGCAGTGTAGAGTTCCAACGTGTGGGGACATCACACACCAGTCTGTGAGCCAGAAGCTGCAAACGCTGCTGAAGCACGGCAAGGGCGACAGAAGCTGTAGCTGACTTTCTAAAATGAGCACACAGGTAGCGAACTTTGACAATCAGATCCGGCAGCTCCGGGTAGGATTTGAGAAAACGCTGAACCACGAGGTTAAGTACATGGGCCAGGCATGGTACGCGTGTGAGCTTGCCTCACCTCAGAGCCGCCACCAGGTTCAGGACATTGTCACACATGACCATGCCTGGCTGTAGGTTCAGCGGTGTGAGCCACAGATCTGCCTGCTCTTTCAGAGCTGTCCACAACTCTTCAGCATTGTGCGGTTTGTCACCTAAGCATATTAGCTTCAACACAGCCTGCTGCCGCTTGGTCGAGGCAGAGCTGCAGTGCTTCTAGCTTGTGACTGACGTGGTCATTTCGAAGATGGAGGCTGAAAAGCTGGATGAGGCTGAGGAGGATGAGGTGCAGGAGCTGTAGACTGTGAGGGCAACCCTGATTGAACTAGGGCCTGCGATCCTTGGCGTTGGGAGGACGTGTTCCGTCCCAAGGTCCGACTGCGTCCCGGCTTCCACTTGTCCACGTGTCCATGGTTAGGTGGACTTTCCAGGTTACTGCTTTGTTGAGGGCATGGCTAATGTTTTGGGACACGTGCTTGTGTAATGCGGGGACGGCACATCGGGAGAAATAGTGGCGGCTGGGGACCGAGTACCAAGGAACAGCCGCCGCCATCAGGTTGCGGAATGCTTCAGTCTCCACGAGCCTAAAGTGCAACATTTCCAGCACAAGCAGTCGCGAAAAGTGAGAATTTAGTAGTGTGGCCTGTGGGGCGTTGGCTGCGTATTTGTGCTTGCGTTCCAAGGACTGGGGTATGGACAACTGAACGCTGCGCTGGGACATGGACGTGCTTCCTGATATTGCTACTTGAGAGTGTGCAATGACAGGTGCAGGGCAGGAGGCGTCTTCACATGCACCATGGACAGGGGATTGACTCGCATGCACAACAGCGGAAGAAGCAGTGATGCCACCCGCAGACACTGTTCCTGGACCCTGGGGTTCGGCCCACAAAGTCGGGTGCATTGCTGCCATGTGCCTGATCATGCTGGTGGTGGTCAGGCTGGTCGTTTTGCCACCCCTGCTGATGCTGGCCTGGCAGGTGGTGCAAATGGCCTTTTTGGGGTTATCGGCAGAGTCTTTAAAAACAACCAGACTCGGGAAGGCCTAACATTTGTACTGGTTGCTTCCTTTGTGTTGGTGTTACGGGGAACAGTTGCCTGCCTTCTTTCTGCGGTCACCACACTGCTTCTTCCTGCCTGTTAGGGTGCTCTGCCTCCCTCCCCATGTGAGCTGCTCTCCTCTCTCTGCATGTCCTCCTGCCAGGTTGGGTCAGTTACTATATCATCCACCACCTTGTCTTCCACTTCCGCACTCTGGTCCTGACTTTCTGGCAATTGTGTCTCATCATCGTCCATCTCTTGTGACACTTTCCCACCGTCAGCTTCGTGTGACCGTGGCTGCTCAAATATTTGGGCAACGGTACATGCGATCTCCTCTTGCCCCACTTCAAGTGGACTGGGCGCAATGCCTTAATCTATAAATGAAAAAGTGACCAGCTCTTCGGAGTGTCCCAAGTGTGGGATCAGTTGTCTCTGGGCGCTCGGCATGGTGGGAGGAAGGAGGTTCAGGGTGAGGAATATGCGGTCCAGACTCACAGCTACTGAGACTTGACCGTGTGGAAGACAAGGTGGTGGTGTTGGTGGCTAAGTGACTGGAAGCATTATCTGCTATCCAACCAATAACCTTTTCACACTGCTCTGTGTTCAACAGTGGTGTTCTGTGGTCCCCTATTAATTGGGACAGGAAGGTCGAGCAAGAAGATGTGGGTGTTTGTTGTGGCACAATTTCAGCTTGCCCACGGCCTCGGCCTCTGCTTGACCATCACCATCACATCCAGTTCCCCGTCCCTTGCCACATGCCTTGCCCATTTTAAATGGAGGACAATATCTTCCATGCTCACTACAAATGACTGAATTTGAAGCGAACTTATATGTGATCCGTGTGACGGACAAACCACAGTTTTAAATACCTGGCCTGTAGGTAACTATTTTGAACAGCAAACTGGTGTTAATTGCTTCACTGACACACTGAAGCAAATTTTTAATGGAGGTCAGAAATGGCAGTGTTTTCTGAAAACGTATATGTGATCCGTGTGATGGAGAAAACATAGTTTTCGATACCTGGCCTGTAGGTAACTATTTTGAACAGCAAACTGGTGTCAATTGCTTCACTGACACACTGAAATAAATTTTTAATGGATGTCAGAAATGGCAGCATTTTCAGCGCAATTATATGTGATCCGTGCGACGGACAAACCACAGTTTTAAATAGCTTGATTTTTAGCGCTGTAATATGGAAAGGACCTGGCTGTGTTCTGCAGTACCAACAAGCAAATGGCGCAGAAAAACAGTGTTCTCTGGATTGCTTTTTAAGCAAATACTAAGGATTAAGTTCCAAGAAAAAATTATTCCTGGCCCTGAGACCTGGGTCTATTTCTAGAAATATCTAACAGCAGCAGCAGCAGACAAGACTGGAATGGAGCCTCTTGTCCTATGTGCACTGCAGTCTGCTATATACCCTGCCTGCCTTCCTGATATCTCTGCAGATAGATTAGTCCTCAGAAGGACAGTTTGTTGAGATGGATATGTGTCTCTAATATAGTTTTGTATACCTACACTAACTAGAATCTCTCCCTAGCTCAGCAGCACCTCTCCCTACACTGTCTGAGTGACCGTGACGAGCATGGCGACTCCAGCTCTGATATAGACCTGATGACGCTGTGCGGCCAGCCAATCACTGTAATGCCACAACCAACATGGCTGCGGCATTACAGTGAGTGGCAGGCAATCCCTACATGTTCATTGGCTCTGTAAAGACCGCCAAACATGCAGAGAGGAGACCCGAGCTCCCGCCAAGCAACCCTGGAAATACTCGGCAAGCACCGAGCACCTCGAGCAGTGAGAAGCTTGTGCGAGCACCGAGCAGTAGCGAGCATGCTCGCTCATCACCAATAGCAATAGGACCAGAGGCAGATTTGAAATTACACAAGAAATGTGTATTTTATTAGTGGAACATACATGTAGCTAATAGTCCAAAACAGCATGGGAATGCAAGGGATGGAGCCCTGTATGGTACTGAGTGGTTCCTACAGTCCAACTATGCCCTCAGAATCCCCAGATAGAGGACAATTGCAAGTAGCCTCAGGTCCACATTAAAGGGACAAAATAATGATGAGGATAAGCACCACAGCAAGTAATACTGAACAACTATTATAGTAGAGAAGTAGACAGATTCTGTAAAATGCAGGAATGCCAATGGCAAGCAGAAACAGTATTCTAGCCATTGTCTCCCAGATAGTGATTGTTGATTGCTAACATGCCAGCATGATGAGCTGACTCTTTATGAATGATTTTCTCCAACTTCACCATTGGAGCCACTAGTGTAAGGAAGTGCAGGTGCTGCCCACACCCAGAGTTGATCAGCCTTCCCACTATTTCCACTCACTCTCTCTTAGACCTTTTTATAATAATGACAAGACGCCTTTTGAAATTGAATGTTCAGACATGGGACCGTTAAGACACACTTTATCTTTCTCATACTCCTTGGTGATCGAGCTCCCAGACCTAACCTAACACCAATTTTTAGATCCAATGGGAAGGCGATTTGGGACTCTCTATATTGAAGAATCAGTGGAGGCGTATCTTCACCTTAACACAAATCATCTATCTGCTCCCCTTTTCATGAGGCGGGTTTTAAATTGCTCTTTCAGTTGTATAGGTTACCAACTCGCCTACCCTCTATCATACTGGAAGTTAGTCCCATGTGTTGGAGATGTGGGGAGGAGAAGGTCGATCTGTTAAACATTTTCTGCAAGCAGAGGCGGATTAAGAGGTGCCTGGGCCACAGGCACATTAGAAGGTGTGGGCCCCCCCAGGTATCATGTGACATCCCCTTTGATAGATCAGGTGATGGGTCATGTGAGTAACACACATGTGCTCTGGTGCAAATCAATAGATGGAAAACGACAGGGATAGTGGTGCGCGTAGAAAGCAGGTTTCCCTTATATACAGGACAACACATAACATAGCACTATACAAAATAGAGAAGGAATGTCATGCAAGGCATGGGAAAGACTTAGTGCAACACAGAGGGAAGAGGGAAAGGGAGCCCAGACACTAGGGAAAGGGAGGAGTGGAGACCTCCTAGTCTGGTCTAGTGTCACCCTCTCTCAACTACGGTCCCTATATTGGCTCTTCACCAATCGCCGCATGCGTTCCTCACCCTGACTTTACCTGGCGTATGGCTAAGGCAAGGGAAGGAAGAAGATCTCCACTAAACTCTATAGGCAACAAGGGTAGACAAACAGGGGGGGAATTGCTTAGTTTTAGACGACTTCAAACAAATGCGCACATGGCCTCAAGCTCCAGAGAACGAAGTACTGCTCCTGCTAAGCTTCACAGGTGGTAATGAATATCGCCGGCACCTCCCTCTCAGACACTCCATGTATTTATACACCCAGGCCAGGGAGCTAATTAGCCAGAGGGAGGTAGCCTCTGGGTCCTAGAGACAGCCAGCCTCTAGGAAGATGTTTGTAATGCCAAATGTAGAGATCTCCTGCAACCAACTGCAGGGTGACTGTCTGTCACTTCTGACACACCCAAGACAGTACCTCCCCCTCTACAAGTGGCCTCCGAAGACTCAGGACCTGGTTTCTCAGGAAAAGAGATGTGAAATGAGTGAACCAATCTGGGAGCGTTCACCTCTGACGATGAAATCCACATCCTCTCCTCTGGACCATAGCCTTTCCAGTGCACCAAGTATTGTAGAGAACGACGTTGGAGACAAGAATCTACAATCCTCAAAATCTGGAACTCCAGATTAGCATCAACTGTTACTGGGGGCGGTGGTTGAGGCGAGGGTGTTAGAACCCTCCTGTTAGTTTTTGCTATCTTGTGTTTTGCGGTCACGTGATCAGCTGCCTATATATTCCAGCTCCGCCCTTCTGGCTTTGCTGGACTTCAGTGTTTTTTGCCTGTCTCTATAGCCAGGTGCTTCGGTGCCTATCTCTGTCTAGTTTGCTTGGCCCTCTGGGACCTCTAGTACTTTTTGTCAGTTTGTCTTTTTGTTCTGCAACATCTTCTGTTAGGAGGTGTCCCATTTTTGTCCCAGTCCTTAGTTCTTTTAGGGACCCATCCCTTTATTCTATAGGTCTCCGTTCAGACTAGCCGAGGACGAAGGCGGGTCTGTTCACAAGGAACAGGCTGCCCGCTACATCGTAGGGATTCAGCTTAGTCTTACTGTAGGGACAGCTTTTCCCATTCTTTCCTTAGTTTATGTTGCAGATCATAACAGAGGGCTCAAGAGGTTCCACATATTTTTTTAAGTAAGGACCTATGGAACATGTTGTGGACTTTAAGCAGGGGCATTTAATTAATTTATGCAGGGGCATTTATGCACATAGCATTTATGCATACTTTATCGAAGTGCCATACCTTATCAAAGTGCCACGGCAGTTAGATATGGCAGATCTAATATTCATCTTTCTTCTCTTACAGGTATATACTGTATATCTCACTCCTCTACTACGTGTTATCCCTTCTGAAACCTGCATTGTACCTCCATGTTATTTGCAATGCTCTGCAGCTAATCACTGGTATATATATCTCACTCCTCTGCTACGTGTTATCCCTTCTGAAACCTGCATTGCACCTCCATGTTATTTGCAATGCTCTGCAGCTAATCACTGGTATATATATATTTCACTCCTCTGCTACCTGTTATCCCTTCTGAAACCTGCATTGTACCTCCATGTTATTTCCAATGCTCTGCAGCTAATCACTGGTATATACACTGCTCAAAAAAATAAAGGGAACACTTAAACAACACAATGTAACTCCAAGTCAATAACACTTCTTTGAAATCTACCTGTCCAGTTATGAAGCAACACTGATTGTGAATCAATTTCTCCTACTGTTGTGCAAATGAAACAGACAACTGGTAGAAATGATAGGCAATTAACAAGATACCCCCTATAAAGGAGTGGTTCTGCAGGTGGTGACCACAGACCATTTCTCTGTCCTCATCCTTTTTGGCTGTTGTTTTGGTCACTTTTTCATTTTGCCATTGCTCTCACCCCTAGAGGTACAGTGGCATGAGGCGGTGTCTACAGTACAACCCACGGAAGTTGCCCAGGTAGTGCAGTTCATCCAGGATAGCACATCAGTGCGAGCTGTGGCAAGAAGGGTAGCTGTGTCTGTCAGCACAGTGTCCAGAGCATGGAGCAGATACCAGGAGATGTGGAGGGAGCCATAGGAGGGTAACAACACAGCAGCAGGACCGTTACCTCCTTTGTGCAAGGAGGAATAGGAGGAGCACTGCCAGAGCCCTGCAAAATGACCTCCAGCAGGCCACAAATGTGCATGTGTGTGCACAAATGGTTAGAAACCGACTCCATGAGGGTGGTATGAGGGCCCGACGTCCACAGATGGGGGTTGTGCTCACAACCCAACACCGTGCAGGATGCTTGCCATTTGCCACAGAACACCAGGATTGGCAAAGTCGCCACTGGCGCCCTGTGCTCTTCACAGATGAAAGCAGGTTCACACTGAGCACATGTGACAGACGTGACAGAGTCTGGAGATGCCATGGAGAGTGATCTGCTGCCTGCAACATCCTTCAGCATGACCGGTTTGGCAGTGGGTCAGTAATGGTGTGGGGTGGCATTTCTTTGGAGGGCCGCACAGCCCTCCATGTGCTCACCAGAGGTAGCCTGGCTGCCATTAGGCACCGAGATGAGATGCTCAGACCAATTGTGAGACCATATGCTGGTGCGGTTGGCCCTGGGTTCCTCCTAATGCAGGACAATGCCAGACCTCATGTGGCTGGAGTGTGTCAGCAGTTCCTGCAAGATGAAGGCATTGAATCTATGGACTGGCCCGCCCGTTCCCCAGACCTCAATCCGATTGAGCACATCTGGGACATCATGTCTTGCTCCATCCACCAACGTCAAGTTGCACTACAGACTGTCCAGGAGTTGGCGGATGCTTTAGTCCAGGTCTGGGAGGAGATCCCACATGAGACCATCCGCAACCTCTTCAGGAGCATGCCCAGGCGTTGTAGGGAGGTCATACAGGCACGTGGAGGCCACACACAATACTGAGCCTCATTTTGACTTGTTTTAAGGACATTATATCAAAGTTGGATCAGCCTGTAGTGTGTTTTTCCACTTTAATTTTGGGGGTGACTCAAAATTCAGGCCTCCATTGGTTAATAAATTTGATTTCCATTGATGATTTTTGTGTGATTTTGTTGTCAGCACATTCAACTTTGTACAGAACAAAGTATTCAATGAGAATACTTAATTCATTCAGATCTAAGATGTGTTATTTGAGTGTTCCCTTTATTTTTTTGAGCAGTGTATATCTCACTTCTCTGCTACGTGTTATGCCTTCTGAAACCTGCATTGTACCTCCATGTTATTTACAATTCTCTGCAGCTAATCACTGGTATATATATCTAATTCAGCTACGTTATTTAATCCATGATACTTTAAGGTCATCACACTTACTTTAATCCCTTTACCTCCGAGGGTGGTTTGCACGTTAATGACCGGGCCAACTTTTACAATTCCAACCACTGTCACTTTATGAGGTAATTACTCTGGAACACTTCAACGGATCCCCCTAATTCTGAGACTGATTTTTCGTAACATATTGTACTTCATGAATGTGGTAAAATTTCTTTGTTATCACTTGCATTTCTTTGTGAAAAAAACGGAAATTTGGCGAAAATTTTGCAATTTTCAAATTTAGAATTTTCATGCCCTTAAATCAGATAAATATGTCACACAAAATACTTAATAAATAACATTTCCCACATGTCTACTTTACATCAGCACAATTTTGGACCAACATTTTTTGGGGTTAGGGAGTTATAAGGGTTAAAAGTTGACCAGCAATTTCTCATTTTTACAACAAAATTTACAAAACCATTTTTTTGGTGACCACATCACATTTGAAGTCACTTTGAGGGGCATTTATGACAGAAAATACCCAAAAGTGACACCATTCTAAAAATTGCACCCCTCAAGTTGCTCAAAACCACATTCAAGAAGTTTATTAACCCTTCACGTGCTTCACACCAATTAATTGAACGTGAAAAGAAAAAATAAACATATAACTTTTTTTCACTAAAATTTTATTTTAGACCCCAATTTTTTTTATTTTCTCAAACGTACCAGGAGAAATTGGACCCCAAAAGTTGTGCAATTTCTGCTGAGTACGTCGATACCTCATATGTGGGGGAAACCATTGTTTGGGCGCACGGCAGGGCTCGGAAGGGAAGGAGCACAAAATGACGTTTTCAATGCAAAACTTTCTGATATTGACAGCGGACCCCATGTCGCGTTTGGAGAGCCCCTGATGTGCCTAAATAGTGGAAACCCCCCACAAGTGACCCCATTTTGAAAACTAGACCCCTTAAGGAATTTAGATGTGTGGTGAACATTTTGAACCCTCAGGTGCCTCACAGAAAATTATAATGTTGACTTGTAAAAATAAAAAAAAAAACATTTTTTCCACAAAAATGTTAAAAAAAATATTTTCACAAGGGTAACAGGGGAAAGTGGACCTCAAAATCTGTTGTCCAGTTTCTCCTGAGTACGCTGATACCCCATGTGTTGGAGAAAACTACTGTTTGGGCGCACGTCAGGGCTCGGAAGGGAAGGAGTGACGCTTTGGAATGCAGACTTTGATGGAATTGTCTGTGGGCATCATGTCACGTTCTCAGAGCCCCTGATGTGCCTAAACAGTGGAAATGCCCAACAAGTGTCCCCTTTTTGGAAACTAGACCCCCAATGAATTTATCTAGATGTGTGGTGAACACTTTGAACCCCCATGTGCCTCACAGAAAATTATAATGTTGACTTGTGAAAATAAAAGAAAAAACATTTTTCCACAAAAATGTTAAAAAATATATTTTCACAAGGGTAACGGGAAAGTGGACCTCAAAATCTGTTGTCCAGTTTCTCCCGATTACGCTGATACCCCATGTATTGGAGAAAACTACTGTTTGGGTGCATGCCAGAGCTCGGAGGGGAAGGAGTGATGCTTTGGACTGCAGACTTTGATGGAACGGTCTGCGGGCGTCACATCACGTTCTCAGAGCCCCTGATGTGCCTAAACAGTGGAAATGCCCAACAAGTGCCCCCTTTTTGGAACTGATACCTGATTTGTGAAGTTTACAATGTAATGTCATACGTCAGTTGTGTAGGACAACCTGACGAACGCTACACAACTGACGTATGACAACCTGACAAACACTACGTCAGTTGTGTAGTGTTCATCAGGTTGTCATACGTCAGAAATTAATTTAGTAGTGCATGGAAGTATGGTACTTTTTGAAGCATTATTTCATGCACAGACAAGTTTGTCGGGGCAGGTGTCACATTGATAAGTGGTGTCCTTGCGTATTCCCCTTTTATAACACACTCGGCACCTCTTTTGTGACTTACCTTTTTATGCGACTTGAGGGATCTTCCCTGGGAAATGCTGGCCTGGTACAATTCTCGGTCCTTCAGTTCTGGAAGTACTGGGGCCCACTCCGTCACCGCTGCCAAATATCAGGGCCTTGATAATTGTCTCCTGGAAGTGATGGTATGACGCAGAAGTCTGACCTGCACATTGTGACAGAAGGAAAGCGTTGTGCATTGCCATCTGGCCATCTGTACAAGGTGCACCGCCAACTTCTTATACCATACCTTGGCATTTCTCAAAGCACTGTACGGCTGGAGGACTTGATCAGAGAGATCAACTCCCCCAATGTACTTGTTGTACCCCACTACACAGTCTGGTTTGCTGACCTGTGTAGCGGAACCTCGTACAGTGCTGAGGGTGCTGCCATCACCATGTATGGTGGTCAAGAGAAGGACATCCCTCTTGTCCTTGTACTTGACCACCAGCAGGTGGTTGCTACATTGGGCTCTGCTCTCACCCCTTCTGAGCATCTGCCCAATTAGCGTCTTTGGGAGGCCGCTCTGATTTTTGTGGACAGTACAGCAGGCTGCAGTATGTTGCACAGAGAGGGACTTGAGGAGAGGGACACTGGTATAAAAGTTATCCAAGTACAGGTAATAACCTTTATCCAGCAGTGAGTGCACCAAGTCCCACACAATTTTCCCACTCACTCCCAGAACAAGAGGGCATTCAGAGGGTTCAATCTGGGAGTCCTTCCCTTCATAAACTCTAAACTTGTGAGTGTACCCTGAGGTACTCTCACAAAGTTTATACAGCTTGATTCCGTACCTGGCCCTCTTACTGGGCAGGTACTGCTGGAATCCAAGCCCCTTTAAAGCAATTAAGGACTCATCCACACAAATGTCCCTTTGGGGCACATACACTTCAGCAAACTTGTTGAAGTGTTCGATGACCGGCCGAACTTTGAAAAGACGATCAAAGTTCGGGTCATAGCGTGCAAGACACCTTGCATTATCGTTGTAATGCAAGAACTTGTGGGTGGCCTCAAAACGTGTCCGGGTCATGACCATTCGGAACACTGGACTGTTATACAAAACATCAATACTCCAGTATTGCTGAACTTCTGGCTTCTTCAGGATCCCCATATGAAGGACCAGGCCCCATAACTTCATCATTTCTACTGCATCTACAGGAGACCAGTTAGAAAATGATGAAGAGGGGTTTTGTTCCAAAAACTGATGAGCGTACAAATTAGTTTGGCCCACCATGAGGTTTATAAAATCCTCAGAGAAAAAGACTTTGAAAAAGTCTATTTCTGTGAGGCCGGTGGTGTCAAACTTGATTCCTGATTCCGCCACGAAATCAGGAATCAGTGGCTCATAATTTTCGGGGGGGGCGAGGTCCATATGGGGTCAGTAGTGGGGGGGGCTGGTTCGTCTTCTCTCCTGGGACGACTGCGGGGCGGTCCAGCAGCACCTGAGGAGGAAGAAGAGGAGGAAGAAGAGGAGGAAGAAGAGGAGGAAGAGGAGTGCGACGAGGAGTCGGAAAAATAAAGAAATGTGGGATCCTCGCCCTTGCTTTCAGTTTCAGTGTCGGAGGCAAGAAGAGCGTATGCCTCCTCCGTTGAATAGCGAGTTTGGGATGAGCGGGACATTTTTTTTTTGTTATGTATGTAGTGCTTGTGTGTCTGAACTTTATTTAGAGTGTGTGTTTTCTGAAAAAAAAGGGAAAAAGGGACTACTGTATGTGGTGCAAACAGCGAGCACGAGTGCGGATCGGTGAACTGTCACCGATCAACGCTCGGCAGCTGCTTGATGTGCGCACAGATGTTTGGGAAGAGGGGAATTGGGGTGGATGAGGGGAGATCAGAGATGACTTACCAAAGTCTTCTCTGTTCTTCTTTCAGCAGCAGGCTCTGGAGCAGGATTAGCAGCAGGACCGGCGCAGAAGACCCTGGAACAGTAGTCGGCGCCCGGAGCAGGAGTCGGCGCCCGGAGCAGGAGACAGAGCCCGGAGCAGGAGACGGCGCCCGGAGCAGGAGACGGCGCCCGGAGCAGGAAATGGCGCCCGGAGCAGGAGTCGTCGCCCGGAGCAGGAGTCGGCACTCGGAGCAGGAATCGGCGCCCGGAGCAGGAGATCGTGCCCGGAGTAGGAGTCGGCGCCCGGAGCAGGAGACCGTGCCTGGAGCAAGAGACAGTCCCCGGAGCAGGGGAGCAGGAAACCAGGACCGAAGCTGGAGCTGGAGACCAGAAGCAAGAGAATTAACAAAAAATCCTGAAAAGCAGCGTGCACAGACGTTGATCAGTGACGTAGTCACTGGTCAGCGCTCAGCCGCTGCAGGACGCACGAAAAAAAAAAAAAAACTGGTGGGAAGGGAGGTAAAAAGAGGGGGGAGGGAAGAGGGGGTGATTGGGGTGGATGAGTGGAGAACAGAAATGGACTTACCAAAGTCTTCTCTGTTCTTTTTTCAGCAGGCTCTGAAGCAGGCTCTGTAGCAGGATCTGGAGCAGGATCTGGAGCAGGATCTGGAGCAGGAACCGCAGCAGGTCAGGAGCAGGAGACCCAGGATGCCAGAGCAGAAGATCTAGGAGACCAGAGCAGCAGCAGCAGCGACTGCAGCAGGTGAGAAGACGGTTTTGTAGTGTCACAGAAGATTCTGTGGCACAAGGCCCAGCGACAGACAGACCAGATGTGACCGCTCTGTAGAAATCCTCACCAAGTCTGAGGGTCTGCAGGGCAATCACAGGGGGGTGATAGAGTGGTGACAGGCCACCCAGTCACCTCCTGGTCAGGTAATCTTATTGGAGCGATCGATGATGACATTGATCGCTCCAATCAGAGTACCTGAATACAGGTGACAAGGCGGTCACAGGGAGGTGTCATCTCCCTGTGACCCCCTGTGGTGCGTGCTGACCCCAGCCATCTGATTGGTGACATTGATTGGTGACATGTCATCATTGATCGCTCCAATCAGAACAGTCTGGGGGATTTCATCACATTGCAGGGGGTCATGGGGCGGTATTGGTCTAATCGGCCTAGGTCACAATGACGTACTATTAGGTTACATGTCAGAAAGGGGTTAGCAGTTTATGATCCATGTTGAGTTGCAAGTCTGTTTTCTTTATGCTGTTTTATTGTCTCCTGTTGTCTTAAGCTAGTTGATTGATTGCTAACGAGTAGAGATGAGCGGTGTTCGACTTGAACTGTTCGCCAATCTCAAATTCGAGCTGTTTTGGGCGGTGTTCGAGTCGTTCGGCGAACACGAACAATTAGAAAAAAAATAGGCTGTTCGAGGTTATGTTCGATAACTGTTCGTGCACCAAAATCATAACTGGATTTTTTCTCAGTAATGCTGAAAATTAATGTTAATACGCAGTTTGAGTGTACAGCGGGGCGGGGGGAGAGGCAGGGGATGGATCTTTGCATAAATAATGAAGATCTCCATTTTTTTTTCTCTTTCCCACATTTACAGTGGGGAGGTGCAATCTGACAGCCTATCAGCAGCGCACACACGGAGCGAACTGCTTTTTTTCACACAAGCAAGGGCATGTGTCATTGGCAGTGTATGTCACATGTCCTTGCCCTATAAGACCCAGCCATTTTCCACGTAGCCACCATTTTCAGTGTTAATTTCAAGCTAATTTTCGTACAAATCTACAGATAGCTTGGGAGTAGGGAATAGATGTGATTGCAGTCCTTTTAAAGACTAGGTTACATCATTTCCTACGACTTTTATCAGGCAGGTCTGTGCTCTTAAATAGATAGGTTGGGAGTAAAGACTAATTGTAATTGCAGTCCTTTAGAGGGCTAGGTTACATCAGTTCCTATCACTTTTATCAGGCAGGTCTGTGCTCTTAAATAGATAGGTTGGGAGTAAAGACTAATTGTAATTGCAGTCCTTTTGAGGGCTAGGTTACATTAGTTCCTATCACTTTTATCAGGCAGGTCTGCGCTCTTAAATAGATAGGTTGGGAGTAAAGACTAATTGTAATTGCAGTCCTTTTGAGGGCTAGGTTACATCAGTTCCTATCACTTTTATCAGGCAGGTCTGTGCTCTTAAATAGATAGGTTGGGAGTAAAGACTAATTGTAATTGCAGTCCTTTTGAGGGCTAGGTTACATTAGTTCCTATCACTTTTATCAGGCAGGTCTGCGCTCTTAAATAGATAGGTTGGGAGTAAAGACTAATTGTAATTGCAGTCCTTTTGAGGGCTAGGTTACATCAGTTCCTATCACTTTTATCAGGCAGGTCTGTGCCAGTGCTGTGCAAGTTTTTTTCACAGCATTTGACTAAATCTAGCTAAACAAATCCTTTTTGGCCTCTTGCAGTGTGTGTTAGTCAGTGGAGTAGCCTATCTGTGTTGCAAGCTACACCACCTGTGTATAGAATATAAATTTTTTTACTGCACCTAGCCAAGTAAAACCTTTTGGACATAGCATCATTCTATTAGTCCATCTATACTAACCTCCACCAGGTTGCAAATTCAAAATAATTTTTATCTGCATCTAGCTCTGAAAAAATATTTGGGCTTGTAGCAGTGTGTGGGACTTGTTCTATTAGTCCATCTATACTAACCTCCACCACCTGTGTATGTAATAAAATTGTTTTACTACATCTAACCCAGCCAATACTTTTGGGCTAATACCACAGTTTGGCCACTCAGCTCTGCTCGGTTCCCATCCATTGTTTTTTGTGCAAACAACTCCAGAGTTGTCAATTAGCTAACCACCAAAATGAGTGGAAAAAGGCCTGCTGCTGGTGGAAAAGGGAATAGGCGTGTTGGGAAGGGAAAAAAAGGTTGTGTCCGTGGGGTAGGTGTTAAAGCAACAGTAACATCTGCAGAAGAAAGACCATCTTCCAGCCAAACTAAGATGTCTGCTTCTTTTAGCGGACAATGTGATAAGATCCCTTTCTTACGGCCACGCCAATCGCTACAAATTCCAGATGAGGCACAAAAACAGCAGGTGCTTCAACGGATATCAAGTGCTCCTTTAAGTGGGCTCTCCTCCACCTCAACTTCAACATCACAAATACTCCAGTCCTCAGAGGTGTCACCCCAATCGCACTTGCTTCCTCACAGCTCCCAAGTCTCTAGCTGCCCGTCTGAGTATGGGGTAGAACAGATGGTTGAGTCTGCAGAGCTGTTTATGACTCGCCCCCTGGGCCGTGGGGCACTCGGATCCGGGCAATAGGGGGAACAATGGGAGTAGTAGTGGCAACCCGGTTCCGTGGCTCAGGGTGGTCAGGCCAGTGGTAGTCCGTTATGTGTTGTTGATTATGTCCGACTACGCCACCCGTGGATTTGCGGTCATTAGGAACCGCCGCTGCATGCAGACCGCTGGGGCTGATGAGGTGTGCAGCTAGGGTAGTGTGACTCCCCACGGGAAGAGTGCGGCCCCAGGGCAGTATAATGGATGGTGGGAGTGATGGTAGTGAGAGTCCCAGTGCTGATAGTGCTGGAGGAGCAAGGAGCACACAGACAACAGGTTGCAGTCCAGGGTCTTTACTAAACAGGTAAACTGACCCACAAACAGTCCCAGCTAGGAGGGGACCTGGATGTCTGAGAGCAACGGGGAAATTGGCCCTGGTCAGGGTGAGGGTGTAGGCCTACCGTGCTTTCTGTGCTCCTTCTGGCTATCTCCTCGTTATAGGGTAACAGCCCACGTTTCCGAGCTTTCCGTGTATTCTCGCCTGTATGGCCTGCGACGTGGGTTCCTTTCTGCTCCCAGCCTTGTACGGCTTTACTGGTCCCTTCGGTTGTGGCAGGGCCTCCAGGCTTCTTAGGCCAAGGAATGTACAGTCCCTTGCGGACTGGTTCTCTGCTGGGGGATGTGGAATCCTTCCAGCCTCAGACACCAAAGTCTGGTAAAATTAAGTCTTTTCTCTGCCAAGACAGGCTCTCTTCGCCTCTTATCTCTGGCTTGTGGCTCTCCTTCTGCCACACTTCCTCTTAAGTGCAATCAACTTTCTGTCCCTGCTCCACTCTGGGACACGTCTCAGTGCTGAGACAGGCAATCCAGTTTTCCCTAACCCTGCCCCCAGCACCAGCTTTTATAGGGGCAGCCTGCTCCCCCTACTGGCCTGAGACAGGAGGCATTGCATGCTAATGTTCCCCTGACCAGAGAACCTCCCCCTTGCTCTCAGACACAGCTTTAATTACACTTGTGGCATCCAGGTCAGGGTGACACATTCCCCCCTAGTGAAATTTAGTACTCCGGGACTAAACAGTAAACAAAGATAATATACATAACAATAAAACATTAATAGACAGACGACGCACAAATTGAGTTCTTAAGGTCACAGTGTGGCCTGTGACCGGGTGTCCATATCACCAACACAACGGGGAGCCTTAACCAGGTGGGGGTCTGCCCTACCCCAAGTCCTTTACAGTCTTAGTTCATTCCTGGGTTAAGCTCCGAACGCAGTCCATACAAGGTCCTGGTTATAAAAAGTCCATAACCTGTGAGTCCTTACGGTAGCTGCAAGAAACTGAAACACACTATTAATAAACATGCAGGTAACTCTGGCAAACATTTCAACACTTGGTCAATAGGGTTATTTACAATCTTAGTACACTCTATATTCTCCAGCGAGCGGGTATCTGTCCCTTTGTGCTCCTGGTTGACCTACGTAGCCCACTGTCTGGTGGTGGACCAACCTGGCTTTCCCCACTAGCGTTAGGGGTGCAGCTACCAGCTGGGTGTACAGGCAGGGCAGGCAGCTGTCTGCGGGTCCTTTGGCTTACCGCAGGCATGGCAGGCTCACTGGCAGCAGAGGGTTGACTCTCCTGGGCTGCTGGAACAGGCTCTTCTGCCTCTGGAACCGCTTGCTCCTCTTCACCTTCCGGCTCTGGTGTTGGTTGTTGCTGGGCCGGTTGCAGGAAATGCAGGACGGGTACCACTATGGCATCATTTATGCGAGTCCAGGACTGAGGGAACTCTCCGAGAACGGTGCTGATCATTTCTTCCTTGTCCTCTGCGGGTTCAAGGTCACTCTGATCCTCTTCTGCACTACGGAGTTGCTCGGGGCACCTTTTGAGGTGGTCTCTGGAGACGACACTAGTGGTTTCTCCTCCGTCCTTGGTGATTACGCACACCTTTGGGTTGTCGTGGTCAGACTGCAGTACGGTGTAGGGTTCCCTTTCCCACTGGTCGTCCAACTTATGTAGCCTTCTTTTTCGCTTTAGGACTTGCTCACCAGGTTCTAGGGGACCAGTAGGGGCGTGTTGATTGAAGAGTCTTTCTTGCTTCTCTCTCACCTGGGCCAGGCTCTTCTCCACACTCTCCTGTACCTTCTTGTACTGCAGTTGCCTTTCCGTATCCCAGTCCGCATCTGGGGAGGTGTCCTCAGGTATTAGGACTCCCATCTCCAGGCAGCTTACCCGGTCTGGCTCGCATCAGGTAAGCCGGGGTGCAGTTTGTAGCATTCACCGGGATATTGTTGTATAGGTCTATCAGGTCCGGCAGTTTTTCTGGCCACAGGCTGCGTTCCTCCAGGGGCAACGTCTTCAGGAGATCAATGACTATATTGTTCATCTTCTCACACATCCCGTTGGTTTGTGGATGGTAAGGCGTTGTCCGAATTTTCTTACAGCCATAGAGGTGCAGAACTCCTGGAAGATTTCAGCCTCGAACGCTGGACCCTGGTCTGTCAGGACCTGTTCCGGATACCCGTGTGGACGGCAGAAGTATTGCTGGAAGGCTCTGGCCGCTGTTTGGGCTGTCAAGTCCTTTACCGGGACCACCACTAGAAAACGGGAATAGTGGTCCACGATTGTCAGGGCATAGATGTATCCGGACCGGCTTGGAGCCAATTTGACATGGTCCAGAGCTACCAGCTCAAGAGGCTGCATGGTGACGATGGGCCTCAAGGGTGTCTTCTGGCTGGTGCGGTCCTTCCTCCTCAGGTGACAAGGGCCGCAGTCTCTGCACCATTTTTCTACAGCTCCTCTCATGCCGACCCAAAAGAACCTTCCTCTTAGTAAGAACTCCAGTTTCTTCCAACCAAAGTGTCCCGCTCTGTCATGGTAAGCCCCCAGGACCATAGCTGCATCCCGCCTTGGGACCACGACTTGCCAGGTCAGCTCGTGCGTCCGGTGGTTGACAATCCTTCGGCACAACTTGCCTTCGTAGAGGAACAGCTTGCTCTTCTCCTTCCATAGCTGCTTGGCTTCCTCTGGGGCATCTGGATCTAAGCGGGCGTCTTCCCGGGTCAGCAGATCTTTCACCAGGCGGACTGCAGGGTCACTATCTTTGGTCTCGGCCCAGCTGTGGTGAGGTAGGGGATTGATCATCACAGTTATTAGATCCTCCTCCTTCACGCGGTGAGAGTGTTGAGCGGCTCCATACCGGTGAAACGCGGGGAGTTCTACCTCCTCCAGCTCTTCTGGGTCTTCGTCACCTTCAGGTAAGTGAGGCATCCTTGATAGGGCGTCCGCGTTGGCGTTGGTTTTGCCTGCCCGGTACTTGATCACGAAGTCATAGTTGGAGAGACGGGCCATCCACCGCTGTTCCAGGGCACCCAGTCTTGCATTGTCCAGGTGTGTCAACGGGTTGTTGTCCGTGTACACGGTTAACTTTGCGGAGGCCAGGTAATGCTTGAAGCGTTCCGTCACGGCCCACACCACCGCCAAGAATTCTAGCTTGAAGGAGCTGTAATTCTCCGGGTTCCTCTCGGTGGGCCTCAGCTTCCGGCTGGCGTATGCGATCACCCGTTCTCTGCCCTGTTGGTTTTGGGACAGTACGGCTCCCAGTCCCACATTACTGGCATCTGTGTGGAGAATGAAAGGCTGGCCGTAATCAGGGTAGGCCAGGATCTCATCCCCCGTGAGGGCCATCTTTAGCTGGCGGAAGGACTCCTCTTCCGGTTTATCCCACTTGAAGGGTGGCTTTTGACTCCTGGACTTAGACTGTCCGATCAGGAGGTCCTGCATAGGAGCTGCCATCTTAGTGAACCCGGGGATGAACCTTCGGTAGTAGCCTACCAACCCGAGAAACTGTCTCACCTCTTTGATGTTCCAGGGGCTTGGCCAGCTCTTGATTGCCGTGACCTTGTCAGGGTCGGGGGCCACTCCTTCCGCGCTTACCACGTGTCCTAGGTACTGGACCTTTGGTTTCAGCAGGTGACACTTCGATGGTTTCACCTTCAGGCCATAGCCTGCCAGGGCTTCGAACACCTCGGCCAGGTGCTTTAGATGGTCCTCGTAGGTTTTCGAATAGACGATCACGTCGTCCAGGTAAAGGAGGACCGTCTCGAAGTTTCGGTGCCCTAGACAGCATTCCATCAGCCGCTGGAAGGTCCCTGGTGCGTTGCAGAGCCCGAAAGGCATACAGTTGAACTCACTCAGTCCCATCGGGGTGGTGAAGGCGGTCTTCTCCTTGTCAGCCTCTGCCACAGGAACCTGCCAGTACCCGCTAGTAAGGTCCAAAGTAGAAAAGAAGTTAGCTGATTTTAGTGCGGCTAAAGACTCTTCTATTCTAGGCAGCGGATATGCGTCTTTGTGAGTGATACGGTTGATTTGTCTATAGTCGACGCACATTCTCATGGTGCCGTCTTTCTTTTTGACCAGAACCAAGGGGGCTGCCCAGGGGCTACAGCTGTCTCTAATGACCCCAGCTTCTTTCATTTCTCTTAGCATGCCCTTGGCGTTCTGATAATGTGCAGGGGGTACAGGCCTGTGTCTCTCTTTTATTGGTGGGTGGCTCCCTGTGGGGATGTGGTGTTCTATCCCCTTTACTCTGCCGAAGTCTAGCGGGTGCTTACTAAAGACTCTCTCGTACTCCTCTACCACCCGGTAGACTCCTTGTTTTTGGTGCAGGGGAGTGGAGTCAGCACCCACATGGAGTTTCTGGCACCAGTCCTCCTTTTGTTTCTGGGAGCCATTACCCTCCGCCTGTGGAGATGGAGGCAAGGGTTCCACGGCCCTGATAGCTTTGTGTTCGACAACAAACAGTTTGGCGAGTGTAGCGTACCTGGGTAAGTGTACTTCCCTCTCCCCAATGTTGAGGATGCGGACGGGCACCCTCCCATGACGGACATCAACCACCCCTCGGGCTGTCAAAATGGTGGGCCTGCTGTCTGAGTACACGGGTTCTACCATGGCTTGGTAGTCTCTACCTCTCAACCTGATTGCAGTCCGACACCAGATCATCATTTCACTTTTGGGAGGCATGGAAATGGGGAATGGGTCACTCAGTCTTACGCTACCGATCTCACCACCAGACAGTTCTACCTGCTGCCGTCTCATCAGGGCTTTTATCTCCTTGTTGAGGACTCTCTGTTGGCTGGAACTAGCATTCACCGCCACCTGTTGTAGAATTACAATTACCTCTGAAAGACAATTTTCAATTACGTTAGTACCAACAGTTATTTTAGGGTGACTTTCACGACGGTCAATGTCCACAATAATCACTCCCTGTGCCGGTAGTTCAACTTTACCAATTTTAATGGTCATCTCCTTGAACCCCATCTGCGGCACGGGTAAGCCATTACTGGCGATGATGCTCAAGTTACTGTCTGGATACCGTGTGATATCAGCATCAGTCCAATACTGCTTAAAAAGTACATAAGGGATAGTGGTTACTTGTGACCCAGTATCCAGCAAGGCGCTCATGGGGATACCGTCCAGCACCACGGGTAAAACCGGGCGCCCCCCAACGTACTTATCACGCCAATTATAAGGGCCTGGTGATCTTATGCCTGGGGGTTGGCCCTCTGCCCCAGGTTGGACCCGTTTAAATTACAGTACCTGGAAATGTGTCCGGGCTGGTTGCATCGACGGCACATGGGCTGTCTATCCTCTGCGTAGCGGTCTGTGGGCCTCCCTCGGAATGACGGGATCCTCCTCTGTTGACCCCACGGGACATCCTCCGGACTTGAAGCCAGCTCGATGGGTCTTGACGGGTCCACTTGCAACGCCTGGACGGTCCTGGTCAACGCCGCGACGCGCCTGGTCAGCTCCTGGACTTGGTGGTGCAGATCTTTCGACGGGGCTTGGTTCACGGCCTGTGCATCAGCCTCCACGGAGTCCATAGAGGAGGGCGCCGCCTCCTGGTGGTAAGTGATAGCAGGGCGCCGGGGGTTTATAGCGCCACTGGTTGCAGATTCACGGAGCACCCTTATGGCCCTGTCCTTAAATTGGGCAAAGGTCAGGTCGGGGTTCTGAAAGAACATGAGGCGCAGTTGGGCCCTGTGGGCGCTAGACAGCAGTCCTTCTATGAATTGTTCTGTTAGCAGCTTATCCGTTTCCTGCACACTGCCAGGGTCAGTTTGTTGGATAGCCCTCAAGGCTTCCTGCAAATTTAGGGCATAGTCTCTGATGCTGTCCTGTGCCCGCTGCTTACACCCATAGAACCTCATTTTAATTTCAGCGGAGGTACGTGTGTCAAAGGTACCCCGCAGCCGGGCCAGAATACCCTTCACAGTCCTTTTCTCCTCAGTGGGCCATGATTTTACCTCCCGCTGGGCTGCGCCAGTTAACTGCCCTGTTAATATGCTGACCTTCTGTTCCTCTGTCAGGGGGTAAACGTGGAACAAACTGTATAGCCTTTCCTTGAAGTCAGTTAGGGCATGGGGCTCCCCTGAGTATTTGGGCAGCCAGGCCGCTCCAGGGATGTAGGGCAGGGAAAAGGGCATCACCGCTGCTGCAGCTGCGTTGGTGGTAGTGGGCGCCTCTGTGTCCGACATCTTCCTCCCCCCTAGTTAAGCGTGGCCTACCTTCCGACGATCCTCTTCTGTAGGCCGCGGCTCCGCTGCTGCTGCTATGGACGAGGACCTGGCGTCGCGTCCTGATGACGTCAGCGTCGCTCTCTCTCCCTTCCAGGACCTTGCGCAGCGTCGGTGCGTGGGGCGGAGCTTCGGATCTCGCGCGGTTTTGACGTCCACGCCCCTCTTCTTCCCGCGCGGCATCCTGAAGATGGCGTCCGATGGCGGGAAACAGCTGCGGATGGCGGGAAGACGGCAGAAGACGGCGGGAAACGGTCCAAGATGGCGTCTGATGGCGGGAATCGGCTCCGGATGGCGGGAAACTTCGCCACAGGTAAGTTATAAAAGTCTTTTTCAGGCACGCAGTACCCGGTGGTTGCGGGCACGAAATCCTGCCGACTACGCCAAAGCTGACTCGCCCCCTGGGCCGTGGGGCACTCGGATCCGGGCAATAGGGAGACGATGGGGGTAGTAGTGGCGACCCGGTTCCGTGGCTCAGGGTGGTCAGGCCAATGGTAGTCTGCTATGTCCTGCTGATAATGTCCGACTACGCCACCCGTGGATTTGCGGTTATTAGGAACCGCCGCTGCATGCAGACCGCTGGGGCTGATGAGGTGTGCAGCTAGGGTAATGTGACTCCCCACGGGAAGAGTGCGGCCCCAGGGCAGTATAGTGGATGGTGGGAGTGATGGTAGTGAGAGTCCCAGTGCTGATAGTGCTGGAGGAGCAAGGAGCACACAGACAAAAGGTTGCAGTCCAGGGTCTTTACTAAACAGGTAAACTGACCCACAAACAGTCCCAGCTAGGAGGGGACCTGGATGTCTGAGAGCAACGGGGAAATTGGCCCTGGTCAGGGTGAGGGTGTAGGCCTACCGTGCTTTCTGTGCTCCTTCTGGCTATCTCCTCGTTATAGGGTAACAGCCCACGTTTCCGAGCTTTCCGTGTATTCTCGCCTGTATGGCCTGCGACGTGGGTTCCTTTCTGCTCCCAGCCTTGTACGGCTTTACTGGTCCCTTCGGTTGTGGCAGGGCCTCCAGGCTTCTTAGGCCAAGGAATGTACAGTCCCTTGCGGACTGGTTCTCTGCTGGGGGATGTGAAATCCTTCCAGCCTCAGACACCAAAGTCTGGTAAAATTAAGTCTTTTCTCTGCCAAGACAGGCTCTCTTCGCCTCTTGTCTCTGGCTTGTGGCTCTCCTTCTGCCACACTTCCTCTTAGGTGCAATCAACTTTCTGTCCCTGCTCCACTCTGGGACACGTCTCAGTGCTGAGACAGGCAATCCAGTTTTCCCTAACCCTGCCCCCAGCACCAGCTTTTATAGGGGCAGCCTGCTCCCCCTACTGGCCTGAGACAGGAGGCATTGCATGCTAATGTTCCCCTGACCAGAGAACCTCCCCCTTGCTCTCAGACACAGCTTTAATTACACTTGTGGCATCCAGGTCAGGGTGACACATTTACTCATACTATAGCCTGGGAATCAGAGGTCGGCTCCAGAGTGTTATGTTCTGCTACCAGAGCTAAGGAAAGAGAGGAGATCTGTCCCTACGATAGAACTCAGCTTGATCCCTACGATGTAACAGGGAACCTGATCCTGCGATCAGACCTGCTAAAGTCCTCAGCTAGTCTGTACGGAGACCTATAGATGTGGGGAAGGAATCCCTACAAGTACTAGGGACTGGGAGCAAAATGGACACCTCCTAACAGAAATAGTAGCAGACAGACGAACAAACAAAATATATAGAACACAGAGGTCCGAAGACCAAGCAAACTAACAGAGTTAGATACTGAGCACAGGCTAGCTAAAGAGTAGTAATACAATGAAGTCCAGCAAATCCAGAAGGGCGGAGCAGGACTAAATAGGCCAACAAGGTCATGTGACCAGCAATAGAAAAAAGGTTCTAACAGTACCCCCCCTTCTAAGAGGATCCTCCGGATCCCCTAGGACCAGGCTTATCAGGAAATCTCCTGTGAAACGCTCTGATAAGTCTGGACGCGGAAACATCATCCGACCTCACCCATGAGTTATCCTCGGGTCCGAAACCTTTCCAGGCCACGAGATACTGCAAACTACCTCTATATCGTCTAGAATTAAGGATGCGAGAAATTTCATATTCCCCGTCCTCCACCACCGGAGGAACAGAGGCAGAGGCGTCACAATCCGACATAAAAGCTTTTTTCAACAGAGAGACATGAAACACCAGATTAATTCTCCAGGAGGTAGGAACCTCCAACCTAACAGCAGATTGGTTGACAACCTGAAGCACCTTAAAGGGCCCTACAAACTTGGGACCCAATTTCTTAGAAGGAATCCTCAACCGCAGATTCCTAGAGGACAACCAAACCATGTAACCAACAACGAACAAAACCTCCTGTAGTTTCCTATCAAAGTAGTCTTTAGATTTTCTGTTAGCCTCCTGATGATTACCACGCACATCCGTCCAAACTCTCTCCAAATCGCCGGAAAAATTCTCCTCCTCAGGCACGGCAGATACCAACTTGGAGAACGACCCAAACGACGGATGTCTCCCAGAACAACAAAAAAAAGGCGAACAACCAGCAGAAGAAGATGTATGATTGTTCAGAGCAAATTCAGCAAGTGGCAGAAACTCAGACCACCCCTCTTGATTGTCTGCCACAAAACAATGCAAGAACTGCTCAACATCCTGGTTTTTCCTTTCTGTCTGGCCATTAGATTCAGGATGATATCCGGATGAGAACGACAAATGAACTCCCAACCTGTCACAAAAGGCGCGCCAAAAACGAGCCACGAACTGAGGTCCCCTATCAGAAACAATGTCAGTAGGAACGCCATGAAGTCTGACAATTTCCTTGACAAAGGCCTTAGCGAGAGTCTTAGCGCAGGGCAGTTTGACGAAGGGAACCAAGTGACACATCTTGCTAAAACGGTCCACGACCACCCAGATGACAGTAAAACCCTCAGAGGGGGGAAGGTCCGTTATAAAGTTCATAGCCAAATGTGTCCAAGGAGCACTGGGAACCTCCAGAGGGCAAAGTAACCCCGCAGCAGGAGTATGTGAGGACTTAGATCTAGCACATATAGTACATTGACGCACCCACTTAATGACTTCCTTCTGCCATCCAGGCCACCAAAAACTGCGACCCACCAGTCTCTTGGTCTCAGAGATTCCGGGATGACCTGCCAACCGAGATTCGTGACACTCAACAAACAAATCTCTCCTAAAGGTCCCAGGCACAAACAACCTCCCATGGGGAGTGTTAGATGGGGCATTCTCCTGTGCTTTAAGAATCTCATCTTCCAAAACGGAGTCCAAAGCAGCTATCACAACACCTTCTTGTAAAATGTTCTCCTCTTTCTCAGCACCGACTATGGGAGAAAAACTGCGAGACAAGGCATCCGCCTTAACATTCTTAGTACCTGGGATGTAAGTAACGGAAAAATTAAACCGCGAGAAAAACAGTGCCCACCTAGCCTGACGGGCATTCAGGCGCTTGGCAGCATCAAGATATATCAGATTTTTATGATCCGTAAAAACCTGAACGGGAAATTCAGCACCTTCCAAGAGGTGGCGCCAGTGTTCAAATGCGAGTTTAATAGCCAATAATTCCCGATTACCAATATCGTAATTCAGTTCAGTCTCCGAAAATTTTTTTGAAAAAAAGGCACAGGGATGTACTCCATCCCCGTTATCCTGAGACAATACTGAGCCAACCCCCACAGAGGAAGCATCAACCTCAACCAAAAACGGCTTAGTCACATCAGGCTGCATAAGGATGGGAGCAGAGGTGAACCTCTCCTTGAGATACACAAAAGCTTCAATGGCCTCAGCAGTCCACTGAACCGCATCAGCACCTTTCCTGGTGAGATCGGTCAGAGGTTTGACAATAATAGAAAAATTTTTAATGAATTTTCTATAATAATTGGCGAAACCCAAAAACCTCTGTATCGATTTCAAACCAATAGGCCTAGGCCATTCCTGCACAGCTTGAACTTTCACCGGGTCCATCTCAAAACCTTCGCTGGAGATAATGTAGCCCAAAAAACGAATTCTCTGTACAGCGAACTCACATTTCTCCAGCTTAGCAAAAAGCGAATTGTCAATTAGTAACTGTAATACTTCACGTACGCTCCGCCAATGAGATTCCAGATCCGGCGAATAAATCAAAATGTCATCCAAATACACAACCACATTTTTGCCGATCAAAGGTCTAAGGATGTCATTAATAAGATTCTGAAAAATGCAGGAGCATTAGTAAGACCAAAAGGCATAACCAAATTCTCAAAATGACCCACAGGAGTGTTAAAAGCAGTCTTCCATTCGTCACCCTCCTTCATGCGCAACAGATTGTATGCCCCCCGAAGGTCAATTTTAGAGAACCACTTGGCCCCCACTAACTGGTTAAACAGATCAGGAATCAATGGCAGTGGGTAAGGATTGCGTACAGTAAATTTGTTAATCTCACGAAAATCCAGACAAGGACGTAAACCGCCGTCCTTTTTTTTTACAAAAAAAAATCCAACCGCCACAGGAGACTTAGAGGGCCTAATGTGACCGGCGGCCAAACTTGTCTGTATGTATTCCTCCAAAGCCTTTCTCTCAGGAATAGTAAGGTTAAATAAATGACTTTTAGGAAGAGTCGCTCCAGGGACAAATTCAATAGTACAATCATAGTCTCTATGGGGAGGCAAAACCTGCGATTCCTTCTCAGAAAAAACTCTCCAAAAATCCTGAATAGGAACAGGCAATTCCCCCCTATCCACAGCTGCAATACGCCCGTTACAACACTTGTCATAACATTTATGGCTCCAGGATTTAATTTCATTGGTAGACCAATCCAGTACAGGATTGTGCAATTTTAACCAGGGCAATCCCAACACCACCGGAGAAGGCAAGTTATTCAAAACTACCAAATCCAATTTCTCATGGTGAACACCATTAATAGTGAGAGGAAATTCACAGACCTTGAGAGTAACATTCTTCAAAGGGGAGCCATCCACAGAAACCACAGCAATGGGGGATGACAAAGGTTCGGGTTTTAAATTGAGTTTTTCCAAGAATCCCCCATCAATTACATTCAGAGTAGACCCACAATCGACAAACACCCGAAATTCCATTAATTTATCCTGAGCAATAGTGGAAACAGCTAAAAATACACCCTTGGAATTTAAACAGGCAATACGGGCATGATTGACCATTTTTTTTTCTTTCTTCATACGAAGCACACAGCTTTTAATGAAATGACCAGAATTTCCGCAATAGAAACACAAACCTTCAGAAAATCTGCGGTCCTTTTCTTGAGAGCGAGGTGCCATCGCTCCAATCTCCATCAGCTCTCCACTGTCAGTACACACATTCTCATGACCAGAAACTGACATAGCAGAGGATTTGCTCTCATTAACCCTTGCACGCAGTCTCCTATCCACCCGTATAGCTAATTGCACAGCCTGTTGCAAATCTTCAGGTGTGGGATAAGCAATTAGCAGGTCTTTAACCCTTTCACTAAGCCCAGCAAGAAACAGACTCTTCAGAGCAGAATCGTTCCACCCTATTTGAGTAGACCACCGACGGAAATGAGTACAATATTTTTCCACATTACCTGATCCCTGTCTCAAACGTCTCAACTCAGTCTCAGCAGATGAGACACGGTCAGGATCATCATATAATAGCCCCAAAGCAGAAAAAAAACTATCCACTGATCTAAAGCATGTATCACTAGGTTGCAAAGAAAAGGCCCACTCCTGAGGCTCTTTGCGCAAAAGTGACATTATGAACCCTATGCGCTGGGATTCATCCCCAGAGGACCTGGGTCTCAAACGAAAATACAATAAGCAAGCATTTTTAAATGAAAAAAATTCTTGGTGTTCGCCAAAAAATAAATCAGGCAAACGTACTTTAGGCTCCAAGAAATGTGCTCCAGGACAGTTACTCACGTGCTGATGGAGCTCGGCCACCTCCAGAGAGAGTTCCTGCAGGCGTTTAGCCAAATCCAGAACCGACACCATGATGGAACAGAAAAATCTTTCCTTAGAGAATTTGCAGGCTGCACTTACTGTTATGTTCTGCTACCAGAGCTAAGGAAAGAGAGGAGATCTGTCCCTACGATAGAACTCAGCTTGATCCCTACGATGTAACAGGGAACCTGATCCTGCGATCAGACCTGCTAAAGTCCTCAGCTAGTCTGTACGGAGACCTATAGATGTGGGGAAGGAATCCCTACAAGTACTAGGGACTGGGAGCAAAATGGACACCTCCTAACCAGAAATAGTAGCAGACAGACGAACAAACAAAATATATAGAACACAGAGGTCCGAAGACCAAGCAAACTAACAGAGTTAGATACTGAGCACAGGCTAGCTAAAGAGTAGTAATACAATGAAGTCCAGCAAATTCAGAAGGGCGGAGCAGGACTAAATAGGCCAACAAGGTCATGTGACCAGCAATAGAAAAAACCTAAGAGCAAGGTTCTAACACAGAGCTTCTGTGAATCCAGACGAGGAAATGATCTGCACTGATGCCCAGAATCTTTATGAGTCGGATCCAGGACCAGACGCAGAAGGTTCTGACCATAATGTAGACCCTCGTTCCCAAACTGTAACTCTTGTTGGTGGAGACAATGAGGAAGACGATGATAAGACTCAAATACCTGATTGGAGCGACAACTTGAGTTTTTTGTCAGGGCAGGAAGAGGTTGGCTCTGAGGACGACGGGTGTGATAACACACAGGGTGATGATGACGAGGTTGGAGATCCCACTTACCGTCAACCCACAGTCAGCCAGTCGATGAGGTCAGCAGAGGAGGTGGAGGAGGATGCTAGTGACGACGAGGTCAGGTTGCGCCTTACTGGACAGAGACGTAGTACTGGAAGCACATCAACAACTGCATCCTCAAACACAACTCTGCCTCTGACCACAAGTCGTGGTGGATCTTCAGGTCGCATGGGTGCTAAGCCTTGCATAGCCTGGGCATTTTTTCAGATTGATAAGGATGACCCAACTCGTGTTATCTGTAACATTTGTCAGCAAAAGCTAAGTAGAGGCCAAAAAATACATAGTTTGAGTACTTCATGCATGAACAGGTACATGGATATGAAGCATAAGTTGCAGTGGGAAACTCACTGTGCTACAATGCGGCCTAGCCGGCCGGGCCACCCACCATCTGCCACATCTTGTGCATCCGCGGCCTCTTCATCCTCTGTGACTGGGGGGACAGCAGTCACACCTGTTTTGGGACGCAGACCTGCCACCTCTTTTCCCGCAACAGCCAGCGTGATTGGCAGGTCATCATTTTCTTTGGAGGTGGAAACACCAGCTGGTGTTCAGCGCTGTCCGACATCGATAGCACCACCTTTGGATCAAGGCAACCTAACATGTCCGCCTGCATCTTCCTCACAGACCGGCAGTTTACCGGGGACACCCTTCTCAACCCCGTCTAAGCACAACAGCCAGCCCTCGGTCCCTCAGATGTGGACAAGTAAAAGACCATTTCCTCCTAGCTATGAGAAAGCTAAGAGGTTGAATTTCACCATCTGCAAGCTCTTGGCTACAGAAATGCTGCCTTTCCGCCTGGTGGACACAGAGGATTTTCGAGACCTTATGTCCGTCGCAGTGCCCCAGTACCAGATGCCCAGTCGGCACTACTTCTCAAAGAAAGGTGTGCCTGCACTCCACCAGCATGTCGCACACAACATCACCGCTTCCTTGAGAAACTCTGTGTGTGACAGGGTGCATTTCACCACAGACACTTGGACGAGTAGGCATGGACAGGGGCGTTACATGTCGCTGACTGGGCACTGGGTAACTATGGTGACAGCAGGACAAGGGGTTGCTGTCCAAGTCTTGCCGTCCCCACGAGTTGTGCGTCAATCCTCTTTATCTCGAAGTTCCTCTACTGCTTCTGCACCCAAAGTCTGTCTGGTCATGCCACAAGCTTTCTAACTGCGCAGAAGGGATCCTGCACACCTCCTTACTATGCTGGCAGCAGGGCTCAACGTCATCAGGCGGTTTTTACTTTGAAATGTCTGGGAAATGTGAGTCACACAGCTGAGGAGTTGTGGTCAGCTCTGGAGAACCAGTTTCATGAATGGTTGTCTCCACTGGACCTGAAACCAGGGAAGGCCGTGTGCGATAATGCTGCAAACCAGGGTGCGGCCCTTCGCCGGGGCAATGTCACACACGTGCCTTGTATGGCTCACGTGTTGAACCTGGTTGTCCAGCAATTTTTAGCCCACTATCCTGGACTAGATGGCCTTCTGCAGAGGGCACGGTCGCTGTGTGCTCACTTCCACCGTTCGCATCCTGCAGCTCAGCGACTTACATCTCTACAGAAGTCGTTGGGCCTGCCACTTCACCGGCTAAAATGCGATGTGCCTACCCAGTGGAATTCAACTCTGCAAATGTTGCAGCGACTGTGGCAGCACCGACAAGCCCTGGTGCAATACGTTCTGACGTATAGCCTGGGCCAACGAGATCCAGAGGTGGGGCAAATCACGCTGGAGGAGTGGTCTCAGATCAGGGACCTATGCACCCTTCTGCACAGTTTTGAAATGGCGACAAAGATGTTTAGTGCTGACGATGCCATTATCATCATGACTATTCCGGTGATTTACATGCTGGAGCACATGTTAAACAGAATTTGGAGTCAGGTGGTGGCACAAGAGGAGGTGGAGGAAGTAGAGGAGGAGGAGTTGTATGCGGAAGGGCTAACATCTGCAAAGTCCAGACGGTCAGCAGCACCAAGGCGGCAGGCATGTGAGGGTGGGGGAGATGGTTTTACCAGGGCGCATGGTAGCAGCCAAACTAGTGAGGAAGGTGCAGGAGCCCAGGAAGAAGTGGAGGACGTACTGATGGAAGACTCGTCAGATGAGGGAGACCTTGATCACATTTCTGTTGTGCGAGGTTGGGGGGAGAGGGCAGAGGAAGGAGCATGATTGTTACCTCGCCACCAACACAACAGGGACTTGGTGCTCCTGGATGCGCAAGACACATGAGTGCCTTCTTGCTGCACTACCTGCAACATGACCCTCGAATTGTGAGAATTAGAAATAATGCTGACAACTGGGTTGCCACACTGTTAGATCCCCGGTACAAAAGTAAATTTGCAGAAATTATTCCTGCCATAGAAAGAGATGCATGCATGCAGGAGTATCAGCAGAGACTGTTGCAGAATCTTACATGTGCTTTTCCCCAAAACACTAGTGGTGCACGTAGTGAATCTCACAGTTCCAACTTGCCAACCGTGGGACCGTCGAGTGTTCAGCACTCAAAACGTAACAGAAACACAGTATCTGCTGGTAGCATCAATTTTCCGGAATCATTTCACCACTTTTTTAGCCCATCCTTTGCAAGGCCACAGGAGACAAGAAGTCTGACACATAGTCAACGCCTAGAGACGATGGTACAGGAGTATCTCCAAGTAAACATTAAAGCCATGACTGTGTCAGAGCTCGCCACTTACGCCTTGGAGATCTTGTCATGCCCCGCAGCCAGCGTTATGTGTTCAGTGCTGCTGGTGGTGTGCTGACAGATAAGCGCATGCGGCTCTCCACTGATAATGTAGACAGACTCACGTTCATAAAGATGAAGAAATCATGGATCCGAAACGACTTTTCTACCCCTGTGTCATCCTGGGGAGAGTAAAAGCTTGATGATTTGTTAAAATTACCTCACCAACCGTTTTAAGCTTTCAAATTACTAATCATGTTTATCTGTATCTTGGCTGAAAAATAATTTGGGCCTTGTAGCAGTGTGCAGTACTCATTATATTAGGCCATCTATACTAAACTCCACCAGATTTGAAATTACTAATCATGTTTATCTGTATCTTGGCTGGAAAATAATTTGGGCCTTGTAGGAGTTTGCAGTATTGATTCTATTAGGCCATCTATATTAAACTACACCAGATTTAAAATTACTAATCATGTTTATCTGTATCTTGGCTGGAAAATAATTTGGGCCTTGTAGCAGTTTGCAGTACTGATTCTATTAGGCCATTGTCACGGGTGTGTCGCCACGAAGATCGTCACGATTACACAGCCTGACTTCTCGCAGCTGAGTTTTTGGTGTTTTGTGTTTTTCGGCAGTGAGGGAGTTAACTCTCTCTCTCTGTGCTAGACGAGGTCCAGCCTCGCCCAGCTGCAATCAATGCTGCAGTAGTGGGACTCCTTCAAATGCCTGTCGGTCTGTTAGGGAAGTGTTGGTGAAAGCATTTCATACAGACAAACAGAGCGGATCGTGGTATTTTGGAGTTCTGAGCTAAGTGTATTTGGTGTGGTTTTTCCCTTCCTCGCTTTATCATTTATCTCCTTTCCCGTTGGTGTTCCCTCTGTAGTTGTGGTGTAGTTTTTGTATGCAAGGTGGTTTTTGGTTTGACCCTTGTACTGTCTCGTTCGTCTAAGTACTGTGTGTTGGCATATTATTTCCTGTCCCCTATTGTTGTTATCGGGGTACTTCTCAGGACTAAATTACTGAGGTGCAGGGATCCTCAGGAGGTAGGGGTTACGCTGGGCCCCAGCTTAGGGTCAGCTTAGGCCCCTGACCTCCTGTACGCAGTGTCAGTGTGACATTTTCACCGACCCACTAAGATTCTCTCCAGCTACCATGGATCCAGTAGCCAGTCTAGCTCGGCAGTTGCAGAGTTTGTCCATGGAGCTGGCGGACGTTAGGTCCAAGGTTTTGTATCCCCAGGAGCAAGCCGGACCAGAACCTAAAGTAGCTCTCCCTGACAGGTTCACTGGGGGGCGGGACAAGTTTTTTGTTTTCCGGGAGGCATGCAAGTTGTACTTTCGGCTGCAGCCTCGGTTGTCGGGGAGTGAAGAACAAAGGGTGGGAATTGTCATCTCGCTCCTACAAGGGGACCCACAATCTTGGGCGTTCTCTCTTCCCCCAGGCTCCCCGGCTCTCCAGTCAGTGGATAGGTTTTTTGCAGCTCTGGGTCTCGTATATGATGAACCGGATCGGATCTCCCTTGCTGAATCTAAGTTACGTAGGATCCAGCAGGGAGATTGTCCGGTGGAGGAATTCTGTTCGGAGTTCCGTAGGTGGGCCACGGACACCCAGTGGAATGACCCGACTCTTAGGAGCAAGTTTTGTCAAGGTCTATCCGACAAATTAAAGGATGTGTTGGCTCAGTATGACCCTCCCGCGTCACTGGAAGCCGCTATGGCCCTTGCTATTCGCATTGACAGATGGCTTCGGGAGAGGTGCGGGGCAACTCCGCCCCCTGTGATTACTCCACCTTCTACAAGGGTTCCTTATATGGAGGTTCCCCTGGTCAGTCCAGAGGAGCCTATGCAATTAGGAGGGACATCATTTCGGGGGAGGGGACCGGTGGTGCGCCATAAGACAGGAAGGTGTTTCTTCTGCGGGAGAAAGGGACATTTTATTGGGGGCTGTCCATCCCGTCCCTTGCAGAGTGAAGAGTCGTCGGAAAACTGTTGATCCCAGGTTGTGTGGTGGACGGCAATCTGGGAGTAGATATTTCGTCCCTAGGTTCATCTCAGTTTCTCGTACCGGCGGAGGTGGTGGTGGGTACGAGAACTGAGAGGATATCTGTTCTTCTGGATAGTGGGGCCGGGGCTAATCTGGTGGACGCTCGGTTTGCCCGGGTTCAAGGTATGCGATTGAGTGAGTTGGCTAAACCCATCCCCATATTCTCGATCGATGCCAGGCCCCTCGGTCAGGGAAGTTTTTTGCAAGCTGTGCATAACGTAAAACTTCAAGTGGGGGCGATACATAAGGAACTGTTGTCTTGCTACGTGTTGGAGGGTCTTCCCACTCCTATAGTGTTGGGCCTTCCTTGGTTAACTAAGCATAACCCGGTTATTAATTGGCAATCTAGAGAGATAAGCCAATGTAGTAAATTCTGTAATAAAAACTGCATGAATACGGTCATCGGTGCGGTTACTCCTAGGGTCTTACCTCCATTTCTGGCGGACTTTGAGGATGTATTCTCGGAGAAAGGGTGTCAGGAACTACCTCCTCATCGCGAGTATGACTGTTCTGTAAAACTGCTCCCTGAGGCCAAGTTACCTAAAGCTAGGTTGTATAACCTTTCTGGTCCTGAGAGGCAGGCCATGAAGGATTATATTTCTGAAAGTCTGGCTAAGGGGCATATTAGACCTTCATCTTCACCGGTGGCCGCGGGGTTCTTCTTTGTGAAGAAGAAAGATGGAGGCCAACGCCCTTGCCTGGATTTCCGTGAACTTAATCGGATAACGGTCCGAGATCCGTATCCGCTCCCACTTATTCCCGATCTCTTTAATCAGATCGTGGGCGCCAAATGGTTCTCTAAGTTGGATCTCAGGGGGGCGTACAATCTGATTAGGATGAAGGAGGGGGATGAGTGGAAGACGGCATTTAACACTCCGGAGGGGCATTATGAGAACCTTGTCATGCCATTCGGTCTGACTAATGCCCCGGCGGTGTTCCAACACTTTGTTAATGACATTTTTCGCCGCCTGGTGGGTCAGTTTGTTGTCATATATCTGGATGATATCTTAATTTACTCGCCGGATCTGGTGTCTCATCAGGAGCATGTTAGGCAGGTGTTACAGATCTTGCAGGATAATAAACTGTATGCCAAATAGGAAAAGTGTGTGTTCGCCGTACAGGAACTCCAGTTTTTAGGCTTCCTGGTTTCAGCGTCCGGTTTTTGTATGGACCCTGGGAAAGTGCGGGCAGTTCTTGAGTGGGATCTGCCAGAGAATCTTAAGGCACTACAACGTTTCCTGGGGTTTGCTAATTATTACCGGAAGTTCATTCGTAATTTCTCGTCCATGGTTAAACCTCTCACAGACATGACAAAAAAGGGGACGGATTTTTCTAGGTGGTCTGACAAGGCTTGTCAAGCTTTCTCCTCCTTGAAAAAATGTTTTGCCTCGGCACCCATACTCATTCAACCTGATGCGTCACAGCCATTCATTGTAGAGGTAGACGCTTCCGAGGTAGGGGTGGGAGCAGTATTGTCACAAGGTTCGTCCCCTGGTAAGTGGCATCCGTGCGCCTTTTTCTCTAAAAAATTGTCGTCCGCTGAGAGGAATTATGATGTCGGCAATAGGGAACTCTTGGCCATTAAGTTAGCTTTTGAGGAGTGGCGCCATTTTTTAGAGGGGGCAGTCCATCCGGTCACCGTCATCACCGATCACAAGAACCTTCTATATCTGGAGTCCGCTAAACGTCTGAATCCCAGACAAGCTAGGTGGTCATTGTTTTTTACCAGGTTTAATTTTGTCGTTACATATCGTCCTAGGTCAAAAAATGTAAAGGCGGATGCCTTATCTCGTAGTTTCCCTGGGGCCGGGAATACGGACGACCCAGTTCCTATCCTTCAGGAGGGGGTGGTGGTTTTGGCAGTATGCTCTGAGCTTGAGGAGGAGGTGTTGGAGGCTCAGGGGGACGCCCCTGTTGGACCTCCAGGGAGACTGTTTGTTCCAGATCAGTTGCGACAAAAGGTGATCGAGGCACACCATAACTCAGTTTTTGCAGGACACCCGGGGAGTAAAGCAACGGTGGATCTCCTCTCGCGTCGGTTTTGGTGGCCTAACCTACATAGGGAGGTGGTAACTTTTGTCGCGTCCTGTGGGGTTTGTGCGCGCTCTAAGACCTCACATACCCGTCCGTCTGGGGCCCTCTTACCTTTGAAGATCCTGGAGCGTCCTTGGACTCATCTGTCTATGGACTTTATTACGGACCTCCCGCCGTCTTCGGGTAAAACGGTCATACTCGTTGTAGTGGACAGGTTCAGCAAGATGGCACATTTTATCGCTCTTCCTGCTCTTCCTAATGCTAAAACTCTTGCGCAGGTGTTCATTGGGGAGATTGTGAGGCTTCACGGGGTACCCTCCGATGTGGTGTCAGATCGGGGGTCTCAGTTTGTGTCCAAATTCTGGAAGGCATTTTGTACACGGCGGGGGATACATTTATCGTTCTCATCGGCTTTTCATCCTCAGACCAATGGTCAGACGGAACGTATGAACCAGAGCTTGGAGACATATCTCCGGTGTTTTGTGTCAGAGAACCAGGAGGACTGGGCTTCTTTCTTACCTCTGGCGGAGTTTGCTCTTAATAATAGGCGGAGCGAATCCACTGGTAAGTCCCCGTTTTTTGGGGCATATGGTTTTCACCCCCAGTTTTGTACTTTCAGTAGAGGGGGCTCTTCGGGGGTGCCTGAGGAGGAACGATTTTCGTCATCACTCGCTTCAGTATGGAGTGGGGTGCAGAAGAATCTGAATACTATGGGGAACCGATACAAACGTATGGCTGATAGGAGGAGAGTGTCTGGTCCGGACCTAAGTGTGAACGATCGGGTATGGTTGTCTACCAGGAATATAAAACTTAAGGTTCCCTCCTGGAAACTGGGTCCCAGGTTCATCGGGCCGTACAGGATCAGTTCTATAATTAATCCGGTGGCATTCCGTCTTGACCTCCCCCCTACGTTTAAAATTCACAACGTGTTCCACAGATCGTTGCTTAAGAGGTATGTGGCGCCGGTGATACCGTCACCTTTACCTCCCCCTCCAGTGGTGGTCAATGGTAACTTGGAGTTCCAGGTATCGAAGGTCATCGATTCACGCTTTAATCGCCGGTCCCTTAAGTACCTGGTTCATTGGAAGGGGTATGTTCCTGAGGAGAGGATGTGGGTTCCTGCGTCGGATATTAACGCAGACTGATTAGTTCGGGCCTTCCACACGACTCACCCGGATAAACCTGGCCCTGAGGGTCCGGAGGCCCCTCGTAGAAGGGGGGGTACTGTCACGGGTGTGTCGCCACGAAGATCGTCACGATTACACAGCCTGACTTCTCGCAGCTGAGTTTTTGGTGTTTTGTGTTTTTCGGCAGTGAGGGAGTTAACTCTCTCTCTCTGTGCTAGACAAGGTCCAGCCTCGCCCAGCTGCAATCAATGCTGCAGTAGTGGGACTCCTTCAAATGCCTGCCGGTCTGTTAGGGAAGTGTCGGTGAAAGCATTTCATACAGAGCGGATCGTGGTATTTTGGAGTTCTGAGCTAAGTGTATTTGGTGTGGTTTTTCCCTTCCTCGCTTTATCATTTATCTCCTTTCCCGTTGGTGTTCCCTCTGTAGTTGTGGTGTAGTTTTTGTATGCAAGGTGGTTTTTGGTTTGACCCTTGTACTGTCTCGTTCGTCTAAGTACTGTGTGTTGGCATATTATTTCCTGTCCCCTATTGTTGTGATCTGGGTCCTTCTCAGGACTAGATTACTGAGGTGCAGGGATCCTCAGGAGGTAGGGGTTACGTTGGCGGCCTGGACCTCTGTACCTTTAACAGTACCTCCAGGTAGAGGGATTAGTCAGGGCCCCAGCTTAGGGTCAGCTTAGGCCCCTGACCTCCTGTACGCAGTGTCAGTGTGACAGCCATCTATACTAAGCTCAACCAGCTTTCAAATTAATAACAATTTTTAGCTGCATCTAGCCCGGAAAATAATTTTGGGGCTCATAGATGCGCAAGACACATGAGTGCCTTCTTGCTGCACTACCTGCAACATGACCCTCAGATTGTCAGAATTTGAAATAATCCTGACTACTGGGTTGCCACACTCTTAGATCCCCCACACTCTTCGATCAACCTTTTCATTTTAATAAAGAACAAAAAAAATGGTCATTTTTGAAATTATAAGCATTAGCAGGTTATTAGAAACTGAAATCAAACAGTTTTCAACTAAAAACTTTATTCTAGGTGATGTTACATTTGCACATAGGACCCCTTGTTCGAAAGGAGCTTCTGAACTCTCTCGTCCATTGAATTTGTCAGGTTTTGGATGGTTTCTGCTTCAATTGTTTTGCATGAGGACAGAATACCCTCCCAGAGCTGTTGCTTAGATGTGAACTGCCTCCCGCCATCATAGACACTCCTTTTGATGATGCTCCAGAGGTTCTCAATGGGGTTGAGGTCAGTGGAGCATGTGGGTCACACCATAAGTTTGTCCCCTTTTATGCCCATAGCAGCCAGAGATGCAGATGTATTATGTGCAGCATGAGACGGTGCATTATCATGCATGAAAATGATCTTGCTGCGGAATACACGGTTCTTCTTCTTGAACCATGGCAGGAAGTGCTGTTTGAGAAACTCCACATACATTATGGAGTTCATCTTTACCCCTTCAGGGATCCTAAAGGGGCCGACAATCTCTCTCCCCATGATTCCAGCCCAAAACATTACTCCACCTCCTCCTTGTTAGCGCCGTAGCCGTGTTTGCATGGGGTGTCTATCAACCAGCCATCCTCCACTCCATCCATCTGGACCATCGAGCATTGCATGGCACTCATTGGTGAACAAAACAGTTTTGAAGTCAGTCTTCATGTATTGTTTGGCCTACTGGAGCCGTTTCTGCTTGTGTACAGTGGATAGAGGAGGTCGACAGAATGGCTTACGCACAGCTGCAAACCTCTGAAGGACCCTGCGTCTTGTTGTTTTGGGGACGTTGGAGGCACCAGCAGCTTCAAAAACTTGTCTGCTGCTATGACAAGGCTTTTTTGCCGCTGCTCTTTTAACCTGACGTAATTGCCTGTAGGGCAATGATCAGGATGAAGTGTCTTGGCAATGTTGATTGTAGTCATGCCTTGACCTAAACACTCCACAATTTGTTGCTTCTCAGCAGCCGACACATCCTTTTTCTTTCCCATTTTGGCAGAAAATGTAGGCTGCTTAATAATGTGGGACAGCCTTCTTAAGTAGTCTTGTCTTTCATTGGACACGCCTGCCAAACTAATTAGCACAGGTGTCTGCAATTGCTTACAGTGATATAAAGAGCCCTGACACACATCACCATCAATGAGTTTAACTGACAAACAAAAAAATTCTTACCTTATCACTCCTAAACACTTTTTGCATAATAATTTGGAACACCGTGTACATGTGCTTTTCCACAAAACACCAGTGGTTCACGTAGTGAATCTTACAGTTCTAACTTGCCAACCGTGGTCTGTATGGAGTTGTTCAATAAAGGGCCCAAAATTAAGATAACATAGACGGGAGAAGTCTCTATGAATATGAATTCCTAAGTATTTGATACCCTGTGAGGGCCAGGCAAAGGGAAAGTGGGACTGGATGGAATCCTGTATGGATTTGGGGAGGGAGACATCGAGGGCCTCAAACTTCGCTGCATTGATTTTAAAATTTGACCATGTAACAAAGTGATCTGTTAAGGGAGGGCAGTAACCCTTCACGGTTGACCAAGTGAGTGTCAAATTATTAAATTATTATGTTGATTGCAATCCACAGAAAACCAAACGGAAACAATGTTCTGTATTGGGAGGATTCAAAGAATCTCTGATCCCGTTTATTTTGCTTAGCATTTTATATTGTTTTGAGTATATCAAATAGCCAATCAACTCTAAAGCCATACTACAATACTATTGGCTGACTGATGTTAATTAATTATTATGGAAAACACATATATGGTCATATAACCAGGGGAGGAGTCCTGAGGAGATAATTTGCATATTCCCACTGCATTTTGGGGTAAGTGAAGAGTCTCCGCGAGCTCAAAGAACACTGGATTTTGGCTGTTGGAGCTGAAAAGAGGACATCGGTAAACCAGGGGAGGAGTCCTGAGGAGATAATTTGCATATTCCCACTGCATTTTGGGGTAAGTGAAGAGTCTCCGCGAGCTCAAAGAACACTGGATTTTGGCTGTTTGAGCTGAAAAGAGGACATCGGTAAACCGCGCTCCTACCGGTGCGCGCATTTTGCAGCTTTTTTCACTGTTTTCAGAACATTAACAATAAGAACATGGAAGAGTCCAGGAGCCATTTGGTGAGCTGCATATCCTGCTACATGTTCACAGACTTGCCAGTGGAAAAGCCAAACTTCACATGCCAGAAATGCAAGCTTGTGTCCCTGTTGGAGGAAAAGTTGCGAAATCTAGAAGAGAGGTTAACTACCTTGAAAATCATTAAGGAAGGTGAAGAGTTCTTAGACAGAGCAGAATTATCTCTTCATGATTCAGAAAGAGAAGAAATTCGAACTGCACCTGACGAAACAGAGGAATGGAAGCATGTGACCCACAGAAGCAGGAGGATCGAGAGGCAGTCAGCACCCATACTGCTCAGGAACCAGTACCAGGCTCTCACGCAGGAGAACCATGAAGAAATACAGCAAAATAAGACTTTGCCAGCAATGAATAACCTTGTAAGCCCTCAGAATCCTCCTGGATGGAAAAAGAAGAATGTTGTGAAGAAAAAACGGAGAGTGGTGGTCATGGGGGATTCCCTGTTAAGAGGAACAGAGGCCGCTATCTGCAGACCAGACATAACCTCAAGAGAAATGTGCTGTCTTCCAGGAGCAAAAATTAAAGATGTGTTTGACAGGATATCAAGAATCTTCAGACCTACAGATCACTACCCATTCCTGCTAATACATGTGGGGACAAATGACACCGCAAGAAAGGACCTGGAAACCATCTGCAGTGACTTTGAAGACTTAGGCAAGAAAGTGAAAGAATTGGGAGCGCAGGTGGTCTTCTCATCCATCCTCCCAGTGGATGGCCATGGAACAATGAGGTGGAATAAGATTCTACAGGTGAACAACTGGCTACGTCGATGGTGCCGTCAACAAGGATTTGGATTTCTGGATCACGGAATGAATTACCTATACGATGGACTACTTGCTAGAGATGGGGTGCACCTTACGAAGACTGGAAAACATGTATTTGGAAGTCGCCTTGCTACACTCATCAGGAGAGCTTTAAACTAGAACAATGTGGGAAGGGAAGCAAAAGGCCAGAAAAAGCCATACAGCTGACAAATACTATTGAGGTCTCTGCTACTGGAAGTGGAAAGGAAGAACAAAGACAAAACAATTTAAATAATAAAAATATGGGAGGAAGAGAAACCAATCACAAACTAAAATGTTTTTATACAAATGCACAAAGCATGGGCAACAAACAAGGAGAATTGGAACTACTAATGCAGGAAAAGGAATATGATGTCATTGGAATCACTGAAACTTGGTGGGACGATACACATGATTGGAATAAAAGGCTAAAAGGATACAACTTATTTGCAAGAAACAGACTTGATAAACGAGGAGGAGGTGTTGCATTGTATGTTAGAAAAGCGTATATCTGCACAGACATTGAAGCTTCAGAGACTGGGAGTTCTGTGGAAACTGTTTGGGTAAGAATACAAGGAGAGAACAACGGAAAGGACACCATTGTAGGCATTTACTACAGGCCACCTGGGCAAGCTGAAGATATGGATGAACTCTTTATGTATCAAATGACCAAGTTCTCCAAAAAATATGACGTAGTGGTCATGGGAGATTTCAACTATCCAGACATTTGTTGGGAATCTCTCTCAAGTAAAACTAACAGGTCAAGCAAATTCTTATCCTCTCTTGCTGACAACTTTATCTTCCAAAAGGTAGGGGAGAAAACAAGGGGATCTGCTACTTTGGATCTAATCCTTATAAACAGGGAGGAAATTGTTGAGGAGGTAAAGGTGGCTGGGACCCTAGGAGGCAGCGATCATGCTATTATAGAATTTTGGATAACTAGAGGAGGAAGACATGTGAAGACTCAAACTTCAAGGTTAGATTTTAGAAAGGCAGATTTTAAGAGACTCAGAAAGAGAATAGGAGGGATCCAATGGCTGGATGTCCTTAAGGACAAAAATGTCCAGGAAGGATGGGAAATTTTTAAAAATGAGATTCTCAAAGCACAATCGTTGACAATCCCAAAAAGTAGGAAGAATGGGAAGCATTTAAGGAAACCAGGATGGATGAACACAGAACTTAAACACATGCTAAAAAGAAAGAAATGTTTATTAAATGGAAAGAGGGGGGCATATCTAAAGAAGATTATAATGCAGTCTGCAGATCCTGTAGGGCACGTATCAGGTTAGCTAAAGCTGACAATGAATTAAGGCTTGCAAGAGATGTCAAAAGCAATAAAAAAGGATTTTGGGGGTATGTCAAAAGTAAAAGAAAAGTCAAAGATGCTATAGGATTTTTACAGGATGAAAATGGAGAAATGGTAAGAGAGGATGTTGAGAAGGCCGAACTTTTTAATTCCTATTTTGCATCTGTTTTCTCTCAGAAAGAAAATGTAACATCAACTGATCTTCACTGTCCTTTTAAAGGAATAGAGGAATCCAAGTTATCTGTAAACAGAAAGATTGTGAGGGAATATTTAGCTAACATAAATGAGTTCAAGTCTCCAGGTCCAGATGAATTACACCCCAGAGTACTGAAGGAGATCGTAGAAGAAATTTTAGAACCACTCTCCATAATCTTTGAAAATTCTTGGAGAACAGGAGAAGTCCCAGAAGACTGGAGAAGAGCAAATGTTGTTCCTATCTTCAAAAAGGGGAAGAAGGTGGACCCAGGGAACTATAGGCCGGTGAGTCTGACTTCTATACCAGGAAAGATCTTTGAACAAATTATTAAACAACATGTATGTAAGTACATGGATAAGAATGAAGTGATTAACCAGAGTCAGCATGGGTTTGTAACTAACAAGTCATGTCAGACTAACTTAATTTCCTTCTATGACAGAATCACTGACTGGGTGGATCAGGGAAATGCTGTAGATATAGTATATCTTGACTTCAGCAAAGCATTTGACAAAGTATCTCACACCATCCTTATTGAAAAAATGACCAAGTATGCAATGGACCAGGCAACTGTTAGGTGGATTCATAACTGGCTTAGTGATCGGACTCAAAGGGTGGTTGTAAATGGCTTCACATCCAGCTGGATGAATGTCTCAAGTGGGGTACCACAGGGCTCCGTCCTGGGACCTGTATTGTTCAACATCTTTATCAATGATTTAGATGAAGGAATTGAGGGTAAACTGATTAAATTTGCTGATGACACAAAGCTAGGAGGGATAGCTAATACTAGAGAAGAGAGAGAGAGGATTCAAAAAGACCTAAATAAACTGGAGCAGTGGGCAGCAACCAACAGAATGGTTTTTAACAGGGAAAAATGCAAAGTACTACATCTGGGCAATAAAAATGAAAAAAGCATATACAGAATGGGAGGAATAGAGCTAAGCAACAGTACATGTGAAAAAGACTTAGGTATACTAATAGATCATAGACTGAACATGAGTCAACAGTGTGATGCAGCAGCAAAAAAGGCAAATACAATTCTGGGATGTATTAACAGAAGCATACAGTCTAGATCACGTGAAGTCATTATCGGTCTTTACTCCTCTTTGGTCAGACCTCATCTGGAATACTGTGTACAGTTTTGGGCACCACATTTTAAAAAAGACATAGACAAACTGGAGCAAGTTCAGAGAAGAGCGACCAGAATGGTGACTGGTTCTGCAAACCATGTCCTATGAGGAACGGTTGCAGGATTTGGGAATGTTTAGCTTGCAAAAAAGAAGACTGAGAGGAGACTTAATAGCTGTCTACAAATATGTCAAGGGCTGTCACATTGTAGAAGGATCATCTTTATTCTCATTTGCACAAGGAAAGACTAGAAGCAATGGGATGAAACTAAATGGGAGGAGACACAGATTAGATATTAGAAAAAAGTTTTTGACAGTTAGGGTGATTAATGAGTGGAACAGGCTGCCACGAGAGGTGGTGAGTTCCCCTTCAATGGACGTCTTCAAACAGAGGCTGGACAGACATCTGTCTGAGATGATCTAGTGAATCCTGCTTTGAGCAGGGGGTTGGACCAGATGACCCAGGAGGTCCCTTCCAACTCTACCATTCTATGATTCTATGATTCTATGATATTATCATTGTTAGTTTGAAGCACTATGGAAGTTTTACAAGGTCAAACTTGGCCTAAACAAGAAGTTAGATAACAGAGTGTCTGACAAAATGTTCTCTTAAGAAAAGGTTAGTGTGACATAAGTTCTATGGGAAGAGAAAGAAAGAATGTATATTATGCAAGGAGTGATAATAACATGATTTTAAAGCGAGTAGACAAAATGGAGTTGTTCTAGCATGAGTTTCAATATGTCCTTTACATTCACCCCTAAAAATTATGTTATTATCAACAATAGAGGTGCTATCCCAGGGTCATGCTTTGAGCCTGAGGGACATTGGTCTTCACTCAATTAGTACCCTTGTTACCAATTGAGGCTGTCGCGGCATGTCCATCCCCCCTTGTTAGTTGATGTAATCATAAGCTCAGATCTGAGGTTGGTCGGGGCAAGCGGGTAAAGGTCATCATTCCCTTGTCATCCAGGTCCTCAATGCTGGTTACATCTGGGAGGTCCGTGTACAGTAGCACTGGATGTTGGTTAACAGCGTCCTCCTTGCTCTCTGATGACTGGCAGGCTTTCCTCATGCAAAATGGGATACAATAAAAGACTAGTTTTAGTAAAACCTATATTAACAAGCAACAATATGCAACACTCTTTGGTCAATTTGTTATGTTTGTTATACTCTTCCCTGAGTTTCCTAATGTCTTCCATTTTAGTTTTTAACTGTATGGTAGAGTCGGGGTCAATATAGTGACAACAGGCTGGCAGGCTGGGCCTATAACCTGACACATCCCTTCTTGAGCTGCTGTCAAATAGTCCAGCACTAAGGTATGTTGATTAGCCACTATGATAAGTTGATTCTGCACTGCAACAGTAGTATTAATTACTTCCAAAATATTCTAAATCGGGTCATCTAAGGAATCAGTGACTTCTACTAATTTGTCCCACATTTATGTAACCATAGGGTAGAGGAAGACAGTACTGGCTATCTTATTGGGTATACTCATTTGTACTAAATGAGGTCGTCCTGATGGGCGTGGGGTGTTGTCCTTGGCACTTTTATAAATGGTATGAAGAGGGATGGTTCTCAAATCTACTTTACTATGGGGAATGAGATAAGTGGCTGGAGTTAGCCGGGCCAACGTACAAGTCCCCCCTACTCCGACTGGGAGCCATTTGTACGCATTATTCCCACAGATCCAATATGTGGCTGATGGCAGATCCCATAAAGCAGAGTGCTGTAATACTAATTTATGTACCAAATCAATAAAAATGGTGTTATTTGATAACATACACTATGAGGGCATTTGTCCCAGGGGGCTACAATATCCAACATTTGGATTGCCACATGTTGGATCACTAGGCTTATATTCAGAAGATTCATTACAAGGGACGTTACCAGATATTTTATAACGTGTCATCGGTGCCTTTTATAAACAGATTTGCATGTACCCATGAGTGATTATGAATGTATCTTTCCAATAATGACGGTCTGGGACGGACCGCCAGAAAGGGCATACTAGTGGCTGAAACTGGTGAGTGAGTACATATCCAACAGTCACTGATCTGGTTGTTTTCTAATTGTCTTAACCACTTCACGCCAGAGCCTGTTTTTGCCTTCGTGACCGGGCCAATTTTTTCAATTCTGACCACTGTCACTTTATGAGGTAATTACTCTGGAACGCTTCAACGGATCCCCCTGATTCTGAGACTGTTTTTTCGTGACATATTGTACTTCATGATAGGGGTAAAATTTCTTTGATATCACTTGCGTTTGATTGTGAAAAAATCGGAAATTTGGCGAAAATTTTGAAAATTTTGCAATTTTCAAACTTTGAATTTTCATGCCCTTTAATCAGAGAGATATATCACACAAAATAGTTAATAAATAACATTGCCCACATGTCTACTTCACATCAGCACAATTTTGGAACCAAAATTTTTTTTTGTTAGGAAGCTATAAGGGTTAAAAGTTGACCAGCGATTTCTCATTTTTACAACAAAATTTACAAAAACATTTTTTTAGGGACCACATCTTATTTGAAGTGACTTTGAGGAGCCTTTATGACAGAAAATACCCAAAAGTGATACCATTCTAAAAACTGCACCCCTCAAGGTGCTCAAAACCACATTCAAGAAGTTTATTAACCCTTCAGGTGCTTCACAGGAATTTTTGGAATGTGGAAGAAAACAATGAACATTTAACTTTTTTTCACAAAACTGCTACTTTAACCTCAAATTTTTAATTTTCACAAGGGCAGCCAAAAAAAATGGACCCCAAAATGTGTTGTGTAATTTCTCCAGAGCACGCTGATACCCCATATGTGGTGCAAAGCCACTGTTTGGGCGCACGGCATGGCTTGGAAGGTAAGGAGCGCCATTTGACTTTTGGAATGGAAATTTGACTGGAATGGATAGCGGACGCCATGTTGCATTTGGAGAGCCCCAGAGGTGCCTAAACAGAGGAAACCCCCAACAAGTGACCCCATTTTGGAAACTAGACCCCTTAAGGAACTTATCTAGATGTGTGGTGAGCACCTTGAACCCCCAGGGGCTTCACAGAATTTTATAATGTTGAAGTGTGAAAATAAAAAAACAAATTTTTAACACAAAACTGCTACTTTAGCCTCAAATTTTTAATTTTCACAAGGGCAGCCAGAAAAAATGGACCCCAAAATGTGTTGTGCAATTTCTTCTGAGCACGCTAATACCCCATATGTGGTGCAAAGCCACTGTTTGGGCGCACGGCATGGCTTGGAAGGTAAGGAGCGCCATTTGACTTTTGGAATGGAAATTTGACTGGAATGGATAGCGGACGCCATGTTGCATTTGGAGAGCCCCTGAGGTGCCTAAACAGAGGAAACCCCCAACAAGTGACCCCATTTTGGAAACTAGACCCCTTAAGGAACTTATCTAGATGTGTGGTGAGCACCTTGAACCCCCAGGGGCTTCACAGAATTTTATAATGTTGAAGTGTGAAAATAAAAAAACAAATTTTTAACACAAAACTGCTACTTTAGCCTCAAATTTTTAATTTTCACAAGGGCAGCCAGAAAAAATGGACCCCAAAATGTGTTGTGCAATTTCTTCTGAGCACGCTAATACCCCATATGTGGTGCAAAGCCACTGTTTGGGCGCACGGCATGGCTTGGAAGGTAAGGAGCGCCATTTGACTTTTGGAATGGAAATTTGACTGGAATGGATAGCGGACGCCATGTTGCATTTGGAGAGCCCCTGAGGTGCCTAAACAGAGGAAACCCCCAACAAGTGACCCCATTTTGGAATCTAGACCCCTCAAGGAACTTATCTAGATGTGTGGTGAGCACCTTGAACCCCCAGGGGCTTCACAGAATTTTATAATGTTGAAGTGTGAAAATAAAAAAACACATTTTTAACACAAAACTGCTACTTTAGCCTCAAATTTTTAATTTTCACAAGGGCAGCCAGAAAAAATGGACCCCAAAATGTGTTGTGCAATTTCTTCTGAGCACGCTAATACCCCATATGTGGTGCAAAGCCACTGTTTGGGCGCACGGCATGGCTTGGAAGGTAAGGAGCGCCATTTGACTTTTGGAATGGAAATTTGACTGGAATGGATAGCGGACGCCATGTTGCATTTGGAGAGCCCCTGAGGTGCCTAAACAGAGGAAACCCACAACAAGTGACCGAATTTTACAATCTACTCCTCTGTATAAATTAATCTAGTGGTGGGAAAATAAGTAGATAGGTAAATGGTCACTAAACCCATAGATGAATTCCCACAGAGGTGTCATTTCTATAATGGGGTCACTTCAGGGGGGATTATGCTGTTCTGGCACTTTTCAGAGTACCAGAGCTAAAGAATCCCCCCTGAAGTGACCCCATTTTGGAAATGAAACCCCTCTGGGAATTCATCTATGGGTTTAGTGACCATTTTAACTCAATGGATGATTTCCAGAAACAAGCACGCAATGGAAGGTTTAGATTCTGGAGAACCCCCCCTGGAAATTAAGTGAGCTCTACTCGAATGTGTCATTCACTAAATGAACCAAATGTTTGAATGACAAATTGGGATACATTTTTACAGTTTAAAAACGTGGTTCTGTGTGGAAGATTTTAAAGCAGTCAGTGACTCATAAGGCTGGCAATGATGGGCATTGTGGGCAATAGTAGCGGGTATCACGCCTCATTCCTCTCTTAGTACATACACGACATCTTTTCTGGGGGTTCCTTCTTGTTTCCGTTGCTGGAATAAGTGCAATAAAATGTCGCTCAGTGAGTCTTTTCACATCCTCAGATTCTAATGGATGAGCGGGGCTAACACTTTGAAAGACAAGATTTTCAATTACCTTTTCTTGATAATCAAGAAAAGGATCTGAATTTCCTGCTTTTTTGTACAACACAAAAGAATTGTATGTGGCCACCTGAAACAAATAAATAACCAACTTTTTATACCAGGTATAGGACTTTCTTGATACCTGGTATGGCTGTAGAACCTGGTCTGCAAGGTCCACACCCCCCATGTGTTTGTTGTAGTCAATGACTGACACAGGTTTTTGCTTCGGAGTGGTGGATCCTAGTTCTAGAGTGGCCCTTGTGGCATCTGTGTGGATCGAGCTGAGGACAAAAATATCCCTCTTATCCCTATATTTCAGGGCAAGCAGCTCTCCGTTGCGTACAGCCCCTGACTGCCCCTTTTGAAACTTTTGGTTGACCAATGGTTGTGGAAACCCCTGACGGTTTTTACGGATGGTCCCACAAGCCCCGATGTTGTGTTCAACCAGACTTTTAAATAGGGGTATGCTGGTGTAATAATTGTCCACATATAGATTGTAGCCTTTTTGAAAAAATGGACTTATCAGCTCCCAAACAATTTTTCCAGATGTCCCCAGATAAGTAGGGCATCCTGGTGGGTTTAGTTGGCTATCTTTCCCCTCATATATGCGAAAAGCGGATGTGTATCCGGTTGAACTTTCGCACATTTTATAGAGCTTTATTCCAAACCTTGCCCTTTTAGATGGGATAAATTGCTTGAGGTGCAGTCTTCCTTTGAATTTTACAAGGGACTCGTCTATAGAAATATTTTGTGTTGGGGTGTAGAGGCTTAAGAATTTTTCTGTCAAATTTTCAATGATGGGTCTAATTTTATATAACCTGTCATGTTCTGGGGCATTTCTGGGCAGGCATTGACTATTGTCGTTAAAATGCCAAAACCGCATGAGCATTTCATAACGGGTCCTAGGCAGAATGACTGAAAACATAGGGGTGGCTTGAACAGGGTGGTTGGACCAGTAGGATCGAATGCTCGGTTTTTTAACAAGCATTTTTTTTTTATTTCCGGGACATTAGTTGGTGTCCATAAATTTGCCCTAGCATAGTAAGATCGGGGATTCTGGCTTATGAATTGGGACGCGTATAAATTTGTTTGCACGACAATATGCTCTAGCAAGCTGTCTGTAAAAAACAAATTAAAAAAATGAATTGGTCCAAAATCTTCCACCTCCACATTTATACCAGGAATGGCGTTGAAATCAGGGCTGAATGGAGCAGCCGAATCTGAAGCCTCCCATCTGGGAAATGCTAGATCATGTGGCAAAGCCCCTTGTACACTGGCGTGCGCCAATTCACTGGTAGCAGGGACAGCGCTTGTACTGGGCAGTGTTCCCTGATTTGGAGACGTTTCTCCAGTAGCGCTATTTGCCCCTATTGCTGTACTGGTCCTTGGGCTTGAGGATGGAACAGAATCACTGCTCATTTCTGGGCTCTCAGTGTCGCCGCTACTAAAGCCCTCAAAATCCATATCTCCATCTGAGATTGCGCTGTCATCAGTGTCAGAACACAGCAGGGCATGCACCTCCTCTGCGGTATAAGTCTGACGGGCCATTTTATTTTTATATTTTTTGACTGGACTGAACGGACCGGACTGAAAAGACGGGACCGGACCGGACTGACCGGACTGATCTGACAGGACTGACTGACTGATCTGACAGGACTGACTTACTGATGTGACAGGACTGACTGGACTGATCTGACAGGACTGACTGACTGACAGATCTGACAGGACTGACTGACTGACAGATCTGACAGGACTGACTGACTGATCTGACAGGACTGACTGACTGATCTGACAGGACTGACTGACTGACAGATCTGACTGACTGACTGATCTGACAGGACTGACTGACTGACAGGACTGACTGACTGACAGATCTGACAGGACTGACTGACTGACAGATCTGACAGGACTGACTGACTGACAGATCTGACAGGACTGACTGACTGACAGATCTGACAGGACTGACTGACTGACAGATCTGACAGAACTGACTGACTGACAGATCTGACAGGACTGACTGACTGACAGATCTGACAGGACTGACTGACTGACAGATCTGACTGGACTGATCTGACTGACTGACAGATCTGACAGGACTGACTGACTGACAGATCTGACAGGACTGACTGACTGACAGATCTGACAGGACTGACTGACTGACAGATCTGACAGATCTGACAGGACTGACAGATCTGACAGGACTGACAGGACTGACAGATCTGACTGGACTGATCTGACAGGGCTGACTGATCTGACAGACTCACTAACCCTAACTCTTACTTTCTTTTTTATTTTTTATTTTTTTTACTTTCACAGTGGCAAGGCTGACAGCTCTTGTCACACTGTTTCTCCTCTGCTCTCTCACTGAGATCGGAGGAGAAACTGCATTTATCAGGCAGATCGCCCGGGAAAGTTTGTTGCTAAAACAAACTTCCCTGGTGATCTCTCTGATTGGCTGGTGTGACGCTGACATCATCGAGACCTGAGCCAATCAGGTCTCGATGATGTCAGAGGTCACAGCACAGGGATCCCCGCTGCTGACAGGTATGTGGGGGGTCCCGATCGCCGACCACCGGCTGTCCCTATCTTTTAAATGCCGCGATCGCTATGGATCGCGGCATCTAGAAGATAGGAACAGGTTAACATCATGTGGACCTGATCCAATCAGGTCCCCATGATGCCACATGTCAGAGCTATCGCTCTGAACCGGTACCGCAGCGCTAGCAGGACCCTGGGGGTCCTGAGCGCTGCGGGACCACCCACCGTTTTTAAACGTCGGCGCTGCACAGAGCCCAGGCAGCGCCGACGTTTATGTACAGTGGGCGGTCCTGAACCGGTTAATTCTTGTACCAAAATCTGATGGTGAGTAATGAACTTATTATTAAAGGGGTCAGTACTCTGTTGTAGGCTATTCCAGGTATTGACTAGTTTAACCATACATATTATCATAAAATATCTCAGCTGTTGGGATTGTCAGGAGCACTTGGTATGGTCCGTCATACAATGGTTCTAGTCCGTGTTTCCGAACATGCCTCTTCACATACCCTCAGGCCTGGAGATTATGTGTATGACAACCTTCTGCATCAGCTGGATCTGGAATAGAAGATGATACTAACGCATGATACTAACTTTGGTAAGCTGAATTACATATTGCACAACATGATCTGTTTCTTCTGATAATTGTTGTGGGGTAAATCTAGCTGTGGCTGGTTGTGACCCAAATAGTATCTCATAGGGTGACAGTTTGTGTTTCCCTATGGGGGTGGTGCGTATGTGATATAGTGCAATGGGAAGGAGCTCAGGCCACTGCGCCGTAGTCTCCTGCATCATTTTGGTTAACTGCCTTTTCAGTGCGCCATTCAATCTCTCCACCTTGCCACTTGACTGTGAATGGTAAGGAGTATGTAACGTCACTGTTGATCCGATCATGGTAAATATTTCTTGATATACGCATGAGGGAATGGCTGGTCCTTGATCACTTTTTATAACTTCTGGAACTCCATACCAGCAAACAACTTCAGAGACCAGCTTCCTGGCGGTAGTCTTGGCAGTCATGTTTGGAACGGCGAATGCTTCTAGCCAATTGGAAAACATATTTACTACCACTAAGCAGTCCATGGGCCCAGGCCGCAACGGCTGGATACAGGAGTCGAGGCAAACAGTACAGTTGTTTCTTCTTCCATAGCTCATCTATCAACTTAGCACCCGCCTCCTTCCACGCTGGCGTTCTTCTTTAGAGCGTAGAGTGTGTGGAGCGTAGCTTTGTGATTGGAGGGACTGGTTTATGCTCTTCTGCAGGTTGATCCTGGGTTGGCACGGAATTTAGCTGTTTGGCCTGTTGCCGCGTAAGAGCCATGAACATGGAGACATGGATGTCAGAAGAAGAGCTGCTCGCTTAGCATGGAGATCAGCAAGTGTATTACCTCTTGCTTCAGAGGCATCTGGCTGGTCGGGTATGAGCTTTTACCTTTACGACAGCCAACTGTCTCGGTAGTTGCACCACTTCCATCAATTGTCTGACGCTTTCAGCATTTTTCACAGGAGAACCTGCAGTCAGAGCTTTGAGCTCGGCTTCCTGTGCTGACATACTGGGAGGTAAGACTGCAGCCTCTACCAATGTATCTTCAGTTGTGACAGCATATCCAGTATGAAACCTGCCCGAGGTGTCAGCATATCTGGATCCATCCGTATATAACGTAAGTTCTGGGTCATCCAAGGGTACTTCCCCTACTAGAACAAGTGGAGTTGACTCCGCAGTAATTTGTTCCAGACAATCATGCGTGCAGCCTCTTTCCCCTCTCCTTCAGGTGCTGGTAGCAGGGTGGCTGGGTTGATGGTGGTGCACCGATGTAATCTCACATTTTCTGGCAACATCAACGAACACTGCAGCCGCAGGTGTCTCTGTGTGGACAGATGTTTAGGGTTGCTGTTTGGCGTGAACCGCTCGTAGACAGCTGGGGGAGTGATGCGCTGAGTAATAACCGACTGGGCGCTGCTTTGTACAGTGTATCTCTGTGAGTACTCCGGCTGCATGTCCTCCTGTATCAGAAACATACAAATGGAAAGGTTGAGCATAGTCCGGATTCCCAAGGGCAGGGGCTGTCATTATCCTTGACTTTAATGCTCAAAGGCTTGTTGCAGCAGTTCTTGGTGGTCCTTGTTGTTTACATCAGTCAGAGTGTCTTCTTTTAATGCATCATATAGGGGCTGCATTAGACGTGAGGCGTCTGGGATCCATTTTCTGCAATATGTACATAGTCCGAGGAACCGTTGCAGCTCTATGGGATCTTTTGGGAATGGTAGTGCATAGATGGCCATCTTCCTTTCTTCTTCCGGATTCAGGGGCTGGGGTACTGCTACATTTGTGGGAGATGCTTCTTTAGGGGCTTTAGATTTGGATTGTGGACACATAATTTGGGAAGGGGGGGGGACCTACTTCCTCCTGTACTTTTTCAACATACCCTTCATTACAAATCTCATGTGCCACTTTCTTAAAGTTTTTAACATCTTCCAACAATCCACAATCAACTAATTTTCCTCTATTGTGGCGAATTCCTTCGTCCCACAACACAGGCTGCACATCCTCAGGAAAATTTAACACCTTAAACACTTTTGACGCGTGCTTAAATGATCTTTTCCCTTCTTGACTGATCATGATATTCTTCACATTCTCCCTCTCCTGCGGGGGAGACAAATTCTTTCTGCTCCACGGAAACATTGATTATTCACTACAACTGACAAAAAGATCCTTAATTTGTGCACAGCGAAGTCTGGCCAGAGCTCTCAGCTGTTCCACTATTAACTCACCCCTCCCATCGGGGGAATTCTTTTTCAGCACAATGAAAGGAGGAGCACTCCTGCAGCTATGCAGCTTTGCAGTTTTGCAGCGCTCCGGACACTCGATATACGTATATCTACTTGCGTGTCCTACCCAATCTTCGATCACCTGCCGCAACTGAAACTAACAATGTTCAGTCTCCTAAGGAATTTTGTCAGAAGCTGAGAAAGATTCATACAATATTCACTTGTCAATCCGAGGTGATACTGCTTTGAAGTTAAATAATATCAGACCCCTAATGGGACTACACCCCTTATAGTCTCACCTTTGACTATATCCAACCAGGACATCCGGAGATACAGCAAACAACCACACACCACGTGGAAACCACGCCAAACGGTCAGTGTCACTAGCAAAGAACTTGTGCACTTACCGTGGCTTTTTGTGGGGGATGATCAGTCCCAATTCCAGTGGGGGAGGCTGAAGGCAGGTCTCTCTTTGTGGATGTCCAGAGGTGGAGGGGCGTCCCTGGTTAGGGATCCGAGTCACGGCACCAACTGTTAAGGGAGGGCAATAACCCTTCACGGTTGACCAAGTGAGTGTCAAATTATTAAATTATTATGTTGATTGCAATCCACAGAAAACCAAACGGAAACAATGTTCTGTATTGGGAAGATTCAAAGAATCGCTGATCCCGTTTATTTTGCTTAGCATTTTATATTGTTTTGAGTATATCAAATAGCCAATCAACTCTAAAGCCATACTACAATACTATTGGCTGACTGATGTTAATTAATTATTACGGAAAACACATATATGGTCATATTATCATTGTTAGTTTGAAGCACTATGGAAGTTTTACAAGGTCAAACTTGGCCTAAACAAGAAGTTAGATAACAGAGTGTCTGACAAAATGTTCTCTTGAGAAAAGGTTAGTGTGACATAAGTTCTATGGGAAGAGAAAGAAAGAATGTATATTATGCAAGAAGTGATAATAACATGATTTTAAAGCGAGTAGACAAAATGGAGTTGTTCTAGCATGAGTTTCAATATGTCCTTTACAGATCTATTTCAGCCATAACAGCAGGGATGGATATATTTGATTGAGTGATATATACTAGGACATCATCAGCAAATGCAGAGCACTTGTACTCGGTGCCTCCCACCTCAATCCACCTAATATTGGGGTTATGGCGAATTGATGAGAGCAGGTGCTCCGTCACTAGGATGTATAAGAGAGGGGACAGAGGACATCCCTGCCTTGTCCCATTGGTGATTTTGCCTATAAAAGGGTCCCCTAGACCCCTACCCCAAGCTTTTTAAGAGAATAATATATGGCGTGCCAGGAGACTCTATGGAATGCTTTCTCAGCATCCAACGAGAGTATCTAATTACAAATTTTTAACTGCATCTAGCCCAGGAAATACTTTGTGCCTAGTAGCAGTGCCTAGTAGCAGTGTCTACTAGTCAGCGGATTATCCCAGCTGTTAAGCAAGCTACACCACCTGTAGTTTGGACACTTAATTTTTTCAATGGAAATGGTTCGGGCCCCCGGGACACTCAGTGAAGAGCATCGGGGAGGCACCCCAAGGCACAGGGGCTGGGACTGGCGGTAGGACGCCTTGCTTTGGACCGCCAAGCTCGATCCTTATAAAAGCTTTTTAACTGCAGCAGCTTTAGTGGACGCTACTGGAGCTGGAATTACCGCAGCTGCTGGCATGAGACTTGCCCTCCAATAGATCCTTGTAAAAGGATTTAAAGTGTACTCATTCCAATTAGAGAGACAATTTAAATTAAAAAGATTAGACCTGCCTCCACCGCAGGGGGGCTCGCTCGACCCACCAGCGGACAGGCACCAGTATTGGGAGAGGGGGGCTGGCCGTCAGGGTCCACTGCGGCTCTGGCACAAACCCGGCGACACGGAGGTCACACGGGCAGGAACGGACTGGCCGTGTCGGCTTCGCACTTTTTTGGTTTTAGAAGGGCATGACATGCCTATATCTGTGTCTCCCCCTCCTTTTACTCCTCCACCTCTTTTTTTTTTCGCATGACTATATGTACTTGTCACTTTTCCATGTGTTAGTTCTGTCTTCTGAGCAGTTTGTCAGCTTTTGGACACCTTTTGAAGTGTTTTCTATGTGTTTTCGTTTGCCTGCCATTGGTTTTAACGGTGTTCGACGAACAGTTCGGCGAACATACGGGTGTCCGACGAACCGAACCGAACCGAACTCGAACACTACAGGGGTGGCTACTAACGAGTTAAATCTGTGTAGATCTAAGCAGATACGTCCCTATATATTGAGACATAGTCAAGGGACAGCATTTATGCGGGGGCATTTATGCATATAGCATTTATGCATACTTTATCGAAGTTCCATAGTTTATCAAAGTGCCATGGCAGTTAAATATTGCAGTTCTAATATTCATCTTTCTTCTCTTCTTACAGGTATATATATCTCACTCCTCTGCTACGTGTTATCCCTTCTAAAACCTGCATTGTACCTCCATGTTTTTTGTAATGCTCTGCAGCTAATCACTGGTATATATATCTCACTCCTCTGCTATGTGTTATCCCTTCTGAAACCTGCATTGTACCTCCATGTTATTTGCAATGCTCTGCAGCTAATCACTGTTATATATATCTCATTCAGCTACGTTGTTTAATCCATGATACTTTAAGGTCATCACACTTACTTTAACAGATTATGATCCATGTTGAGTTGCCACACCATCACACCTCCTCCTCCATGCTTCATGGTGGGAACCAGGCATGTAGAGTCCATCCGTTCACCTTTTCTGCGTCGCACAAAGACACGATGGTTGGAACCAAAGATCTCAAATTTGGACTCATCAGACCAAAGCTCAGATTTCCACTGGTCTAATGTCCATTCCTTGTGTTCTTTGGCCCAAACAAGTCTCTTCTGCTTGTTGCCTGTCCTTAGCAGTGGTTTCCTAGAAGCTATTTTACCATGAAGGCCTGCTGCACAAAGTCTCCTCTTAACAGTTGTTGTAGAGATGTGTCTGCTGCTAGAACTCTGTGTGGCCTTGACGTGGTCTCTAATCTGAGCTGCTGTTAACCTGCGATTTCTGAGGCTGGTGACTCGGATAAACTTATCCTCAGAAGCAGAGGTGACTCTTGGTCTTCCTTTCCTGGGGCGGTCCTCGTGTGAGCCAGTTTCTTTGTAGCGCTTGATGGTTTTTGCAACTGAACTTGGGGACACTTTCAAAGTTTGCCCAATTTTTCGGACTGACTGACCTTCATTTCTTAAAGTAATGATGGCCACTCGTTTTTCTTTACTTGCCTGCTTTTTTCTTGCCATAATACAAATTCTAACAGTCTATTCAGTAGGACTATCAGCTGTGTTTCCACCTGACTTCTGCACAATACAACTGATGGTCCCAACCCCATTCATAAGGCAAGAAATCCAACTTATTAAACCTGACAGGGCACAACTGTGAAGTGAAAACCATTTCCGGTGACTACCTCTTGAAGCTCATCAAGAGAATGTCAAGAGTGTGCAAAGCAGTCATCAAAGCAAAAGGTGGCTACTTTGAAGAACCTAGAATATAAGACATATTTTCAGTTGTTTCACACTTTTTTGTTAAGTATATAATTGCACATGTGTTAATTCATAGTTTTGACGCCTTCAGTGTGAATGTACAATTTTCATAGACATGAAAATACAGAAAAACCTTTAAATGAGAAGGTGTGTCCAAACTTTTGGTCTATACTGTATATATATCTCACTCCTCTGCTGCGTGTTATCCCTTCTAAAACCTGCATTGTACCTCCATGTTATTTGCAATGCTCTGCAGCTAATCACTGGTATATATATCTCACTCCTCTGCTACGTGTTATCCCTTCTGAAACCTGCATTGTACCTCCATGTTATTTGCAATGCTCTGCAGCTAATCACTGGTGTATATATATATCTCATTCCTCTGCTACATGTTATCCCTTCTGAAACCTGCATTGTACCTCCATGTTATTTGCAATGCTCTGCAGCTAATCACTGGTATATATATCTCACTCTTCTGCTATGTGTTATCCCTTCTGAAACCTGCATTGTGTAACATCCCTGGTGGCGTGCTTGCATAGTGCACCACCTTCCACTATGCAAGACCGCAATCTTACCTGTCAGTCCAGCCTACAAACCTTGCTCCAGTTCATGCTGTTTGCATGTCTCTTGACTGACTGCTTAGGGCGGCGGCCCGGATACTTCCTGATTCTTATAGCTGCTGTGGGCGCACCCCTAGTGCGTCTCCAGCCTATTGCTGTGAGTCACTGGATATTTAAACCTCCTCCACCCAGAAGGAGGTGCCTGAGCAACACCTTCACTCAGTTAGTCTTTGCTGCTGAATTGCCAGGTCCTGTCCTGTTTCTAGTCTGTTTCCGCCACTCTGGGGCTGTATACCCAGGCTCGTTCTTGTATCTCGTTGCAGTAGCAGTTCCTGTCTGAAGTGTATCCTAGCCTGTTACCTGTTTGTCTCTATGTCCGTACCTTCCCTTTTCCTGCAGTATCTGAACCTGCACCTAACTCCAACTCGTTGTCTCTGTACTTCTGTTTGTGAGTTTTGTGTCCACTCGCTACTTCATAGGAAGTACCTTGAGTGTATCTGGTTCTGCTTGTCCCTTTTCCCTTCCTCCGTATCTTCCTCCTGTGTTCTAGCCATCCTCCTGTATTTTCCAGTCCGTTCCATGTGAACAGAGCCCTGTACTCTCTACCTGCACCTTCAGCCCTGTTCGGCTCTGCTTGCCCACTGCTCCGGCGGTTTCTCTCTGCTCTGACTTGCCCATCGCTCTGACGGCTTCTCTCTGCTCTGCCTTACCCACCGCTCCAGCGGTTTCTCTCTGCTCTGACTTGCCCACTGCTCCGACGGCTTCTCTCTGCTCTGCCTTGCTCACCGCACTAGCGGTTTCTCTCTGCTCTGACTTACCCACCGCTCCGACGGCTTCTCTCTGCTCTGCCTTGTCCACCGCTCCGGCAGCTTCTCTCTGCTCTGCCTTGCCCACCGCTCCGGCGGATCTGCTCTGCTCTGCCTTGTCCACCACACCTGTGGGTTTTCTCTGCTCCGCCTTGCCCACCACTCCGGTGGCTTCTCTCTGCTCTGTCTTGCCCACCGCTCTGGCGGTTCCGCTCTGCTCTGCCTTGTCCACCACACCTGCGGTTTCTCTCTGCTCTGACTTGCCCACTGCTCCGGCGGCTTCCTTCTGCTCTGCCTTACCCACCGCTCCGGCGGTTTCTCTCTGCTCTGACTTGCCCACCACTCTGGCGGCTTTTCTCTACTCTGCCTTGCTCACCGCACCAGCGGTTTCTCTCTGTTCTGACTTACCCACCACTCCAGCGGCTTCGCTCTGCCTTGCACACCGCACCTGCGGTTTCTCTCTGCTCTGCCTTGCCCATCGCTCCGGCGGCTTCTCTCTGCTCTGCCTTGCCCACCTCTCTGGCGGTTCCGCTCTGCTCTGCCTTGTCCACCGCACCTGCGGTTTCTCTCTGCTCTGCCTTGTCCACTGCTCCGGCGGTTCCGCTCTGCTCTGCCTTGCCCACCGCACCTGCAGTTTTCGCTCTGCTTGCTCATCACACCAGCAGTTCCTCTCTGCTCTGCCTTGTCCTTCGGCTGTTTCGCTTTACTCTGCTTGTCTACCGCATCTGCGGCTCTGTACCTGTCTCCCAGTCTGTACTGAACCCTATCCAGCCTGCGCTCCAACCTGCTAGTACCTCCCTGTCTGCACTCCAGCCGTGCTTGCCAGTATCTCCCTGTCTGAATACCAGCCGTGCTTGCCAGTGCCCACCTGTCTGCATACCAGTCGTACTTGCCAGTACCCACCTGTCTGCATACCAGCCGTACTTGCCGATACCCACCTGCCTGTATGCCAGTCTAGCCTGCCTGTTCCTGCATTCCCCGGTGTGGGTCAACAACTGTGACCAGGGTCTGACCTGGAGTCGCACCTGGTCCCTCTGCTCGACTCCTCCTTGGTCCACAGAGTCGACTATGCCACTGTGCGACCTTGGTCGGATCGGGTTGATACTTAGTTACGCCCCTCCAGGCACTCCTCGGTTCATGGTACAGTGGGATCACTAATCACACTCACGCCAGTCAGTCCGGGCGCGAGTGTAACACATTGTACTTCCATGTTATTTGCAATGCTCTGCAGCTAATCACTGGTATATATATCTCATTCAGCTATGTTGTTTAATCCATGATACTTTAAGGTCATCACACTTACTTTAACAGTTTATAATCCATGTTGCATTGCCAATCTGTTTTCTTTATGCTGTTTTATTGTCTCCTGTTGTCTTAAGCTAGTTGATTGATTGCTAACGAGTTAAATATGTGTAGATCTAAGCAGATACATCCCTATATATTGAGACATAGTAAAGGGACAGCATTTATGCATATAGCATTTATGCATATTTTTTCGAAGTGCCATAGTTTATCAAAGTGCCAAGGCAGTTAAGTATTGCAGTTCTCATATTCATCTTTCTCCTCTTCTTACAGGTATATATACAGTATCTCACTCCTCTGCTACGTGTTATCCCTTCTAAAACCTGCATTGTACCTCCATGTTATTTGCAATGCTCTGCAGCTAATCACTGGTATTTACACTGGTCAAAAAATAAAGGGAACACTCAAATAACACATCCAAGATCTGAATGAATGAAATATTCTCATTGAATACTTTGTTCTGTACAATGTTGAATGTGCTGACAACAAAATCACACAAAAATCATCAATGGAAATCAAATTTATTAACCAATGGAGGCCTGGATTTGGAGTCACCCCCAAAATTAAAGTGGAAAAGCACACTACAGGCTGATCCAACTTTAATGTAATGTCTTTAAAACAAGTCAAAATGAGGCTCAGTATTGTGTGTGGCCTCCACGTGCCTGTATGACCTCCCTACAACGCCTGGGCATGCTCCTGATGAGGTTGCGGGTGGTCTCCCGTGGGATCTCCTCCCAGACCTGGACTAAAGCATCCGCCAACTCCTGGACAGTCTGGTGCAACGTGACGTTGGTGGATGGAGCGAGACATGATGTTCCACATGTGCTCAATCAGATTGAGGTCTGGGGAACGGGCGGGCCAGTCCATAGCTTCAATGCCTTCATCTTGCAGGAACTGCTGACATACTCCAGCCACATGAGGTCTGGCATTGTCCTGCATTAGGAAGAACACAGGGCCAACCGCACCAGCATATGGTCTCACAATTGGTCTGAGCATCTCATCTCGGTGCCTAATGGCAGCCAGGCTACCTCTGGCGAGCACATGGAGGGCTGTGCGGCCCTCCAAAGAAATGCCACCCCACACCATTACTAACCCACTGCCAAATCGGTCATGCTGAAGGATGTTGCAGGCATCAGATCGCTCTCCACGGCGTCTCCAGACTCTGTCACGTCTGTCACATGTGCTCAGTGTGAACCTGCTTTCATCTGTGAAGAGCACAGGGCGCTAGTGGCGAGTTTGCCAATCCTGGTGTTCTGTGGCAAATGCCAAGAGTCCTGCATGGTGTTGGGCTGTGAGCACTACCCCCATTCTGTCGATGTCGGACCCTCATACCACCTTCATGGAGTCGGTTTCTAACCGTTTGTGCAGACACATGCACATTTGTGGCCTGCTGGAGGTCATTTTGCAGGGCTCTGGCAGTGCTCCTCCTGTTCCTCCTTGCACAAAGGCGGAGGTAGCAGTCCTTCTGCTGGGTTGTTGCCCTCCTACGCGCCCTCCACGTCTCCTGGTGTACTGGCCGGTCTCCTGGTAGTGCCTCCAGCCTCTGGACACTACGCTGACAGACACAGCAAACCTTCTTGCCACAGCTCGCATTGATGTACCATCCTGGACGAGCTGCACTACCTGAGCAACTTCTATGGGTTGTAGAGTCCGTCTCATGCTACCACGAGTGTGAAAGCACAATCAACATTCAAAAGTGACCAAAACATCAGCCAGAAAGCATTGGTACTGAGATGTGGTCTGTGGTCCCCACCTGCAGAACCACTCCTTTATTGAGTGTTTCTTGATAATTGCCAAAAATTTCCATCTATTGTCTATTCCATTTGCACAACAGCATGCGAAATTGATTGTCAATCAGTGTTGCTTCCTGAGTGGACAGTTTGATTTCACAGAAGTTTGATTTACTTGGAGTTATATTCTGTTGTTTAAGTGTTCCCTTTATTTTTTTGAGCAGTGTATATCTCATTCCATTGTTTAATCCATGATACTTTAAGGTCATCACACTTACTTTAACAGTTTATGATCCATGTTGCATTGCCAGTCTGTTTTCTTTATGCTGTTTTATTGTCTTCTGTTGTCTTAAGCTAGTTGATTGATTGCTAATGAGTTAAATCTGTGTAGATCTAAGCAGATACGTCCCTATATATTGAGACATAGTCAAGGGGCAGTATTTATGTAGGGCATTTATGCACAAGTTATTGAAGTGCCATAAATTATCAAAGTGCACGGCAGTTAGATATGGCAGTTCTAATATTCATCTTTCTTCTCTTCTTACAGGTGTATATATCTCACTCCTCTGCTACGTGTTATCCCTTCTGAAACCTGCATTGTACCTCCATGTTATTTGCAATGCTCTGCAGCTAATCACTGGTATATATACCTCACTCCTCTGCTACGTGTTATCCCTTCTTAAACCTGCATTGTACCTCCATGTTATTTGCAATGCTCTGCAGCTAATCACTGGCTGGTATATATATCTCATTCAGCTACGTTGTTTAATCCATGATACTCTTAAGGTCATCACACTTACTTTAACAGTTTATGATCCATGTTGAGTTGCAAGTCTGTTTTCTTTATGCTGTTTTATTGTCTCCTGTTGTCTTAAGCTAGTTGATTGATTGCTAACGAGTTAAATCTGTGTAGATCTAAGCAGATACGTCCCTATATATTGAGACATAGTCTAGGGGCAGCATTTATGCGGGGGCATTTATGCACACTTTATCGAAGTGCCACGGCAGTTGATATGGCAGTTGGACAGGGCAGGAGACAGGTAAGACATGCAAGATAATTAAACAAACTTGCTTCCAGGTCATCTGTTTTGCAAACAGTATTCACCATTTGCATTTGTACCATTTACGTTCTGGCTGCTACAATCATGCACATTCACCGGTCTCCCAGAAATTCTGCACACTTCATCCATATTAACCCCTCTCTCCTCTCTTCTCCTATGTACAGCTGTCTTGCTCTCTTCACAATGTTATACCACACAGATCCATTCATTCACACCATACAACACAGGAAACACTCTGACAAATCACTCAACCATCTGCTCACTCTCTGTATCTTCCTTCTCTTAGTCGCAGGTGATATTTCTCCTAATCCAGGACACTCCAGTAATAACACCAACTCTTTCCCTGTTACATTCAGTAACCCTGCTAATCTCATTAATATTCCCTGCATATCTTCTGTCTCATTCAACTGTGCCCTTTGGAATGCGCGCTCAGCATGTAATAAACTCTCTTACATCCATGACTTTTTCCTCTCTAATTCCCTCAACCTTCTGGCTCTCACCGAAACCTGGATCCAGCAGTTGGACACCATCGCCGCTGCAGCTCTCTCATATGGTGGCCTACACTTCTCTCATACCCCGAGACCTGACAACAGATCAGGTGGAAGGTCTGCTTCTTTCAACAAAATGTACTTTTCAGGTTATCCCCCCAGTACCCTCCCTTATTTTCCTTTCTTTTGAGGCCCACACAGTCAGACTCTACCGGCCCTTCTCCCTGCGAGTGACGGTTATCTATCGCCCTCCAGGTCCCTCCCATCAGTTCCTGGATCACTTTGCTGCCTGGCTTCCAAATTATCTATCCTGCGACATCCCCACTCTAATCATGGGAGATTTTAACATCCCAATTGGTGATTCTCTTTCCCCATCTGCCGCTCATCTTTTATCACTAACCTCCTCCTTCGGGCCTTTCACAGCTTGCTAATTCTCCTACACATGAAGACGGGAACACATTGGACCTGATCTTCTCCCGACTTTGCTCACTCTCCTCTTCCACTCTCTGACCATAATCTTCTTTCATTCTCTGTCAAGAACTGTGACTCTACTCAAGAAACCCCCATTTTCCACACTTATAGAAATATATGTGCCATTAACACCCAGAAAATTATGAAAAAGTTGTAATCATCATTGGCCCCAATCTCCTTCCTCTCATGTCCCGACTCTGCATTAAAGCATTATAACGAAATATAGCTATGCACCCTGAATGAAGCCGCACCTAATACACAAAGAACAACTCAGCAGAGACAGCGACAACCCTGGCACACGCCTCAAACACGTCTTCTCCAGCGGTGCTCCAGGTGCGCTGAACGGCTGTGGAGAAAATCTAATCTGCCAGAAGATTTTCTCCATTATAAATTTATGCTGAAAACATATCACTCTGCCCTTCACCTCTCCAAACAAACCTACTTTAACAACCTCATCATCTCACTTTCCAATAATCCTAAACGCCTCTTTGACACGTTTCACTCTCTCCTCAAACAGCACAGGCCCCGACCACCGATCTCAGCGCTGACGATCTGGCCAATTATTTCAGAGAAAAAACTGACCATATCCGACAGGAAATTTTCTCCCAATCCCCAAATGTTATGCATGCTCCTCCCTCCCACATTGCATCTTGCTCACTTTCTGATTTTGAACCAGTCACGGTGTTAGAACCCTCCTGTTAGTTTTTTCTATTTTTGCTGGTCACATGACTTTTTGCCTATATAATCCAGCTCCGCCCTCCTGGCCTTGCTGGAATTCAGTGTTACATTTACTCTTAAGCTAGCCAGGTGTCTTGTACCTTACTCTGTAGTTTGCTTGGTCTTTTGACCACTAGTACTTCTGTTTGTTTGTTTGTCTTTGCTCTGCTACAATTTCTGCTAGGAGGTGTCCAACTATATCCCAGTCCTTAGTTCTTGTAGGGACCCCTCCCTTATATCTATAGGTCTGCTTTCAGACTAGCCGAGGACTTAGGCGGGTCTGTTCACAAGGAACAGGTCCCCAGCTGCATCGTAGGGAATCAGCTTAGTCCTATTGTAGGGACAGTTTTCCTTTCTTTCCTTAGTGTTTGTAGCAGTTCATAACAGTAAGTCCAGCCTTCGGTTCGACAAACTGCGCTCCAGGACAGCTACTCACGTGTTGCTGGAGCTCGGGAGGTTCCTAGTGCTCCTTGGACGCATCTTGCTATGGATTTTATTACGGACCTTCCTGCCTCTGAGGGTTTCACTGTTATCTGGGTGGTCGTGGACCGTTTTAGCAAGATGTGTCACTTGGTTCCCTTCATCAATCTGCCCTGCGCCAGGACACTCGCTAAGGCTTTTAGCTAATCGGTCTCCCTCTTACTAAACTCTCCCCTCTCCAATCCATCCTTAACGCAGCAGCCAGGATAATATTCCTCGCCAACTGCTACACCGATGCCTCTTCCCTGTGCCAGTCATTGCATTGGTTGCCCATCCAATATATATTTCAATTTAAACTTATCACGCTTACCCACAAAGCGCTCCATGCTTCAGTACCCCACTAAATCTCCTCACTCATCTCAGTCTACCACCCTACACGTTCTGCCAATGACTTAAAACTAAAATCCTCCATAATCCAAACTTCCCACTCCCATCTCCAAAATTTCTCGTGTGCTGCGCCAATTCTTTGAAATGCATTACCAGGACAGTTCGATTAATTCCCAATACCCACAGTTTCAAGCGGACCCTAAAAACCCATTTCTTTAGACTGGCGTATCGCCTCAACACACTATCTGTCCGTCCCAGTTTTGGCCCATATTAAAATCTTCTTCAATTTCAGGTTCATACCATCCATGCACTTAATAGCCTTGGTCTGGACTGTACACATACTGGCTAGCGACCAGTTTATGTATTATTATTTATCCTATTTAGTATATCAAGGCTGCATTATACAATATATGTACATTTTACATTTTGTGTCTCCCCCATTTCCTCATAGACTGTAAGCTTGCAAGCAGGGCCCTCACTCCTTTCGATATGAGATATGCTTATTCTGTATTGTCTGTATAAGACCCCCCTAAAATTGTGAAGTGCTGCGGATTATGATGGCGCTATAAAAATTATTATTGAAGGAACTTTCAATCTTATATTCCTGGTAGACAACCACAGTCATTCACATCTAGGTCCGGACCAGGCAAGCGTTTTATGTCAGCCACATGTTTATACCTGTCTCTCATGATCTTTAAATTACTGAGAACACCCTGCCATACCGAGGAGAGCAACGAAGCAAACAGTTCCTCCGCAGGAACTCCTGAAGCTCCTTCCCCACTAAAGATACCAAACTGTGGGTGATAACCACATGCGCCAGAGAACGGTGACCTGCCAGTGGATTCTTAACGATGATTATTAATGGCAAATTCTGCCAGCGGTAGATAGAATGCTCAATCCTCCTGATTTTCAGAAACGAAAAACACGAGGCAGGTCTCCAAATTCTGATTGACACGCTTGGTCTGTCCATTCGACTGAGGGTGGAAGGCAGAGGAAAAGGACAGCTGCACCCCCAGTCGAGAACAGAATGCCTTCCAGAACTTGGAAACAAACTGTCCCCCGTTCTGACACCACATCGGAGGGAACCCCGTGAAGCTTCACAATCTCATTTATGAACACCTGAGCAAGAGTCTTGGCATTTGGAAGCACAGGCCATGCGACAAAATGAACCATTTTACTGAACCTATCTACTACCACCAAAATCACCGCTTTGCCTGCAGAAACCGGTAGATCAGTAAAAAAATCCATGGACAAGTGTGTCCATGGCCTACTAGGAATAGGTAGCGGAAGAAGAGTACCAGACAGACGTGTATGCGAAACCTTAGAACGCGCAGAAATACTACAAGCAACTACGTGTTCAAATACATCACGATGCAACCCCGGCTACCAAAAACGTCGAGAGAGGAGGTCCTCGGTTGCCTTACCACCTGGATGCCCAACTAGTACAGAGTTATGATGTTCTTTAATTACTTTGCAGCGCAGATTAGATGGTACAAATAACTTTCCTGAAGGGCAGAAGACAGGGGCGTCCCCCTGAGCCTCTAACACCTCACCCTCCAGTTTTGGATAAAGTGCCGAAATGACTACCCCTTTCTGTAATATCGGGGCAGAGTTCTCATGGTCACCACCACCAGGGAAGTTCCGGGACAAAGCATCAGCCTTGATATTTTTGACCCCTGGACGAAAAGTGACAACAAAATTGAAGATAGTAAAAAACAGGGACCATCTGGCTTGCCTAGGGTTGAGACGTTTAGCTGACTGGAGATTAGAGATGAGCGGTGTTCAACTAGAACTGTTCGCCAATCTCAAATTCGAGCTGTTTTGGGCAGTAATCGAGTCGTTCGACGAATGCGAACGATTTGCAAAAAATTCAGCTGTTCGAGGTTATGTTCGATAACTGTTCGTGCACCAAAAGCGTGTCCTGCATGTCTGGTGCTATTTAGAGCACCAATCATGCAGGGATTGTCTGCCACTCACTGTAATGCCACAACCACCATGACAATTTCAGTGGTTGCCCAAATCGATGAGAACAGTGCTCACAGTGAAACATGAAAAGCCGGCAATTCAGCAGCGGCATACACAGGTACCCGACAATTTAGAACAGAAAGAATAGAGTATCACACATAGATTATATAGATAAAAACATGTCAGTCACATATATAAGAAGTACAGTGACAGTGTTGATTACTGTACTTGTCATTTAGTGTTAAAGGATTTATTAAAAAAAATATTAGTGTTTTCATGCACTGTCTCTTTAAAAAAGCCGCCGGCAATTCTGCATCGGTACCCGTCAATTTATAACAGAAAGAATAGAGCATCACACATACAGTTAGGTCCATATATATTTGGACAGAGACAACATTTTTCTAATTTTGGTTCCAGACAGTACCACAATGAATTTTAAACTAAACAATTCAGATGCAGTTGAAGTTCAGACTTTCAGCTTTCATTTGAGGGTATCCACATTAAAATTGGATGAAGGGTTTAGGAGTTTCCGCTCCTTAACATGTGCCACCCGGTTTTTAAAGGGACCAAAAGTAATTGGACAGATTAAATAATTGTAAATAAAATGCTCATTTCTAGTACTTGGTTGAAAACCCTTTGTTGGCAATGACTGCCTTTAGTCTTGAACTCATGGACATCACCAGACGCTGTGTTTCCTCCTTTTTGATGCTCTGCCAGGCCTTCACTGCGGTGGTTTTCAGTTGCTGTTTGTTTGTGGGCCTTTCTGTCTGAAGTTTAGTCTTTAACAAGTGAAATGCATGCTCAATTGGGTTGAGATCAGGTGACTGACTTGGCCATTCAAGAATATTCCACTTCTTTGCTTTAATAAACTCCTGGGTTGCTTTGGCTTTATGTTTTGGGTCATTGTCCATCTGTAGTATGAAACGACGACCAATCAGTTTGGCTGCATTTGGCTGGATCTGAGCACACAGTATGGCTCTGAATAGATCAGAATTCATTTGGCTGCTTCTGTCCTGTGTCACATCATCAATAAACACTAGTGACCCAGTGCCACTGGCAGCCATGCATGCCCAAGCCATTACACTGCCTCCGCCGTGTTTTACAGATGATGTGGTATGCTTTGGATCATGAGCTGTACCACGCCTTCGCCATACTTTTCTCTTTCCATCATTCTGGTAAAGGTTGATCTTGGTTTCATCTGTCCAAAGAATGTTCTTTCAGAACTGTGCTGGCTTTTTTAGATGTTTTTTAGCAAAGTCCAGTCTAGCTTTTTATTCTTGATGCTTATGAGTGGCTTGCACCGTGCAGTGAACCCTCTGTATTTACTTTCATCCAGTCTTCTCTTTATGGTAGATTTGGATATTGATACGCCTACCTCCTGGAGAGTGTTGTTCACTTGGTTGGCTGTTGTGAAGGGGTTTCTCTTCACCATGGAGATTATTCTGCGATCATCCACCACTGTTGTCTTCCGTGAGCGCCCAGGTTTTTTTGCATTGATGAGTTCACCAGTGCTTTCTTTCTCGGGATGTACCAAACTGTAGATTTTGCCACTCCTAATATTGTAGCAATTTCTCGGATGGGTTTTTTCTGTTTTTGCAGCTTAAGGATGGCTTGTTTCACCTGCATGGAGAGCTCCTTTGACCGCATTTTTACTTCACAGCAAAACCTTCCAAATGCAAGCACCACACCTCAAATCAACTCCAGGCCTTTTATCTGCTTAATTGAGAATGACATAACGAAGGGATTGCCCACACCTGTCCATGAAATAGTCTTGGAGTCAATTGTCCAATTACTTTTGGCCCCTTTAAAAACAGGGTGGCACATGTTAAGGAGCTGAAACTCCTAAACCCTTCATCCAATTTTAATATGGATACCCTCAAATTAAAGCTGAAAGTCTGAACTTCAGCTGCATCTGAATTGTTTTGTTTAAAATTCATTGTGGTAATGTCTAGAACCAAAATTAGAAAAATGTTGTCTCTGTCCAAATATATATGGACCTAACTGTACACATTTGCATACATACATACACATAGATTATTCCATCATCTCTATATTAATTCACACTGATTAGGTAATCTATTAAAAGAAACTATTTTCTATAATATATATATTTTACCTTGACAGTAGAAGATTTGTTTTACGAGCAGTGCCAGACTTGCTTATGTGTCCGGTTTGTTGTATTGTGCTTTTCAATCATCTTAAGCCGAGTAAAGGGGGGTCCTTTGTTATGTCACCAGGACGGGACTTTCCTGTCCAAATATCAGTTTGTAGCATCAGCGTCTCTGCCCCCTGCCAGGCAGAGACGCCGTCCCACTCACCTCCTCGCTCCCCGCTCTGCGTTCTCCAGCGCTCCTCTTCCTGCTGCCGGCGCGCGCAGCTCCCCGGGCACTGTGCTTAGGGTGCGTGCGCCGTCCTAAGGAGTCCCCGGCCAATAGCCGAGGGTCCTCCCATATACAAGACACCTCCCCCAATATGGAGGTGCTCGAGCAACAGTTGTCGCACAGTATACTTACCTATGCTTCAGCCCTCAGGTCCCACTGCTAGCCTGACTAGTGCTGCCTGTTACCTGCCGTGCATGCCAGTCCGCTTACCTGGAAGCACCTGCCTGTTACCTGCCGTGCCTGCCAGCCCGCTTACCTGGAAGCACCTGCCTGTTTCCTGCCTGTTACCTGCCAGCCTGCTTACCTGGAAACACCCGCCGTCACTTGCCATGACTACCTGCAGAGCCTACCCGAAGGCTCCTGCCGTCACTTGCCGTGACCACCTGCCAGCCTACCTAGAGACTCCTGCCGTCACTTGCCATGTCTACCTGATAGCCTACCTGGAGGCTTCTGCTCGCCAGCCTGCCTGCTGTGCCTACCTGCTGTTCCGGTCAGCTCCTGCCATCTGCACCGTGGGAGTCACCTGCTCCCTTACAAGGTCGTCCCCAGAGTAGCACCTGGTCCCTCTGCTCGGTCCCTCCCTGGTCACGGAGTCGTTAGCCGCCGTACGACCAGGGTCGGTCCGAGTTGATACTTAGTTACACCCCTCTGGGTCCTTCCTTGCACCGTAGCACAGAGGTTCCACCTCCTGGACCCGTAACAGTTTGCTCCGGACATGGAACCTGGTGGCCCCCAGACCCCCGCAATCTCCGACCTGCACCAGGAGGTCTTACATCAGAGGGCTCAACCGGAGTCGGTCCTGTCCTTCCCGCGGTCTGTTAACTCTCGCCTAGGCGCCTTGTCCGATCCGTCTGTGTCCGTCTCTGGTCAAGCAGCGCCTGCTTCCGCGGCACCACAACCTAGTCTTATTATGGCGTCCGGCTATGGACCCCGGCTCTCGGCACCTCCACGATTTGCTGGCAACCCCGCCTTACTTAGCTCGAGGCTTCATAAACCAGTGCACCCTGCACTTTGAACTCTTGGCACATCAGTTCATCTCCGACCGGGCCAAGGTGGCATTCATCATGTCCCATCTCACTGGGGAAGCACTGGCTTGGCTAAATCCCCTGTGGGAGAGAGGGGATACCCTGGTGTCCGATCTATCGTCTTTCCTTGCTGCTTTCCGGAAAGTCTTCGATGAACCAGGACGAAAAATCCTCTTCAGCCTCCTCTCTGCTACGTCTTCGCCAAGAGAGTCTCACCGTGGGCCAATATGCCATACGGTTCCGTACCCTCGCTTCTGAGCTTGCCTGGGACAACGAGGCTCTGGTGTCCGTCTTCTGGGAGGGTCTTTCCGGTCGGATTAAGGACGAGTTAGCTGGTTGGGACATTCCTACCTGGAATGACCTGGTGTCACTAGCTACCCGGATTGACATCCGTTTCCAAGAACGTACCAAAGAGACTACCCGGGAGAGAAAGTTTCCTCGCCTTGCTCCTACTTTCCAGAGACCTGCCTCTCAACCAATCATTCCCCGGGCGCACTCGTCCGAGCCTATGCAGATCGACCAGACCAAGATGGTCAAATCTCGCCAAGAGTCACGCCGAGCCGAGGGGAGCTGTTTCTATTGTGGCAGTAAGGAGCACTTCATCCGTTCCTGCCCGGAGAAGCCGGGAAACTCCAGTGTCTAGGACCGCTCGGAGAGGTCGTCCTAGGCAAAAGTAAGCCCTCTCCGTCTCTGACTTTGTCTGTCTCTATCTCCTGGGGAGAGAACCGTCACTTTGAAATTGCTCACCTGGATTCTGGAGCTGCTGGAAACCTCATTTCCCAGTCCCTGGTAGAGAGATACCGGATTCCCACCAAACCTCTGGCTGAACCATTGTCAGTCGCCTCCGTGAATGGAAGACTCCTTCCGGTGACCATCCTGCTCGTCACTGAACCCATAACCCTGCAGGTGGGAATGCTGCACTCTGAGAAGATCTCCTTCCATGTGCAATCTGGACTCTCACTCTCTATTTCTAGGTCTACCCTGGCTCCAGACACCTGAACCCCTGCTGAACTGGCAATCTGGTGAAGTACTCCGGTGGGGGCAGGATTGCCATAGGACCTGCCTAGTTCCGGTTCGCCCGGCTCGTCCCCCACCTACCCCGGCTAATTTACCTGGTCTACCGGCACCTTACTGGTCCTATGCAGATGTCTTCGGTAAAAAGGAAGCAGAGACACTGCCACCTCATAGGCCATATGATTGCCCGATCGACCTGGTCCCCGGCGCCACTCCACCCCGTGGGCGTATTTACCTGTTGTCGTCGGCCGAAACCCGGGCCATGTCGGAGTACATCGAGGAGAATCTGGCCAGGGGATTCATCCGGAAATCTACCTCCCCGGCTGGAGCCGGATTCTTCTTCGTCAAGAAGAAAGATAGTTCATTACACCCCTGTATTGACTATAGAAGACTCAACCAAATCACGGAAAAAAACAAATACCTCCGTCGCTCATCTCCGAGTTGTTTGACCGTCTTAAGGGAGCTAGGATCTTTACCAAGCTAGATCTATGTGGGGCGTATAACCTGGTCCGAATCCGTCAAGGAGACGAGTGGAAGACGGCATTCAATACCCGGGACGGTCACTATGAATACCGTGTGATGTCTTTCGGTCTCTGCAATGCTCCCACCGTCTTCCAAGAATTGGTCAACGACATCTTCTGTGATCTTCTTTACTCTTGCGTGCTGGTGTACCTGGACGATATCTTTGTCTTCTCTCCTGATCTTCCCACACACCGGAGGGATGTTCGGCAGGTCCTGCTTAGACTCAGGCAGAATCACCTCTATGCAAAATTCGAGAAGTGCCTCTTCGAAAAGACTTCTCTTCCATTCCTGGGCTATGGTATCTCCCAGACAGGTCTACGAATGGATCCCGAGAAGCTCTCTGCTGTCCTAAAGTGGCCCCGTCCGGAGGGGTTGAAGGCGATTCAGCGATTCCTGGGCTTCGCCAACTACTATCGTCTCTTCATCCTGCACTTCTCTTCCCGGACTGCTCCCATATCTGCGCTCACCCGTAAGGGAGCAAATCCCAAGGAATGGTCGCCCGTGTTATGTTCTGCTACCAAAGCTAAGGAAAGAGAGGAGATCTGTCCCTACGATAGAACTCAGCTTGATCCCTACGATGTAACAGGGAACCTGATCCTGCGATCAGACCTGCTAAAGTCCTAATCTAGTCTGTACGGAGACCTATAGATGTGGGGAGGGAATCCCTACAAGTACTAAGGACTGGGAGGAATATGGGACACCTCCTAACAGAAATAGTAGCAGACAGACGAACAAACAAAATAGATAGAACATAGAGGTCCGTAGACCAAGCAAACTAACAGAGTTAGATACAGAGCACAGGCTAGCTAGAAAGTAGATATACAATGAAGTCCAGCAAAGCCAGAAGGGCGGAGCAGGATTAAATAGGCCAACAAGGTCATGTGACCAGCAAAGGAAAAAAAACCTAACAGCAAGGTTCTAACAGTACCCCCCCTTCTAAGAGGATCCTCCGGATCCCCTAGGACCAGGCTTATCAGGAAATCTCCTGTGAAACGCTCTGATAAGTCTGGACGCGGAAACATCATCTGACCTCACCCAAGAGTTATCCTCGGGTCCGAAACCTTTCCAGGCCACAAGATACTGCAAACTACCTCTATACCGTCTAGAGTCAAGGATGCGAGAAATTTCATATTCCCCGTCCTCCACCACCGGAGGAACAGAGGCAGAGGCGTCACCATCCGACACAACAGCTTTTTTTAACAGAGAGACATGAAAGACCGGATTAATTCTCCAGGAGGTAGGAACCTCCAACCTAACAGCAGATTGGTTGACAACCTGAAGCACCTTAAAGGGCCCTACAAACTTGGGACCCAATTTCTTAGAAGGAATCCTCAACCGCAGATTCCTAGAGGACAACCAAACCATGTCACCAACAGCGAACAAAACCTCCTGTCGTTTCCTATCAAAGTAGTCTTTAGATTTTCTGTTGGCCTCCTGAAGATTACCACGCACATCCGTCCAAACTCTTTCCAAATCACCGGAAAAATTCTCCTCCTCAGGCACAGCAGATCCCAACTTGGAGAACGACCCAAACGACGGATGTCTCCCAGAACAACAAAAAAATGGCGAACAACCAGCAGAAGAAGATGTATGATTGTTCAGAGCAAATTCGGCAAGTGGCAGAAACTCAGACCACCCCTCTTGATTGTCTGCCACAAAACAACGCAAGAACTGCTCAACATCCTGGTTTTTCCTTTCTGTCTGGCCATTAGATTCAGGATGATATCCGGATGAAAACGACAAATGAATTCCCAACCTGTCACAAAAGGCACGCCAAAAACGAGCCACGAACTGAGGACCCCTATCAGAAACAATGTCAGTAGGAACGCCATGAAGTCTGACAATTTCCTTGACAAAGGCCTTAGCGAGAGTTTTAGCGCAGGGCAGTTTGACGAAGGGAACCAAGTGACACATCTTGCTAAAACGGTCCACGACCACCCAGATGACAGTAAAACCCTCAGAGGGGGGAAGGTCAGTTATAAAGTCCATAGCCAAATGTGTCCAAGGAGCACTGGGGACCTCCAAAGGACAAAGCAACCCCGCAGCAGGAGTATGTGAGGACTTAGATCTAGCACATATAGTACATTGGCGCACCCACTTAATGACTTCCTTCTGCCATCCAGGCCACCAAAAACTGCGACCCACCAGTCTCTTGGTCTCAGAGATTCCGGGATGACCTGCCAACCGAGATTCGTGACACTCAACAAACAAATCTCTCCTAAAGGTCCCAGGCACAAACAACCTCCCATGAGGAGTGTTAGAAGGGGCATTCTCCTGAGCTTTAAGAATCTCATCTTCCAAAACGGAGTCTAAAGCAGCTATCACAACACCTTCTTGTAAAATGTTTTCCTCTTTCTCAGCACCGACTATGGGAGAAAAACTGCGAGACAAGGCATCCGCCTTAACATTCTTAGTACCAGGGATGTAAGTAACGGAGAAATTAAACCGCGAGAAAAACAGTGCCCACCTAGCCTGACGGGCATTCAGGCGCTTGGCAGCATCAAGATATATCAGATTTTTATGATCCGTAAGAACCTGAACGGGAAATTCCGCACCTTCCAAGAAGTGGCGCCAGTGTTCAAATGCGAGTTTAATAGCCAATAATTCCCGATTACCAATATCGTAATTCAATTCAGTCTCCGAAAAATTTTTTGAAAAAAAGGCACAGGGATGTAATCCATCCCCGTTATCCTGAGACAATACTGCGCCAACCCCCACAGAGGAAGCATCAACCTCAACCAAAAACGGCCTAGTAACATCAGGCTGCATAAGGATGGGAGCAGAGGTGAACCTCTCCTTGAGATACACAAAAGCTTCAATGGCCTCAGAAGACCACTGAACCGCATCAGCACCTTTCCTGGTGAGATCAGTCAGAGGTTTGACAATACTAGAAAAAATTTTTATGAATTTTCTATAGTAATTGGCGAAACCCAAAAACCTCTGTATCGATTTCAAACCAATAGGCCTAGGCCATTCCTGCACAGCCTGAACCTTAACCGGATCCATCTCAAAACCTTTGCTGGAGATAATGTAGCCCAAAAAACTAATTCTCTGTACAGCGAACTCACATTTCTCCAGCTTAGCAAAAAGCGAATTGTCCATTAATAACTGTAATACCTCACGCACGCTCCGCCAATGAGACTCCAGATCTGGCGAATAAATCAAAATGTCATCCAAATACACAACCACATTTTTACCGATCAAAGGTCTAAGGATGTCATTAATCAGATTCTGAAAAAATGCAGGAGCATTGGTAAGACCAAAAGGCATAACCAGATTCTCAAAATGACCCACAGGAGTGTTAAAAGCAGTCTTCCATTCATCACCCTCCTTCATGCGCAACAGATTGTATGCCCCCTTAAGGTCAATTTTAGAGAACCACTTGGCCCCCAATAACTGGTTAAACAGATCAGGAATCAATGGCAGTGGGTAAGGATTGCGTACCGTAATTTTGTTAATCTCACGAAAATCCAGACAAGGACGTAAACCGCCGTCCTTTTTTTTTACAAAAAAAAATCCAACCGCCACAGGAGACTTAGAGGGCCTAATGTGACCGGCGGCCAAGCTTGTCTGTATGTATTCCTCCAAAGCCTTCCTCTCAGGAATAGTAAGGTTAAATAAACGACTCTTAGGAAGAGTCGCTCCAGGGACAAATTCAATAGAACAATCATAGTCTCTATGGGGAGGCAAAACCTGCGATTCTTTCTCAGAAAAAACTCTCCAAAAATCCTGAATAGGAACAGGCAATTCTCCCCTATCCAAAGCTGCAATACGCCCGTTACAACACTTGTCATAACATTTATGGCTCCAGGATTTAATTTCACTGGTAGACCAATCCAGTACAGGATTGTGAAATTTTAACCAGGGCAAACCCAATATTACTGGAGAAGGCAAGTTATTCAACACTACCAAATCCAATTTCTCATGGTGAACACCATTAATAGTGAGAGGAAATTCACTGACCTTGAGAGTAATATTCTTCAAAGGGGAGCCATCCACAGAAACCACAGCAATGGGGGATGATAAAGGTTCAGGTTTTAAATTGAGTTTTTCCACGAATCCCCCATCAATTACATTCAGTGTAGACCCGCAATCAACAAACACCCGAAATTCCATTAATTTTTCCTGAGCAATCATGGAAGCAGCTAAAAATATACCCTTGGAATTTAAACAGGCAATACGGGCGTGACTGACCATTTTTTTTTCTTTCTTCATACGAAGCTCACAGCCTTTAATCAAATGACCAGATTTTCCGCAATAGAAACACAAGCCTTCCGAAAAACGACGGTCTTTTTCTTGAGAGCGAGGTGCCACCGATCCAATCTCCATTGGTTCACCACTGTTAGTACACACATTATCATAACCAGAAACTGACATAGCAGAGGATTTGCTCTCATTAACCCTAGCACGCAGTCTTCTATCCACCCGTATAGCTAATTGCATAGCCTGTTGCAAATCCTCAGGAGTAGGATAAGCAATTAGCAGGTCTTTAACCCTTTCACTGAGCCCAGCAAGAAATAGACTTTTCAGAGCAGAATCGTTCCACCCTGTTTGAGTGGACCAACGACGAAAATGTGTACAATATTTTTCCACATTACCTGATCCTTGTTTTAAACGTCTCAACTCAGTCTCAGCTGATGCGACACGGTCAGGATCATCATATAATAGTCCCAAAGCAGAAAAAAAACTATCCACTGATCTGAAGCATGTATCACTAGGTTGCAAAGAAAAGGCCCACTCCTGAGGCTCTTTGCGCAAAAGTGACATTATGAACCCTACGCGCTGAGATTCATCCCCAGAGGACTTAGGTCTCAAACGAAAATACAATAAGCAAGCATTTTTAAATGAAAAAAATTCTCGGTGTTCACCAAAAAATAAATCCGGCAAACATACCTTAGGCTCCAAGAAATGTGCTCCAGGACAGTTACTCACGTGCTGACGGAGCTCGGCCACCTCCAGAGAGAGTCCCTGCAGGCGATGAGCCAAATCCTGAACCGACACCATGATGGAACAGAAAAATCTTTCCTTAGAGAATTTGCTGGCTGGACTTACTGTTATGTTCTGCTACCAAAGCTAAGGAAAGAGAGGAGATCTGTCCCTACGATAGAACTCAGCTTGATCCCTACGATGTAACAGGGAACCTGATCCTGCGATCAGACCTGCTAAAGTCCTAATCTAGTCTGTACGGAGACCTATAGATGTGGGGAGGGAATCCCTACAAGTACTAAGGACTGGGAGGAATATGGGACACCTCCTAACAGAAATAGTAGCAGACAGACGAACAAACAAAATAGATAGAACATAGAGGTCCGTAGACCAAGCAAACTAACAGAGTTAGATACAGAGCACAGGCTAGCTAGAAAGTAGATATACAATGAAGTCCAGCAAAGCCAGAAGGGCGGAGCAGGATTAAATAGGCCAACAAGGTCATGTGACCAGCAAAGGAAAAAAAACCTAACAGCAAGGTTCTAACAGCCCGAAGCTGAGGAGGCCTTCCTTTCCTTAAAGCAAGCCTTCTCCTCTGCCCCAGTGCTGCACCGTCCGGACTGCAACAAACAGTTCTACCTGGAGGTTGATGCTTCCTCCTCCAGAGCCGGAGCGTTGCTCACCCAAAAGTCTTCATCCGGGAAAATGGTAACCTGCGGCTTCTTCTCCAAACTCTTCTCCTCGTATGAGCGCAACTACTCCATAGGAGACCGAGAACTGTTAGCCGTTAAATTGGCGCTGGAGGAGTGGCGTTACCTGCATGAAGGGGCTCTACACCCGGTGATCATCTATACGGATCACAAAACCTGGCATATGCCCAAAGACTCAATCCGCGTCTTTGTTCTTCGCCCGCTTCGACTTCGTCCTACATTTCCGCCCGGCGGACAAGAATGTCAAAGCCGACACCTTGTCCCAATCCTTCCTGTCCTCCGATCAAGAGGAGGAGCCTATGCACATCATCGACCCCTCCAAAGTGATGAATGTGGCCCCCTTGGATCTGTCTCGTCTTCCACCCGGTAAGACGTTTGTAGCGGTACCAGATCGTGAGAAGGTTCTTCACTGGGGTCATTCATCTAAAGTAGCCGGCCATGCTGGCCAAAAGAAGACCTTCCTATTCATTACCCGGCATTACTGGTGGCCTACCCTGCGCAAGGATATGGTAGACTTCGTCTCGGCCTGTTCGTCCTGTGCCCGCAACAAAGTTCCCAGACATCTTCCAGCCGGTCGCCTCCTGCCTCTTCCCGTACCTGCTGCCCCGTGGCAGCACATTGCCATGGACTTTATTACTGATCTCCCTGTTTCTGCCGGTTGTTCAGTCATTTGGGTGGTCGCCGACCGCTTCTCTAAGATGGCCCATTTCATCCCTCTGCCTGGTCTCCCGTCTGCATCGGAGCTGGCCAAGGATTTCTTAGGGCATATCTTCCATCTCCATGGCCTACCCCTCCACATTGTGTCAGATCGAGGGGTTCAGTTCACCTCACATTTCTGGAGAGCTACCTGTAAGCTACTGGATGTCACCCTGGATTTCTCCACTGCTTACCATCAACAGTTCAATGGCCAAGTGGAGCGTATCAACCAAATCCTTACCAGCTACCTCCGGCACTTTGTTAACGCTCACCATACCGATTGGATGGAGCTCCTACCATGGGCCGAATTCTCCTACAACAACCATGAGAGTGAATCTACTTCTAAATCCCTGTTCTTCATGGTCTACGGTCAACTTCCTCGGATTCCGTTTCCCATCTCCGCCGCGGAGGCTCTTGTCAGCGAATTCTCCACCATTTGGGAAAATACTAGGTCCGCACTTCTTTAGTCCTCCGAGCGGATGAAGAAACATACTGACAAGAGACGTCTGGATCCGCCTCAATTCCACCCGGGAGATAAAGTCTGGCTTTCTTTCAAACATGTCCGACTCAAAATACCCTCCTATAAGTTGGGTCCTCGGTTCATCGGTCCATTTGAAGTTCTCAAACAAATCAACCCAGTGGCCTACAAGTTAAAACTCCCGGCCACCTTACGGATTCCCAACTCCTTCCATGTATCTCTCCTCAAACCAGTTGTGTTTAACTCTTTTTCCAACAATCCAGGTACTCCCCCCTGCTCCGGTTAAGGACGTTTTTGAGGTAGAGAACATTCTGGCCACTAAGAGGGTAAGAGGAAAAACCTTTTTTCTGGTGGATTGGTAGGGGTTTGGCCCAGAGGAGAGAACTTGGGAACCCAGGGAGAACATTCATGCCCCACTTCTCCTTGAAAAATTCCTTTCTGGCCTAAAAAAGAGGGGGCGTAAAGGGGGGGTACTGTAGCATCGGAGTCTCTGCCCCCTGCCAGGCAGAGACGCCGTCCCATTCACCTCCTCGCTCCCCGCTCTGCGTTCTCCAGCGCTCCTCTTCCTGCTGCCGGCGCTCGCAGCTCCCCGGGCACTGTGCTTAGGGTGCGCGCTCCCTCCCTCTTAAAGGGGCCGCGCACGCTGTCCTAAGGAGTCCCCGGCCAATAGCCGAGGGTCCTCCCATATATAAGGCACCTCCTCCAATATGAGGGTGCCCGAACAACAGTTGTCACACAGTATACTTACCTATGCTTCAGCCCTCAGGTCCCACTGCTAGCCTGACTAGTGCTGCCTGTTACCTGCCGTGCCTGCCAGTCCGCTTACCTGGAAGCACCTGCCTGTTACCTGCCGTACCTGCCAGCCCGCTTACCTGGAAGCACCTGCCTGTTTAATGCCTGTTACTTGCCTGTTACCTGCCGTGCCTGCCAGCCCGCTTACCTGGAAGCACCTGCCTGTTACCTGCCGTACCTGCCAGCCCGCTTACCTGGAAGCACCTGCCTGTTTAATGCCTGTTACTTGCCTGTTACCTGCCATGCCTGCCAGCCCGCTTACCTGGAAGCACCCGCCGTCACTTGCCGTGACCACCTGCCGAGCCTACCCGGAGGCTCCTGCCGTCACTTGTCGTGACCACCTGCCAGCCTACCTAGAGACTTCTGCCGTCAATTGCCGTGTCTACCTGATAGCCTACCTGGAGGCTTCTGCTCGCCAGCCTGCATGCTGTGCCTACCTGCTGTTCCGTTCAGTTCCTGCAATCTCCACCGTGGGAGTCACCTGCTCCCTTACAAGGTTGTCCCTAGAGTAGCACCTGGCCCCTCTGCTCGGTCCCTCCCTGGTCACAGAGTTGTTAGCCGCCGTTACGCCCCTCTGGGTCCCTCCTTGCACCGTAGCATAGATGTTCCACCTCCCGGACCTGTAACACAGTTCACAGCAGTTTTACGGAAATTTTTACATTTACTGGGTTTGGATGCATCATGTTTCGCTTCACACTCTTTTCGGATTGGGGCGGCAACCGAAGAGTCAGAATGTGGACATGGGGAAGAAACAGTAAATCCTATCGGGAGGTGGAAATCCAAGTACTACCGTGGATACATTAGGCCTCAAGGTTTAGCTACTGAGTTAACGTGTTAGTTTCAGAGTGTTAAGGAATATAAGCATTTTTCTAAGTTTTACTTTGTTACACTTTCATTTCAGGTTCTAATTCATTGTTGGTTTGCATTCTGGGACACTCTTACACTGGGGAGCGCTTCGGGCGGACATGAGAAAGGAGGGCAGACAGCTTGGGTTTCCCGGGAACTTGGCGGTGATCAGGTGGCTGGGTTTTAGGGGGGTGGGTTGGAACAGAGATTCATCAAAGCACGTTTGGATAGGGCTCCCGATATTTTAGTGTTGCATGTGGGAGGGAATGATTTAGGGGTTAGGCACTTTAGGGAATTAGTGAAAGATATTAAGCACGATCTATTACGACTGTGGATCTCTTTTCCGGGGATGACAACGATATGGTCAGAAATTGTTCTTGGGAAATGCTGGAGGAACGTGCGGTCAGTTGAGAAAATCAATAAGGCTAAATTAAAGGTGAATCGGGCAGTATCCAATTTTGTGATTCGGAATGTGGTGATTGCTGTGAACTACTTTGATCTGGAAAAGGGAGGGGTGATTTCTGGCTAGCCAATGGGGTTCATTTAAACAGGGTGGGCAGTGGGTCTGCAAGATGGTATTGAGAAGGCCATAGCATTCCATTCAAGGGGGGTCTCGATCATTTGAGGGAGTCAAAGTGCCCTCATGGTGGTGTTTGGGGGGTCCTTGAGGTTCGAGATAAATTGGTTTGGGGGATTCTTTGCGAGAGGGATTCCTCCATTAAGAAAGAATGGTTCTGATCTGGTGAATTTGGGGGAGGGATCTACGGCTGTGGAAGGTCAGATCCCTGGAACTTTATTGGACAGTTGAACCCTAAGGGGTTCTGGTGCTCCCGAGCCAGTGGGGTAATGGCTGGGAGCAAGCTAAGGTTTATGGTTGCTATTTTTAGTTCACCAGATCTTGGAGCCTCAAGGACCCTTCCATTGCTTGCTAAAGTTAATGCAAATTGATTTGTTTTTATGGTGTTTAAATAAAGGCTGCTGTTGCCATAATTATCCAAACAATTTGGTGTGTCCTACTCTTATTGACCTTAGAGTATAAAGTGGGTGGGGGAGGATTCCTAATATAAGGTTAAAGGTACAGGTGAATGTCGAGAAGGGGTGGGGGTTTTCTCAGGAAGCAACTCCGACAGTACCTGGGTCAAGAAAAGGCCGGAGCACAGCCGACGTCCCCCCTTCACGGCGTGGGCAAAGGCCAGCATGACCAGGGGTGGAGAGAGAGGGTTGGCTAAAGGAATTAAGGGGTGGGGATGGTCAGTATGGCATTTATAGGACCAGTGAGGGTGAGGGAGGCCACACTGTCAAGCTCACAGGGAGTCAAACTTAGTCCCACCCTCCCGTATTAAGTTTGGGACGAGGTTTAGGGAGAAGATAAGGGCAGTTCACGGGTTATGGTGGCGTTTGTGGAGGTCTTTGAGGTTTGAGATAAATTGGTTTGGGGGATTCTTTGTAAGAGGGATTCCTTTATTAAGAAAGAATGGTTCTGATCTGGTGAATTTGGGAGAGGGATCTACGGCTGTGGAAGGTCAGATCCCTGGAACTTTATTGGACAGTTGAACCCTAAGGGGCTCTGGTGCTTTCGAGCCAGTGGGGTAACGACTGGGAGCAAGCTAAGGTTTACGGTTGCCATTTTTGGTTCACCAGATCTTGGAGCCTCAAGGACCCTTCCATTGCTTGCTAAAGTTAATGCAAATTGATTTGTTTTTAAGGTGTTAAATAAAGGCTGCTGTGGCCATAATTATCCAAGAATTTAGCATGTCCTAGTCTTATTGACATTAGCGTATAAAGGTGGTGAGGGAGGATTCCTAATATAAGGTTAAAGGTACAGGTGAATGTCGAGAAGGGGTGGGGGTTTTCAGGAAGCAACTCTGACAGTACCAGGGTCATAGTGTGACGCTCGCAGCCCAACCCTGAGAGATGGGGGGGTACTCGGAGCCGGGTCAGATGTTGGGGGATGTATCCGTGGCCTGGACCCGTTCCGTGCCCAGGGCCGTCACATTTAAAAAAGGGTGTAATGGGCTTTCAAGGTTGGTGTTAATCGAGTGGTTGTGTTGACCACGCCACCTGTGGTGTCTGGTGATTTCTCCCACCAGCGCTGCATTCAGTCCTCTGAGGAGGGATGTAGTGGCAGCCGGAGATGATACTACTCCCCACAGGCTGAGCAGGGCCTCAGGGCAGAGAGGACAGGAGGATGGGAGTCGTAGTGGAAGATGTGGTGCGGTGTAGTGCGGTGCCGCGTTGCAATAAGAAACCGAAGGACATAGGGGTAGTCTTCCAAGCTTTACTCACGGTAGTATGCACAGCTGCAAGGCTTCTCTCTGCTCCTCACGGCGTGCTGTGGCCACCAGGACCGGGAGTCCGACAACCTCCGGGTAGTTCAGATGCTTTGGTCAGGACCCCGCACCAGAGAGTTCCTAGACTTTCCCACTAGGTCCTCTCCTGTCAGTATGTGGTGCGTGTACTAAAGCCGGGTCTTCCTCTGGACTATGCACAGAACAAGGGTACGGGTGGCGACCCTGATCCGTCCGTTACCCGGTGGGATCCACTGAGCCTCCGGGCTTCTCCGACTAAGACTTGAAGTGACAGAGTCAGACATCGGGGGCCGGTACCCCTTTTGCAGCAGGAATCCCTCTGACTAGGCCAGAAAAGTGAGGACTGGTGGCGTATACCGCTCCGTCTGCATCCCCCTGGGATCCTTTTGCCTGCGGAGCCTTACTCCTCCGCTCCCCTCCAGGCCATCTTGGGTAGGGACCTTGACCAGGTAGAGACAGCCGTTAACTCTTGCCCGCTCCTCGACTCAAGGCCAGAGTACGAGGACCATGTCCCCATCAACTGCAGGTTCACACAGAAAACCACGTTCAGTGATGAAGATCACAATCAAAAGACCATAAGCCCAAGATGGCTGTTTATTAAATATTAATTTTTGTTGTGTAACCTCTAAGTGTGTCCTCCACCCACACCCACTACTAGGTTCCCCCTTACTTTGGTTCCCCCATCTCCACTTATCCTGGCTGGGGCAGCACCCTGGTGCATAAAAGTCCCCCTACAGGTGGGAGAGATGTGGTGTTGGATGCAGAGGTGAGGTCCTGACAGTTGCACCATCCTTACCTCGAAGGGGAGATGCCACACCTCATTAAAGAGATGTAGTACCCCTGTGGGGACCGAACCCTCAGGGGCGCCACAATAGCATGCGATGTTAAGGCTACAGGGCGATTGTCGTTTAGGGATGCTTGGAAAGTATTCTTGGGAACCGGAACGAGGCAGGAAGTCTTCCATAACATCTATACCCTCTGTGATTGTAGGTAAACAGCTACTGAAAGACAGTACACAGCTGGTTTGCACACACTTCAAGGACACATGGACTGAGACCCTCTGGCCCTGCTGCTTTCCCTATGTTGAGTTTCCTAAACTATCTCTTAACATCATTTTGGGAGACTCTGAAATCAGTCCGTTCATTCCCCAATATCAATGTTGCTGATAGTTTCCCAGCTCCATCCCCACTCCCTGTTGGTTCTGCACATGTACAGTGGGTACGGAAAGTATTCAGACCCCTTTAAATTTTTCACTCTTTGTTTCATTGCAGCCATTTGGTAAATTCTAAAAAGTTCATTTTTTTTCTCATTAATGTACACTCTGCACCTCATCTTAACTGAAAAAAAACATTTTTGAAAATTTATTAAAAAAGAAAAACTGAAATATCACATGGTCATAAGTGTAAAACGCGATCAAAAAGACTAATGTAAGTAAAAATGGTACCACTGAAAACGTCATCTTGTCCCGCAAAAAATAAGCCATCAGCCAAAAAATAAAAAAAGTTATAGCTCTCAGAATAAACAGATACAAAAAAATTTTTTTTTCTATAAAATAATTTTCATTACGTAAAACCGCCAAAACATAAAAAAACTATATAAATGTGGTACCGCTGTAAACGTACTGACCCGAAAAATAAAGCGGCCTTATCAATTTTACCACACGTGGATTGGCATAAAAAAAAAAATTCCTGAATTGTTGGTTTTGTTTATTCTGCCTCCTAAAAATTGAAATTGAAGCGATCAAAAAATGTCACGTGCCCGAAAATGGTACCAATAGAAACATCAACTCGTCCCGCAAAAAACAAGCTGTTAAATGACTCTGTTGGATGAAATATGGAAAAATTATAATTTTTAAAATATGGCGATGCAAAAACGAATGAGTCTTTGCAAAAAAAAAAAGTGTCTTAGTGTATAACAGCTCTCAATAATAAAAATCCGATATGAAACTGGCATCGCTGTAATTGCAACGACCCGAAGAATAAAGTCATCTAATCACTTATATCGCACGAGAAACGGCGTAAAAAATAAACTCTAGGGTTAGGGATTTTTTCAAAAGTAAAGAAAAAAAAAAAAAGATGACGATATGGCAACTAGTGTTGAGCGCAAGTGCTCGCGCTACTTGAGTTTGCATCTGGTGCTCGGGTATGCAACGAGTATCGTGGGTGCTTGAGTGACATGCTCAAGTCTCCGCCGCAAATACTTCGCGGCCAAAAAAAAGCTTGCGGGGATTGCCTGCCTTGCACAAGTGATCCCCGTATGTTTTTTTTTGGGTGTCTAACTACTGTGAAACATGCGGGGTGGGGACTCAAGCATGGTGCGTACCCGATGCAAACTCAAGTAGCGAGCACTTGCCGTGCGCCCAAACAGTGGTTTTCTCCAACATATGTGGTATCGGCTTACTCACGAGAAATTGTACAACCAATTTTTGGTGTAAATTTTTTTCTGTTACCCTTGCGAAAATAAAAAAAATTGGGGTCTAACGTAACATGTTTGTGGAAAAAAGTTAAATGTTCATTTTTTTTCCTTTCACATTCCAAAAATACCTGTGAAGCACCTGAATGGTTAATAAACTTATTGAATGTGGTTTTGAGCACCTTGGGGGTGAAGTTTTTAGAATGGTGTCACTTTTGGGTATTCTCTGTCATAAAGGCCCTTCAAAGTCACTTCAAATGTGACGTGGTCCCTAAAAAAATGGTTTTGTAAATTTTGTTGGAAAAATGAGAAATCACTGGTCAACTTTTAACCCTTAAAACTTCCTAACAAAAAAAAATTTTGGTTCCAAAATTGTGCTGATGTAGACATGTGGGAAATGTTATTTACTAACTATTTTGTGTGACATATCTCTCTGATTTAAGGACATTGATTTTAAGAAAATTGTGAGAATTGTCTGTTCGCTTTGGCTGTAATTTGTTAGTAATTTTGGTTAGGGCAGTTTGGAATGGTGGGAGCGGAAGACAGTTTGATCCCATCAATTGAAAGGATGTTTGGGGATGATGACCTCATTTTTCAAGATGATAATGCATCCTGCGATAGAGCAAAAACTGTGAAAACATTCCTTAAAAGAAGACACATAAGGTCAATGTCTCGGCCTGCAAATAGTCCGGATATCAATCCAATTGAAAATCTTTGGTGCAAGTTGAAGAAAATGGTCCATGACATGGCTCCAACCCGCAAAGCTGATCTGGCAACAGCAATCAGAGAAAGTTGGAGCCAGATTGATGAAGAGTACTGTTTGTCACTCATTAAGTCCATGCCTCAGAGACTGCAAGCTGTTATTAAAGCCTGAGGTGGTGCAACAAAATACTAGTGATGTATTGGAGTGTTCTTTTGTGTGTTTGTTTTTCATGATTCCATAATTTTTTCCTCAGAATTGAGTGATTCCATAATTTTTTCCCTCTGCTTGGTCTTAAAAAAAATTAACCTTACTGAGTATCACATTTTTTATCTTGATTTCTTTTAGAGTTTCTTAAAGCCATAAAGTTGCCATTTGAAATGACTTTAGTTTTGTGCCATGTCTGTGATCTGCTTTTTTTCAGCAACATTAAAGAACTGAATGAACATCCTCCGAGCCCAGTGATTCCATCATTTTGCCAGGGGTTGTAGTAATGCATTCCTTAGTGGATGCGAAAGCCGTGTGTAAATGCTTGACAGTCAGGGTCATAAGGTTGAAGGAACACTTATTTAGAATCTGTTCAAATTTTTGACAATAATCAGGTTGGTCATGAAAGAAGGTAGGTCGGATGGGGACCCTGAGGCCTCTTGGAATACACTGGACCTTCAAGCATTCAGTCAAAGTAGATCAGTGTAGTTTTAGGTTCTACAGGTATCGTGATTCCCACTCCAGGTCACAACTCCGCGTTTCCTTAAGTAGAATGCTTAGGAATTCAAAGTAGAGGTTTGATTGAGATATGAAATTGGACATTTCTTCTGTGTTATTTGAGAACGTATTATATTGCTACTCTACATTAAAATAATTTTTCCATCTACATCATCTCTGAGTGCCAAGTTTCTTATACTTCAAGTTACGGGACAGTATCCTACTTGGGCACCTACTGACAAGAAGTGCCGTGGTCACTCTCTTAATTGATATGCCTCTACACGAGCACTCTGGATTGACATGTTCTCACAGCCTTATACACTGGCACTGCTTTGTTTTATGCATTCCCAGTTACCATTGGGACACACCATCTAGCCTCTCTGCTCAGCGATCCAGCGCCGTCAAATGATTCCCAGACATGCCTACTGCAATGACACATGGACCTAATCTTGACTGCCAGAGATTCTGATTGGATGCAATTACAGTCCACACGCCTATATATACACTACAGTTCAAAAGTTTGGGGTCACCCAGACAATTTTGTGTTTTCCATGAAAGCTCATACTTTTATTTATCAAATGAGTTGTAAAATGATTAGAAAATATAGTCCAGACATTGACAAGGTTAGAAATAATGATTTTTATTAGAAAGAATAATTTTCTCCTTCAAACTTTGCTTTCGTCAAAGAATGCTCCCTTTGCAGCAATTACAGCATTGCAGACCTTTGGCATTCTAGCTGTTAATTTGCTGAGGTAATCTTGAGAAATTTCACCCCATGCTTCCTGAAGCCCCTTCCACAAGTTGGATTGGCTTGATGGGCACTTTTTGCGTACCATACGGTCAAGCTGCTTCCACAACAGCTCAATGGGGTTGGGATCTGGTGACTGCGCTGGCCACTCCATTACAGATAGAATACCAGCTGCCTGCATCTTCCCTAAATAGTTCATGCATAATTTGAAGGTATGCTTTGGGTCATTGTCCTGTTGTAGGATGAAATTGGCTCCAATCAAGCGCTGTCCACAGGGTATGGCATGGCATTGCAAAATGGCTCCAATCAAGAGCTGTCCACAGGGTATGGAAAATGGAGTGATAGCCTTCCTTATTCAAAATCCCATTTACCTTGTACCAATGTCCTACTTTACCAGCACCAAAGCAACCCCAGACCATCACATTACCTCCACCATGGTTGACAGATGGCGTCAGGCACTCTTCCAGCATCTTTTCAGTTGTTCTGCGTCTCACAAATGTTCTTCTGTGTGATCCAAACACCTCAAACTTTGATTTGTCTGTCCATAAAACTTTTTTCCAATCTTCCTCTGTCCATTGTCTGTGTTCTTTTGCCCATATTAAAAGGAAAAGATTATTAGCCAGTCTCAGATATGGCTTTTTCTTTGCCACTTTTCCCTGAGGCCAGCATCCCGGAGTTGCCTCTTCACTGTAGATGTTGACACTGGTGTTTTACGTGTACTATTTAATGAAGCTGCCAGGTGAGGAGCTGTGAGGCGTCGATTTCTCAAACTAGAGACTCTAATGTACTTGTCTTGTTGCTCAGTTGTGCAGCGGGGCCTCCCACTTCTCTTTCTACTCTGGTTAGTGCCTGTTGTGCTCTCCTCTGAAGGGAGTAGTACATATCGTAGTAGGAAATCTTCAGTTTCTTGGCAATTTCTCGCATGGAATAGCCTTCATTTCTAAGAACAAGAATAGGCTGTCAAGTTTCACATGAAAGTTCTCTTTTTCTTGCGATTTTGAGAGTTTCATAGAACAAACAAATGTAATGCTCCAGATTCTCAACTAGCTCAAAGGATGGTCAATTTTATAGCTTCTCAAATCAGCCAAACCGTTTTCAGCTGGGCTAATATTTGTGCAAGGGTTTTCTAGGGTTTTCTAAATATCAATTAGCCTTCTTACACAGTTAGCAAACACAATGTACCATTAAAACACTGGAGTGGTGGTTGTTGGAAATGGGCCTCTATACACCTATGTACATAGATATTGCAATAAAAACAAGACGTTTGCAGCTAGAATAGTCATTTACCACATTAACAATGTATAGAGTGTATTTCTGATTCATTTAATGTTAGCTTCATTGAAAAAAAATGTGCTTTTCTTTCAAAAATAGTGAAATTTCTAAATGGCCCCAAACTTTTGAACGGTAGTGTACATCTCCTCTGGCTCACCCTCTCTGAGCACCTCGCTTCTGCACATAGCGATGGATAACGTGGCTTCACCTAGGTCTGGCTTTCTTAGCTATGTTATTCTCCTATGCAATCTGGTATAACTGGTTATAGTCTGACCATTTCTACTGTGATTTACTACTTATACTCTCCAGTTGACCTTTTATTTCTGCATACTCCATCTGTTCTGGTACTTGGCATACAGCACTATTTACTAGTGTTGAGCCACCCCCGTAGTGTTCGAGTTCGCTTCGGTTCGTCGAACACCCGTGTGTTCGCCGAACTGTTCGTCGAACTGTTCGTCGAACACCTTCGAACACCGTTAAAACCAATGGCAGGCAAACAAAAACACATAGAAACACATAGAACACACCTTCAAAGGTGTCCAAAAGCTGACAAACTGCTCAGAAGACATAACTAACACATGGAAAAGTGACAAGTACATATAGTCATGCGAAAATAAAAGAGGTGGAGGAGTAAAAGGAGGGGGAGACACAGATATAGGCATGTCATGCCCTTCTAAAATCCAAAAAGTGAGAAGCCGACACGGCCAGTCCGCTCCTGCCCGTGCCACCTCCGTGTCGCCGGGTTTGTGCCAGAGCCGCGGTGAACCCTGATGGCCAGCCCCCCTCTCCCAATACTGGTGCCTGTCCGCTGGTGGGTCGAGCGAGCCCCCCTGTGGTGGAGGCAGCTCTAAGCTTTTTAATTTAAATTGTCTCTCTAATTTGAATGAATACACTTTAAATCCATTTACAAGGATCTATTGGAGGGCAAGTCTCATGCCAGCAGCCGCGTAATTCCAGCTCCAGTAGCGTCCACTAAAGCTGCTGCAGTTAAAAAGCTTTTATAAGGATCGAGCTCGGCTGTCCACCGCAAGGCATCCTACTGCCAGTCCCAGCCCCTATGCCTTGGGGTGCCTCCTGATGCTCTTCACTGAGTATCCCATGGTCCCGAAGCATTTCCTTTGAAAAAATTAAGTGTCTAAACTACAGGTGGTGTAGCTTGCTTAACAGCCGGGATAATCCGCTGACTAGCAGACACTGCTACTAGGCACAAAGTATTTCCTGGGCTAGATGCAGTTAAAAATTTGTAATTAGATACTCTCGTTGGATGCTGAGAAAGCATTCCATAGAGTCTCCTGGCACGCCATATATGATTCTCTTAAAAAGCTTGGGGTAGGGGTCTAGGGGACCCTTTTATAGCCAAAATCACGGCCCTGTATCACTATACGTCACCTAGGCTGAAGATAAATGGAACTGTAGCACCCTGAGGGCTCGGTTGCTACAGAGGTATTGCACCTCACCCAGAGGTGTGATATCTCACTCTCAGGTAAGGATGGAGTGTGGATCAGGACCCGACACCTGCATGCATTACACCACATTGCCGTGGGGCAGGGCGACCAATATGCCTTTGAGATGGGCACGACAGTCCCTGTCCCTGGCTGGAGTGGGGGGAGGGAACACTGAGGAAGGGGAACCCTGTAGTGCAGGAGCAGGGAGGAAGCAGTTCCTGGGTGCATTGAGAAGGGAGTATAAAAGGTGGGCACCATCTTAGTTCAGTGCAGAGAAGTCTGAGCAGAAGTGGCAGGGAGCAGGGGCTCTGCATGAGCTCTGCTCCGGAGGCGGGCCTAGTAACAGAGGCCCAGGCCTGGAAGAGGGAGAAGGAAGGAAGAGGAGCGGAGAAGGCTCCAGGAACGAGGAATGAAGGGATCCCAGGGGTGCGGACGGGCGAGTTGCCACCGCACGCCCGAATCCACCTGCGTGGAGGGGTCAGGCCAAAGGGGGAGACCGGTCCCCGAAACTAGTGGAGGCAGGAAACGACCCTCAGCTAGAAACCGGAGGCTGTGACATTTTATGTGGCGCAGCCCCTCGCTACACCCGCTAGGAAGGCACCACATAGGGTCAGGGAAACTGGCGCCAAGTTTACCAAGAGGAGGCCCGAGGCAGCCGGACAGAAGGGTTGGTAAGAAAGGCCAGACAAAGGACACACAAAGGGGGTCCTGTGAAGCGCTCCAAAGTTATCTGGGAGTTGTCTGAGCCCCTCACCTGGTGAGCACAGTACGACGTGGGCAGCCGTTACCTGCAGACGTGGTCTGGATAATAAGAACTGTGAGTAAAGGCCCTGGACTGCATCACTGACTCCGTGTCGTTACTGCTGCTGCCCTGCACCATCACCCCCATCCTCCGCATACACTGCCCTGAGGCTATACTCCTCCCGTGGGGAGTTATGCTACGCTCTGCTGCACCCACAACACCAGCCTCAGCGGTCTGCCCTGCAGCGGCGGTTCACTCTGACCGCAATCCACGGGGGGCGTAGTCGGACATTTAAACATCAAAACCACATAAATAGTTCCGCCACTGGTTTGACCACCCTGAGCCACGGAACCGGGTCGCCGCCACGAAGACTACAACCACCAGCATCCACCAAAAAGGGTCCGGCTCCGGGTGTCCCAAGGCCCAGGGGGTGCATCAGAACATTTTCATCACCTTTCACAATCACCAATGGGACAAGGCAGGGATGTCCTCTGTCCCCTCTCTTATACATCCTAGTGACGGAGCACCTGCTCTCATCAATTCGCCATAACCCCAATATTAGGTGGATTGAGGTGGGAGGCACCGAGTACAAGTGCTCTCTATTTGCTGATGATGTCCTAGTATATATCACTCAATCACATATATCCATCCATGCTGTTATGGCTGAAATAGATCACTTTGTTACATGGTCAAATTTTAAAATCAATGCAGCGAAGTCTGAGGCCCTCGATGTCTCCCTCCCCAAATCCATATAGGATTCCATCCAGTCCAACTTTCCCTTTGCCTGGCCCTCACAGGGTATCAAATACTTAGGAATTCCTATTCATAGAGACCTCTCCCATCTATGTTATCTTAATTTTGGGCCCTTTATTGAACAACTCCATACAGACCACGGTTGGCAAGTTAGAACTGTAAGATTCACTACGTGAACCACTGGTGTTTTGTGGAAAAGCACATGTACACCGCGCTCCAAATTATTATGCAAAAAGTGTTTAGGAGTGATAAGGGAAGAATTTGTTTGTTTGTCAGTTAAACTCATTGATGGTGATGTGTGTCAGGGCTCTTTATATCACTGAAAGCAATTGCAGACACCTGTGCTAATTAGTTTGGCAGGTGTGTCCAATGAAAGGCAAGACTGTTAGAACCTTGCTCTTAGGTTTTTTCCTTTGCTGGTCACATGACCTTGTTGGCCTATTTAATCCTGCTCCGCCCTTCTGGCTTTGCTGGACTTCATTGTATAACTACTTTCTAGCTAGCCTGTGCTCTGTATCTAACTCTGTTAGTTTGCTTGGTCTACGGACCTCAGTGTTCTATATATTTTGTTTGTTTGTCTGTCTGCTACTATTTCTGTTAGGAGGTGTCCCATTTTCCTCCCAGTCCTTAGTACTTGTAGGGATTCCTTCCCCACATCTATAGGTCTCTGTACAGACTAGCTGAGGACTTTAGCAGGTCTGATCGCAAGATCAGGTCCCCTGTTACATCGTAGGGATAAAGCTGAGTTCTATCGTAGGGACAGATCTCCTCTCTTTCCTTAGCTCTGGTAGCAGAACATAACAGTAAGTCCAGCCTGCAAATTCTCTAAGGAAAGATTTTTCTGTTCCATCATGGTGTCGGTTCAGGATTTGGCTCATCGCCTGCAGGGACTCTCTCTGGAGGTGGCCGAGCTCCGTCAGCACGTGAGTAACTGTCCTGGAGCACATTTCTTGGAGCCTAAGGTATGTTTGCCGGATTTATTTTTTGGTGAACACCGAAAATTTTTTTCATTTAAAAATGCTTGCTTATTGTATTTTCGTTTGAGACCCAAGTCCTCTGGGGATGAATCCCAGCGCATAGGGTTCATAATGTCACTTTTGCGCAAAGAGCCTCAGGAGTGGGCCTTTTCTTTGCAACCTAGTGATACATGCTTCAGATCAGTGGATAGTTTTTTTTCTGCTTTGGGACTATTATATGATGATCCTGACCGTGTCGCATCAGCTGAGACTGAGTTGAGACGTTTGAAACAGGGATCAGGTAATGTGGAAAAATATTGTACTCATTTCCGTCGTTGGTCTACTCAAACAGGGTGGAACGATTCTGCTCTGAAAAGTCTATTTCTTGCTGGGCTCAATGAAAGGGTTAAAGACCTGCTAATTGCTTATCCTACACCTGAAGATTTGCAACAGGCTATGCAATTAGCTATACGGGTGGATAGGAGACTGCGTGCAAGGGTTAATGAGAGCAAATCCTCTGCTATGTCAGTTTCTGGTTATGAGAATGTGTGTACTAACAGTGGTGAACCGATGGAGATTGGATCGGTGGCACCTCGCTCTCAAGAAAAAGACCGTAGATTTTTTGAAGGCTTGTGTTTCTATTGCGGAAAATCTGGTCATTTGATTAAAGGCTGTGAGCTTCGTATGAAGAAAGAAAAAAAAATGGTCAGTCATGCCCGTATTGCCTGTTTAAATTCCAAGGGTGTATTTTTAGCTGCTTCCACGATTGCTCAGGAAAAATTAATGGAATTTCGGGTGTTTGTTGATTGTGGGTCTACTCTGAATGTAATTGATGGGGGATTCTTGGAAAGACTCAATTTAAAACCCGAACCTTTATCATCCCCCATTGCTGTGGTTTCTGTGGATGGTTCCCTTTTGAAGAATATTACTCTCAAGGTCTGTGAATTTCCTCTCACTATTAATGGTGTTCACCATGAGAAATTGGATTTGGTAGTTTTGAATAACTTGCCTTCTCCAGTAATATTGGGATTGCCCTGGTTAAAATTTCACAATCCTGTACTGGATTGGTCTACCAGTGAAATTAAATCCTGGAGCCATAAATGTTATGACAAGTGTTGTAACGGGCGTATTGCAGCTTTGGATAGGGGAGAATTGCCTGTTCCTATTCAGGATTTTTGGAGAGTTTTTTCTGAGAAGGAATCGCAGGTTTTGCCTCCCCATAGAGACTATGATTGTTCTATTGAATTTGTCCCTGGAGCGACTCTTCCTAAAAGTCGTTTATTTAACCTTACTATTCCTGAGAGGAAGGCTTTGGAGGAATACATACAGACAAATTTGGCCGCCGGTCACATTAGGCCCTCTAAGTCTCCTGTGGCGGTTGGATTTTTTTTTGTAAAAAAAAAAGGACGGCGGTTTACGTCCTTGTCTGGATTTTCGTGAGATTAACAAAATTACTGTACGCAATCCTTACCCACTGCCATTGATTCCTGATCTGTTTAACCAGTTAATGGGGGCCAAGTGGTTCTCTAAAATTGACCTTAAGGGGGCATACAATCTGTTGCGCATGAAGGAGGGTGACGAATGGAAGACTGCTTTTAACACTCCTGTGGGTCATTTTGAGAATCTGGTTATGCCTTTTGGTCTTACTAATGCTCCTGCATTTTTTTCAGAATCTTATTAATGACATCCTTAGACCTTTGATCGGCAAAAATGTGGTTGTGTATTTGGATGACATTTTGATTTATTCGCCGGATCTGGAGTCTCATTGGCGGAGCGTACGTGAGGTATTACAGTTGTTAATGGACAATTCGCTTTTTGCTAAGCTGGAGAAATGTGAGTTCGCTGTACAGAGAATTAGTTTTTTGGGTTACATTATCTCCAGCGAAGGTTTTGAGATGGACCCGGTTAAAGTTCAAGCTGTACAGGAATGGCCTAGGCCTATTGGTTTGAAATCGATACAGAGGTTTTTAGGTTTCGCCAATTATTACAGAAAATTCATAAAAAATTTTTCTAGTATTGTCAAACCTCTGACCGATCTCACCAGGAAAGGTGCTGATGCGGTTCAGTGGTCTTCTGAGGCTATTGAAGCTTTTGTGTATCTCAAGGAGAGGTTTACTTCTGCTCTCATCTTTATGCAGCCTGATGTGACTAAGCCGTTTTTGGTTGAGGCTGATGCTTCCTCTGTGGGGGTTGGCGCAGTATTGTCTCAGGATAACGGGGATGGATTACATCCCTGTGCCTTTTTTTCAAAAAAATTTTCGGAGACTGAACTGAATTACGATATTGGTAATCGGGAATTATTGGCTATTAAACTCGCATTTGAACACTGGCGCCACTTCTTGGAAGGTGCGGAATTTCCCGTTCAGGTTCTTACGGATCATAAAAATCTGATATATCTTGATGCTGCCAAGCGCCTGAATGCCCGTCAGGCTAGGTGGGCACTGTTTTTCTCGCGGTTTAATTTCTCTGTTACTTACATCCCTGGTACTAAGAATGTTAAGGCGGATGCCTTGTCTCGCAGTTTTTCTCCCATAGTCGGTGCTGAGAAAGAGGAGAACATTTTACAAGAAGGTGTTGTGATAGCTGCTTTGGACTCCGTTTTGGAAGATGAGATTCTTAAAGCACAGGAGAATGCCCCATCTAACACTCCTCATGGGAGGTTGTTTGTGCCTGGGACCTTTAGGAGAGATTTGTTTGTTGAGTGTCACGAATCTCGGTTGGCAGGTCATCCTGGAATCTCTGAGACCAAGAGACTGGTGGGTCGCAGTTTTTGGTGGCCTGGATGGCAGAAGGAAGTCATTAAGTGGGTGCGTCAATGTACTATATGTGCTAGATCTAAGTCCTCACATACTCCTGCTGCGGGGTTGCTTTGTCCTTTGGAGGTTCCCAGTGCTCCTTGGATACATCTGGCTATGGACTTTATAACTGACCTTCCCCCCTCTGAGGGTTTTACTGTCATCTGGGTGGTCGTGGACCGTTTTAGCAAGATGTGTCACTTGGTTCCCTTCGTCAAACTGCCCTGCGCTAAAACTCTCGGTAAGGCCTTTGTCAAGGAAATTGTCAGACTTCATGGCGTTCCTACTGACATTGTTTCTGATAGGGGTCCTCAGTTCGTGGCTCGTTTTTGGCGTGCCTTTTGTGACAGGTTGGGAGTTCATTTGTCGTTCTCGTCCGGATATCATCCTGAATCTAATGGCCAGACAGAAAGGAAAAACCAGGATGTTGAGCAGTTCTTGCGTTGTTTTGTGGCAGACAATCAAGAGGGGTGGTCTGAGTTTCTGCCACTTGCTGAATTTGCTCTGAACAATCATACATCTTCTTCTGCTGTTTGTTCGCCTTTTTTTTGTTGTTCTGGGAGACATCCGTCGTTTGGGTCGTTCTCCAAGTTGGGATCTGCCGTGCCTGAGGAGGAGAATTTTTCCGGTGATTTGGAGAGAGTTTGGACGGATGTGCGTGGTAATCTTCAGGAGGCCAACAGAAAATCTAAAGACTACTTTGATAGGAAACGACAGGAGGTTTTGTTCGCTGTTGGTGACATGGTTTGGTTGTCCTCTAGGAATCTGCGGTTGAGGATTCCTTCTAAGAAATTGGGTCCCAAGTTTGTAGGGCCCTTTAAGGTGCTTCAGGTTGTCAACCAATCTGCTGTTAGGTTGGAGGTTCCTGCCTCCTGGAGAATTAATCCGGTATTTCATGTCTCTCTGTTAAAAAAAAGCTGTTGTGTCGGATGGTGACGCCTCTGCCTCTGTTCCTCCGGTGGTGGAGGACGGGGAATATGAAATTTCTCGCATCCTTAACTCTAGACGGTATAGAGGTAGTTTGCAGTATCTTGTGGCTGGAAAGGTTTCGGACCCGAGGATAACTCTTGGGTGAGGTCAGATGATGTTTCCGCGTCCAGACTTGTCAGAGCATTTCACAGGAGATTTCCTGATAAGCCTGGTCCTAGGGGATCCGGAGGATCCTCTTAGAAGGGGGGGTACTGTTAGAACCTTGCTCTTAGGTTTTTTCCTTTGCTGGTCACATGACCTTGTTGGCCTATTTAATCCTGCTCCGCCCTTCTGGCTTTGCTGGACTTCATTGTATAACTACTTTCTAGCTAGCCTGTGCTCTGTATCTAACTCTGTTAGTTTGCTTGGTCTACGGACCTCAGTGTTCTATATATTTTGTTTGTTTGTCTGTCTGCTACTATTTCTGTTAGGAGGTGTCCCATTTTCCTCCCAGTCCTTAGTACTTGTAGGGATTCCTTCCCCACATCTATAGGTCTCCGTACAGACTAGCTTAGGACTTTAGCAGGTCTGATCGCAGGATCAGGTCCCCTGTTACATCGTAGGGATAAAGCTGAGTTCTATCGTAGGGACAGATCTCCTCTCTTTCCTTAGCTCTGGTAGCAGAACATAACAAAGACTACTTAAGAAGGCTGTCTCACATTATTAAGCAGCCTACATTTTCTGCCAAAATGGGAAAGAAAAATGATGTGTCGGCTGCTGAGAAGCAACAAATTGTGGAGTGTTTAGGTCAAGGCATGACTACAATCAACATTGTGCGATGATCAGGATGAAGTGTCTTGGCAATCAAGAAGTATGTAGCTGATTCACAGTACACACGTGTGCGTGCTGATAAGGGCAAATTGAGGACTCTTTCCTACAGGCAATTACGTCAGGTTGAAAGAGCAGCGTAAAAAAAGCCTTGTCATAGCAGCAGACAAGTTTTTGAAGCTGCTTGTGCCTCCAACGTCCCCCGAACAACAAGATGCAGGGTCCTTCAGAGGTTTGCAGCTGTGCATACGCCATCCTGTCGACCTCCTCTATCCACTTCACACAAGCAGAAACGGCTCCAGTGGGCCAAACATTACATGAAGACTGATTTCAAAACTGTTTTGTTCATGGATGAGTGCCGTGCAGCGCTCGATGGTCCAGATGGATGGAGTGGAGGATGGCTGGTTGATGGACACCCCACGCAAACACGGCTACAGCGCCAACAAGGAGGAGGTGGAGTAATGTTTTGGGCTGGAATCATGTGGAGAGAGATTGTCGGCCCCTTTAGGATCCCTGAAGGCGCTAAAGATGAACTCCATAATGTATGTGGATTTTCTCAAACAGCACTTCCTGTCATGGTTCAAGAAGAAGAACCGTGTATTTCACAGCAAGATCATTTTTCTGCATGATAATGCACCATCTCATGCTGCACATAAAACATCTGCATCTCTGGCTGATATGGGCATAAAAGGGGACAAACTTATGGTGTGACCCCCATGCTCCCCTGACCTGTACCCCATTCAGAACCTTTGGAGCATCATTAAAAGGAGTGTCTATGATGGCGGGAGGCAGTTCACATCTAAGCAACAGCTCTGGGAGGGTATTCTGTCCTCATGCAAAACAATTGAAGCAGAAACCATCCAAAACCTGACAAATTCAATGGACGAGAGAGTTCAGAAGCTCCTTTCGAACAAGGGGTCCTATGTGAAAATGTAACATCACCTAGAATAAAGTTTTGAGTTGAAAACTGTTTGATTTCAGTTTCTAACAACCTGCTAATGCTTATAATTTCAAAAATGACCATTTTTTTGGTCTTTATTAAAATGAAAAGGTTGATCGAAAAGTTTGGGGGATCTAAGAGTGTGGCAACCCAGTAGTCATGATTACTTCGAATTCTGACAATATGAGGGTCATGCTGCAGGTAGTGCAGCAAGAAGGCACTTATGTGTCTTGCGCATCTCGGAGCCCCAAAATTATTTTCCGGGCTAGATGCAGCTAAAAATTATTATTAATTTTAAATCTGGTGAAGCTTTAGTATAGATGGCCTAATAGGATCAGTGCTGCATACTGCTACAAAGCCCAAATTATTTTCCAGTCAAGATACAGATAAACATGATTAGTAATTTTAAATCTGGTGGAGCTTATTATAGATGGCCTAATAGAATCAGTGCTGCACACTGCTACAAAGCCCAAATTATTTTCCAGCCAAGATACAGATAAACATGATTAGTAATTTGAAAGCTTAAAATGGTTGGTAGGGTGATTTTAACCAATCATCAAGCTTTTACTCTCCCCAGGATGACACAGGGGTAGAAAAGTCGTTTCTGATCCATGATTTGTTCATCTTTATGAACGTGAGTCTGTCTACATTATCAGTGGAGAGCCGCGTGCGCTTATCTGTCAGCACACCACCAGCAGCGCTGAACACACGTTCAGACAGAACGCTGGCTGCGGGGCATGACAAGATCTCCAAGGCGTAAGTGGCTAGCTCCGGCCAATTATCCAGATTGGAAGCCCAAAAAGAGCAAGGGTCCAGTGACACAGTCATGGCTTCAATGTTTACTTGGAGATACTTCTGTACCATCGTCTCTAGGCGTTGACTATGTGTCAGACTTCTTGTCTCCTGTGGCCTTGCAAAGGATGGGCTAAAAAAGTGGTGAAATGATTCCGCAAAATTGATGTTACCAGCAGATACTGTGGTTCTGTTACGGTTTGAGTGCTGAACACTTGACGGTCCCACGGTTGGCAAGTTGGAACTGTGAGATTCACTACGTGCACCACTGGTATTTTGTGGAAAAGCACATGTAAGATTCTGCAACAGTCTCTGCTGATACTCCTGCATGCGTGCATCCCTTTCTATGGCAGGAATAATTTCTGCAAATTTACTTTTGTACCGGGGATCTAACAGTGTGGCCACCCAGTAGTCAGGATTATTTCTAATTCTCACAATTCGAGGGTCATGTTGCAGGTAGTGCAGCAAGAAGGCACTCATGTGTGTTGCGCATCCAGGAGCACCAAGTCCCTGTTGTGTTGGTGGCGAGGTAACAATCATGCTTCCTTCCTCTGTCCTCTCCCCCCAACCTCGCACAACAGAAATGTGATCAAGGTCTCCCTCATCTGATGAGTCTTCCATCAGTTCGTCCTCCACTTCTTCCTAGGCTCCTGCACCTTCCTCACTAGTTTGGCTGCTACCATGCGCCCTGGTAAAACCATCTCCCCCACCCTCACATGCCTGCCGCCTTGGTGCTGCCGACCGTCTGGACCTTGCAGATGTTAGCCCTTCCGCATACAACTCCTCCTCCTCTACTTCCTCCACCTCCTCTTGTGCCACCACCTGACTCCGAATTCTGTTTAACATGTGCTCCAGCATGTAAATCACCGGAATAGTCATGCTGATAATGGCATCGTCAGCACTAAACATCTTCGTCGCCATTTCAAAACTGTGCAGAAGGGTGCATAGGTCCCTGATCTGAGACCACTCCTCCAGCGTGATTTGCCCCACCTCTGAATCTCGTTGGCCCAGGCTATACGTCAGAACGTATTGCACCAGGGCTTGTCGGTGCTGCCACAGTCGCTGCAACATGTGCAGAGTTGAATTCCACCGGGTAGGCACATCGCATTTTAGCCGGTGAAGTGGCAGGCCCAACGACTTCTGTAGAGATGTAAGTCGCTGAGCTGCGGGATGCGAACGGCGGAAGTGAGCACACAGCGACCGTGCCCTCTGCAGAAGGCCATCTAGTCTGCGATAGTGGGCTAAAAATTGCTGGACAACCAGGTTCAACACGTGAGCCATACAAGGCACGTGTGTGACATTGCCCCGGCGAAGGGCCGCACCCAGGTTTGCAGCATTGTCGCACACGGCCTTCCCTGGTTTCAGGTCCAGTGGAGACAACCATTCATGAAATTGGTTCTCCAGAGCTGACCACAACTCCTCAGCTGTGTGACTCACATTTCCCAGACATTTCAATGTAAAAACCGCCTGATGACGTTGAGCCCTACTGCCAGCATAGTAAGGAGGTGTGCAGGATCCCTTCTGCGCAGTTAGAAAGCTTGTGGCATGACCAGACAGGCTTTGGGTGCAGGTGGAAGACCGAGAGGAGGTTGAGGAGGCAGAAGCAGTGGAGGAACTTTGACATAAAGAGGATTGACGCACAACTCGTGGGGACGGCAACACTTGGACAGCAGCCCCTTGTCCTGCTGTCACCATAGTTACCCAGTGCCCAGTCAGCGACATGTAACGCCCCTGTCCATGCCTACTTGTCCAAGTGTCTGTGGTGAAATGCACCCTGTCACACACAGAGTTTCTCAAAGAAGCGGTGATGTTGTGTGCGACATGCTGGTGGAGCGCAGGCACACCTTTCTTTGAGAAGTAGTGCCGACTGGGCATCTGGTACTGGGGCACTGCGACGGACATAAGGTCTCGAAAATCCTCTGTGTCCACCAGGCGGAAAGGCAGCATTTCTGTAGCCAAGAGCTTGCAGATGGTGAAATTCAACCTCTTAGCTTTCTCATGGCTAGGAGGAAATGGTCTTTTACTTGTCCACATCTGAGGGACCGAGGGCTGGCTATTGTGCTTAGACGGGGTTGATAAGGGTGTCCCCGGCAAACTGCCGGTCTGTGAGGAAGATGCAGGCGGACATGTTAGGTTGCCTTGATCCAAAGGTGGTGCTATCGATGTCGGACAGCGCTCAACACCAGCTGGTGTTACCACCTCCAAAGAAAATGATGACCTGCCAATCACGCTGGCTGTTGCGGGTAAAGAGGTGGCAGGTCTGCGCCCCAAAACAGGTGTGACTGCTGTCCCCCCAGTCACAGAGGATGAAGAGGCCGTGGATGCACAAGATATGGCAGACGGTGGTTGGCCCGGCCGGCTAGGCCGCATTGTAGCACACTGAGCTTCCCACTGCAACTTATGCTTCATGTCCATGTGCCGGTTCATGCATGAAGTACTCAAACTATGTATTTTTTGGCCTCTACTTAGCTTTTGCTGACAAATGTTACAGATAACACGAGTTGGGTCATCTTTATCGATCTGAAAAAATGCCCAGGCTATGCAAGGCTTAGCACCCATGCGACCTGAAGAGCCACCACGACTTGTGGTGAGAGGCAGAGTTGTGTTTGAGGATGCAGTTGTTGACGTGCTTGCAGTACTACGTCTCTGTCCAGGAAGGCGCAACCTGACCTCGTCGTCACTAGCATCTTCCTCCACCTCCTCTGCTGACCTCATCTCTTGGCTGACTGTGGGTTGACAGTAAGTGGGATCTCCAACCTCATCATCATCACCCTGTGCGTTATCACACCCGTCGTCCTAAGAGCCAACCTGTTCCTGCCCTGACAAAAAACTAAAGTTGTCGCTCCAATCAGGTATTTGAGTCTTATCATCGTCTTCCTCATTGTCTCCACCAACAGGAGTTACAGTTTGGGAATGAGGGTCTACATTATGGTCAGAACCTTCTGCGTCTGGTCCTGGATCCGACTCATAAAGATTCTGGGCATCAGTGCAGATCATTTCCTCGTCTGGATTCACAGAAGCGCTGGAGTCGACCTCTGATTCCCAGGCTATAGTATGAGTAAACAGCTCTGCAGACTCAACCATCTGTTCTACCTCATACTCAGACGGGCAGCTGGAGATTTGGGAGCTGTGAGGAAGCAAGTGCGATTGGGGTGACACCTTTGAGGACTGGAGTATTTGTGATGTTGAAGTTGATGTGGAGGAGAGCCCACTTAAAGGAGCACTTGATATCCGTTGAAGCACCTGCTGTTTTTGTGCCTCATCTGGAATTTGTAGCGATTGGCGTGGCCGTAAGAAAGGGATCTTATCACATTGTCCGCTAAAAGAAGTAGACATTTTAGTTTGGCTGGAAGATGGTCTTTCTTCTGCAGATGTTACTGTTGCTTTAACACCTACCCCACGGACACAACCTTTTTTCCCCTTCCCAACACGCCTATTCCCCTTTCCACCAGCAGCAGGCCTTTTTCCACTCATTTTGGTGGTTAACTAATTCACAACTCTGGAGTTGTTCGCACAAAAAAACAATGGATGGGAACCGAGCAGAGCTGAGTGGCCAAACTGTGGTATTAGGCCAAAACTATTGGCTGGGTTAGATGCAGAAAAAAATTATATTCAATTTGCAACCTGATGGAGGTCTGTATAGATGGATTAATAGAACAAGTCCCACACACAGCTAGAAGCCCAATATTTTTTCAGAGGTAGATGCAGAAAAAAATATATTCAGTTTGCAACCTGATGGAGGTCAGTATAGATGGACTAATACAACAAGTCCCACACACAGCTAGAAGCCCAATATTTTTTCAGAGGTAGATGCAGAAAAAAATATATTCAGTTTGCAACCTGATGGAGGTCTGTATAGATGGATTAATAGAACAAGTCCCACACACAGCTAGAAGCCCAATATTTTTTCAGAGCTAGATGCAGAAAAAAATATATTCAGTTTGCAACCTGATGGAGGTCTGTATAGATGGATTAATAGAACAAGTCCCACACACAGCTAGAAGCCCAATATTTTTTCAGAGGTAGATGCAGAAAAAAATATATTCAGTTTGCAACCTGATGGAGGTCAGTATAGATGGACTAATACAACAAGTCCCACACACAGCTAGAAGCCCAATATTTTTTCAGAGGTAGATGCAGAAAAAAATATATTCAGTTTGCAACCTGATGGAGGTCAGTATAGATGGACTAATACAACAAGTCCCACACACAGCTAGAAGCCCAATATTTTTTCAGAGGTAGATGCAGAAAAAAATATATTCAGTTTGCAACCTGATGGAGGTCTGTATAGATGGATTAATAGAACAAGTCCCACACACAGCTAGAAGCCCAATATTTTTTCAGAGGTAGATGCAGAAAAAAATATATTCAGTTTGCAACCTGATGGAGGTCTGTATAGATGGATTAATAGAACAAGTCCCACACACAGCTAGAAGCCCAATATTTTTTCAGAGGTAGATGCAGAAAAAAATATATTCAGTTTGCAACCTGATGGAGGTCTGTATAGATGGATTAATAGAACAAGTCCCACACACAGCTAGAAGCCCAATATTTTTTCAGAGGTAGATGCAGAAAAAAATATATTCAGTTTGCAACCTGATGGAGGTCTGTATAGATGGATTAATAGAACAAGTCCCACACACAGCTAGAAGCCCAATATTTTTTCAGAGGTAGATGCAGAAAAAAATATATTCAGTTTGCAACCTGATGGAGGTCTGTATAGATGGATTAATAGAACAAGTCCCACACACAGCTAGAAGCCCAATATTTTTTCAGAGGTAGATGCAGAAAAAAATATATTCAGTTTGCAACCTGGTGGAGGTCTGTATAGATGGATTAATAGAACAAGTCCCACACACAGCTAGAAGCCCAATATTTTTTCAGAGCTAGATGCGGAAAAAAATTATATTCAATTTGCAACCTGATGGAGGTCAGTATAGATGGACTAATAGAATGATGCTATGCCCAAAAGATTTTACTTCACTAGGTGCAGTAAAAAAATTGGTATTCTATACACAGGTGGTATATCTTGCAACACAGATAGGCTACTCCACTGACTAACACACTCTGCAATAGGCCAAAAAGGATTAGCTTTGCTAGATTCAGCCAAATGCTGTGAAAAAAACTTGCACAGCACTGGCACAGACCTGCCTGGCAAAAACTGATAGGAACTGATGTAACCTAGTCCTGAAAAGGACTCCAATTACAATTAGTCTTTACTCCCACAACCTATCTATTTAAGAGCACAGACCTGCCTGATAAAAGTCATAGGAAATGCTGTAACCTAGTCCTTAAAAGGACTGCAATCACAACTATTCCCTACTCCCAAGCTATCTGTAGATTTGTGCGAAAATTGGCTTGAAATTAACAAGGTATAGCGCACACAGCAACAGCGGTGCCGTCTAACACGCAGCTGCAGCAGTGAGAAAATGGTGGCGATGGGGAAAATGGCTTGGTCTTATAGGGCAAGGACATGTGACATACACTGCCAATGACACATGCCCTTGCTTGTGTGAAAAAAAGCACTTCGCTCCGTGTGTGCGCTGCTGATAGGCTGACAGATTGCACCTCCCCACTGCAAATGCGGGAAAGAGAAAAAAAAATGGAGATCTTCATTGTTCCTGCAGAGATCCATCCCCTGCCCCTCCCCCCACCCCGCTGTACACTCAAACTGCGTATTAACATTAATTTTCATCATTACTGAGAAAAAATCCAGTTATGATTTTGGTGCACGAACAGTTATCGAACATAACCTCGAACAGCCAAATTTTTCTCAAATTGTTCGTGTTCGCCGAACGGCTCGAACACCGCCCAAAACAGCTCGAATTTGAGATTGGCGAACAGTTCGAGTAGAACAACGCTCATCTCTACTATTTACGTGGATAATGTGTGAATTATCTCCAGTAGACATTTCAGTCTACTTCATTTCTGGGAATACTCTTTTCCCTCAGTTGAGGGACATCACTTAGACCTTAGCCTCCCTTTTTTTCACTGTGCAATTTCCTCTTCCCCCATTTTTTTCTTCCTTTTTGCCTTATTTTCATTGCTTTGTGTTCCTCCCTTGCCACACCATTCTTATTTTTGATCTGGTACCTTGGTCATTTATTTGTTGTGGTTATATGCACTCTTATAAAAAAAAATTTTTTCACTAAGTCTGATACTATGTGTAACGGGTCTGGGAGGGGGAACCTCTGAGCAACTATACAAGGGGGCGGTCCTTGTAAGGAAGCGGGTGGCTCCCAGGGAAGACGGGCAGGTAATCACGGCAAGTGACAGGGACAGTCTCTGGGTAGAAGGGCAGGTAGTCATGGCAAGTGACAGAGACAGTCTCTGGGTAGAAGGGCAGGTAGTCACGGCAAGTGACAGGGACAGTCTCTGGGTAGAAGGACGGGTACTCACGGCAAGTGACAGGGACAGTCTCTGGACAGGCAGGTGGTCACGGCTAGTGAGGGCCGAGCCTCCAGGTAGGCTAGCAGGCAGGTAGCAGGTGAGCGCTCCTAGGTGAGCAGGCGAGAGTCTCTGGACAGGCAGGTGGTCACGGCAAGTGACGGCGGAGCCTCCAGGTAGGCTAGCAGGCAGGTAGCAGATGAGCGCTCCCAGGTGAGCGGGCAGGCTGGTCCATAGACAGACTGACAGGTGTCGGAAGGCAGACCGTCGGACCGCAGGCTTGCAAGCAGGTAAACGGATATCTGGCAGGTATCAAGCAGGAATCTGGCAGGTGACTGGCAGGTAACAGGCAGGAATCTGGCAGGTAACTGGAAACGGGACCTGAGGGCTGAAGCAGAGTGAAGACTTTGCAACAACATTGCTCGGGCACCTCCATTTTGGAGGAGGTGCCTTATATATGGTGAAGTCCTCCGGCCATTGGCCGGGGACTCCTTAGGACGGCGTGCGCGGCCCCCTTAAGAGAGGGGGAGTGCGCGCGCGCGCGCCCTAAGCACCGTGGCCTGGAAGCAGCGCGTGCTGCCAGCAGAGCGGGAGGAAGACGCCGGGCACAGAGCGGAGAGGTGAGGGGAACAGCGTCCCTGCCTAGCAGGAGGCAGGGACGCCGACGCTACAGTACCCCCCCCTTTAGGCCCCCCCTTTTTTAGGCCAGAGAGAAATTTATCAAGGATGAGAGGGGCATAGATGTTCTCCCGGGGCTCCCACGTTCTCTCCTCAGGACCAAACCCCTTCCAATCTACCAGAAAAAAGGTTTTTCCTCTTACCCTTTTGGTGGCCAGAATGTTCTTTACCTCAAACTCGTTCTCAGCGGAAACCGGAGCAGGAGGTGACGCGCCCCCTGGGACATATTCCTTTTTGAGGGGAATACCCGGCACCGGATCAGATGGGGGGTTGTAGTCTCCGAGCGGCTGTGACCCGGCCCCGTGCCCAGGGCGTCAAGCTCAGTGTTATGTGGCAGTCCTACAGATGTTATAAGTTCTTAATGTCGACTACGCCACCCGTTGTGATGCGGTCACTGTGGCCGCCGCTGCAGCAGGGTCCGCTGAGGCTGATGGTGGGTGCGCAGCTTGGTGGGATAACCCCCAACGGGAGGGGTATAGCCTCAGAGGGGACAGGCGCAGAGGATGGGGGTTGTGGTGGTGTAGTGCAGACGGCAGTGAAGACAGAGTCGGGTTGTGCAGTTAAGGGTGTTTACTTACTGCAGATGTTGTGCTGGTCACTCCAGCTGCTAGTGACCACCCGAGCCGTGCTGCGTCCACCAGGTCCTGGATCCAGCCAACCCCCAAACAAGTCCGGAGCGTGGCCCTGAGCTCTCTTTCTGTCCCGTTCTCTGGCCGTCCCCACCAGTGATCCACCTAGGTCCAGCTCCCTCGGGCCTTCTGTTGGGACACCCTTGGCCCTGGGTTCCCTGACCCTTCATGTGGTGTGCCTTCGGGGTGGATGTGATGGGTGGCCGTGGCAGATGCTGCCCACGGCCTCCGGTCTCTGGCTAGGGTGTGTTTTCTGCCCCCACCAGCTTGGGTTCCGGTACCCTGTGCCGACTCCTCACCCGGTGCTTTAATTTGGGTTCTTGGGTCCTCTCTGTTCTCCCCTCTGGGTACTCCTTCTCTGCTCCTCTCTCACTCAGGGTCTCTCTCTTGCTGCAGGCTGACTTCCTCTCTGCTTGCTGTCTGCTCCTCTGCAGCTGTCTTGCTGTCTCCAACTGACTTGTTCTCTGCATCTGACCCTGATCTTAGTTGGTGCCCACCTTATATACACCCTCTATGTGTGAGCTCAGGTGACCAGCACCCAATGAGCTCCTATCTTTACCCAGGCTGCTCCCCCTATCTGCCCCTACACTACTTGGGATGTACCACCCCCCTCCCACTCCAGCCAGGAACAGACTCGGTCGTACCTGCACATTTCTAAGTGGGAGTACCGTCGGCCTGTTCCTCGGAAATGGGATGTGTGTAGTGCATGCAGCTGACTGAGCTCAGTTCCACTCTCCATCCTTGCCCGGGAGTGGAATATCACACCTCTGGGTTGAGGTGCAATACTCCTGTAGCAGCCGAATCCTCAGGGTGCTACATTCCCCCCTGGTAAATCACAGCACGTCCTCGGGCTGTAAGACATAAAACACCAAACATACATTTTTTTTTTTTATAAACATAAACATATAAAACATCATATAAAACTTTTAATATAAACATTCTCGTAGTCGTTTCTTGTTTAAGGTTCCTCCTCCGGACACTGTGCAACGTGTGTCCGGGAAAAGTGCGACAGTCTCTTAGAAAAACTGGTTTTCCTATAAAACCGGTAGGGGGCGCTTTAGGACGCGCAACTATATACAGGGGAAGTTGGCCGCTCTCAGTCCTCGGCCAGGTAGAGGGAAGGGAATGGCTGCTCACAGTCCTCAGCCTGTGGGATTAAGGGGGTTAACGGGTAAACAGTTCACTTAGCTGGTCCCAACGGGGACTATATATATGTATCAACAGTTTCTTTATACCCCGGTCGGGTAACTATTTACATCTACTGCTCTGCCGCACTCAACGGCGTCTTCCTCCTGCTCTTTGCTTACAGCTGGTTGTTACTTCAGACCCGTCCGGGTCCTCTTGCTCCTCCTCCTCGCACCGCAACTCCTCCTCCGTCAGGCGGTGTACGTGGAGGGCATAAGGTCCTTTGGCACACTTGTGCCGGGTGAAGGTGACCTCGTCTCCGATGTAGAGGTCACGACCTCTGTGCCCCTCCGGCAGATGGGACTCCACGTCTCTGCGCGTGACAAAGACGTCGCCGGGGGTGTTGTTGTCTCGGATGAAGCCCCACCCATGCTGCTGGTTGAACTTGATCACTGTCCCGATGGTGCGGGGACAATGCGCTGCACGGGGGTCCCTCCTGGTCCGGCTCTTCTGCTCGGCGCTCCTTATTTGGGCCTGTTGTTCCCGGACCCGCCTCTCTCTCCGCTCCCTCGCGAACTCTTCGAGCTGCTGTCGGCAACACTCAGCGCGCTCTGCTGCAGCTGCCCTAGTTTCCTGAGTGAACCCCATTAGATCTTCTCCGGTGGGGTCCCACTCAAACTGTGCTTCCGCTAGCGGGGGCGAGATCCGTGCCACGGGCTTCGGAGCCGGAATCAGGGGTTCATCCAGGGGTCTTAGTTTCTGCTGCCGTTCCAGCTCATGGTATCCTTCGGGCCAGATGAAGGGCCGCCCGTCCGGCCATGTGAGCTGGCTGAACAAGTCCTCCCCCAGGTGTGGCACCCTTGGTTTTACGGGCGCGGGCGCGGTGGTGGTGGCGCCCGGATTGCCCAGGCCTTGCGGCCAGGCCTGGGGCACCTGGAAGGTGAAGGGCACCGTTAGGACGGCGGCGCCCTGGGCTACCTGGCCTTGCGGCCAGGCCGGAGGCTCCGCGGAGGTAGGGGGCGCTGTTGGTGATGCGGCGCCCGGGGGTACTAGGCCTTGCGACCAGGCTGGTGGTATTTCCTGCTTTGTCACGCTCCGGGTCGAGGCGCGTGACGTCACAGGGGTCGCTGCGGCGGCTTCCGGTCGGGGCCTAGTCCATAGCGGTGACATGGCGGCTACGGGCACAGCAGGGGGACTTTCGGGCTCTGCGACGGGGAGCTGGGGCAGGTAAGGGGTGTCACGGCTTGGGGTATAGGCGTCCCCTTTACCTGCCTCCATGCGTTCGGCTCCCTTCTCGGCGCCGTCTCCGGCCTTGGGTCCTCCCGCGCCATCCTCAGAGGCGGTCTCCTTCCTCATCTCGGCTGGCGTGCTCCGGGTCTTGGTTTCAGCTTGCGTCTTGGTTTCAGCTTGCTGGGCCATCTCCCGGCTCCACTCCGCCAATATCTCGCGCTGTACCCGGGCCATCCTCCGTGCGAGGCCCTCCAGGGCAGTCTGCGCACACTCCCGGTCTCGGGGGAGCTGTGCAAGGACCTCCACTAGGCCTAGTGGGGTCGTGGTGTCTAGCAGGCTCCTGACCAACGGGTCGGTGCTGCTCTGCTCTTCTTCCAGCAGGCTCCTGGCCAGCGGGCCGGTGCTGCTCTGCTCTTCTTCCAGCAGGCTCCTGGCCAGCGGGCCGGTGCTGCTCTGCTCTCCTTCCTCGGTCTTTAGCAGACTCCTGGCCAGCGGGCCGGTGCTGTTCTGCTTTCTCTCCATATCCGGGTAAACTTCTCCGCTACTCCTCGTTAGACTTCTTGCCTCCGGGTGCGCTCGCTCCAGACTGCTCCAGGCGGCACCCATCTTCGCTCTTTTCTTTCGTCTCCTCCCACTTCGAGGGCGGTCCCGGGGCAACTCGGTGACTGTCAGCTCCAGGGGTAGTTCTTTCACGCTGACAGACACCTCCAGCATCACAGTCTCTGTTGGTGGGGGCGGTTTCCACTTTTGGCGCCATTTTCTGTCCTGGCCCACGATGGGAGGTGGCCTCTTGCCCTCCTTTGGCACGCCCATAATGGCGTCCGCTGCTCTTCCAAGGCGGGAAATCTGCGGTTTTGGCGGGAAGCGTCGCCCAGTGGCGGGAAACTCTGCAGATGGCGGGAACAAGCTGGAAATGGCGGACAATCGGCGGGAAACGACTTGTGATGGGGTCCGATGGCGTGGACCCTCCGGAACCGGCGGGAGACTTCTTTCTGAGGTAAACTTGCACTTTTCTTCAGGCACGCAGTACCCGGGTGTTGTGGGCACGTAATCCTGCCGACTACGCCAAAGTTGACGCGCCCCCTGGGACATATTCCTTTTTGAGGGGAATACCCGGCACCGGATCAGATGGGGGGTTGTAGTCTCCGAGCGGCTGTGACCCGGCCCCGTGCCCAGGGCGTCAAGCTCAGTGTTATGTGGCAGTCCTACAGATGTTATAAGTTCTTAATGTCGACTACGCCACCCGTTGTGATGCGGTCACTGTGGCCGCCGCTGCAGCAGGGTCCGCTGAGGCTGATGGTGGGTGCGCAGCTTGGTGGGATAACCCCCAACGGGAGGGGTATAGCCTCAGAGGGGACAGGCGCAGAGGATGGGGGTTGTGGTGGTGTAGTGCAGACGGCAGTGAAGACAGAGTCGGGTTGTGCAGTTAAGGGTGTTTACTTACTGCAGATGTTGTGCTGGTCACTCCAGCTGCTAGTGACCACCCGAGCCGTGCTGCGTCCACCAGGTCCTGGATCCAGCCAACCCCCAAACAAGTCCGGAGCGTGGCCCTGAGCTCTCTTTCTGTCCCGTTCTCTGGCCGTCCCCACCAGTGATCCACCTAGGTCCAGCTCCCTCGGGCCTTCTGTTGGGACACCCTTGGCCCTGGGTTCCCTGACCCTTCATGTGGTGTGCCTTCGGGGTGGATGTGATGGGTGGCCGTGGCAGATGCTGCCCACGGCCTCCGGTCTCTGGCTAGGGTGTGTTTTCTGCCCCCACCAGCTTGGGTTCCGGTACCCTGTGCCGACTCCTCACCCGGTGCTTTAATTTGGGTTCTTGGGTCCTCTCTGTTCTCCCCTCTGGGTACTCCTTCTCTGCTCCTCTCTCACTCAGGGTCTCTCTCTTGCTGCAGGCTGACTTCCTCTCTGCTTGCTGTCTGCTCCTCTGCAGCTGTCTTGCTGTCTCCAACTGACTTGTTCTCTGCATCTGACCCTGATCTTAGTTGGTGCCCACCTTATATACACCCTCTATGTGTGAGCTCAGGTGACCAGCACCCAATGAGCTCCTATCTTTACCCAGGCTGCTCCCCCTATCTGCCCCTACACTACTTGGGATGTACCACCCCCCTCCCACTCCAGCCAGGAACAGACTCGGTCGTACCTGCACATTTCTAAGTGGGAGTACCGTCGGCCTGTTCCTCGGAAATGGGATGTGTGTAGTGCATGCAGCTGACTGAGCTCAGTTCCACTCTCCATCCTTGCCCGGGAGTGGAATATCACACCTCTGGGTTGAGGTGCAATACTCCTGTAGCAGCCGAATCCTCAGGGTGCTACAGAGGCGTACCTGTAGACTTGGAAAAAGAGTTAAGTACCACGGGTTTGAGGAGAGATACATGGAAGGAGTTAGGGATCCGTAAGTTGGCCGGGAGTTTTAATTTATAGGCCACCGGGTTGATCTGTTTGATAACTTACAGTGGGCCAATGAACCGAGGCCCTAACTTGTAGGAGGGAATCTTGAGCCGGACATATTTGGACGAGAGCCAGACTTTATCTCCAGGACGGAATTGTGGAGGATCCAGGCGTTTCTTGTCAGCGTGTTTTTTCATCCGTTCGGACGACTGAAGGAGTGCGGATTGGGTACTCTCCCAAATGGAGGAGAATTCGCGAACGAGAGATTCCACAGCCGGATTGTCCACCGAGGTGGAGACGGGAAATGGGATCCGAGGATGCTGACCGAAGACTACAAAAAACGGGGATTTGGAGGAAGATTCGCTGTCGTGATTATTGTAAGAGAACTCGGCCCATGGTAGGAGATCCACCCAGTCCGAATGGTGGGCATTAACGAAGTGCCGGAGGTAACTGGTCAGGTTCTGATTGATCCGCTCCACTTGACCATTGGACTGTGGATGGTAAGCGGAGGAGAAGTGCAGAGTGACGTCAAGCAACTTACATGTGGCTCTCCAGAAGCGTGAGGTGAACTGAACCCCACGATCTGACACGATGTGGAGGGGCAGGCCATGGAGACGGAAGATGTGGCGGATAAAGTCTTTAGCCAGTTCGGGTGCAGACGGGAGACCCGGCAGGGGAATGAAGTGCGCCATCTTGGAGAAGCGATCAGCGACCACCCAAATGACCGTACAACCGGCAGAGACAGGAAGATCCGTTATAAAGTCCATAGCAATATGCTGCCACGGGGCAGCAGGTACTGGAAGAGGAAGAAGGCGACCGGCTGGCAGGTGTCTCGGAACTTTGTTGCGGGCGCAGGACACACAGGCAGAAACAAAGTCTATTACATCCTTGTGCAGGGTAGGCCACCAGTAATGCCGGGTAATGAGCTGGAGGGTCTTTTTCTGACCGGCGTGGCCAGCTAGCTTAGACGAGTGACCCCAGTGTAGGACCTTCTTCCGATCAGGTACAGTTACAAACGTCTTACCGGGAGGGAGACGATTTAGATTCACGGGAGCCACTTGCATTACTCTGGCGGGATCAATGATGTGCTTAGGTTCCTCCTCTAGATCAGATACCAGGAAGGATCGGGACAAGGCGTCAGCTTTGATGTTTTTGTCTGCCGGGCGAAAATGAAGAACAAAATCAAAGCGGGCAAAAAACAAGGACCACCGGGCTTGGCGCGGGTTAAGTCTCTGGGCGCTCTGAAGGTAAGCCAAGTTCTTGTCGTCCGTGTAAATTATTACCGGGTGAAGAGCCCCCTCGAGCAGGTAACGCCACTCCTCCAGTGCCAGCTTAATGGCTAACAATTCACGGTCTCCAATAGAATAGTTGCGCTCAGAAGAGGAGAAGAGTTTGGAGAAAAAACCGCAGGTTACCATTCTTCCGGAAGATGACTTTTGGGTAAGTACCGCCCCGGCTCCGGAGGAGGAAGCGTCAACTTCTAGGAAGAATTGTTTGTTGCCGTCCGGACGATGCAGCACCGGGGCGGAGGAGAAGGCCTGTTTTAAGGAAAGAAAGGCCTCCTCAGCTTCGGGCGGCCATCTTCTGGGATTAGTACCCTTACGGGTGAGCGCAGGGATAGGGGCAGTCCGGGAAGAGAAGTGCGGTATGAAGAGGCGGTAATAGTTGGCGAAGCCCAGGAACTGCTGAATAGCCTTCAACCCCTCTGGTTGGGGCCACTTCTGGATGGCAGACAGTTTCTCAGGATCCATTTGTAGGCCGGTCTGAGAGATTATGTAGCCCAGAAATGGAAGAGAGGTCTGCTCAAAGATGCACTTCTCATATTTAGCGTAGAAGTGGTTCTGCCTGAGCCTGAGCAGGACCTGACGAACATCCCTCCGGTGAGTAGGAAGGTCCGGAGAGAAGACCAAGGTGTCGTCCAGGTACACCACCACGCAGGAGTAGAGAAGGTCACGGAAGATGTCATTGACCAACTCTTGAAAGACGGCAGGAGCGTTACAGAGACCGAAAGGCATTACAAGGTACTCATAGTGGCCGTCCCTGTTATGTTCTGCTACCAGAGCTAAGGAAAGAGAGGAGATCTGTCCCTACGATAGAACTCAGCTAGATCCCTACGATGTAACAGGGAACCTGATCCTGCGATCAGACCTGCTAAAGTCCTCAGCTAGTCTGTACGGAGACCTATAGATGTGGGGAAGGAATCCCTACAAGTACTAGGGACTGGGAGCAAAATTGACACCTCCTAACAGAAATAGTAGCAGACAGACGAACAAACAAAATATATAGAGCACAGAGGTCCGAAGACCAAGCAAACTAACAGAGTTAGATACAGAGCACAGGCTAGCTAAAGAGTAGTAATACAATGAAGTCCAGCAAAGCCAGAAGGGCGGAGCAGGACTAAATAGGCCAACAAGGTCATGTGACCAGCAATAGAAAAAACCTAAGAGCAAGGTTCTAACAGTCCCGGGTGTTGAATGCCGTCTTCCACTCATCCCCCTGACGGATACGGACCAGGTTATACGCCCCACGGAGATCCAGTTTGGTGAAGATTCTAGCCCCCCTCAGGCGGTCAAATAATTCAGGAATGAGCGGGAGGGGGTATTTATTCTTCACTGTAATCTGGTTAAGGCCTCTATAATCTATACATGGACGGAGTGAGCCGTCCTTCTTTTTGACGAAGAAGAAGCCTGCTCCCGCCGGGGAGGTAGATTTCCGGATAAATCCCCGGGCCAGATTCTCCTCAATATATTCTGACATGGACCGGGTCTCCGCTGCGGACAAAGGGTAGATACGCCCACGGGGAGGAGTAGAGCCGGGTATCAGGTCAATTGGACAATCGTATGGTCTATGAGGGGGTAATGTCTCTGCTTCTTTTTTATTGAAGACATCCGCATAAGACCAATAGGGAACCGGTAGACTGACTGGGGTAGGAGAAGGACGAGCAGGATGAACGGGAACTAGACAAGTCCTATGGCAGTCCAGTCCCCAGCGAAGGACTTCTCCGGTCTGCCAGTCAAGCACGGGTGCATGTTTCTGGAGCCAAGGTAGGCCTAACAAGAGTGCGTGAGAGAGTCCAGGCAGAACATGAAAGGAGATGCTCTCAGAATGCAGCATTCCCACCTGCAGAGTTATGGATTCGGTGATGAGTTGGATGGGATGTGGTAAGAGGCCCCCATCCACGGCGGCGACAGATAAAGGTACGGCCAGAGGTTTGGTGGGAATGCGGTATTTCTCTACCAGAGACTGAGAAATGAGATTTCCAGCGGCTCCTGAGTCAAGTTGAGCCAGTTCGAAATAGCGGTTCTCTCCGCAGGTGATAGAGACTGACAGCATCAGAGATGGAAAGGGTTTACTTTTGTCTAGGGCGACCTCTCTGAGCGATCCTAGACACAGGCGTTTCCCGACCTCTCTGGGCAGAAACGGATCCGGTGCTCCTTACTGCCACAGTAGAAGCAGCTCCCCTCGGCACGGCGTAAGTCTTGACGGGTTTTGACCATCTTGGTCTGGTCGACCTGCATAGGCTCAGGTGAGTGTGCCTGGGGAGTAACGGAGGGAGTGACGGGTTTCTGGAAGGTGGGGGCTAGACGTGGAAACCTCCTCTCACGGGTGACCTCTTTGGCGCGCTCCTGGAATCGGATGTCAATCCGGGTGGCAAGTGTTATTAAGTCGTCGAGAGTGGAAGGAATGTCCCGACCGGCGAGTTCATCTTTAATACGGCCGGACAGACCCTCCCAGAAGACAGACACCAGAGCGTCGTTATCCCAGGCCAGCTCCGAAGCAAGGGTATGGAACCGTATGGCATATTGGCCCACGGTGAGATCTCCTTGACGGAGGCGTAGCAGAGACGATGCGGATGAGGTCTTCCGTCCGGGTTCGTCGAAGACTTTCCGGAAAGCCGTGAGAAAGGCTGGCAGGTCAGACACCAGGGGATCTCCTCTCTCCCACAGAGGATTTAGCCAAGCCAGAGCCTCCCCCGTGAGGTGGGACATGATAAAGGCTACTTTGAACCGGTCGGAGATAAACTGGTGGGACAAGAGTTTAAAGTGAAGCCCCGAGCTTGAGCGGAGTCACCTCCGAAACGAGGAGGTGCAGAAAACCGGGGTCCGGGACAGGATACCATGGTATTGGTGGGCAGCGGCGCTGCCGGGTTGCAAGTCATGACACTAGCGGTGGTTGCAGGTGGAGCAGACAGAGTGTCCAGGCGAGAGTTGACACTCCGCAGGTGACTCAGGATGGACTCCTGTTGGGACCTCTGACGGGACAGTTCATGACATAGGTCCGAGAGCGAGGGAGCTTGGGTGCCACCGGATTCCATGGCCCGAGCAAACTGTAACGGGTCTGGGAGGCGGAACCTCTGAGCAACTATACAAGGGGGCGTTCCTTGTAAGGAAGCGGGTGGCTCCCAGGGAAGACGGGCAGGTAATCACAGCAAGTGACAGGGACAGTCTCTGGGTAGAAGGGCAGGTAGTCACGGCAAGTGACAGGGACAGTCTCTGGGTAGAAGGGCAGGTAGTCACGGCAAGTGACAGGGACAGTCTCTGGGTAGAAGGACGGGTACTCACGGCAAGTGACAGGGACAGTCTCTGGACAGGCAGGTGGTCACGGCTAGTGATGACCGAGCCTCCAGGTAGGCTAGCAGGCAGGTAGCAGGTGAGCGCTCCCAGGTGAGCAGACAAGAGTCTCTGGACAGGCAGGGGGTCACGGCAAGTGTCGGCGGAGCCTCCAGGTAGGCTAGCAGGCAGGTAGCAGATGAGCGCTCCCAGGTGAGCGGGCAGGCTGGTCCATAGACAGACTGACAGGTGTCGGAAGGCAGACCGTCGGACCGCAGGCTTGCAAGCAGGTAAACGGATATCTGGCAGGTATCAAGCAGGAATCTGGCAGGTGACTGGCAGGTAACAGGCAGGAATCTGGCAGGTGACTGGCAGGTAACAGGCAGGAATCTGGCAGGTGACTGGCAGGTGACTGGCAGGTAACTGGAAACGGGACCTGAGGGCTGAAGCAGAGTGAAGGCTTTGCAACAACATTGCTCGGGCACCTCCATTTTGGAGGAGGTGCCTTATATATGGTGAAGTCCTCCGGCCATTGGCCGGGGACTCCTTAGGACGGTGCGCGCGGCCCCTTTAAGAGAGGGGGAGCGCGCGCGCGCCCTAAGCACCGTGGCCGGGAAGCAGCGCGCGCTGCCAGCAGAGCGGGAGGAAGACGCCGGGCACAGAGCGGAGAGGTGAGGGGAACAGCGTCCCTGCCTAGCAGGAGGCAGGGACGCCGACGCTACACTATGGTTTTCACTATATGATCTGTTGATATGGAAGTGTATATCTTTTTCAGCACACTGATGAAGGTCTGATACAGACAAACTTTGGATTGCTATTCTACATTAAAAAAAAATCATCTTCATCCAAGTTTTTTATACTTCATTTTATGGGGACAGAATCTTATTTGGGCACCTACTGACCAGAAATGTCGTAGTCACCCTCTTAATTTATGCCACTACAGTGCCCCCCCACCCAGTATGATTCCTTGAGTAATCCCTCGCACACTATGATGCACCCACGAAGCATGACCACTCTAGTCATCTCCAACACAGTATGATGAACCCACACCATATGATGTTCCCACCCCTAATAAGGACACCCACCTCCCCCCACACAAGTCCCCTACCGTTACCCCCACCACACACACAGTATGATGGTGCACTGTGACCTCCTAAACACAGTATTAAGACCCACTGTAACGCCCCCATTACAGTATAATTGGTTTAACAGTCTCTCTACACTCAGTATGATGTCTCCATAGTTCCCCCACAAGTACTGATTGACAAAAAAATTTAAATGACTTAACTAGACCCATTCCCCTGATGTACTGATCTGTGCATCTTTGCTCTACTGCTGCACAAGCTGAATAATGAAGTAGGTGTAACAACATTTTATTCAACTGTATCTGCATCCACCGGGAATCCAGTCCACATTTGGTGCAGAAGGAAACCAATGTGTGAGGACCTGGCCACTTACTAAATTCTTTTCCTGCACTGAGCACCCATTTTCGTCAATCTTAACTTTGTGTTTTGTTAGAAATTTGCTTGCTGTATTTTGTTAGTGATTTGTTTGCTCATCAGTTCAACCTCAGGTATCTATTCCATTCAGTGACCATTAGTGTTGAGCGATACCTTCCGATATCGGGAAATATCGGATCGGATTGGATCGGACCGATACCGAAAAAGTATCTGATATCGCCGATTCCGATACCGGAAACCAATGCAAGTCAATGGGACAGAAATATCGGAATGAAAATAAACCCTTTCTTTCCTTGTAGGTTAATTCTACATGAAGGAAAACAACTAAGAATAATGTAGAATGTATTGGGGGAGGTGGGGGAGACAATAAAGGCATAGAGGTTTAGCCCAATCAAATGGAATAGCAGGAATTAATATTTTTTTTAAGACGTTCTGAGTTACGGAAATATTGACTATGTTAAGTATTTTTATATTTTGTCAGATATTTATGTTTCACTACTTCCATGCTCTTCACCTTCTTTTTTACTTCTCCCACACTTTCTCCTTCATCATCCTCAGCATCTTTTTCATCCTCTTCTTCTTCACCTTCTTCATCTTCTTCTTCTTCACCTTCTTTGTATTATTCTTTTTTTTACATTCTTCATATTCTACTTCTTCATCTTCTTCATATTCTTCTTCTTCATCATATTCTTATTTGTGACAGGCATTCCTGTAGTTGTTATCTATAAAAGGTTGGACATTACACCTTTCGTTCTGCCCGTCACAAAAGATTTACAACAGGATTTGTCCGCTTTCAGTTTGGCCTGCAGCAGCAGGTCTTTTCCAGGGGCACCACGAGGAGGAACGGACTCACCCCCATACACTGCTTAGTCATCTTCTGCTTATAATTTAGATATTATCTTTTGCTCTGATTTTTAGTCTTATGCTTAATGTTCTTCCGCTTTTTGTTCTGCAGCTTCTTGCATTTCTGCTTCTTGGTTTTCTGTCTCTTGTTCTTCTGTATCTTGGTGCTTGTCTTCTCTTCTTTGTCCTCTTGGTCAACTTCTTCAGGGTCATCTTCTTGGTCTTCTTCGGGGTGGTCTTCAGGGTCGTCGTCTTCGGGGGTCCTCGTCTTCGGGGTCCTCGTCTTCTTCAGGTTGGTCTTCTGGGTCCTCGTCTTCGGGGTCCTCGTCTTCTTCGGAGTGGTCTCAGGGTCCTCGTCTTCTTCGGGGTGGGCTTCAGGGTCCTCGTCTTCTTCGGGGTGGTCTTCAGGGTCCTCGTCTTCAGGGTCGTTGTCTTCAGGGTCCTCGTCTTCTTAGGGTTGGTCTTCAGGGTCCTCGTCTTCAGGGTCCTCGTCAGGAAGATCCAGAGTGATTACCAAGAACCATTTCAAAAAGCTTGAACTTGGAAATGTAGCAGAAGGTACAAGAAAGCTGAGGAACTACCGAGAACCAGCTGACGGTACTGGAACCCGGATGGGTAGCAGAAGGTACAAGAGCCAATGGAACTGCCGAAGACCAGCTGACGGTACTGGAACTCGGTTACTAAGCAGGAGGTACCTGTGCCAGAAAGCACTACCAAGGACCAGCAGACGTTGGTGGAACTTGGATACCGAGAAGGAGGCACCTAATCCAAAGGCACTGCCGAGAACCAGCTGACGGTACTGGAACCCGGATGGGTAGCAGAAGGTACCCATGTAAAAAAAAGTTCAAGGCCGCGAGCCGGCCGCAGTTACCAAAACCCACAGTCCTACAGGGGGTGCTTGTCCTATTATCACTATGGAACCAGCCTTCATTGCCTGATCCCGCAGCCCACATAGGAGTCACCTAAACTGCAGGCACTACAGAGTCGGCTAACCCGACCGCAACACGACAGGACAACGCATTGGAGGCAAAGTGACGTTGACACTACCCGGAAACAGCTGGTGTGCTGGAACCAGGCTGGGCAGGAGGGAGTACCCGTGCCAAAGTCACTGCCGAGAACCAGCTGACGGTACTGGAACCCGGATGGGTAGTAGAAGGTACAAGAGCAAATTGAACTACCGAGGACCAGCTGATGGTACTGGAACCCGGATGGGTAGCAGAAGGTACAAGAGCCAATGGAACTGCCGAAGACCAGCTGACGGTGCTGGAACTCGGTTACTAAGCAGGAGGTACCTGTGCCAGAAAGCACTACCAAGAACCAGCAGACGTTGGTGGAACTTGGATACCGAGAAGGAGGCACCTAATCCAAAGGCACTGCCGAGAACCAGCTGACGGTACTGGAACCCGGATGGGTAGTAGAAGGTACAAGAGCAAATGGAACTACCGAGAACCAGCTGGCGGTGCTGGAACCCAGGGTAAATACTAAAAACAGAGTGGAGCCAGAGGTGTAATTGGAGCAATTTTTAAATCAGTAGTACAGTGGATGTGGACAAAGCAGGAGAATTTGCCGGACACACAGCAGGGGAACAGCTGACGTTACTGAACCCCAATAACACTGGAGCAAGCGTTGACTGTGCAGACGGCACTTCTGAGCAGCAACTAGCGGTATTGGAGCTCAGGGTAAATACTAAAAACAGAGGAGCCAGAGGTGTATTTGGAGGAGGTTTTAAATCAGTAGTACAGTGGATGTGGACAGAGCAGGAGAAATTGCCGTCCGCACAGCAGGGGAACAGCTGACGTTACTGAACCCCAATAACACGGCAGCAAGTGTTGACTGTGCAGACAGCACTTCCAAGCGCCAACTGGCGGTGTTGGAGCTCAGGGATAATACTGAAAACAGAGGAGCCAGAGGTGTATTTGGAGGAGGTTTTAAATCAGTAGTACAGGTGGCTGGGATGCTAGGAGGCAGCGATCATGCTATTACAGAATTTTGGATAACTAGAGGAGGAAGATGTTAGAACCTTGCTCTTAGGTTTTTTTTCCTTTGCTGGTCACATGACCTTGTTGGCCTATTTAATCCTGCTCCGCCCTTCTGGCTTTGCTGGACTTCATTGTATAACTACTTTCTAGCTAGCCTGTGCTCTGTATCTAACTCTGTTAGTTTGCTTGGTCTACGGACCTCTATGTTCTATATATTTTGTTTGTTCGTCTGTCTGCTACTATTTCTGTTAGGAGGTGTCCCATATTCCTCCCAGTCCTTAGTACTTGTAGGGATTCCTTCCCCACATCTATAGGTCTCCGTACAGACTAGCTTAGGACTTTAGCAGGTCTGATCGCAGGATCAGGTTCCCTGTTACATCGTAGGGATTCAGCTGAGTTCTATCGTAGGGACAGATCTCCTCTCTTTCCTTAGCTCTGGTAGCAGAACATAACAGTAAGTCCAGCCAGCAAATTCTCTAAGGAAAGATTTTTCTGTTCCATCATGGTGTCGGTTCAGGATTTGGCTAAACACCTGCAGGGACTCTCTCTGGAAGTGGCCGAGCTCCGTCAGCACGTGAGTAACTGTCCTGGAGCACATTTCTTGGAGCCTAAGGTATGTTTGCCGGATTTATTTTTTGGTGAACACTGAGAATTTTTTTCATTTAAAAATGCTTGCTTATTGTATTTTCGTTTGAGACCCAAGTCCTCTGGGGATGAATCCCAGCGCATAGGGTTCATAATGTCACTTTTGCGCAAAGAGCCTCAGGAGTGGGCCTTTTCTTTGCAACCTAGTGATACATGCTTCAGATCAGTGGATAGTTTTTTTTCTGCTTTGGGACTATTATATGATGATCCTGACCGTGTCGCATCAGCTGAGACTGAGTTGAGACGTTTGAAACAGGGATCAGGTAATGTGGAAAAATATTGTACTCATTTCCGTCGTTGGTCTACTCAAACAGGGTGGAACGATTCTGCTCTGAAAAGTCTATTTCTTGCTGGGCTCAATGAAAGGGTTAAAGACCTGCTAATTGCTTATCCTACACCTGAAGATTTGCAACAGGCTATGCAATTAGCTATACGGGTGGATAGGAGACTGCGTGCAAGGGTTAATGAGAGCAAATCCTCTGCTATGTCAGTTTCTGGTTATGAGAATGTGTGTACTAACAGTGGTGAACCGATGGAGATTGGATCGGTGGCACCTCGCTCTCAAGAAAAAGATCGTAGATTTTCTGAAGGCTTGTGTTTCTATTGCGGAAAATCTGGTCATTTGATTAAAGGCTGTGAGCTTCGTATGAAGAAAGAAAAAAAAATGGTCAGTCATGCCCGTATTGCCTGTTTAAATTCCAAGGGTGTATTTTTAGCTGCTTCCACGATTGCTCAGGAAAAATTAATGGAATTTCGGGTGTTTGTTGATTGTGGGTCTACTCTGAATGTTATTGATGGGGGATTCTTGGAAAGACTCAATTTAAAACCCGAACCTTTATCATCCCCCATTGCTGTGGTTTCTGTGGATGGTTCCCCTTTGAAGAATATTACTCTCAAGGTCTGTGAATTTCCTCTCACTATTAATTGTGTTCACCATGAGAAATTGGATATGGTAGTTTTGAATAACTTGCCTTCTCCAGTAATATTGGGATTGCCCTGGTTAAAATTTCACAATCCTGTACTGGATTGGTCTACCAGTGAAATTAAATCCTGGAGCCATAAATGTTATGACAAGTGTTGTAACGGGCGTATTGCAGCTTTGGATAGGGGAGAATTGCCTGTTCCTATTCAGGATTTTTGGAGAGTTTTTTCTGAGAAGGAATCGCAGGTTTTGCCTCCCCATAGAGACTATGATTGTTCTATTGAATTTGTCCCTGGAGCGACTCTTCCTAAAAGTCGTTTATTTAACCTTACTATTCCTGAGAGGAAGGCTTTGGAGGAATACATACAGACAAGTTTGGCCGCCGGTCACATTAGGCCCTCTAAGTCTCCTGTGGCGGTTGGATTTTTTTTTGTAAAAAAAAAAGGACGGCGGTTTACGTCCTTGTCTGGAATTTCGTGAGATTAACAAAATTACTGTACGCAATCCTTACCCACTGCCATTGATTCCTGATCTGTTTAACCAGTTAATGGGGGCCAAGTGGTTCTCTAAAATTGACCTTAAGGGGGCATACAATCTGTTGCGCATGAAGGAGGGTGACGAATGGAAGACTGCTTTTAACACTCCTGTGGGTCATTTTGAGAATCTCGTTATGCCTTTTGGTCTTACTAATGCTCCTGCATTTTTTCAGAATCTTATTAATGACATCCTTAGACCTTTGATCGGCAAAAATGTCGTTGTGTATTTGGATGACATTTTGATTTATTCGCCGGATCTGGAGTCTCATTGGCGGAGCGTACGTGAGGTATTACAGTTATTAATGGACAATTCGCTTTTTGCTAAGCTGGAGAAATGTGAGTTCGCTGTACAGAGAATTAGTTTTTTGGGTTACATTAACTCCAGCGAAGGTTTTGAGATGGACCCGGTTAAAGTTCAAGCTGTACAGGAATGGCCTAGGCCTATTGGTTTGAAATCGATACAGAGGTTTTTAGGTTTCGCCAATTATTACAGAAAATTCATAAAAAATTTTTCTAGTATTGTCAAACCTCTGACCGATCTCACCAGGAAAGGTGCTGATGCGGTTCAGTGGTCTTCTGAGGCCATTGAAGCTTTTGTGTATCTCAAGGAGAGGTTCACCTCTGCTCCCATCCTTATGCAGCCTGATGTGACTAAGCCGTTTTTGGTTGAGGTTGATGCTTCCTCTGTGGGGGTTGGCGCAGTATTGTCTCAGGATAACGGGGATGGATTACATCCCTGTGCCTTTTTTTCAAAAAAATTTTCGGAGACTGAACTGAATTACGATATTGGTAATCGGGAATTATTGGCTATTAAACTCGCATTTGAACACTGGCGCCACTTCTTGGAAGGTGCGGAATTTCCCGTTCAGGTTCTTACGGATCATAAAAATCTGATATATCTTGATGCTGCCAAGCGCCTGAATGCCCGTCAGGCTAGGTGGGCACTGTTTTTCTCGCGGTTTAATTTCTCCGTTACTTACATCCCTGGTACTAAGAATGTTAAGGCGGATGCCTTGTCTCGCAGTTTTTCTCCCATAGTCGGTGCTGAGAAAGAGGAGAACATTTTACAAGAAGGTGTTGTGATAGCTGCCTTGGACTCCGTTTTGGAAGATGAGATTCTTAAAGCACAGGAGAATACCCCATCTAACACTCCTCATGGGAGGTTGTTTGTGCCTGGGACCTTTAGGAGAGATTTGTTTGTTGAGTGTCACGAATCTCGGTTGGCAGGTCATCCCGGAATCTCTGAGACCAAGAGACTGGTGGGTCGCAGTTTTTGGTGGCCTGGATGGCAGAAGGAAGTCATTAAGTGGGTGCATCAATGTACTATATGTGCTAGATCTAAGTCCTCACATACTCCTGCTGCGGGGTTGCTTTGTCCTTTGGAGGTTCCCAGTGCTCCTTGGACACATTTGGCTATGGACTTTATAACTGACCTTCCCCCCTCTGAGGGTTTTACTGTCATCTGGGTGGTCGTGGACCGTTTTAGCAAGATGTGTCACTTGGTTCCCTTCATCAAACTGCCCTGCGCTAAAACTCTCGCTAAGGCCTTTGTCAAGGAAATTGTCAGACTTCATGGCGTTCCTACTGACATTGTTTCTGATAGGGGTCCTCAGTTCGTGGCTCGTTTTTGGCGTGCCTTTTGTGACAGGTTGGGAGTTCATTTGTCGTTCTCGTCCGGATATCATCCTGAATCTAATGGCCAGACAGAAAGGAAAAACCAGGATGTTGAGCAGTTCTTGCGTTGTTTTGTGGCAGACAATCAAGAGGGGTGGTCTGAGTTTCTGCCACTTGCTGAATTTGCTCTGAACAATCATACATCTTCTTCTGCTGGTTGTTCGCCTTTTTTTTGTTGTTCTGGGAGACATCCGTCGTTTGGGTCGTTCTCCAAGTTGGGATCTGCCGTGCCTGAGGAGGAGAATTTTTCCGGTGATTTGGAGAGAGTTTGGACGGATGTGCGTGGTAATCTTCAGGAGGCCAACAGAAAATCTAAAGACTACTTTGATAGGAAACGACAGGAGGTTTTGTTCGCTGTTGGTGACATGGTTTGGTTGTCCTCTAGGAATCTGCGGTTGAGGATTCCTTCTAAGAAATTGGGTCCCAAGTTTGTAGGGCCCTTTAAGGTGCTTCAGGTTGTCAACCAATCTGCTGTTAGGTTGGAGGTTCCTACCTCCTGGAGAATTAATCCGGTATTTCATGTCTCTCTGTTGAAAAAAGCTGTTGTATCGGATTGTGACGCCTCTGCCTCTGTTCCTCCGGTGGTGGAGGACGGGGAATATGAAATTTATCGCATCCTTAACTCTAGACGGTATAGAGGTAGTTTGCAGTATCTTGTGGCCTGGAAAGGTTTCGGACCCGAGGATAACTCTTGGGTGAGGTCGGATGATGTTTCCGCGTCCAGACTTATCAGAGCGTTTCACAGGAGATTTCCTGATAAGCCTGGTCCTAGGGGATCCGGAGGATCCTCTTAGAAGGGGGGGTACTGTTAGAACCTTGCTCTTAGGTTTTTTTTCCTTTGCTGGTCACATGACCTTGTTGGCCTATTTAATCCTGCTCCGCCCTTCTGGCTTTGCTGGACTTCATTGTATATCTACTTTCTAGCTAGCCTGTGCTCTGTATCTAACTCTGTTAGTTTGCTTGGTCTACGGACCTCTATGTTCTATATATTTTGTTTGTTCGTCTGTCTGCTACTATTTCTGTTAGGAGGTGTCCCATATTCCTCCCAGTCCTTAGTACTTGTAGGGATTCCTTCCCCACATCTATAGGTCTCCGTACAGACTAGCTTAGGACTTTAGCAGGTCTGATCGCAGGATCAGGTTCCCTGTTACATCGTAGGGATTCAGCTGAGTTCTATCGTAGGGACAGATCTCCTCTCTTTCCTTAGCTCTGGTAGCAGAACATAACAGAAGACATGTGAAGACTCAAACTTCAAGGTTAGATTTTAGAAAGGCAGATTTTAAGAGACTCAGAAAGAGAATAGGAGGGATCCAATGGCTGGATGTCCTTAAGGACAAAAATGTCCAGGAAGGATGGGAAATTTTTAAAAATGAGATTCTCAAAGCACAATCGTTAACAATCCCGAAAAGTAGGAAGAATGGGAAGCATTTAAGGAAACCAGGATGGATGAACACAGAACTTAAACACATGCTAAAAAGAAGGAAAGAAATGTTTATTAAATGGAAAGAGGGAGGCATATCTAAAGAAGATTATAATGCAGTCTGCAGATCCTGCAGGGCACGTATCAGGTTAGCTAAAGCTGACAATGAATTAAGGCTTGCAAGAGATGTCAAAAGCAATAAAAAAGGATTTTGGGGGTATGTCAAAAGTAAAAGAAAAGTCAAAGATGCTATAGGATTTTTACAGGATGAAAATGGAGAAATGGTAAGAGAGGATGTTGAGAAGGCCGAACTTTTTAATTCCTATTTTGCATCTGTTTTCTCTCAGAAAGAAAATGTAACATCAACTGATCTTCACTGTCCTTTTAAAGGAATAGAGGAATCCAAGTTATCTGTAAACAGAAAGATTGTGAGGGAATATTTAGCTAACATAAATGAGTTCAAGTCTCCAGGTCCAGATGAATTACACCCCAGAGTACTGAAGGAGATCATAGAAGAAATTTTAGAACCACTCTCCATAATCTTTGAAAATTCTTGGAGAACAGGAGAAGTCCCAGAAGACTGGAGAAGAGCAAATGTTGTTCCTATCTTCAAAAAGGGGAAGAAGGTGGACCCAGGGAACTATAGGCCGGTGAGTCTGACTTCTATACCAGGAAAGATCTTTGAACAAATTATTAAACAACATGTATGTAAGTACATGGATAAGAATGACGTGATTAACCAGAGTCAGCATGGGTTTGTAACTAACAAGTCATGTCAGACTAACTTAATTTCCTTCTATGACAGAATCACTGACTGGGTGGATCAGGGAAATGCTGTAGATATAGTATATCTTGACGTCAGCAAAGCATTTGACAAAGTATCTCACACCATCCTTATTGAAAAAATGACCAAGTATGCAATGGACCAGGCAACTGTTAGGTGGATTCATAACTGGCTTAGTGATCGGACTCAAAGGGTGGTTGTAAATGGCTTCACATCCAGCTGGATGAATGTCTCAAGTGGGGTACCACAGGGCTCCGTCCTGGGACCTGTATTGTTCAACATCTTTATCAATGATTTAGATGAAGGAATTGAGGGTAAACTGATTAAATTTGCTGATGACACAAAGCTAGGAGGGATAGCTAATACTAGAGAAGAGAGAGAGAGGATTCAAAAAGACCTAAATAAACTGGAGCAGTGGGCAGCAACCAACAGAATGGATTTTAACAGGGAAAAATGCAAAGTACTACATCTGGGCAATAAAAATAAAAAAAGCATATACAGAATGGGAGGAATAGAGCTAAGCAACAGTACATGTGAAAAAGACTTAGGTATACTAATAGATCATAGACTGAACATGAGTCAACAGTGTGATGCAGCAGCAAAAAAGGCAAATACAATTCTGGGATGTATTAACAGAAGCATACAGTCTAGATCACGTGAAGTCATTATCGGTCTTTACTCCTCTTTGGTCAGACCTCATCTGGAATACTGTGTCCAGTTTTGGGCACCACATTTTAAAAAAGACATAGACAAACTGGAGCAAGTTCAGAGAAGAGCGACCAGAATGGTGACTGGTCTGCAAACCATGTCCTATGAGGAACGGTTGCAGGATTTGGGAATGTTTAGCTTGCAAAAAAGAAGACTGAGAGGAGACTTAATAGCTGTCTACAAATATGTCAAGGGCTGTCACATTGTAGAAGGATCATCTTTATTCTCATTTGCACAAGGAAAGACTAGAAGCAATGGGATGAAACTAAAAGGGAGGAGACACAGATTAGATATTAGAAAAAACTTTTTGACAGTTAGGGTGATTAATGAGTGGAACAGGCTGCCACGAGAGGTGGTGAGTTCCCCTTCAATGGACGTCTTCAAACAGAGGCTGGACAGACATCTGTCTGAGATGATTTAGTGAATCCTGCTTTGAGTAGGGGGTTGGACCAGATGACCCAGGAGGTCCCTTCCAACTCTACCATTCTATAATTCTATGATTCTACAGTGGATGTGGACAGAGCAGGAGAAATTGCCGTCCGCACAGCAGGGGAACAGCTGACGTTACTGAACCCCAATAACACGGCAGCAAGTGTTGACTGTGCAGACGGCACTTCCGAGCGCCAACTGGCGGTGTTGGAGCTCAGGGATAATACTGAAAACAGAGGAGCCAGAGGTGTAATTGGAGCAACTTTAAAATCTGTAGTAGTGAGAATGTGGACAGAGCAGGAGAAATTGCCGTCCGCACAGCAGGGGAACAGCTGACGTTACTGAACCCCAATGACACGGCAGCAAGTGTTGACTGTGCAGACGGCACTTCCGAGCGCCAACTGGCGGTGTTGGAGCTCAGGGATAATACTGAAAACAGAGGAGCCAGAGGTGTAATTGGAGCAACTTTAAAATCTGTAGTAGTGAGAATGTGGACAGAGCAGGAGAAATTGCCGTCTGCACAGCAGGGGAACAGCTGACGTTACTGAACCCCAATGACACGGCAGCAAGTGTTGACTGTGCAGACGGCACTTCCGAGCGCCAACTGGCGGTGTTGGAGCTCAGGGATAATACTGAAAACAGAGGAGCCAGAGGTGTAATTGGAGCAACTTTAAAATCTGTAGTAGTGAGAATGTGGACAGAGCAGGAGAAATTGCCGTCCGCACAGCAGGGGAACAGCTGACGTTACTGAACCCCAATGACATGGCAGCAAGCGTTGACTGTGCAGACGGCACTTCCGAGCGCCAACTGGCGGTGTTGGAGCTCAGGGATAATACTGAAAACAGAGGAGCCAGAGGTGTATTTGGAGGAGGTTTTAAATCAGTAGTACAGTGGATGTGGACAGAAAGTGCCGTCCGCACAGCAGGGGAACAGCTGACGTTACTGAACCCCAATAACACGGCAGCAAGTGTTGACTGTGCAGATGGCACTTCCGAGCGCCAACTGGCGGTGTTGGAGCTCAGGGATAATACTGAAAACAGAGGAGCCAGAGGTGTAATTGGAGCAACTTTAAAATCAGTAGTAGTGAGAATGTGGACAGAGCAGGAGAAATTGCCGTCCGCACAGCAGAGGAACAGCTGACGTTACTGAACCCCAATAACACCGCAGCAAGTGTTGGCTGTGCAAACGGCACTTCCGAGCGCCAACTGGCGGTGTTGGAGCTCAGGGATAATACTGAAAACAGAGGAGCCAGAGGTGTAATTGGAGCAACTTTAAAATCTGTAGTAGTGAGAATGTGGACAGAGCAGGAGAAATTGCCGTCCGCACAGCAGGGGAACAGCTGACGTTACTGAACCCCAATGACACGGCAGCAAGTGTTGACTGTGAAGACGGCACTTCCGAGCGCCAACTGGCGGTGTTGGAGCTCAGAGATAATACTGAAAACAGAGGAGCCAGAGGTGTAATTGGAGCAACTTTAAAATCTGTAGTAGTGAGAATGTGGACAGAGCAGGAGAAATTGCCGTCCGCACAGCAGGGGAACAGCTGACGTTACTGAACCCCAATGACATGGCAGCAAGTGTTGACTGTGCAGACGGCACTTCCGAGCGCCAACTGGCGGTGTTGGAGCTCAGGGATAATACTGAAAACAGAGGAGCCAGAGGTGTATTTGGAGGAGGTTTTAAATCAGTAGTACAGTGGATGTGGACAGAAAGTGCCGGCCGCACAGCAGGGGAACAGCTGACGTTACTGAACCCCAATAACACGGCAGCAAGTGTTGACTGTGCAGACGGCACTTCCGAGCGCCAACTGGCGGTGTTGGAGCTCAGGGATAATACTGAAAACAGAGGAGCCAGAGGTGTAATTGGAGCAACTTTAAAATCAGTAGTAGTGAGAATGTGGACAGAGCAGGAGAAATTGCCGTCCGCACAGCAGAGGAACAGCTGACGTTACTGAACCCCAATAACACCGCAGCAAGTGTTGACTGTGCAGACGGCACTTCCGAGCACCAACTGGCGGTGTTGGAGCTCAGGGATAATAATGAAAACAGAGGAGCCAGAGGTGTAATTAGAGCAACTTTAAAATCTGTAGTAGCGAGAATGTGGACAGAGCAGGAGAAATTGCCGTCCGCACAGCAGGGGAACAGCTGACGTTACTGAACCCCAATGACACGGCAGCAAGTGTTGACTGTGCAGACGGCACTTCCGAGCGCCAACTGGCGGTGTTGGAGCTCAGGGATTACAGTTCAGGTGAACATGAACAGAACAGGAGACCTGGATACTTTTGCCAACAATTATTTATTCTGGAAGAGGACTGGCAAATTCATGAGAGATCCAGGCCTTGTTCATTTTGAGAAAAGTAAGCCGGTCAACGTTATCGGAGGATAGTCGCATGCGACGGTCTGTTAGTACACCACCTGCGGCACTAAAGACGCATTCCGATAATACACTAGCAGCAGGGCAAGCTAGCACCTCCAATGCATACTGACTTAGCTCTGGCCATGTATCTAGCTTACAGACCCAAAACTTGAAGGGAGAAGAGCCGTCTGGGAGTATACTAAGAGGGCAAGACATGTAGTCTGTCACCATCTGACGGAAACGTTGCCTCCTGCTGACTGGAGCCGTCTGTGATGGTGTAGACATTTGTGGCGGCGGGGACACAAAACTTTGCCACATTTCGGCCATACTGGCCTTGCCTTGTGCTGAGGCGCTGCTTCTGCTCCCTCTTTGTGCAGAGCTTCCTCCACTGCCTCGACGCACTGAGCTGCTTTGTAAAGCACTAGCAGCACTGCTCTCGGTTGGAATGGAGAACATGATGGAATGCACCAGTGCGTCTTGGTACTCCCGCATTTTACGCTCCCGGTTCAACGGTGTTATGAGGCTTTGTAAGTTGTCCTGGTAGCGAGGATCTAGGAGGGTGGACACCCAATAATCAGCCGTGTTGAGAATGTGGGCGATGCGGCGGTCGTTTCTCAGGCACTGCAGCATGAAATCAGCCATGTGCTGCAGACTGCCAACTGGCCAAGAAACGCTGTCCCCTGCTTGAGGCGTGATCTCTGCCTGCTCTGCATCACCCCACCCTCGCTCTAGATACTGACTACTAGAGCATTGTGTACCTCCCTCCTCTGGACAGATGTCTTCCTCATCCATTGACTCCTCCTCATCCTCCTCACAAAGTGTCTCCTGCCTAGGCCTTTGTGAGGAACCACGTTGCGCAGACTGTAGAGAAGCAGATGGCATTTGTGACTCCTCATCCTCCACCTCTTCCAAAACCTCGTCCCTTAGTGCTTGCAGTGTTTTTTCAAGCAGGCAGATAAGGGGGATAGTCATGCTGACTAGTGCATCATCTGCACTCGCCATCCGCGTGGAATAATCGAAGGCACGCAAAACGTGGCAAATGTCCTTCATAGAGGCCCACTCAGTGGTGGTGAAGTGTGAACGGCGCGCACTGCGACTTCTTTGCGCCTGCTGCAGCTGGTACTCCATTACTGCTGCCTGCTGCTCACACAACCTCTCCAACATATGTAACGTTGAATTCCACCTGGTGGGTAGGTCACATATGATGCGATGTTCCGGAAGACGTAATCGGCGCTGCAGAGCTGCAATGCGTGATCTTGCATTGCTGGAACGCCGCAAGTGAGCGCACTCTATGCGGACCTTGTGAAGCAGTGCATCAAGATCCGGATAGTCCATCAAAAAACTCTGCACGACCAAGTTGAGCACATGTGCCAGACATGGGATGTGAGTGAGGTTGCCTAGGCCCAGAGCTGCCACCAGATTTCGGCCATTGTCACACACTACCATGCCTGGCTGGAGATTCGCTGGCACAAACCACACGTCGCTCTGCTGCTTGATGGCATTCCAGAGCTCCTGCGCTGTGTGGCTTCGATTCCCCAAAGAAATTAATTTTAATACGGCCTGTTGACGTTTGGCCACGGCTGTGCTCATATTGGTCACCATAACAGGTAACCGTTCACGGGTCGATGTGGAGGTAGACCGTGACGGCTCCTGCAGCGCTGATTCAGAGGAACTGGAGTATGAGGAGGAGTCAATGTGTACAGACTGGATTCCTGCAATCCTTGGAGTTGGCAGAACACGTACAGCGCCACTCTCAAGATCTGTACCCGGCTCCACAACATTTACCCAATGGACAGTGAGGGAAAGGTATCGTCCCTGTCCATGCTTACTGGTCCACGCATCGGTGGTCAGGTGGACCTTGCTACTGACGGCGTTTTGTAGCGCATGTTTAATTTTTTCCTCCACATGATGTACTGACGGCGTTTTGTAGCGCATGTTTAATTTTTCCCTCCACATGATGTTGCAGGGCAGGGACGGCTTGCCTGCTGAAATAAAATCGGCTGGGCACGTTGTATTGTGGGACTGCCAATGCCATAAAGTTACGGAATGTGTCAGTCTCCACCAGCCTGAATGATAGCATTTCAAGGGCCAGTAGTTTAGCAATGCCAGCATTCAGAGCCTGTGCTCGGGGGTGGTTTGCCGAGTATGGGCGCCTTTTCTCCCATGCCTGTGCTAACGATGGCTGTAGACTGGCCTGGGAGTGTGAGGATGACTGGGAAAGTGGTGCTGTGGGTGGAATTACACTGTGTCTCTGTACAACAGTGCCAGAGATTCTTCCATGGCGATCCTGTGAGGAAGCCGAACCAGCTGTGTGTGAGCTGGAGGAAGAGGCTACAACACGAACTGAAGAGGTGGTAGGTGGCGCTGTAGGTTGGCCTAGGTCTTCAGTGTGTTTTTGTAACTCCACCACGTGCTTGGTCCGCACATGTTTCCACATATTTGTGGTATTGAGGTTGCTGACACTTTTCCCTCTTTTCACCTTCTGATTACACAGCTTGTATTTGACAAAGCAAATGTCATCTGCAACTGTGTCAAAAAAGGACCAGGCACTGCAAGTCTTGGGAGCGCCCGCTTTGGATTTTGGAAGAGCCATGCTCCTAATGGGTGCCGAAGTGGAGGCTACAGGCAACCAAGTCTGCCCCCTCCCTCTCCCTCCTTTTTGGGCTGTTCGGGGAATCTCTTCCTCAGAGCTGCTCCCACCACCTTCCTGTCCCTCACGCCATGATGGGTCAAGGACCTCATCATCTACACCACCCTCTTCAAACAACTGCTTCTCCTGGGTAGTCTCGACAGCACAGTACGCACCAGAAAGTGGCACCTGAGTCTCATCATCAGATGCGTACTGAGGTGTGCTGCTGACCATAGGCATTGGCCCACCCGCCTCTTCAGATTCAGAGAGACAAAACGGTTGCGCATCACTGCATACTACCTCTTCTTCAAATTCTCGAATTCTGCTTGGCTGGCCCCCTCTTTCCAAGCCAAGAGATTCAGAGAACAGAAGTAGAGATGGCTCCTGTCCAGGGCTCTCTGACTGCCTGGGCAATTTGGCAGGTGGTGAAGAGACAGATGGGTGCTCTTCAGTGCTCAGGACCTGAGAGGATCTGGAACTAATTGAAGTCGATGCGTTAGCTGCCATCCATCCGACAACGGCTTCAATTTGGTCCTCCCGCAGCAGTGGGGTACGGCTAGCTCCTACAAAGCTGCGCATAAAGGACTGTTCCCTGGTAAAACTGGCGGATGCTGAGTCACTGGTGCCCGCAGCAGGCACAGAATCCCCACGTCCTCTCCCTGCAGGCACAGAATCCTCACATCCTCTCCCTGCAAAAACTCCACGCCCACATGCCTTACTCCCTGCCTTCTTCATCTTGGTAGACTGATAAAGATAGGCAGAAAAGTACTAAGGGCTTAGTGTGCTTATTCCTGAACAGCTGCTAACAGGTATAAGAAACACTAATTTTATAAAGTGTGGACTAGACTTTAATATGAGCTAATGTGGCCTACACAACTGTAAAGTGGAGTGTTTGGTGAACTTTATTTAGGTTTTTTTTGTCACAAAAAGACACTGGATGTGCCTAAAGATGTAATAACGATAGTATCACAAACTTTTTGTAGCTATTACAATGTAGGAAGGTAACCTACAATGCAATAGATGAGGCTGCAAAAAATAGGCTAATACTAATCTGGCTGGGGCTGCAGGGCCCAATGCTGCAGAAAGGCTCCTCTAACTACTCCTATATAGTGTGTTTGGAACCAATTTAGCTGAATACGGATGGAACCACCACACTAATAGGAGATATCAGGAAAAATTATGAATTGGCAAAAAAGGACAATGTATGGGGCAGTGACACACACTGAGTGCACTACAACCAGACGTGGTTGAAGCACACACTACAGGGTGAGCTGCACTCACACACAGAGACCTTGCAGAAAGCGGTGAACAGTACAGATGCAGAGCACTGTGCACTAGCGCTGCAAGACCAAAAAAATTTCTCTATCTACTCCTATATAGTGTGTTTGGAACCAATTTAGCTGAATACGGATGGAACCACCACACTAATAGGAGATATCAGGAAAAATTATGAATTGGCAAAAAAGGACAATGTATGAGGCAGTGACACACACTGAGTGCACTACAACCAGACGTGGCTGAAGCACACACTACAGGGTGAGCTGCACTCACACACAGAGACCTTGCAGAAAGCGGTGAACAGCACAGAGAACTGTGCACTAGCACTGCAAGGCACAGCGATTTATAAAGTAGCTTGGGTAAAGCAGAATAGACCAAATAGGTAGCTAAAACTGTCCCTCAGAACAACAGCATCCTATCCCTAACTGAATTCACAGCAGAGTGAGCTCAAAATGGCGGCGGCGGCTTTTATAGTGCATCATGACATCATTTCAGCAGCCAATCACAGCCATGCCATTAGTTAAGATGCCTACATGCCTAACAGGATGTGCCCACACTTCTTAGGATCCTCATTGGCTGAATAAAATGAAAATGGCTTATTGCATTATGGGAACTTCCGATTCCGGTATACGATATTGCAAAAGTATCGGAATTAAGTATCGGAATTCCGATACTGAAATATCGGGTATCGGCCGATATTCGCGGTATCGGAATGCTCAACACTAGTGACCATATCTCCGAGACCTTGGGCCATTGTTCTCTCCGTCACCACAGGTAGTCTCACATGCAAACCCAGGGGATGGGTTCCACCTGAGAAAATATCTCCACTAAGGCACAATTAGCTGAGGGGGGGGGGGTGAGCTCTTCTGCCGATTCAGGGGGCTGAACCCTGTGCAGGAGAAAGATTCATTGCTAGTCGGACTGAGAGCTGGGTGGTATCACGGGCTGCGGTCGTGATATCCATCATCCGAAGGAGCATATGATGTGACTGCCAATATACCGGCGGGAGATCCAAAAAGCTGTGGGCCAGCCAAAAGTTGAGGGACAGAGGGTATCACCTGGTACAGGGCAGCGGAACTACTGATCCCAGGTTGGAAACTCGAGGACTAAGAGAATTGCATAGTGGATATTTACCTGGAATTGCTGTTCACCGTGGTCGGAAGGAATAAAACTAATTGCATCAATAACCTGCCTAGGTGATTATTAAAATCCACAACCGTACATCTTTACAAGTGGTGGCAGCGGTGGGATCACCCATCTCTGGACAGCATACCAGGGAAAGTTACTGAGTGGTGACTTGGCAGAAAAGATGACAGACCTCATCTACAAGAGGCTCAAGAAGGAGGAGCTGAGAACTCTTTGCTCTGGGAAAGAGCTAGAGTGGTTGCCAGAGGATAACCGTATGACCCCAATACAACACTTGGACGATTGGGACCGTGAACAGCCACAGGAGGAGGTCAGTTCAGATGTGGAGGAGGGCATCTCCGTTGAGGGACCACAGCCCAGGGCTATTATCTAGATGGCAGAGGATCAACCAACTGAGTGGAGGCGGCTGCTGGACGCGCTAGGAGAGCGGGCCACGGAGATGGAGTGGGCAGCAGTGCTAAGCAAATATCTGGGTGTGCATGTAGCGATACCCCCACCCGCCCCAGTGCAGAGGACAATGGATAACAGGAGAGAGGGGCCTACATCTTTAAGATACCGAGATATACCACAGTTTAATGAGGACACCTCAGATATTGATGAACATCTCTGGTTATTTGAGAACCTCTGCCTGCTGCATGAGGTGTCAGTCAGTGACTGGCCCAGATTTTTGAGCATTGGCCTGACCGGAAAAGCAAGAGAAGCTTTTAATAACTTAGTCTTCGGTGGATCAGAGATATTACTCTACCATTCGCAGTGCATTGCTAGAGAGGTATACAGTCACGCCGGAAACCTACCGGAGGAAGTTTCGGGAGACTGACAAGCCTACTGCACACACACATTGGGAGTTTGCCAACACGCTACGTACGGCATGCACTCGGTGGATAGAAGGACTAAGGGCTTGGGAAGCAGAACATGTAATGGACATAATCATGCTGGAACAATTTATGTCAAAACTCCCAGGTAATTTAAAAGAATGGGTGTCAGATAGAAAACCACTCAGCCTGGATGAGGCTGCCAGATTGGCTGATGATTGGTCTGCCAATCGACCCGGGCAACATGGAAGTACAGCCCCAGTGAGTCGGGAACCAGGGCTTACATAGAGGCCAGTGAGACCCATAGACCACCGAGAGGAGGCACTGCGGGGATTTTGTACTTCACAAAGAGGGGGAGGTTTCCCAAGCCCCCAAGTACGGCCCATGTCAGGGTGACAAAGGATAAGTTGCCATAACTGTGGACGCATGGGACACTTTGCCAGGGAATGCCGGGAATGTTCTAGCTCACATCATCCACGTCCCCAACAAGTGAACACTGTACAGCAATGGGGCTGGAATACTGAGGGAGAGGATTCTGTGACGCTCGCAGCCCTACCCTGGGAGATGGGGGACTCTGAGCCAGGTCCTATGTTGTCGATGGGGTGCAGCCGTGGCCCGGACCCGCTCCGTGCCCAGGGCCGTCACATTAAAAAGGGTGGTACGGGCTTATCAGGGTTGAGTGGTTGATCTTGACTATGTCACCTGTTGTACCTGGTGAAGGCCACCAGCGCTGCTGCAGTCCTCTGAGGCGGGATGTTGTGGCAGCCGATGTTGATACTACTCCCCACAGGCGGAGCAGGGCCTCAGGGCAGAGAGACAGGATGGAGGGGGTTGTAGTGTAGGAGGTCGGGTGCTGCGTAGTGTGGTGCGGTACAGAATAAAGAGTCCGGAGGCCATAGGGGTTGACTTCCAGGGTTTTTACTCACGGTGGAGAGTGCAGCTGCAAAGCTTCTCCCTGCTCCTCACAGAGTTCTGCGGTCACCAGGAACGGGGGATCCGACAACCTCCGAGTAAGTCAAGTGTTCAATCAGGACCCCGCACCAGAGTATTCCTAGACTTCAGACCGGGTCCTTTCCTGTCTGTGTGTGTAGATAGGCCGGATCTCCCTCTGGACTTCGCTCAGCAAAAGGGTACGGGTGGCAGGTCCGCTCCTTCCGTTACCCGGTGGGATCCTCTGGGCCTAACGGGCTTACCTGACCAGGACGTAGAGTAGCAAGGTCAGGTGTTGGGGGCCGGTACCCCTCTTGCAGCCGGAATCCCTCTGACTAGATCAGATTAGCGAGGACAGGAGGCGTATACCGCTCCGTCTGCATCCCCCTGGGATCCATTTGCGGTGGAGCTACACTCCTAAGCTCCGGGCCTTCTTGGTCATGGTCCTTGACCGGGCTGAGACATACGTAATCTGCAACCTGCCCCTCGACCCAAGGCCAGGGTACGAGGGCCGTGTCTCCATCTGCTGCAGGTCCACACAGGATCCATGTTCAGGGAGGGAGATCACAATCAAAGACCCAAGAGCCAAGATGGCTGTGTATTAAATATGAAATATTAAGTGTCACTAAAATGTGAGTCCTCCACCCTCACCCACTAGTTGGTTCCCCCTATCTCTTTTGTTCCCCAGTCTCCCAATTTCCAGTAGGGGCAGCACCTAGTGCCTACTAGCCCCCTCTGGTGGGAGAAGTGTGGTGTTGAATGCGGAGGTGGGGTCCTGACCATCGCACCGTTCTTACCTCAAAGGAGGAACAGTACACCCCATTAAAGAGGAGCAGCATCCCTGTGGTGGTAGAACCCTCAGGGGCACCACAATTCCACTACCCCAACCAGAAGAGGAAGAGGCATATGTGGTACAAGGACAAGTGTCTCGGACTAGATGGGACACCTCAACGTCCTTGAACCAGCATCTGCAGCCGGTCTGGGTAGAGGGTGTGGAGGCTGTGGGGCTAAGTGACTCCGGAGCCTTAGTCACATTGATCAAATACCACCTAATACAAGCCCAATGTATTGTTCCCGCCAGCCGGATGTTAGCCCATGTAGCTGGGGGAGATTCTCTGAACATTCGAAGGGCCTGACTACATTTAGACTGGGGTCACAGTCATGGAATAGTGGATGTAGGAGTAGTTCAGCACCTATCAGTAGATGTGTTGCTGGGAAACAACCTAGGAGCAGGTTTGGTTTGCCACTGGGCCAATGTTGTAACCCGAAGTCAAGGACCAGTTCACACTGCATCAACCGAGAGGGAACAGATCGACATGCTGACAACCCCCCCACCAGTGGTGAGTAATGCACAAAATACAACACCTGTTAGCATGACAGAATGTGACCTGGGGGAGGTAAATGACATCAGGGAGGAGTTACAGGGAGATCCATCCCTAGCGGGATTGAGGAGTGCAGCGGCTGCCGAAGAGTCTGAAGAAGAGGGGGTCCACATTATATGGGAAAGAGGGTTAATGTATCGGGTGACACGAGACACAGAGGGGCGGGATAACAAGCAGTTGGTGGTGCCAGAGAAATACAGAAGTGAGATTCTGTCCTTAGCCCACGAAGGTCCATTAGGGAGACACTTGGGAGTGAGGAACACCAAAAGCAGGGTTATGAGCTGGTTCTTCTTGCCCGGGGTGACCCTTGAAGTAAAAAAAAAAATTGTCAGCTCCTGTGAGACTTGTCAATGAGTGGGAGGCCCCACCCGCAGAGCTCCTTTACAACCCATGCCATTAATAGCAGAACCTTTTCAACAGGTAGGAGTGGATTTGTTGGTCCCCTACCTCGACCCAGTCACTCAGGGAAGAGATATACATTGACGGTTCTAGATTATGCCACTCGATACCCTGAGGCAGTAGCTCTCCAAGGAATAGATGCAAAAAGGGTGGTCCACACTTTAGTTGAAATATTTAGCAGGGTGGGTTTCCCGAAGGAAGTTGTTTCGGATCAGGGAACCCAATTCACGGGTGAGGTATTGTGTACCCTGTGGAGTCGGTCCGGGGTCCGACCAGTGTTCACCTCAGCATACCACCCACAAACAAATGGACTCTGAGCAGTTCAATGGGACCCTGAAACGGTTTATCTGTGCATACTTACAGGCAGAGGGGGGGGGGGACTGGGAAGAAGCTGTGCCTCAGCTCATGTTTGCCTACAGAGAGGTGCCACAGGCTTCTACCGGTTTTCCCCATTCGAACTCTTATATGGCAGGCAGCCTTGGGGCCCGCTAGACTTTGTGCGAGAACACTGGGAAGACCGATCCGATTCTGGGGGGGTGCCAGTGCTCTGCTATGTGAGGCAGTTGCGAGAGAGGATACAACACCTTGGGCGGCTTGCACGGGTACATCTAGGGGAGGTACAAGGGTAACAGAAAACCTACTACTATGATAGGGGCACCCAGCCCCGAGAATTCACAGTAGGCCAGCAAGTGCTGGTACTATCTGCCATCTGTCATGACAAGTTGCAGGCCAACTGGGAGGGTCCTTATACCATAGTCGACAAAATGGGTGCAGTCAGCTATTGGGTAGCATTCGACACACACCACACCCAAACCAAGGTTATTCATGTTAACGAATTAAAAGCGTACCAGGCCAGAGATACATGTGCAGTAGCTATATGCTGTTCTCCTCCAGATGCCTCAGAACCCGATCCCCTGCTGGACTTCTTACAGCACACCAAAGAAAAGGGAGGGGTGGAGCAAGTCACTTTAGGGGATCATCTCTCCCCTGCCCAATCCAGCCAACTACAGGAGATATTAGACCAGTATTGTGGGCTCTTCTCGAACCAGCCTGGCCGGACCACTCTGATTGAGCATCGAGTGGACACTGGGACAGCAGGGCCGATTCGACAGCCGCTGTACCGAGTGGCACCCGAGGTTCAGCAGATGATTCGGAGGGAAGTGGAAGAAATGTTAGAGTTGGGAGTGGTGGTTCCCTCGTGCAGTCCCTAGGCGGTCAGCGCAGTCCTTGTTCCGAAAAAGGACCAGAGCACAAGGATCTGCGTAGACTACAGGAGACTGAACGAGAACCATCACTGATGCCTACCCCATGCCCCGAATAGATGATCTGTTAGACCAAATGGGGGGAGCGACATTTGTGTCCACCTTAGATCTCAGTAAAGGATACTGGCAGATCCCTTTGTCACCAGACGCCCAGGAGCGTTCAGCTTTCCTCACTCCCTTTGGTCTGTTCCAATTTATGGTCATGCCATTCGGGATGAAGAATGCACCAGCTACCTTTCAACGAATGGTGGATGTCATGCTTGCAGGCTGTCAGGAGTTCTCCCAGGCTTATCTGGATGATATTGCCATAGTACGTAAGAACTGGGAGGAGCACCTGCAGCATGTGAGGGAGATACTCCAGCGCATTCAGCAGGCTGGGTTAACCATCCGGGCAGACAAGAGCCAAATGGGGATGGCTGAGGTCCAGTACCTAGGACATAGAGTAGGGGGTGGTATGATAAAGCCTGACCCAGCCAAAGTAGAAGCAATAACTCAGTGGCCCCAATCACGCAACCAAAAGCAAGTGCAAGCCTTCTTGGGTACCACCGGATATTACCGAAAATTCATTGCGGGGTACAGTAATATAGCAAAGCCTCTGACTGACCTGACAAAGAAATTCCAAAGACAGATAGAATGGACTGAACCATGTGAACAGGCTTTTGTGCAGCTTAAATAAGCCCTGGCGGGGGCCCCCGTGCTGGCTGCAGCAGATTACACCAAGAGATTCCTGGTGGAGACTGATGCCTCAGACAGTGGGTTGGGCGCTGTCCTTAGTCAGGTGGATGGCACAGGGCAGGAACACCCAGTGGTATACCTTTCAAGGAAACTGTTAGACCGAGAGAAAGCATATGCCACCATAGAAAAGGAACGCTTGGTTATTGTCTGGGCACTGAAAAAACTATTACCCTATGTGTATGGGAGGGAATTCACCATAGTAAAGGATCACAATGCACTAACCTGGCTGCACCGGGTGGCGGGGGAGAATGGGCAATTATTATGATGGAGCCTGGCATTGCAACCGTTTAACTTTACCATTTCTCACCAAAAGGGGAGAGACCATGGCAACGCTGATGGCCTATTGAGACAAACTGAGGAAGCCCCGCACCCCGGTAATTGCCACCAGAGGAGGGTGGATAGTCAATCCCAGGAAATGGAGACAAGCACTGGCCATGCTGAAAAAGTGGGGGAGGAGTGTGAGGACCTGGCCACTTACTAAATACTTTTCCAGCACTGAGCAGCCATTTTCGTCAATCTTAATTATATTTTGTTAGAAATTTGCTTGCTGTGTTTTGTTAGTGATTTGTTTGCTCATCAGTTTAACCTCAGGTATCTATTCCATTCAGTGACCATATCTCCGAGACCTTGGGCCATTGTTCTCTCCGTCACCACAGGTAGTCTCACATGCAAACCCAGGGGATGGGTTCCACCTGAGAAAATATCTCCACTAAGGCACAATTAGGTGGGGGAGGGAGGGGTGAGCTTTTCTGCCGATTCAGGGGGCTGAACCATGTGCAGAAGAAAGAGAAGATTCATTGCTAGTCGGACGGAGAGCTGGGTGGTATCACGGGCTGCGGTCATAATATCCATCATCCGAAGGAGCATATGCTGTGACTGCCAATATACCGGCGGTAGACACAAAAAGCTGTGGGCCAACCAAAAGTTGGGGGACAGTGGGTATCACCTGGTATGTGGCAGTGGAACTACTGATCCCAGGTTGGAAACTCGAGGACTAAGAGAATTGCCTGGTGGATATTTACCTGGAATTGCTGTTCACCGTGGTCAGAAGGAATAAAACTAATTGCATCGATAACCTGCCTAGGTGATTATTAAAATCCACAACCGCACATCTTTACACAATGAAAATACAGGAAGAACATAAAATCAAACCCCAGACATCTGCATAGAATTTTGCAACCCAGTACCTTAGTGCTGCTAATCAGCATACAATCTACCACAAGTGAACATGGCTTTATTATTCCATTGATTTATGAATGAGAAGGCCATATGGATATATTGTAAATACATATTTTTATATTTAGATTTCAACACAGTCAATGATTACAAAATATTTTTGTCTATTAGTTATAGCTTTATTTTACATAATGGAAAAAATATGGACAACGATGTAAAAGTACAGAGATGAATTTTTCTGTTTGAATGCTCTTATATGGTACCCCCATCTCAACACTGAGCAAAAGTGAGAAACCTTTGTTTCAAGTGTTTTTGAATAGTTGTTTTCTTTCAAATTTTCATTTTTAATAAAGGTGGCTGAGAAGACATAAAAAATTCATAACAGTCCATGGATGTTCTACTCAAGAAAAGCAAGCAGAGGGAGGAAATAAAGAAGTACATAATCACAGCAAGTTCTATACCAATAACTGCCAATAAGGCAGTTCCGGGGGCCATCACAGAGTCCGTATTAGAATATGTCCTTCGAAAATTCATCTGTGAGCAGGACAAAAGTTGACTATCATGAGTAGAAAAAGGCGGACAGGAAGTGCAGTTATTAGCAGAATCACCCAAGCAAGTATAGCAGGAAGGGTGGCATTTGGCACAAATACTAGTAGTTCTGGGGTTCCTGGTCTCTTTTTCCATGTTCTCCAATGACTGTACAGCCTTAAAGTATTTTGGTGGGCAATAGGACATACAGTGGTTTCCAAATGTATAAGATGGTGGCTCACACTCTAGGGTAAAACAAAAATTAATATTAATACTTTATAAATTTTATATAAAATACAGTACATAAAAAGACAGAGCCCCACAGGGGCACTCTTTGTAAGCAAGAACAACATCTGGTTAATAGAAATAGTCTGAAATTGGGGGCATGTGACATCCATATTCTCCATCTTCATGAGAAAACCTCTGTTGACTTCTGCTGTTTTCTTAAGACCGTTTAAGAGCTACATGTCAATAAAACTAAGCCTAGAGCTTCATGGTGACATAGATCCCAGAATTGTGATTCTATATCACAACACAATGAAAGTCAATTGGCTACGGTGCGACGTGCAAGCTGCAGCAACTGCAACAAGCAAGTATTGCGATTCCATGGCCCCAACACCCAATGCATTGGCAAAAGAACAAAATTGCAATATAGCTTATATGTTTTGCATTTCACCATTATATAATCCTAAAATATTTTTTCTATAAAACATAAATTAAATAAAACAATAGGTAAAAAATAGTCATTGAATGACTAAACAAAACAATGACTAACATCACCGCCTCATCTCACCCCCTATCTGTTGGTGTCCCTCAAGGTTCAGTCCTAGGATCCCTGCTCTTCTCCATCTACACCTTTGGCCTGGGACAACTCAGTCTCATGGCTTTCAGTACCACCTCTATGCTGACAACACACAGATCTACCTCTCTGGACCCGATATCTCCTCCTTACTAACCAGAATCCCACAACGTCTGTCCGTTATCTCATCCTTCTTCTCTGACAGATTTCTAAAACTTAACATGGATAAAACAGAATTCTTCGTCTTTCCACCATCTCATTTATCCCCCCTACCTGACCTATCTATAAATGTAAATGGCTGTCCAGTTCCTCAAGCTCGCTGCCTTGGGGTAACCCTGATCTCTCCTTCAAACCACATATCCAAACCCTTTCTACTTCCTGACGACTCCAACTCAAAAATATCTCCAGGATCCGCACATTCCTCAACCACGAATCTGCAAACACAATAATGCATGCCCTCATCATCTCCCGCCTTGACTTTTGCAATCTCCTGCTGTGTGGCCTCTCTTCCAACACCCTCGCACCCCTCCAATCTATCCTAAACTCTGCTGCCCGACTAATCCACCTGTCCCCATGGTATTTCACGGTCTCTCCCCTCTGTCAATCCCTTCACTGGCTCCCCATTGCCCAGAGAATCCAGTTCAAAACCCTAACCCTTGCATACAAAGCCATCCACAAAGTGTCTCCTCCTTATATCTCAGACCTAGTCTCCCGGTACATACCTGCACGCAACCTCCAATCCTCACAAGATCTCCTTCTCTACTCCCCTCTTATCTCCTCTTCCCACAATCGCATACAAGATTTCTCCCGTGCATCCCCACTACTCTGGAACTCTCTACCCCAACACATCAGACTCTCACCTACCATGGAAACCTTCAAAAGGAACCTGAAGACTCACCTCTTCTGACAAGCCTACAACCTGCAGTAACCATTGCACCACCATACTGCTGCACGACAAGCTCTACCCTGAATTACTGTATCCTCACCTATCCTTTGTAGATTGTGAGCCCTCGCGGGCAGGGTCCTTGCTCCTCCTGTACCAGTAGTCATCACGTTTTGTTAAAGATCTTTGTAATAGTTCATGTATGTATACCCCTTTTTCACATGTAAAGCGCCATGGAATAAATGGCGATATAATAATAAATAATAATAATAACCCAACTTCAAAGTGCAAACTGATTTATATACAGCCACTGGTCACGGATATTGATGGGCATGCATCTTATAGTGCAATGGACAAGAATAGGGATGTAACTTACCTTGACATACTCCATTAGAATCTCGGCTCAAACATTTTGTCATTACAGGTTTTCGTATTTTTCTAGCCATCAAGTCTTCATTGGTCCCATACAGAATAAGCACAAAGTTGTACAAGAATCCTAGGAGACATACAAGCTAATGCTTAGTTGGTGACATTTTGTAACTTTTAAATCAGAAAAATTTGTAAACATTAAAATATATATATATTTTTTTCTTTCCAGTCACTAAAATAATTGTGCAGAGGTATGTAGCGGACAAAAAAATCTAATTGCCCTGCCACTGGATTTCTTCGCATCAGCAGTTAAGGTGGAGGGGACATTGAAGGTGCTGTTTCATGAGCTCAGTCTTTTGAGTGGATAAAATAAGTGATCTTACTATATTTCAGTCATTCTCCACTCTGAAGACACTTTATACAATATATCTATACAATACATGTCATTGAGAAGAATCAAAAGATGCTATACTAACTATATACTGTTTATAGCCTTGGAGGTTTGTTGTTAACTCTCCATTGAGCTACTCTGTTTCTTAACAAAATCCGTTATATAAACTTTATTAAATATAAAACATTATATTTGAGATATTTTGTGACACCATTTTTTTTTTTTCAATTGGTTCATCTCATGATATTTCGGTGCATATTTCTTATTCAGCCAGATACTTTTGGTTATAGGAATATTGGTTAGGTTTTTATTAAAGCAAACCTGCTCAAAAAACTCCATGTGCACATACCCCAATCGAGACACTCATCCCTACATTCTAGGTTAATTTTAAAACTTTAAAAGGGTTATTCGGTACTTTTTTTTTTCTTCTGTGGGGATAAGCACTTATCAGTAGCTGACTACATGCTTGTTCTGCCGTTCACCGATCTCTTCTGGCTCAGTGTTGTCAGAGTGCTGGCAACGATTCTCTCGCTTACTGTGACGTCAAGGCGACAAAGAATTTCCTTCTCTTCCACTCTACTTTTTTTTTTTAGGGGGATCAATGGTGATATCATGTTGATTGACAAGTGGTTCCCTGCTGCCTAATTCAACACAGGGAACCACATTGCATGAGCTAGTACATGATCAGCGCAAAGAACTCTGTAAGTGATTGATTTCCACAGACTACACTTGGCATCAGCATCAATAGCAGATTTAGCCAATTATACTGCTCAAGCGCCAGCTCATGCAATGCGAATCGCATTCATTCAGCACACATGCACTGAGTTAGGAGGCAGGGAGGAAGCTGTCAATCAATATGACATCTGCAATGACACTTGATAGACAGAATAAAGTGGAAGAGAATTGCTCTGTGGATGTGACTTCACAAGAAGTGGGGGAATCGTCGCCGGGAGCGGTGAGAGATATTCTCTCATGGCAGAACAGGCAGATAGTGAACAACTAGCTAGTGATAAGAGCTGAGCTCCATAGAAGAAACAAAAATCTGAGATAACCCCTTTAAACAAAAGAAAAAGCCAGTCTCGTCCACCTTCATAGAAATCACAGTAAGGTAAGGATATGTGCACATGATGCCTTTGAAATTCAGGAATACCAGCTGAGTTTTTGAAGCAGAGTATACTTTAAAAAAAATCAGCTGCCATTTTTCTGAAGTCTTTTTGATCATTTTTTTGCGGTGTATTTGCCACTAGCAGGTCTTTTTTCCTTGTATGTATAAAATGATGAGTGGCTTAGAAGCAGCTTGAAGAATGGTCAGGTCCCTTCTCTGAACCCCTTCGCGGCTTTGAAAACTTGAGGAGGTTAGAGGCTCAAAAGTCTGAACATATAAACAAGTGTTTTTATATTCCTAAGCACATAAGCATATGTTCATTCTTTTTAGCGCTTATTAAGCTCTTTTTAAGGCGTGCCTAGGAACACATGAAAAAGACGTTGTGTGCACATAGTCCTAGAATTCCCAGTCCACCTCTCTGCAAGTAGTCGCATGAGGTACCATCCTAGTCCTCGTGCTCAGTTTTCACAACAAGGTTTTCAGCAGTATATAGTAAGTTTGCTCAAGTAGACTATTTGACAATTCCACCAAGGTCACCTCTCAGGGGCCCATCGCTAGTCGAACTGATTTGGGGGAACGCGCACAGAGGTTATTCTTACAGATGTAATAAAGGAACTGTCAGCAATGAATGACTGTTCAAACTAAGTCCCATCGCTTGGAGGGCCAATCATTCATAGAAGGCCAATCATTCAAATACACCTTCCCACATCCTCCCGCTTTGACAGCTCTGGCTTCATAGAGCCAGAGAAGGGCGGAGAAAGATAGAAAACAAGCAGGTGGGAAGGTGTAACTAAATGAATGGCCCCACAATGAAGCATCGAGCACCCTTACTTGGTTTGAACGGTCATTCTGAGCCAACAGAGACCCTTTGGAACAATTTGTTAGGAAGCCTTTAAAGCAAAAGACCAGCTTTCACCCCACTTCACCTTCAACTTTAGTTTTAACCTTCTATAATCAACGATAAACCAAAATAAACTGCTAAAAAAAAAAACAACTAAAGAACAGGCTGCGTTTTTCTTTCTGCAGCTAAAACCAGCTCTTTTGCCAATAAAAACACAGGTATTGCTGCATTTTTGGAGCAGATCACATGTACAATTTGTCTACAACCTACATTTAATAAAGTTAGTTTTATTCACTAAAACGGCTGCAAAAACAATGCAACAAATGCAGCAAAATTTGCTGTATTTTTTTTTTTTAATCTTTTACATTGCTTTCTATGGGTGAGAAAATGCTGTAAAAATGCTAAAAGAATTGACATGCTAAAGATTTCAATAACGCTGCTGTGTTCAAATTCAGTCAGGAGAAAAAAAATCACCTGTATGCATGAAATGCCTGAAATCTCATAGCTTTCATTGGTACTGTAAAATGCAGATTATTTTCTGCAGTAAAAATACTGTAAAAATGCTGCATGTGAACATAGTATAAAAGGGGATCTGTCAGAAAAATCCAACTGTTTATATGGTCCTGTTGCTCTCTGAAAAATGACAACCCACAATTTCACTTATTTTCATATGAATTATAGACAGTTACTTATCGCTAATGTGATTTCTTGGAGCCCATGACAGCACCACGGAGCGAGGGGATCCTCCCTTCGAGGACAGGAAACCTACAGAATAAAAGGGTGGTACCTCTCCCTGGCACCAGTTGGATTTACCCTCACCTGCTGTATCCCCACCCATCCCTTGTAGACTGTGAGCCCTCACGGGCAGGGTCCTCTCTTTTCCTGTACCAGTCGCTGACTAGTATTGTTCAAGATTATTGTAATTGTTTTTCGCTATGTTACCCCTTTCACATGTAAAGTGCCATGGAATAAAAGGCGCAATAACAATAATAAATTATACAGCACGAGAGGACCTCCAAGGTTATTACAACAATACGAACAAAAGTCGGATTTTGGTAAGAACTTACCTGTAAAATCCTTTTCAGCGAAGGAAGGAAGGGAGACACAAATCCATTACTAGTGGGTAGGCAGAGCCCCACAGGATAGTTCACCTCAGATTAGAAAAAGTGACGACCGGCCCCTCCAGCTTAGGCTCCTCCTACTCCCATGTCCTTCAGTCCGTACACAAGCTAAGGAAGAGCAGACAACACCAGCAGAACAACACATCCCCTTCTGACAATTCAGAAATGCGAGAGAACAGGTTATGTAATAGAAACACACAGTCCTGCAAGGTAGCAATGACCTCGGGCGAAAAACCGCGACGGGTCAAGATCTCAGTCTCAAGAGCCACGAAGTCAAACGAAGAGACCTCAGGTCCGGATGACAAATGGGCCCCTGGGTTAGCAAGTCCGGGCGAAGGGGCAGCTGAAACTGAGGCGCCGCCAGAAGAGACACCAGCGTCGAATACCATGTCCTAAACGGCCAATCTGGTGCTATCAGAATTATTGATACCTTTTCGAGTTTGATCCGTCGGATCACCAGAGGAAGTAAGGATATCGGCGGAAACGCATAGATCAGCTTGAACTGACCCCACGGGGTCACTAGAGCATCTACCGCCACAGCCTCCGGGTCCCTGTACCTGGACATAAATGTCGGAACCCTGGCGTTCAGCCTGGATGCCATCAAGTCCACCTGAGGAGTCCCCCAACGGGAACACAGCAGTGCAAAGACCTCCGAATGGAGACTCCATTCCCCCGGATCCACCTGCTCGCGACTGAGGAAGTCCGCCGAGATATTCAACACCCCTGGGATGTGAACTGCAGAGATTGCTGGAACTCTGGACTCGGCCCAGACCAGGATCCGAGAGACCTCCGTCATGAGACTGGAACTCCTCGTCCCGCCTTGATGGTTGATTTACGCGACAGCAGTCGCATTTTCCGATTGGATCCGGACCGGCAGACGGCTCAACAAGACCGTCCAATGTTGGAGGCAGAGAAATATTGCTCTCAACTCCAAAATGTTGATCGGGAGAGACGACTCCTCTGGCGACCAGACCCCCTGAACCCAGAGGTCGTTCCAAACTCCTCCCCAGCCAGTCAGGCTGGCATCGGTGGTAATCACCGACCACCTCGGGAGAAGGAAGGATTTCCCCAGGGATAGAGTCTCTGGACGTAACCACCATCCAAGGGACTCTCGCACCCTGCGGGAGATAACGACCGAGCGATCCAGAGAAGTCAGCGATCGATCCCAATGGGTCAGAATAAGATTTTGGAGATCCCGGGAATGAAATTGTGCAAACGGTACTGCTTCCATAGCTGCCACCATTTGACCCAGAAGGCGCATGCATTCCCGCAGGGACATTGACAAAGCCGACCTCATAGCCTGGACCAGAAGACTAAGGTTCGTCTGTTTGACCGGAGGCAGGGACACAACTGCCCGAACTGTATCGAACTGCATCCCCAGGAAAAGAATGGACTGTGCTGGTTCCAATGACGATTTCTTCCAATTGATCAGCCACCCGAAGTCCATCAGGTACTGAAGGGAGAGATCGCGAGCAGTTATCGCATCCTCCGCTGTGGGCGACACTATGAACAGGTCGTCCAGGTAGGGGAGGATCGTAACCCCCTGTCTTCGAAGAAGTGCCATGAGAGGAGCCAGAATCTTTGTAAAAACCCTGGGTGCTGAGGCCAACCCGAATGGGCCACAAACTAGTAATGGGCTTGACCTATAGCGAAACGCAAAAAACGCTGGTGAGCCCTGCCGATAGGGATATGCAAATAGGCGTTGCGGATGTCGATCGACACCAAGAAATCGTACTGCGACAGGGTCGCTACTACCGAACGGAGAGACTCCATGCGGAACTTCCGTGTCCGGACGTAAATATTCAAATCTCTGAGATCCAGCACCGGGCGAAACTGGTCCTCTTTTTTGGGGACCACAAACAGGTTGGAGTAAAAACCCCTTCCCTGGTCTTCCGGAGGAACCTGAACCACCACAACCTGCTGTAGGAGAGAGTCGGCCTCCTGTAACAGTGCGGTAGCCAGCCTTGGCACGGATGGAATGCACGTCTGACGAAACCTGTCTGGAGGTAGAGAATGAAACTATGAAATAGCCTGCCGACATAACCCGCGTCTGCTATGTGGGATGCCCAAATCGACCCGAATTGTAGCAGACGACCTCCCACCCGTCAGTCAGCCTTAGCGGACTTTTTATCAACCTCCCGTCTGTCCTGACGGGACTGTTGCTTCCAAGGAGTACGAGATTTCTGGGAGGATCTGCCGGAGGACGAGGGACGACCTGATCTCCAAGAAGGCTGACCGAATCGTCCCCTGGTCCGAAAGGACCGAAGACCTCTACTGGGCCCTGTCCTGCTAGATGTGGATGCCACTGCCTTTTTCAGAGGCAGGGTAACATCCTTAGCTTTGGCAATCAGTTCCGAAAGGTCAGAACCAAAAAGCTGATCGCCCTCATATGCCAGACTAAGCAACCTCTGGATACTGCATCTCCGGTCCACTGTTTAAGCCACAGTGCTCTTCTAATTGTGACGGCCGAAGCTTGAGCCCTGGACATAGTTGAAGTAGTGTCCAGTACTGCATCCCTGCCATAACGCATAGCTTCTTCCATCAGCTGAAAAAGCCTTTCTACTTCTGAACGCGAAGTCCCGTCCTGCCAAGCCGCCCGCAGCTGATCCAACCACCGCAGAGAAGTCTCACCGGCCCACATGGCCCCCAAGGCCGCTCGGAAACCATGACCCGCGGCTTCATAGATGGATTTCGCTGCTGACTCCGATCTCCTGTCCAGAGGATCCTGAAGATTGGCTCTCCCTTTAACAGGAAGCAGGGAAGACTTGGTCAGCTGAGACAGAGATATATCCACCTCAGGAGAGGGAACCCAATTAGTGACCATCTCCTTGGCGCAGGGATACAGAGCATCAAAAAAATGCATCCCCCTGGAAGCGTTTATCCGGACACCGGCGCTCCTTCTCCACTGCCTCGTTAAGTTCCTCATGCGCAGGTAATGTAGAACGAGCACGGCGCGTTTCCTGATACAGCCGGGCCGACCTAGACGGTTTTGTCGGCTCTTCAGACAGCTGTAACACCTCCCGCATGTCCTTAATAAGCACATTTACGCGGCCTGAAAGTGAAACAGAGCGACCCTGTCGATCCTCTTCCTCAGAATCAGAGATTTCATCAACCGAACTCGTTGGTGAATCCAAAGCCTCTGATGCGCTATGCGGGGGAGACAATGCCACCACAGTCCTGCGGCGCTTTTTACCTCATGGCGACAAATGCGATCTAGCTGACACCCACTGACCCAGGAGACTAGAAAGACTATCAATGGAGCGAGTGAGCGCCTCCACCTTAACATCACTGAGGGTCGAACTTGACGTCGTTGAAGGCCTGGGTGTATCAGAAGCGTGCGACCGAACCTGGAACGGATCAGGAGAGCGGTCCGCACTCCCAGGCCCCTGATCCGACATGCCACCCACACCAGATGCCAGGATGTTACAATAAGGATGGCAAATAAAAGTGTGAAAATTGCACAGCCTGTTTTCAAAACTCTTTCTTTTTTTTTTTTTGTATGCCTCAAGCTCTGAAGGGTTAAAGCTCACCCTTAGAGAGAGCTACCCCAGAGCTGCAGAGCAAATAATTTAACTTAATCAACTGGGAGAAGCCCTCAAACACAAGGTGTTTCCCCAGGAAAAGAAAAAACAACCCTAAAGAACCATCCTGTTTAGAAGGGGTTAATATCACTGCAACTAAAATACTACACTGCCTACCAAGGTCAGCGAAGTAAATAGTTTCAAAAGAGAAGCGGTAGCGCTCACTATGTCTCCCTAGCAGGTTAGCCAAAGTGAAAAACGCTGTCAGGGAACCTCTGCAGAGGGAACTCACCGATACCGCGGCGACCGCTCCTCCTGAGTGTGTAGCGGTAGACGGGGAGCAGAGAGCAGGAGGTGCCCGATGGAACACGGAAGCCGGAGGAGAAGCAGGGACTGACACAGCGCGCGTCCAAACCAAGAGCTTCCTGCCTGAGATATGACGGCAGGAAGCCAGGAGATGCCAAGCCACGCCCCGCTAAGCCACGCCCTGCTAAGCACCGCCCTGCTAAGCCACGCCCCCGACAGAGCCCGAGCTATTCAAACAAAAGCGCGCTGGACAGAGAGCTTCCTGCCCCAATGATGGCAGGAAGCCAAAAACTTAAAGAAAAAATGTACGCTTATACAAAAAGCTTCCAGCCTGAAACACGGCAGGAAGCTAAGCAATGCGGGGCCACATATAAACATTACTGGCCTCAGTCTCTGCTCCCCCAGTAAAGGCAGCGTCTGCAATAGACAAAAACACACAGGCAGTCACACTTATAGAAACGGCGGCTGCTGCCGCAGCCGTTAAGGCACTCTTATACAAAAGAGCACTTACCAGGCTGAACGCCACAGGGATCCTCAGGGATGTGTGGCGCCGTGGCCCTTCGCTCACCCCTACGGCGGAACACGCAGGGACCCCCAGATGTGGTGTGCGTCTCCGCCAGGGAGCGCCCTGTATCCCCCGGGGCCGGCAGGCTTCTGTGGGGACCTCCTCAAGGGGTACAAAGAGCCGCCAGGGGAGGGTCAGGGGTCTCAGTAGTGCTGAGACCCCCTGAGACTTCTAGACCACGGGGGGGTCCAGGTCTCGCTGGATATAAAATAACAAACTCTTCTGAGGAGCTGCCGAGGCAGCGACTATCCTCTGAGACCTCAGATAAAAGACTGAAGGACATGGGAGTAGGAGGAGCCTTTATACTGGAGGGGCCGGTCATCACTTTTTCTAATCTGAGGTGAACTATCCTGTGGGGCTCCGCCTACCCACTAAGTAATGGATTTGTGTCTCCCTTCCTTCCCTTCTGCTGCTGAAAAAGTGCGCTCACCCACACGTGACAGGAGGGAATATAAGTGTGCGATCATGGGCTCCAAGAAATCCCGTTACCGGTAAGTAATTAGGTCTTTCTGCTCACCCATGACAGCACCAAGGAGAGACTTGCAGATAATTAAAATTTAGGGAGGGACCACAGCCTGCTGAACTCTTCTCCCAAAGGGGAGTTCAGAGGAAGAGGCCAGATCCAACCGATAGTGCTTGGAGAAAGTTGAGGGAGAAGACCATGTTCCAGCCTTACATATTTGCTCTATGGAAACATCTGATTTTTCCTCCCAGGAGGTTGCTACTGCTCTTCTGGAATGAGCTCTTAATCCTTCTGGAACGATATTCCCACTTGACGAGTAGGCTAGAGTGATTGCCTCCCTAATCCACCTTGCTAATGTGCATTTTGAGGCCTTGAGCCCCTTTCTAGGTCCCTGAAAGCAAACAAATAGAGACCTATCCTTCCTCCATATCTGTGTGGCTGACAAGTACTGAAGCAGACACCTTACATCTATTGTATGAAGCTTCCCTTCCATAGGATTTTTGGGGCTGGAACAAAGTATGGAAGGACTACTTCCTGAGACCTATGAAAACGTGATGCAACTTTAGGTAAATAAGCTGGGACTGGTTTAAGAATGACCCCATCATCAAGGACTTGTGTAAAGGTAGGACCTGCAGACAGGGCCTGAATGTCACTGACCCCGAGGGTCGATGTAAACGCCACTAGTAGAGCAGTCTTAAGTGGGAGGATCTTAAGAAATATTGAATCTTAGGGCTCAAATGGAGAGTTGGTTAAAGCTGTCAGAACCAAATTAAAGTCCCAAGGGGGTAATTTCGGGCTAAAAATGGGCCTAGACCTAGAGGCGGCCATAATAAACCTGGGAAACCCAACGATTACCTGCTAGGTCATAATTATAAAGGGCTCCTAACGCAGAAACTTGGACCTTAAGAGTACTTATAAAAAGGCCCTGTTCTAACCACGTCTGTAGAAACTCTAGGATGGCAGTAACTGGTACCCCTTACTGTACCTTGGCCCCTGAGGTGGAGAGAAACTTCTTCCAGGTTTTTCTGTAAGATTTAGTGGTGACAGCCTTCCTACTCTGAAGTAGGGTAGAAATCAAGTTAGGAGAAAAAACGCTGCCCCTCAGAAGCGCCCTCTCAAGTTCCAAGCTGTCAAATGCAGATTGGCTACCTGACGATGATACACCGACCTCTGGGAGAGAAGATCCAGAACCTCTTGGAGTACCCAGGGGTTGGTGACTGACATCAAACAAGCAGGAGAACCATGTCCCTCTTGGCCAGAAGTATAACTCTCACTCTATCCTCCCTGATCTTTCTTAGGACAGCTGGAATCAAAATAACTGGGGAAATGACATATGCCAGACTGTGATTCCAAGGAATCAAGAAGGCATCCAGAACCAGAGAGCTCCACCTGGGATCTATGGAACCAAAACATATTTACTCTTTTGTTTGACTGTTTGCAAATAGTTCTATGACTGAAAAGCCCCACATATTCACAATCTGATTGAATACTGCTGGTTTCAACACCCATTCTCACAGCCTCAACCATTTTCAGCTCAAAATCTGCTCTGTAATTTTCTTTTCCTTTTATGTGGAGAGCCGTTCGTGACAGTAGATTGACTTTCTCTACCTGAAAAATGCGGCCTGTTCCTTCCATCAAGGGCCTGGACCGAGTTCCAACTTCATGGTTTAGATAAGCCACCACTATTTGATTGTCCAAAAACTCCCTTACATGGTTGCCCTGATTGGAATTTAAGAGCTTTCCCAAAGCCCGTCCTACTGCCAACAATTCATTCATACTCGATGAGACAACTGATCTCCTGTCCAAACCCCCTGGACTATATTTTTTAGATGGGCCTCCCAACCCCTGGGGCTTGCATCTGTAGTCACCACTCGAGTAATCCTGTTTACCCAAGGAACGCCCCTGGCCAGCTTCTCTACATTTAGCCACCAACCCAGGGAATGAGTAGATTATGAAGATAGTTATCCCTTCTAGAAGTTCTCCCAGGGAAATCTCGTTCCTTAAGACATCCCATTGTAGTTCTCTAGTGTGAAACTTGGCCCTCAGTAACGCCAGGATACAAGAGGTCAGGGAACCCAGAAGGGACATGGCATTCCTCATGGACATGGAGGGTGATTTTAATGCCCGGGATATCTGGCCGCCAATCCTTTCTATTTTTCCTTCTGGAAGGCGACAGTCCTGTTTCTTGGGAGTCCAATACGAGTCCGAGAAACTCCTGCATGTTTTTTGGCCCAAGTTTTGTCTTTAAAATTAAGAGCCATCCCAAGTCTATTAAAGAAGTCATGACCCCTACCAACTGATTTCTGCAGTGCTGGACTGAGTTGCTTACAATCATCTGGATAAGGAATAATCAGAACGTCTTTCTCCCGCAGTTGCGCCATTACTTCCACAATCAGTTTGGTAAATACACAGGGAGCTATTGCTAGACTGAATGGAAAGGCTGTGTACTGAAAGTGCCTGGTCATCCCCTTTATGGAAATCGCTACCCCGAGGAACTTTTGGTGATCCTGGTGCATGTGCATGGGAATATGATAATATGAGTCCTTCAGGTCCAAGACTGTCATAAGGCAATCTGGGAAGAGAGTTTTTACAATCATCTTTATGGATTCCATTTCAAAAGTCTGAATCCTCAGGAATTTGTTCAACCTTTTCCAGGTTGTTGATCGTCCTGAAAGCTGACATCAGACAGCGTGATCCCACAGTGCTCTAACCAGCAGTAACGATGTAACAGCATGGGAAAGCAGGGATGTTCGGGTCCTCCATTCAAATGAATGGGATCTGGGCTCAGGTGCTGCTCTGGTACCCGAACCCGAACTTTTAATAAACTGTTCGGCTGAACCAGCCGAACCTGAAGAGTCACGGGTTCGCCCATCACTAGTTGACTCAACATCATCACTTGTGGGCAACTGTGTTTCCTCATCATCTACCCCTTGAGACACTAATTGCCATTCCCAACAGTCGTCTTTTTCTGATCGTGGATGCTGAAATATTTGGGCATCACTACACACAAGCTCCTTATGTCTCATTTGAAATGTTCCAATCCACAAACTATGTTTTGCAGGTTTGGAAAAAGTTAACTACCCTCTGCAAGGTGATGGTTACCATATGTTACTGCTGAAAAAAGAAGCCAGATGGATTATTCACTTAAATGCCTAGGGCCGTTAGATCATTCTATGTCATTAAGAACTGTCAGTGTTTTTATAATATTGCATTTTTTGCATGATTGTCTATCTTATAACTATGTAATGATAATGTTGGATAGGTTTATCGTACATATAGGAAGTAGTTTTACGTCACCTCTCACTACGACGCATTGAAAGAAAGTGAAATGGCCATAGTCTTGCACGTACCCCTGCACGCCTGATGTTTTTTTGAACAAGCACAAAAGGAATATTTTTGCGAATTGGCGAGTGCCGCTTTTCCATATTCTATGGGCTAGAACAATTTTTAGGAAGAGTGGAACATTTTATTTTTCACGCTGGTGGTGTGTGTCTATAGGGTTTTTTTGTGTGTTGGAAAACTAAATTTTATTCAGGTGTGTGTTTGGTGTAAAGCTATTTATTGAATTAAAATTCAAGAAAGGAAAAAAAAAGAATGGAATAAAAGTCTAGAAATAAAAAGATAAAAAAAAAAGGAGAATATAATAGTTTGGTGAAATAAAAAAAAACAAAAACAATTTCCACTAAAATTCTGAAACTACACTATAGAAAAAAAAAACAACCAAATGTCAGTGACGTGTGTCACTGATCAGTGCTCAGCAGCTGCACAGAGATCATACAAAAAAAAATGGTAAAAGTCAAGCGATCAAATACTGATTAGCGCTCAACAGCAGAAAAGTGTTTTGGGAAGGGGTTAGGGAGGTGGTTGAAGGGGGGGAGTGGAAGAGAGGGATTACAAACAAGCAGGAACAGGTCAGGAGGAACTTCTATCTACAGTTCTTCAAGTCTTAAATCAGTAGCAGCAGCAAAAGTGATGGCACAGTTTGGAAAAAGGCAGTGGCACCACAAGTCACAGTACGTGAGCAGCAGAATGATACAATGATTGCTCTGTACACTTCTCCAAACTGGAGCAAGGTGGTACAGAGCGGTCATTGACAGTTTAAACTGCCCTCTTAATCACAGATTGGTGCAGTCGGACGATGAATGACCAATCAGCATGGGGGCGCTGCCGCTGCCGTTACCTAGCACAGCCTATGATCAGTGCTGTCATAGCACTGATCATACCTGGACATCAATGTTTCAGGCACTCTTATTTGCTTAAACATTGAAATTGCTGTGACTGGCTGTTCAGAATTGAACAGCCAATCACAACGATCGCTGTTGCGGGGGAGGTGTGTGTGTGTGTGTGTGGGGGGGGGTGGGACGGACAACCCCCCTGTGGCAATGAGTACAGGTGTTCAGCAGACAACTTTACCTGATCACAGTGTCTTCAGACATAATGACCGGAGGTTCCCATGACATAATTTGACAGGACGTACAGTTATGTCAAATGTCATGAAGGGGTTAACTTTTTGTATTTACAAAACATCTCTATTTGTAAGAATACAAGTTACACCAACCTGTGTTTCGGGGGTCTCCTTTGTTCACCAGTTCAAGGGTCCATGTGCCTCGTGGATTTTCATCCCATGTGTGTGTACTCATGAAGGACCAGTTTTGATACCCTGCAGAACTGGTATCATATGGTCTAGAAAATTGAGACACATCTTAGACGTATTAAGCTTTGATAACTTAGCATTTCTATTAATGTTACAAGTTTACCTCAATGCCACAAGCACAGAACGTGTACCCATAGGGCTGGTGAGGGAGATTTCAAGATCACCCCTGCGGCTATAGCTGAGGGAGATTTGGGCTTGCACATGCTCAAGAGACCTGACATAGTTTGGTCTTCCTGAGCAGCCACTGATATTGCGGCTTACTACAAGATGTGAGGTTACTCTTCTATAAGAAAGAAAAGGAATAATCACAAAAGACTAACCAATACCGCAATTTAAGACAATAAACATAGATTTTAGTCAGGGATAGCAGATCAATATAAGACACATTGACACTTACTGAGGACTACTCACAAGCTTCACCAAGCACATTCTCTGAGGACGTGTAGTTTCCCACTTTAGAGCTAGGTCCATCAATTTTCCAGCATTCAAAAGTCCATAACCAAAAAGGTGGCTCACTCAAAAACAAAAAGAATTGTTACATATTACATGTTACAACTCATTCATTTTCTGTTAAAGGGGTGATCCAAGACGAATATTGATTTTAATCCTAAATGACCATCCATTGTAATAATCAAATAGCTTTTCTAATATACTTTCATTAAAAAAGTCCCTACTGTTTTCTAATCTAACAGCTTTATTTTTATTTTTTACTTATTCACATTTTGAGGACTCTTTATTGAACCCCTTTACACCCCTACTCCCCCCTCTCCCAAAGCCTGTTTTCACCTTCATGACCAGGCCAAATTTTACAATTCTGACGAGTGTCATTTTACGAGGCGATAACTAACGCTCCAACGGATCCGACAGTTTTTTTCATGACATATTGTTCTTCATGATAGTGGTAAAATTTATTCAATCTGACTTGCATTCATTTGTGAAAAAAAACAGAAATTGGGCAGAAATTTTGCAAATTTTCAGACTTCATTTTTATGCTTTTAAATCAAAGTTATGTCATACAAAATAGTTAACAAATAACATTTCCCATATGTCTACTTTACATCAGCACAATTTTTAAACTAAGATTTTTTTATAGGAAGTTATATGGGTTAAAAGTTGACCAAAGATTTCTCATTTTCCAACAAAATTTACATAACCATTTTTTTAGATTTTTTAGGGGCCACATCCCATTTGACATGACTTTTAGGGGTCTATATGACATAAGAATAGTGTCACTTTTTTGTATTTTATAACGGCACCCCTCAAAACCACATTCAATAAGTTTGTTAACCCTTCAGGTGCTTCACAGAAATTGAAGCAATGTAGAAGGGAAAAAAAATTAACATTTAACTTTTTTTCACAAAATTCACAAGGGTAACATGAGATTGTTGTACAATTTCTCCTGAGCATGCCAATACTCCATATGCGGTGGAAAACCACTGTTTGGGTACACGGCAGGGCACGGAAGGGAAGGCGCAGCATTTGAACGCAAAATTGTCTGGAATCATTAGCAGACACCATGTCGCATTTGGAGAGCCCCTGATCTGCCTAAACAGTGGAAACCCCCCACAAGTGACACTATTTTGGAAACTAGACCCCCCAAGGAATTTATCTGCATCACAAAAAATTATAATGTTGAATTATGAAAATTTAAAAAAACAAAAAAACAAAGACAAAACACATTTTTGCAACAAAAACTAAATTTTAGCCCCAATTTTTTTTTTATTTTCACAAGGGTAACAGGAGAAATTGCACAACAGATTTTGAGGTCAATTTTCTTCTAAGTACGCTGATGCCCCATTTGTGGAGGAAAATTACTGTTTGTGCGCACGGCAGGGCTCGGAAGGGAAGGAGTAATGTTTTGGAATGCAGACTTTGATGGAATGGTCAGCGGGCGTCATGCCTCACTTCAAGAGTCCCTGATGTGCCTAAACAGTGGAAACCCCCACAAGTAACTCCATTTTGGAACTGATCTACTGTTTCCTGGTATGTGAATTCTATAATGTAGTGGCATATGCAAGTTGTGTAGAGTGCATCAGGTTGACATAAGTGACTTGTGTAGTGTTCGTCAGGTTGGCATAATGAGTTGCACAAGTCAGAAATTAATTTAGTAGCCCATGGATGTGTGGTGCAGTTTGAAGCATTCTTTTATACACAGGTCAGGTTTGTCGGGGCTGGTGTCGCATTGATAAGTGGTGTCCTTTTATATCCCCCTTCTGTAACACACTCAGCACCCTCTTTTGCGACCTTCCTTTCTGTAACGGGTCTGGGAGGCGGAACCTCTGGGCTACTATACAAGGGAGCGGTCCTTGTAAGGGAGCGGGTGGCGACCAGGCAGGCAGTCACAGCAGGTGACCGGGACAGTCTCTGGGTGTACGGGCAGGAGGTCACGGCAAGTGATCAGGGCAGTCTCTGGAAGAACGGGCTGGAGGTCACGGCAAGTGACCGGGGCAGTCTCTGGAAGAACGGGCTGGAGGTCACGGCAAGTGACCGGGGCAGTCTCTAGGTAAAGGGTAGGTACGACCTGTGATGGCTGAACCTCCAGGTAGGCTAGCAAGGCAGATGGAGGATGTGTGCTCCCAGGTGAGCAAGCGAGAGTCTCTGGAATAGCAGGTGGTCACAGCACGTGACGGCGGAGCCTCCAGGTAGGCAAGCAGGCAGGTAGCGGAGAAGCGCTCCCAGGTGAGCGGGCAAGAGTCTCTGGAATAGCTGGTGGTCCCAGCACGTGACAGCGGAACCCCCGGGCAGGCAAGCAGGCAGGTAGTGGAGAAGCGCTCCCAGGTGAGCGGGCAAGAGTCTGGAATAGCTGGTGGTCACAGCACGTGACAGCGGAGCCTCCGGGCAGGCAAGCAGGCAGGTAGCGGAGAAGCGCTCCCAGGTGAGCGGGCAAGCTGGTCCATAGACAGACTGACCGGAGTTGTAAGGCAGACCGTCGGACCTCAGGCAAGCAGGCAGGTAGCTGATGTGCGCTCCCAGGTGAGCGGGCAAGTTGGTCCTTAGACAGACTGACCGGAGTTGTAAGACAGACCGTCGGACCTCAGGCAGGCAGGCAGGTAACAGGAAATCAGGCAGGATTAGGACAGCAAGCTGGCAGGAATCTGGCAGGTAACTGGCAGGTAACTGGCAACGGGACCTGAGGGCTGAAGCAGAGTAGAACTGTGCAACAACATTGCTCGGGCACCTCCATTTTGGAGGAGGTGCCTTATATATGGTAAAGTCCTCCGGCCATTGGCCGGGGACTCCTTAGGACGGCGCGTGCGGCCCCTTTAAGAGGGAGGGAGGGCGCGCGCGCGCCCTAAGCACAGTGGCCGGGAAGGAGCGCGCGCTGCCAGCAGAGCGGGAGAGGGACGCCGGGCACGGAGCAGAGCGGTGAGGGGAACAGCGTCCCTGCCTAGCAGAGGGCAGGGACGCCGGCACTACAGTACCCCCCCCTTTTTTAGGCCAGATAGAAATTTAGCTAGGATGAGAGGGGCATGGATGTTCTCCCGGGGCTCCCACGTTCTCTCCTCAGGACCAAACCCCTTCCAATCTACCAGAAAAAAGGTCTTTCCTCTTACCCTTTTGGTGGCAAGAATGTTCTCTACCTCAAACTCGTCCTCAGCAGAAACCGGAGCAGGAGGCGTACCTGTAGACTTGGAAAAAGAGTTAAGCACCACGGGTTTGAGGAGAGATACATGGAAGGAGTTAGGGATCCGTAAGTTGGCCGGGAGTTTCAATTTATAGGCCACCGGGTTGATCTGACTGATGACCTCCAGAGGATCGATGAACCGAGGCCCTAACTTGTAAGAAGGTATCTTGAGTCGAACATATTTAGATGAGAGCCAGACTTTATCTCCTGGACGAAATTGTGGAGGATCCAGGCGTTTTTTGTCAGCGTGTCTTTTCATACGCTCGGATGACAGAAGGAGTGCGGACCGGGTACTCTCCCATATGGAGGAAAATTTGCTAACGAGAGATTCCGCAGCCGGGTTGTCCACAGAGGTGGAGACAGGAAAAGGAATCCGAGGATGCTGACCAAAGACTACAAAAAACGGGGATTTGGAGGAGGATTCGCTCTCGTGATTATTATAAGAGAACTCGGCCCATGGTAGGAGATCCACCCAGTCAGAATGGTGGGCATTAACGAAGTGCCGGAGGTAACTGGTCAGGTTCTGATTGATCCGCTCCACTTGACCATTGGACTGTGGGTGGTAAGCGGAAGAGAAGTCCAGGGTGACGTCTAGTAGTTTACAAGTGGCTCTCCAGAAACGTGAGGTGAACTGTACCCCACGATCCGACACGATGTGGAGGGGCAGGCCATGAAGACGGAAGATGTGGCGGATAAAGTCTTTAGCCAGCTCGGGTGCAGACGGAAGGCCTGTCAGGGGAATAAAGTGAGCCATCTTGGAAAAGTGGTCAGCGACCACCCAAATGACCGTACAACCGGCAGAGACGGGGAGATCAGTTATAAAGTCCATTGCTATATGCTGCCAGGGGGCAGCAGGTACAGGAAGCGGAAGGAGGCGTCCGGCTGGCAGATGTCTCGGGACTTTGTTGCGGGCGCAGGACACACAGGCAGAAACAAAGTCTATTATGTCCTTGTGCAGGGTAGGCCACCAATAGTGTCGGGCAATAAGCTTGAGGGTCTTTTTCTGACCGGCGTGGCCAGCTAGTTTAGACGAATGGCCCCAGTGTAGGATCTTCTCCCGATCAGGTACTGAAACAAACGTCTTACCGGGAGGGAGACGATTTAGACTCACGGGAGCCACCTGCATTACTCTGGCGGGATCGATGATATGTTTAGGTTCTTCCTCGAGATCGGACACCAGAAAGGATCGGGACAAGGCGTCTGCTTTGACGTTTTTGTCAGCCGGGCGAAAATGAAAAACAAAATGAAAGCGAGCAAAAAACAAGGACCACCGGGCTTGGCGCGGGTTAAGTCTCTGGGCATGCTGGAGGTAAGCCAAGTTCTTGTGGTCAGTGTAAATTATTACCGGATGAAGAGCCCCCTCGAGTAGGTAACGCCACTCCTCCAACGCCAGCTTGATGGCCAATAACTCTCGGTCTCCTATGGAATAGTTGCGCTCAGAAGAGGAGAAGAGTTTGGAGAAGAAGCCACAAGTTACCATTCTCCCGGAAGATGATTTTTGAGTAAGTACCGCTCCGGCTCCAGAGGAGGAGGCGTCAACTTCCAGGAAGAACTGCTTGTTGCCGTCCGGGCGATGCAGCACCGGGGCGGAAGAGAAGGCCTGTTTTAGGGAAAGAAAGGCCTCCTCTGCTTCGGGCGGCCACTCTTTGGGATTAGTACCCTTACGGGTGAGCGCGGAAATTGGGGCAGTCCGGGAAGAGAAGTGCGGGATGAAGAGGCGGTAATAGTTGGCGAAGCCCAGGAACCGTTGAATAGCCTTCAACCCCTCTGGTCGGGGCCATTTCTCGATGGCAGACAGTTTCTCAGGATCCATTTGTAGGCCGGTCTGAGAGATAATGTAGCCCAGAAACGGAAGCGAGGTCTGCTCAAAGAGGCACTTCTCATATTTAGCGTAGAGATGGTTCTGCCTGAGCCTGAGCAGGACCTGACGAACATCCCTCCGGTGAGTCTGGAGATCCGGAGAGAAGACCAAGATGTCGTCCAGGTACACCACTACGCAGGAGTAGAGAAGGTCCCGGAAGATGTCATTGACCAACTCTTGAAAGACGGCAGGAGCGTTACAGAGGCCAAAGGGCATTACCAGATATTCATAGTGGCCGTCCCGGGTGTTGAATGCCGTCTTCCATTCATCCCCCTGACGGATACGAACCAGGTTGTACGCCCCACGGAGGTCCAGTTTGGTGAAGATTCTAGCCCCCCTCAGACGATCAAATAACTCCGGAATGAGCGGAAGAGGGTACTTATTCTTCACCGTGATCTGGTTAAGGCCTCTATAGTCTATACAGGGACGGAGAGAGCCGTCCTTCTTTTTGACGAAAAAGAAGCCTGCTCCCGCCGGGGAGGTAGATTTCCGGATGAATCCCCTGGCCAGATTCTCCTCAATATATTCGGACATCGACCGGGTCTCAGCAGCGGATAATGGATAAATACGCCCACGGGGAGGAGAAGTACCAGGTAACAGGTCGATAGGGCAGTCGTATGGTCTATGAGGGGGTAGTGTCTCTGCCTCCTTTTTATTAAAGACATCAGCATAAGACCAATAAGGAATCGGAAGTCCAGGTAGATTAGCTGGGGTAGGAGAAGGACGGACGGGATGAACGGGAACCAAACAGGTCTTATGGCAGCCCTGTCCCCAGCGAAGGACTTCTCCGGTCTGCCAGTCAAGAACGGGTGCATGTTTCTGGAGCCAAGGTAGGCCTAGCAAGAGGGCGTGAGAGAGTCCAGGCAGAACATGGAAGGAGATACTTTCAGAATGCAGCATTCCCACCTGCAGAGTAATGGATTCGGTGATGAGTTGGATAGGGCGTGGTAAGAGCCCCCCATCCACGGCAGCAACAAACAAGGGTACAGCAAGAGGTTTGGTGGGGATGCGGTATTTCTCTACCAGGGACTGTGAAATAAGATTCCCGGCTGCTCCAGAGTCCAGTTGGGCTAGTTCGAAATAACGGTTCTCCCCGTAGACGATTGAAACTGACAACAGCAGGGATGGAGAGGATTTATTCTTGTCTAGGTGGACCTCTCTGAGCAAACCTAGACACAGGCGTTTCCCAACCTCTCCGGGCAGGCACGGATCCGGTGCTCCTTACTGCCACAGTAGAAGCAGGTCCCCTCGGCACGGCGTAAGTCCTGACGGGTCTTGACCATCTTGGTCTGGTCGACCTGCATAGGCTCAGGAGGGTGTACCTGGTTAGAGACAGAAGGAGTGACTGGTTTCTGAAAAGTAGGAGCTAGACGTGGTAACCTCCTCTCACGGGTGACCTCTCTGGCACGCTCCTGGAACCGTAGGTCAATTCGGGTGGCAAGAGTTATTAGGTCATCGAGAGTGGTAGGAATGTCCCGACCGGCAAGTTCATCTTTAATACGGCCGGACAGACCCTCCCAGAAGACGGAAACCAGAGCGTCGTTATCCCAGGCCAGCTCCGAGGCAAGGGTACGGAACCGTATGGCATATTGACCCACGGTGAGACTTTCCTGACGGAGGCGTAGCAACGATGATGCGGATGAGGTCTTCCGTCCGGGTTCGTCGAAGACTTTCCGGAAGGCCGTGAGAAAAGCAGGCAAGTTGGACACCAGGGGGTCTCCTCTCTCCCATAGAGGATTTAGCCAGGCCAGGGCCTCCCCGGTGAGATGGGACATGATGAATGCAATTTTGGCTCGGTCGGAGTTAAACTGGTGGGACAATAGTTCAAAGTGCAGGGTGCACTGATTTATGAAGCCCCGAGCCTGGGCTGAGTCGCCTCCGAAGCGAGGAGGTGCAGAAAGCCGAGGTCCGGGGTAGGATATCATGGTGTTAGTGGACAGCGGAGCTGCCGGATTGCGAGACATGGCACTGGCGGAGGTTGTTGGTGGAACAGTCAGAGTGTCCAGGCGAGTATTGACATTCCGCAGGTGACCCAGGATGGACTCCTGTTGGGACCTTTGACGGGACAGTTCATGACACAGGTCCGAGAGCGAGGGAGCTTGGGTGCCACCGGGTTCCATGGCCCGAGCAAACTGTAACGGGTCTGGGAGGCGGAACCTCTGGGCTACTATACAAGGGAGCGGTCCTTGTAAGGGAGCGGGTGGCGACCAGGCAGGCAGTCACAGCAGGTGACCGGGACAGTCTCTGGGTGTACGGGCAGGAGGTCACGGCAAGTGATCAGGGCAGTCTCTGGAAGAACGGGCTGGAGGTCACGGCAAGTGACCGGGGCAGTCTCTGGAAGAACGGGCTGGAGGTCACGGCAAGTGACCGGGGCAGTCTCTAGGTAAAGGGTAGGTACGACCTGTGATGGCTGAACCTCCAGGTAGGCTAGCAAGGCAGATGGAGGATGTGTGCTCCCAGGTGAGCAAGCGAGAGTCTCTGGAATAGCAGGTGGTCACAGCACGTGACGGCGGAGCCTCCAGGTAGGCAAGCAGGCAGGTAGCGGAGAAGCGCTCCCAGGTGAGCGGGCAAGAGTCTCTGGAATAGCTGGTGGTCCCAGCACGTGACAGCGGAACCCCCGGGCAGGCAAGCAGGCAGGTAGTGGAGAAGCGCTCCCAGGTGAGTGGGCAAGAGTCTGGAATAGCTGGTGGTCACAGCACGTGACAGCGGAGCCTCCGGGCAGGCAAGCAGGCAGGTAGCGGAGAAGCGCTCCCAGGTGAGCGGGCAAGCTGGTCCATAGACAGACTGACCGGAGTTGTAAGGCAGACCGTCGGACCTCAGGCAAGCAGGCAGGTAGCTGATGTGCGCTCCCAGGTGAGCGGGCAAGTTGGTCCTTAGACAGACTGACCGGAGTTGTAAGACAGACCGTCGGACCTCAGGCAGGCAGGCAGGTAACAGGAAATCAGGCAGGATTAGGACAGCAAGCTGGCAGGAATCTGGCAGGTAACTGGCAATGGGACCTGAGGGCTGAAGCAGAGTAGAACGGTGCAACAACATTGCTCGGGCACCTCCATTTTGGAGGAGGTGCCTTATATATGGTAAAGTCCTCCGGCCATTGGCCGGGGACTCCTTAGGACGGCGCGCGCGGCCCCTTTAAGAGGGAGGGAGGGCGCGCGCGCGCGCCCTAAGCACAGTGGCCGGGAAGGAGCGCGCGCTGCCAGCAGAGCGGGAGAGGGACGCCGGGCACGGAGCAGAGCGGTGAGGGGAACAGCGTCCCTGCCTAGCAGAGGGCAGGGACGCCGGCACTACACTTTCTTTGTGCTTTGAGGGACCTCCCTGGGAAAATGTTGGCCTGTTAAGAAACGAGCACCTTCAGTTCTGGAAGTACTGGGGCCCGCTCCTTCCTGATCTCCAAAGTTTAGGGCCTTGATCACTACCTCCTGGAACTGAAGGTACAAAGTACCGGTCTGGCCTGCACATTGTGATCGCATGTAAGCATTGTACATTGCCATCTGTACAATGTGCATGGCCAGCTTCTTGTACCACACCTTGGCTTTTCTCATGGCACTGTACGGCTGGAGGACTTTATCAGAGAGATCAACTCCCCCCATACTCTTGTTGTACCCCAGTACACAGTGCGGTTTGTGGAGCTGTGTAGAGGTACCTTGTACAGTGGTGGGGGTGCTGCCATCACTATGTATGGTGGTCAAGAAAAGCACAACCCTCTTGTCCTTGACCACCACAGCATGTTGTTGCTACATAGGGCTCTGCTCTCACCCTTTCTGAGCAGCTGACCAATTAGTGTCTTACGGAGGCCTCTCTGATTTTTGCGGACAGTACCGCATGCTGCGGTAGATCGCGCAGAGAGTTACTTGAAGAGTGGGATGTTGGTATAAAAGTTATCTACATAGAGGTGATAACCTTGACCCAGCAGTGGGTGCACCAAATCCCACACAATTTTCCCACTCCGTTCAAAGACAAGGGGCATTCAGGTGTCCTTCCCATCAAAAACTTTAAACCCTTGGGTACTTTCACAGTTTGTAGAGCTTAATTGTGTACCTGGCCCTCTTACTAGGTAGGTATTGCCGAAATTTGAGACCTTGAAATGTATTAGGGACTGATCCACGCAGATGTTCCTTTGGGGATTGTACACCTCATCAATCTCGTTGCTCAAGTGTGCAATGACCGGCCAAACTTTGAAAAGACAAAAATGGGGTCATCTCGGGAAGGACATTGTGCATTATCACTGGAATGCAAAATTTTTTGGATTGCCTCAAATAGTTTATGGGTCATACCAATGTGGAACAGTGGTGTGTTATAAAAAACATCAACACGCCAATATTGCCTAAGTTCTGGCTTCTTCATTAACCTCATGTGAAGGACCAGGCCCCAAAACGTCATAATTTCTACTGCATCTACAGGGGTCCACCATTAGGTTTACAAAATCCTCAGAGAAACAAACTTTGAAAAAGTATATTTCTGTGAGGCTGGTGGTGTCAAATTTGATTCTTGATTGTGCCACAAAATCAAGAATCAGTGGCTCATAATCTTCGGGGGTTGAGGTCCATACAGGGTCAACAACAGTGGGTCCTGGTTCATTTTCTGTCCTGGGGCGACTGCATGGTGGTTCAGGATCACTTGAGGAAGAGGAGGAGGGGGAAAAAAAAATAAAGGAAGGTGGGATCCTGCTCCTCACCACCCGTGTCGGAAGCATGGAAGGCGTATGCATCCTCCGCTGAATACAGTGATTGGAACGAGTGGGACATTTTTTCACGCATGTGGCGTTTGTGTGTGTAGCAAGTTTTATTCAGGTGTGTGTGTGTGTGTGTGTGTGTGTAAACTTTTTTTTATTTAGAAGAGAAAAAAACAGAAAAAAAGAATCTAGAAAGAAAAAGATAAAACTAAAAAAGTAACAACCACAGGTTGATCACTGATGACGCACGCACGGATATGATTCTTTTTTTTTCTGCGCTGACACTAACCCCAACTCAAGTCAGTAAAAAATACTATAATAGACAATTACTACAGTACATTTTTACTGTCCCTCATCTAATCCAATCAATTCATCTAAAATAATTTTTTACTCAATTCTTTTTTCACACAAAAAAATAAAACAAAATAACAAGTCAGTGATGTTGGTCACTGACCAGCGCTCGACGACTGTAGGATGCACGCATGGATGTGGTGTAAAACAGTTATAAAAAAATTGACAGGAAAAAAAAAGTCTGCCAAAAGCAAGCACAGGTGCCAATCAGTGATGTGCATCTGATCGGTGGCTAGGCAGCTGTTGAATGCACACACAGAGTGGTGTAAAGAGGGTGGGAGGGGAGAAAAAATAGTTATGGAAAAAAACGAGTGCGGATCAGTGATTTGTGTCACTGATCAGCGCTCGGCGGCTGCAGGACACACAAAAAAGAAAAAAACTGCCAAAAATCGAGCGATCAAGTACTGACCAGCACTCTGCAGCAGAAGGGGGAGGGAGTGCAGAGGATGGTGTGAGAGGGGGGAAAAGGGGTTAAAAGGGGGAAGAGGGAGATTGTGGTGCATTAGGAAAGATCAGGAACAGGTCAGGGAGGGATCAGGAACGTCTTCTTTCTTCTTCAGCAGCAGCACGAACACCAGCAGTGATGGCACAGGCTTGAAAAAGTCTTTGGCACCACAAGGCCCAGCACAGCATGGCAGATCAGAACAATGAACACTCTGCAACGTTCCCAAGCCGGAATAAGGAAATTCAGAGCGGTCATTGTGGGGTCAGACCACAATTGTGCACTCTGATTGGTGCGATCGACATCATCATCCAATCGCACCACTCAGAACTGGCCCTGGTGACGCTGGCGTTGCTAGTCTCCAGCCTATGATCAGTGCTCTTACAGCAAGGATTATAGGCTGGACCATCAGTGTTTCAGGCAATCTGATTGCCTGAAACACTGAAAAATGCGGTGATTGGCAGTTCAGAATTGAATAACCAATCACAGCGATCATAGTTGCAGGGGGGGGGGGGCATTTCCACCCCCCCCCCCCGGGACTACGGCTCCATGTGCCATGCTGAGGGAATCAGCAGGCACCTTAATGCGACCACCGCATTAAAGATATAACGTATCCATACGTCCAAGGTAGTTAAGAACCTACCAACCTGGATGTATGGATACGTCCAAGGTCGTAAATGGGGTTAAGAATCCCAAATGCAAGCTACAATACTCAAACAAGACACTATCAGGGGGCAGAGGCCGCAGTCACTGCCACAGCCTCATTTTTGACCCTGAAAGGAAGCGTTATCAGTGACATAAGTTTCAGGGGCTGTGCTAGTCCCTGCTCTATTGAGTATGTGTTACGCTGGCGGGCGAATGCAACCCACTGTGCTATAGAATCATAAAAATGTTAGAGTTGGAAGGGACCTCCAGGGTCATCGTGTCCAACCGCCTGCTCAATGCAGGATTCACTAAACCATCTCAGACAGATGTCTGTTCAGCCTCTGTTTGAAGACTTCCATTGAAGGAGAACTCACCACCTCTTGTGGACGCCTGTTCCACTCATTGATCACCCTCGCTGTCAAAAACTTTTTCCTAAAATCTAATCTGTCTTCTCCCTGTCAATTTCATTCCATTGCTTCTTGTATTTCCACATGCAAGTGAGAATAAGGATGATCCCTCTATACGGACATCCCTTCTGATATTTGTGGACAGCTATTAAGACTCTTATCCTCTTGGCCTTCTTTTTTGCAAGCTAAACATTTCCAGATCCTTTAACGGTTCCTCGTATGACATACTTTGCAGTCCACTCACCATCCTGGTTGCTCTTCTCTGAACTTGCTCCAGTTTTTCAATGTCTTTTTTAAAATGTGGTGCCCTGAACTGGACACAGTATTCCAGATACTGGAGGGGCATAACCGTAGAGTTAGAGGCACAGGTATGCAGTACAGGTGGAGCAAAGACAAAAGTGGTCAGACAGTCCGAGGTTGGGGCAGGCAGCACAGGTTCAGGATTCGTAGCAGAGGTCAGGAGCAGAGAGGTCAGACAGGATGAGTACATGAAGGATGGAAGGAACAAACACATGAAGCACAAAAGGGACACTAGCTGAACAAACAGGCTCAAACCAACGTTTGAGCCTAAAGTGGAGGGTGGAGCTGCCTAGTGTAAAACCTGCCAAAACGGCATAGTCTGGGGAACCTAATCTCTGCAGAACACAGCAGGGTTAAATTCCAGCAGAGACCAGCCATACCACCCTTAGGCCAATGGAAGCAACATACTGAGAAGTCGTGCAGTGACCATAGTGAGTAGGGAGGCGCCAAGAGAATTTGCAAGCTGCCACCATGCCAGTACTCCCCCGTTATGCCCCTCACTTTTTTGGGCAGATAGCCGAGGAATGGTAGGGGTGCAAATATTTTCGGCAGGCTTGCTCCTAAAGGACTCACTACCATTAGCATCTTGTGGACAGGCAAGCATAACATTCCAAACACCCTGGGATGGATTGGGTTTATGTCCCGAGGACAGGACTCTTCTCCTCCTAATAGAGGAGGCCTTATCCGGAGAGAAACCACCTACAGGGACAGAAGTACTTCCACCACCTCAGCCAGGTTACAAGTCTCAGGCAGGGAAGGCAGGACTAAAGGCAAAGAAGGTGGGGACTTGGGCACGACTTTGGAGAGGCAGCCTGTGGAACACAATGATCCTCATTGAAGCACCTGACTGGTGGACCAGTCAACAACCAGCTGTAAATGGAACCATGGAAGACTTAGAACAATAGTGTCTACAGCGCTAGGTAGAACCAAAAAAGAAATTCTTTCAGAGTGTTGGGTACCAAATTGAAGGGGGACAGGCAGTGTGACATAACAAATAGGCTTCGCCAAGGATTGTCCATCAATTGAGGCAACAACCAGGGAACGAACAAGCTGTTGCGTAGGAAGATGAAGCTGACGAACCAGATCGGGATGGATGAGGTTGGCATTGGATCTGGAGTCCGAATGGGGCTGCCATCGAGATGGACCTCTCTACCCCAAATCAAGGTGGACTTGGGTCAAAGGTTTTGGACAGCAAACTTTCCCATCCAGGGTCAAACATAATGACAAACAATGTCCCTAGCTTACACAGTACATGCACACATTGTCAAGATACATCGACTGTCGCTCTTCTACAGAGAGTTTGGCTCACTCTACCTGCATTGGCTCTACAGCAGGAGGTGGAGCTTGTGGCAGAAAAGGGTAGTAAAAAGGTTAGAACCAACCTGGGAGGTTCCCCAAAAAATGAAGACTCTTGAGCCTGTTCTAGAGCTTGCTCATGGAAACCGAGATCAATTCTTATAGCGAGGTGTACAAGGGTATCTAGAGAGGATGGGAGATCTTGGCCTGCCAAGTCATCCTTGATACAACCAGACAGGCTCTGCCAGAAGGTTGTCACCAGAGCTTCTTTATTCCAGGTCAGCTCTGCCGCTAGGGTGCAGAAGCGTAAGGAATACTGAGCCATGGTATCTGTGCTCGGTCTTAGAAGTCAGTAGAGATTAGTTAGAAGACCAGGTGCAGCCAGGTTCCTTGAATACTGCCCGAAACATCTCCAAGAATCTCCCAACATCGCACATCACAGTACTTCTATGCTCCCAAATGGGCTTTGCCCAAGTCACAGCTCATCCGGACAGCAGAGGGATCATGAATGCAATCTTTGTCTGGTCCAAAGGCAAAAGATAAGCCTGGAGAGTGAAGTGGGTCTGGCACTGGTTTATGAAGTTGGGGCTCTCCTTAGGACCTTGAAGCACAAGACGAGGTACACAAACCCTGCAGCTGTGTTGCCATCACATTGCCTGTTTCAGCTGGTCTTAATGCTTCCATTGAGAATGTACCTCCTCGTACAAGACTTCTACTAAAGATTTGGGGTCAGAGGTTACCGATTTGTCAGCGGGGTCCATGGCCCGAATGTAATGTTATGCTGGCGGACGAATGCAACGCTGGTGGATGTGGACCCACTGCGTCATATGGCAGGCTTTCCTTGAAGGGGCTTGACTAGGTGCCTTCTGGGTCTTCACTAGAGCCACTAGTAGTGAGGATAGGCTGGGCTGCCGGTGGACACCAGGTGCCAAGACTGCAGAAGCTGCCTGGAGGGTCAGAAGCATTGATATGCGGTAGAGGAGGGCAGAGATGTGATCAGTTGGTCTGAGGTCAGGGCAAGCAGCACAGGTTCAGGATACATAGCCGAGGTCAGAATCGGAGAGGTCAGACAGGACAGCTATAAGAGCCGGGTCAAGAACAGAAAGAACACAGACAAAGCACACACTGGACACTAGCTGAACAAACTGGGCTAGGAACCAACATTTGGGCAGAGACTGTAGCTGCCTAATATAGGACCTACTGGCACGAGATAGGCCAGGGAACCTAATTTCTGCAAGACACAGCAGGGTTAAATTCCTGAAGGCACCAGGCCACAAGCCCATGCCCCCCATGGCCAAATGGAAGCAACATATTGAGAAGCTGCGCGGTGGCCATGGTGAGTAGGGAGGTACTGAGAGGGAATGCAAGTTATCGCTGTGACAGTACGTATTGGTTGTCAATTCCGATGTATTATCCCATCACTATGCAATATTCTTTTCAATGCAGTGCTCATGTGCTCCCTCTCCAGCTTTAATGAAAAGTGATGAGCCTGCAAGAGCACAATCAGTGTGCCTTGTAAAGAGAGAATGCAGCAAGCAGAGATCAGACCCGCCCCCGATAGTGACAACTGAGGGATTAAAATCAATATTAGTTTTGGACTAACCCTTTAAGAGGAAATGCTTTCTGGTCTCACCATTTCTGCCAACTCCATTAATCTCCCAGTCATCAGCCTTTAGGTTGGCAGGACTTGACGCACGCACAACAATGTGTTGTACATCTCTCCATGTGAGAGCAGGGCTAAATTCACAAAATTTACAAATCAGACAAGGGATATCTTTTAAAGTTCTTTGCAGAAACATTCCAATTCATTCATTTCTTACTTTGCTTGTAGTGCAAGTGCAATAATTGCAGCAGCTAGGGGGGCAGATGCAGATGTGCCAGAGTGGTGCTCAGTACAACGGTAGCGTATATCAGTAGTGACCTGCAAAAGGTTGATAGCACTACAAGGTTAAAAAGTCTAACTTAACCTACAGGTAAGGATCATACAACAAACCTGCAGGGCATTGCAACCAAGTTATATGCTGGGGTAAGGAAGTATAAGGAAAGAGTTACAATAACGGAAATTTGAAAAGAATACCACCTCCATCACATAGACACATTAGGATATGTGGACAGTTCTTCATGCGGAAACCACTTCATTTCAAACATTACAATTTTGGAAGGGTTTGGAGGAGCTGTCTAATGTGTATAGAGGCCTCCTAACCCCTCATTTATCAAGGAGCTAAGGATTCAGAATATCTGATTTTAGACTGTCAATCCTTTTTTTTTTCAGCGATATAAGCTGCTGCCAGGGGGATCTAGCGGTGAATCTCTCATACTCTCGCAACACCGGAGTGCTTGGAAGAGTTAGGTTAAGTGCCCACGTAGCATTTTTGCGGCGTTTTTACGGCTGCGAAAACGCTTGTAAAACAGTCTGCCATGCAAAGCAATGTGAATTCAGATGTGCTGTGCACATGATGCGCTAGTTCGCATTGCGTTGCAAAACGCAGCATGACCATTTCTACCGCGATTATGCTGCAAATTCGCAGCCATTGAGGAACATTGAAATGCAGCAAACCCACAGGTAAATGTGGATTTGCTGTGTTTCAATTAAATTCAATGGCCGCGAATTTGCAGCGTAATCGCATTGCGCGTGGTACCCGGGATGAAGAGGAGACTACAACTCCTCTTTATCCCGGCTACCACGCGGTGAAAAAAAGAAATAAAGTTAAAAATAAGCAAAACCTGTATATTCACCTCTCCGGTGGCCCCCGGTCTGCTCCCGGCCACGTCATCTCTCCTTGGCGTCCCGCGGTGTGCTGTCAGGACATGCGGTGACGCCATTTAGTCACCTGATGGTCACGCGACCGCTGACGTCGGCGGTCAGGTGATGGTCGCGTGACCATCAGCTGACTAAATTACGTCACCGCAGGTCCTGACCGTACACTGCGGGACGCCGAGGAGAGTGGACGCCGCCGGTAGCAGACTGGAGGAGACCGGAGAGGTGAGTATACAGGTTTTTTTTTAAGCATCAGTTGTTCACACATTATAAATCCATGCCGGTTGCATTGATTTATATTGTGTGACCAACTTGTCAAGCATTTTTCCAAGTGATGCTCAAAATCGCTTGGAAAACTGCTTGAAAAAACGCATGTAAAAACGCTGAGAAAACGCTTCTCTCTGGCAGAAAAAACGCATGTAAATCTGCATGCGTTTTTTTTCTGCAAGAGAGATGCAAAAACGCTCTGCATCAAATCTGCTACGTGGGCACATAGCCTTAGTGCTCATATGTTTGGGAGTGTCGGGCAAGATAGTTCTAGCCGAATGATTGGCCAAACTTAGTTTTTGGAGGCCCCTAAGGGTCTTAAGATGAGGTAGAGTGGCTAACGGATTCCTGAGACGTCTGAGAAGAGCTGTAGGTTTTTGGTAGGAATGTGATAACCTTTGATATGATCTGATAAAGTTTCACAAATACATTTAGTGTTTTCTAACAGGACATTTTATCTTTCTATACTTCAACAGCCAAATAGAAAAGAGAAAAGGACAATGCTAAAGTGGTGTTTACACCTGAAAACCAGCAGTACTAAATGACTGCCAATCATCTACTTCTTAACTGATCAGCAGTCATTTAATAGCCTCTTTACACAGGCAGAAAGCACTTCCAATACACACTGAATCATCTGTAACAGATCATTTGGAGCACATAGTCTGCCATTTTTCCTCAGCTGTGCAAGTCCCGTTTACATAGGATGATTCACTGCCAGAGAATAATGATCTTTTGTTTAAGCAAAAAGACCATTTCACCCAAGAGACAAACATTTTGCTTATTCACTAGGTGATTGGCAACCTGTTTACATTGCATGATTACGTTCGTAATGATAATTTTGATAATCTTTAGTTCTAGAAACATTCAATTTTAATTAGGTTTTAAGGCTGCATAAAGCCATAAAAATACTTTCTTACAATTTGTCGGTTCTTGCTGAGGCCACTGCTGAAGGTGGTAGTGAGAGTTGAGGCACAGGCCTCACTATACCATGGGACATCTCCATGCTCCGTGGTGCTGCCAACCGATAAAGTGAAAATACTGTTGGTGTAACCATCACAGTTACAGTTATCATATCTCAAGCCACCATTTCCTGATGCCCAAACAAAAATTGAGCCAAGGCCACCACGTCCCTAAAGTAGGAGAAAGCACAAAAGGTAGAGGCTGAAATATATTGATGTATATATCCTTGTAATAAAATTTCAGATACTAGAGGTGTGCTGTCCACATAAGTCTATATACCCCAGGCAAAATATGTAAAAAAAATAAAAAAAAAAAATTAAAAACATGAGTGATACTGCAAAACACCATTTGCTAATTTAAGAAAATTGAACCGGCGAAAGACATCTATCCTTATAGGATTGTCTGAGTCAACTTACCATACAAATTGTCCACAATGTCTGAATATGGTTTTGTAAAATCTTTTCCACAATGTGGGAACTAAAAATATGCTGCCTTGACAAAGGAAGCACAGCTTATCTGACAGTAACCAGAAAGTGTTTTCTGAGACAGGTCAATCCCACCGGTGGCTGTTCGAGGCAGATCCTAGCAGTGACATGCAACGATAATATGCAGGTGCAGGCTCAGCCTCTGAGTGCACACTCCATACACTCGCTGCCAATTTGCACTGTACATATAAGGTGGATGTCGAGGAGGAGTTCAAATCTGTGGTCCGGACACTAGTCTGCATGATAATCTGCCTACAGAGTTTATTTTAACTGAAAGAGAGCATTACCAGTCTGAGACAAAACTTGTGTATAATAAGATTCTTAATCCATTTGTTCAAGTCAGTTATATGTACGTGTGGCACCCCTGAGGGTTCAGTCGCCACAGAGGTACTGCACCTCACCCAGAGGTGTGGTATCTCCTCTCAGGTAAGGAGGGAGTGCTGCCCGGATCCCCAACACCTGCATCCAACACTACACTACTCCAGGCCGGCTGGAAGGGCAACATGCATGTGCGTAGCTGCTGATCCCTGTCCCTGGCTGGAGTGGGGGGAACCCAAAGGTAGGGGGAACCAGTAGTGGGTGTGGGTGGAGGAAGTAGTTTAGGTGAGCACTATAGAGTGAGATATAAAAAGGGAGGCCATCTTAGGGTGGCAGGACAGAAGAAGTTTAGTAAGTGGGAGAAGTCAGTCAGGGAGCAGAGTCTCTTTAGGAGCTCTGCTCCACAAGTAGGGCCCAGTCCTAGAGGCCCAGGTGGGGAGCAGAGGAATAGGCTCCGATCAAAAGAAGGGATCCCAGGGGGTACGGCGAGTGCAGGACGGCACCCGTACGCCCCGAATCTGTCAGAAGACAGAGGGATCGTAGGCCGCAAGAAAGGGACCGGCCCCTGGACCAGTCGTGTAACTCCAAGTCTCAGCTGGAAAAACCAGAGGCTTCTGGCTTTCATATACCAGTTGCCGCAGCCTCATTCTAATCCCCGTGAGGGTCAAGCAGGTCTGGGAACTCCAGCAAGACAGGAGGGACGTCAGAGAACCCGAGCGGGATTGAGAATGGGGAAGCGCAGGGCAGGAGGGAGAAGACCCAGCGTGAAGATGGTCTAGCTAGGAACACAAGAAAGTGGGGTTCTGTCAGATGCTCCTAATTTGCCTGAGGAAGCGCTGAACCCCTGCCTGGTGAACGCAGCGCGACGTGGGAGGCTTGTACCCGTACAGTGCACCAGTGGAACCGTCATAAGAATCGTGAGTAAAAACTCGGATGACTGCACCGTACTGCCTCCGTCCATTCTTTCATCTGCGCCCTCTTGCCTCCCGGCACTACAACGCCCAGCGCAACTTACACATCCTCCACTGCCCTGGAGCTAGCTCTACCTGTGGAGAGCCATACCATCCCTGCTGCCGTAACACCAGCTCCAGAGGACTGCTCCGCAGCGGCGGCTCCCTCTGGCCGCATTCCACAGGTGGCGTCACAAACCCTTTACAAATCCCCTATAAATATTCCCCCTTTTTGTTGACCGCCCTGAGCGATGGACCGGGCCAGCCACCGTGATATCCCCCACCGGCATCCATAGAAGCCCAGCTGCCGAGTACCCCACAGCCCTGGGGGCGCGTCATACGTGACACCACTGACACACTGAAAAGTTTGGAGGAGATCAATCTGGAACCTGACATATGTTTGCTTTGTATTGACATGGAATCTCTATTTCTCTACCCCACAAGAGACTAGAGGCAGTCAAGTAATTTTTAAGCTCTAGGTTATGTCAACACCTTGCTAAAAATTAATCTATCCTTTGACTCAACTTCTCACTGACTAGGAATTGTTTTCTCTTTAATTCAACGGTTTACATCTAGCTCAGGGGCAGCTCATGTGGGCCAAATCTTTAAAATTTCCTCTTGGGCTGGTGGAAGGAAACTATTAACACTTATTTATTGTACTCGCTTATATAGCACCATTAATTCCACAGCACTTTACAGTTTGGGCACTGTCCCCATTGGGGTTCACAATCTACACCCCCTATCAGTATGTCTTTGGAGTGTGGGAGGAAACCGGAAAACCCGGAGGAAACCCACACAAACACGAGGAGAACATACAAACTCCTTGCAGATGTCAATGGTGGGATTTGAACCCAGGACTCCAGAGCTGCAAGGCTGCAGTGCTAACCACTGAGCCAACGTGCTGCCCATTTATTTTTGAAAGCATTCCTAGATTGCAGCATTTTTTCCACACAATACTTATTTAATTTCATCTTGGGTACTTTTTTAGTTTACATACTAGCTACGGCTGGATACATTTTGCATTGGGAGGGTGAGACTAAGAAGTGTTATCCCAAATAGCGATCTATATAGTTTTTTTGTTAAATGAAGAACCACAGCCCCTTCATTCAGCTGATTGGTGTAGGTGTTGAGAAGTGGAACCTAACAGATATGATATTAATGGCCTAGAGATCAATATTTAAACCTAAAAAAACTGTATAATACCAACTCATGGACTAGACTACAAAACATTTCAGACAACCTCCAGGATAATTTGTTGGAATACAAAGAAAATCCAACAAGCAACTTGATGTGGCTGTTTAAACATGCACAATAAAATCTACACGGTATGAATATAAATGTGATGCATGACAAAATTGCAAGGAAAAAGCCATAGCTGCACCACTATAGCAAAACCACTTGCTTGCAATATTCCAGAAAGTACATTGTGAAGCCTCAAAAAATCTGCAACAAATTAATTTTGAGCGATCAGACTAAACCTAAACGTCCTGAGCAAAAATACAAACATGTTTTGAGAGAAATCAACAAGGCCTATAACTACAAGCACACCATCCTTACGAAGGGGTAACAAAATGCTTATCAGTGCAAATGCACATTTTATTATAAATATTGAAGAACATTTTGAATTCAATCAGCCAGGAAGCTACTTTGGGGAGCACTTATACTTTCCAACATGGAAATATTTCTAAACATAAGGCATTGTTGACCCTTCCATGGTTGTAGCAGAAGAAAGTGAAGGTTCTGGTGTGGGAAACTTTGACCACCTGAAGCTCATTAATCCACTTTGGGGTGAACCCAAATTTGCAGTTCATGGAAGGACTTGTAAGCATTTGGTAAGCCGAATCTGCAGCTATACCACATGAGAATATAAATGGGCCTCATTTACAACTACCAGAAAAGACGGCAAGACAGCAGGATTGTGCTTAGTAAACCACATACACTGTCAGGTGGGCGCTGTTAGACTGAGTAAAATGATACCATTGTTGATGAAATCAGTCCTGTGGTTCTTTTATAATCTTTATTTTCATTTCTGACATAAGGTGCTTCGGGGAGGGGCAGTAACTGGTGCTCTCATTATGTAGTCCTATTTCTGCCTTGTGACAGATCACTGTGCTTTCAGTGACTTGCCTGCTGATTTAAATACTAATTTGGTAAATTCTGTGACAAATTGAAATTTGCATGCCCCAAAATGGCCACCGCCCGCGCAAGAGCAGTAGCATCTCTCGTTTGCCGAGAGGTGCTACTACGCACTCGTGGGCGCCATTTTTCTGGAGGAAAAAGAATTTGCCTGCACCAATATGGCGCCGCGCATGCACAGTAGTATCTTTCAGCAACCAATAAACGCTACTGCACAAGCACGGGCTGCGGGGGCCATATTGCTGCAGGCAAATTTCTTTTTCCTCTAGCAACATGGCGCCGCTAGATGCTACTTTACCTAGCTCCGCACTACTAGATGCCTTATGTAAATGGTTAGGTCAGTGAACGATCAGTGAGCTGTCATAAGACCATACAGATGAATATGTAAGCAGTAGTGATGAGCGAGCATGCTCTCCTGAGCATCTCACTGCTCGAGATGCTCGGCGCTCGCCGAGTATTTAAGGAATTGCTCGGCGGGAGCTCGGGTCCCTTCCCTGCATGTTTGGCGCTCTTTAGAGCGCCAATCAACATCCAGGGATTGCCTGCCACTCATTGTAATGCCACAGCCATGGTGGTTGTGGCATTACAGTGATTGGCTGGCCGCACAGCATCATCAGGTGTATATCAGACCTGGCCGGCTGTGCTCATCACAGTCACTCCGGAAGCAGGCAGAGTATGGAGGTGCTGCTGCGTCAGGGAGAGATTTGCTTGTGAATTAGGTAGTGTAGGAAGAAAAACCGTACATTACACACATCCATCTTAACAAACAGTCCCTTTGAGGACTAACTAATCCATCTGCAGAGATATCCGGCAGGCAGGGTATATAGGCAGGCAGTGTATATAGCGGACTGCAGTGCATATAGCCCAAGAGGCTCCATTCCAATTCTGCCTTCTGCTACTGTTCGATATTTCTATACAAAGGCCCAGGTACCAGGAATACTTTTTTTGGACCTTAATCCTCATTTGCTTAAAAAGCAATCCAGAGAACACCGTTTTTCTGCGCCATTTGCTTGTTGGCACTGCAGAATACAGTCAGGTCCTTTCCATATTATAGCGCTAGAAATCCAGCTATTTAAAACTGTGTTTTCTCCGTCACACGGATCACATATACGTTGTCAGAAAATACTGACATTTTTGGCCTCCATTCCAATTTTTTTTCACTGTGTCAGTGAAGCAATTCACACCAGTTTGCTGTTCAAAATAGTTACCTACAGGCCAGGTATTTAAAACTCTGTTTTCTCCATCACACGGTTCACATATACGTTGTCAGAAACTACTGCCATTTCTGGCCTCCATTAAAAATGTACTTCAGTGTGTCAGTGAAGCAATTAACCGCAGTTTGCTGTTCAAACTACTTACCTACAGGCCAGGTATTTAAAACTCTGTTTTCTCCGTCACATGGATCACATATAAGCTCGCTCCAAACTCAGTCATTTGTAGTGAGCGTGGAAGATACTGTCCTCCATTTAAAATGGGCAAGGCACGTGGCAAGGGACGGGGAACTGGACGTGATGGTGATGGTGCGTGGTGCGTGCAGAGGCCGAGGACAAGGCCATGGGCAAGCTGAAATTCTGCCACAACAAACACCCACATCTTCTCACCCGACCTTCCTGTCCCAATTCCTAGGGGCCCGCAGCACACCACTATTGAACCCAGAGCAGTGTCAAAAGGTTGTTAGTTGGATAGCGGATAATGCTTCCAGTCACTTAGCCGCCATCACCACCACCACTACCCCCGTCTTCCACAAGGACAAGTCTCAGTAGCCGTGAGTCTGGATCGCATATTCCTTACCCTGATCCTCCATCCTCCCACCATGCCGAGTGCCGAGAGACAACTGATCCCACATTTGGACACTCTGAAGAGCTGTTCACTTTTCATTTATAGATTCGGGCCTCTCACCCGGTCCACTTGAAGCGGGACAAGAGAAGATCGCGTGTAGCGATGCCCAAATATTTGAGCAGCCACGGTCACACGAAGGCGACGGTGGGAAAGTGTCACAAGAGGTGCCAGAAAGTCAGGAGGAGGACCAGGGTGCGGAAGTGGAACACGAGGTGGTGGATGATATAGTAACTGACCCAACCTGGCAGGAGGACATGCAGAGCGAGGACAGCACCACACAGGAGGAGGGAGGCAGAGCACCCCAATAGGCAGGAAGAAGCAGTGTGGTGGCCGCAGACAGAAGGCAGGCAACTGTTCCCCGTAACACCAACACGAAGGAAGTTGCCAGTACAAAGGTTAGGTCTTCCCGAGTCTGGAAGTTTAAAGACTCTGCCGATAACCCCAAAAAGGCCATTTGCACCACCTGCCAGGCCAGCATCAGCATGGGTGGCAAAACGACCAGCCTGACCAACACCAGCATGATCAGGCACATGGCAGCAAAGCACCCGACTTTGTGGGCCGAACCCCAGGGTCCAGGAACAGTGTCTGCGGGTGGCACCATTGTTTCTTCCGCTGTTGTGCATGCAAGCCAATCCCCTGTCCATGGTGCATGCGAAGATGCCTCCTGACCTGCACCTGTCATTGCACATTCTCGTAGCAGCATCATGAAGCACGTCCATGTCCTTGTCCCAGCACAGCGTTCAGTTGTCCATACCCCAGTCCTTGGAATGCAAGCGCAAATATGCAGCCAACGCCCCACAGGCCACACCACTAAATTCTTACATTTCGCGACTGCTTGCGCTCGAAATGTTGCCTTTTAGGCTCGTGGAGATGGAAGCATTCCACAACCTGATGGCGGCGGCCTTCCCTCGGTACTCGGTCCCCAGCTGCTACTATTTCTCTCGGTGTGCCGTCCCCGCATTACACAAGCACGTGTCCCAAAACATTAGCCGTGCCCTCAACAACGCAGTTACCGGGAAAGTCCACCTAACCACGGACATGTGGACAAGTGCTTGTGGGCAGGGACGGTACATCTCACTGATGGCACACTGGGTTAACATAGTGGAAGCCGGGACCCAGTCGTACCTTGGGACGGAACACATCCTTCCGAAGCCAAGGATTGTGGGACCTAGGTCAATCAGGGTTGCCCTCACGGTCTACAGCTCCTGCATCTCATCCTACTCAGCCGCCTCCTCCTCCTCTTTGGCCTCCATCTCCGAAATTACCACATCAGTCACAAGCTGGAAGCACTGCAGCACTGCCTTGGCCAAGCGGCAACAGGCTGTGCTGAAGCTAATATGCTTAGGTGACAAACCGCACAATGCTGAAGAGTTGTGTACAGCTCTGAAGAGCAGGCAGATCTGTGGCTCACACCGCTGAACCTACAGCCAGGCATGGTCATGTTTGACAATGGCCGGAACCTGGTGGCGGCTCTGAGGCGAGGCGAGCTCACACACGAACCATGCCTGGCCCATGTGCTTAACCTCATGGCTCAGCGGTTTCTCAAATCCTACCCGGAGCTGCTGGATCTGCTTGTTAAAGTACGCAGCCTGTGTGCCCATTTTAGAAAGTCAGCTACAGCTTCCGCCGCCCTTGCCGTGTTTCAGCAGCGTTTGCAGCTTCCGGCTCACAGACTGGTGTGTGATGTCCCCATGCGTTGGAACTCTACACTGCAGATGTTGGGAAGGATTTGTGAGCAGAAGAGGGCAGTTGTTGAGTACCAGCATCAACAAGGCCATCAGTATTCAGTTCAGACTCCACACATAAGACCTCAGGAGTGGACATTGATGTCAGACATATGTACCATCCTCCAAAACTTTGAGGACTCCACCAAGATGGTGAGCGGCGATGACGCCATAATTAGCGTCACCATTCTGCTTCTCTGTCTTCTGAAACGCTCTCTGCTCACAATCAAAGAGGATGCATTGCGGCGGAGCACGATGAGATGGAGCAAGGAACCACACAGGGTGATTACACACAGCCCAGCCTCATCTCATCCCAATGTGGACTCTGACAATGAGGAAGAGGAGGAGGAAGGACAGGAGCTAGTTTCATGCGCTATAGACGGTACTTACCTGCACAGCTGTCATACCGTCAGTTCAGCGTAGATTGCCAGAGGACAGAGTGGAGGAGGAGGAGAGCATGGTCAGTCATCCTCTTGGTAAGGACACAGAAGTCTTGCCTGTTAGTAGTCTGGCACGCATGGCTGAGGTTATGTCACGCTGCCTTTCCCACAACCCTCGCGTTCTCAAATTTTTGGGTGACAGTCGTTACTGGTTGGTGACACTTCTAGACCCCACGCTACAAGGAGAACTTTATATCTCTTATTCCTGAGGCGGACAGGTCTACAAAAATGGGGCTGTACCAGAAGGCCCTTGTTGCGGAACAATTAAAAAAATTCCCATCTGAAAACGCTGGAGGCAGAGGGCACACTTTGTTGGACAACCAAGGAGTACAGGCGAGAGAGTCACAACTTCAATCCAGCAGAGGCAGGGGAACACTGTCAAAGTTCTGGGAGAGTTTTCTCAGACCCTCCCATCGCACAGGCCCTGAGGCGCGGGGTACTTCCACAAGGAGTGCAAAGTTTGGGAAGATGCTGAGGGAGTATCTTGCCGACCGTACCAACGTCCTCCGTGATTCCTCTGTGCATTATAATTATTGGGTATCCAAGCTGGATACGTAGAATGAACTGGCTCTCTATGCCTTGGAGGTCCTGGCCTGCCCTACCGCCAGCGTTTTATCAGAGCGGGTTTTTAGTGCCGCTGGTGGAATTATAACTGATAAGCGCATCCGCCTGTCGAGTGAAAATGCTGACAGGCTGACTCTTATAAAAATGAACAAGGGCTGGATTGGGCCAGACTTATCACCACCAAATGATAGCAGCGTAACAAACTCAAATCCAGTGTCTTTTCTTGGAAGGTGTATTCCCATGCACCTTTTCACACTCAGACATGGGTATACGCTTCCTGATTTTGGCCATTTGCTCTTGTCCTCCTCCTTCTCCTCATCCTCCACCGCCATATCACCAGGGTGACCGTGGTCCGTGATGCAACACCCACAATTTTTTTAAAGGGTGTTTATGATGCCCGTAAAAAAATGTTGTTATACAGTATGTTCATGTATACCCCCCAGGGGTAAATGTTTGTCAGCCCATACACTTAGTGCATGGGCATTACAAGTATAGGAGGCCCGCTCCTTTCTAATGGGAACATTTTGTTATGAGGCCCTCCTCCACGTCTCTTCCAAGGGGCATTGGAGTGCCTCCAAATTTTTGGCAACCCTTGCATTCACTGCCTAGGCCAACACTATGGGAGACCCACTTCCTAATAATGGGAATTTGTTGTTACTGTGGCCCTACTCAATGTCTCTTTAAATTGTTATTGGGGTTTTTTTCCTAAATTTGGTCAGCCGTTGGACTCACTGCATACCCTATAACTGTATAGCATACCCTCTCCTTTCTAATGGGAACATGTCATACTTGTCACTGTGGCCCTGCTCTGTGTGTCTTTAAATTCTTAGTGGGGTTTTTCCTAAATTTGGTCAGCAGTTGAAAAAAAGCTGTGGACTGGCTCCGTACAGTCCCTGGCCACATTCACCTGTCCACATGTTTGTGGTTAGGAGGTCCTTCCCAGTAAGTGCACTGGGGAGGGCACGGGTAATGTTGCGGGACCCGTGCTTGTGGAAGGCGGAGACTATACTGGGAGAAACAGTGGTGGCTGGGGACAGAGTATGGACACCCGGCTGCCGCCGGCAGGAGGTTATGAAAAGCTTCCGCCTCCACGAGCCTAAAAGGCCACATTTCAAGTGAAAGCAGCTTTAGAGGACTTCCTGGGAGAAATGACAGCTGGGTAGATATGGTTTCCCAAGTCCTTTCACCAAGCTAAAGAATATGGCTGTGGTGAAATACAACTCAGCAAAAAAAGCTGTGGCCTGGCTCCGTACCGTCCCTTGCCACATTCACCAGTCCACGTGTTTGTGGTTAGGCGGTCCTTCCCAGTAAGTGCACTGGGGAGGGCACGGGCAATGTTGTGGGACCCGTGCTTGTGGAAGGTGGAGACGACACCGGGACAAAATAGTGGCAGCTGGGGACCAAGTATGGATACCCAGTCGCCGCCGCCATAAGATTGTGGACATCTTCTGCCTCCACGAGCCTAAAAGGCCACATTTCAAGTGCAAGCAGCTGTCAAAAATTTGGCAGTATAGTATTGCAGCCTGTGGGTTGGTGGGTGGCTGGCTGCATACTTGCGCTAGTATTCCAAGGAATGGGGTAGGGACAACTGAACGCTGCGCTTGGATAAGGACGTGGACGGTGATTGTTGCAAGTCTGCGCCAAGGATCACTTATTGTGAGCACACTTTTAGGCAGTGACCTGGGAGTCAGAGATGCTTCCAGAGGTCTTCCCCATGCTGTTCTCATGCATACAGTGCTGAAAAGACATGTGTCTGATGATGTGTCACACAACACATGGCCAGATAAGGTTGTAAAATGTTAAAATGACATTTCCTGGTGAATGCATTTGTCTTGGTTGAAAGCAGTGCAAAAACGCATCAAAAACGCTACGTGTAAACATAGCCCAAGGTGGGGAGGAGTATTTTTGGTTTTGGTTATTTATTTTGCCTTACATACAAGTCATTACCCTGGAAAGGATGTTCCTTAACATATTTCCCAGGAAAATCCATTTTGGTTTCGTTTTTGTATGTTTTATTGTGAGTCCGTAAAAGTGGCGTAATACTCGGACAACGTTGTTGACAGCAGTGATCTGGGAGTCAGAGATGCTTCCAGGGGTCTTCCCCATGCTGTTCCCATGTCATTTGAGCACTGTCCCCATCGATTTGGGCAATTTTTAGGCCCTCTGCAGACCGCTGGGGAGAGCCGCCTGAAAAATGCTTGAGTTTCCCATAGACTTACATTGGGCTCGTTGCTTGGGGTCGCACTCGAGTATTTCACTGAGCTCGACCCTAGCAACGAGAACCCGAGCATTTTAGTGCTCGCTCATCACTAGTAAGCAGAGTACCAGACAGAGCACCCCCACAGGCCACCCTGAAGCATGAGCATATCATCATCTCCAAACTGAAAGTAAAGATTACACAAGAACCACAGGACCGATTTCGTCAACCAAGGTATCATTTTAATCAGTGTAACGGCGTCCACCTGACAGTGTATGTAGTTTACTAAGCATAATCCTGCTTAGTAAACTACATAAGTAGTTTAATTTAGTAAATTAAATAAGAACAAAATGTCAGGATTGCGCTTTTTTGGTTTATCAAACAGACTGGAAAAAAAGGAATCAAGATAATACAAAGTTTCAACTGATCACATAAAAAATATACATCCTCCGACTACACTGTCCGTGATAAAATGAAAAGGCTATGGCTTTCAGAATATGGAAACCTAAATGTAATAAAATATTAAAAAAATATTTTATATTACCTTTATTATGTTGACAAGCAGAATAAACCACATGACATACCATGCGGAAAAATGGAATCCAAAAAAACAACCCCCAAAAAATTTGCTCTTTTTTTGTATATCCCAAAGAGCTCTTGAAATACAAAAATAAAAAATGTTGTAAATGTACTGGAGTCAATCATGAAAGAGGGGACAGATTCACGTATAAAAAAGTAGGTAGACCGTAACATATTAAAACATTAAAAAGTACAATTTAATTAGGGCTGTATCCCTACAATGTAGAGTGCTTAGTTTGAACATACCCTTTAAGGTGCAATATATCTGGGTACTTAAAGGGGTTGGCGACTACTTCATATGTCCCTCTCATGTGCCTTAACTCCCATTCGCTAAAAACCTTGCTTTGTGAAATCCTGCTATAAACTGATCTGCTCTTCTAGTCATATGATCGCTGAGAATTTCCTGCTTCCTCTGATGTCACCTCAAATTCTCAAAAACCATCACAGAAAAAGATACAGCCTTACCCACACCAATTCAGATTGCAAATGCACAAGCAGGATGCAGCAGACCCCCATAATAAAGGCGGGGGCAGCATACGGGTGCAAAATACTGATGAAAGCAGTCACTCACAAACCTATCAATTTATGGATGGGGTGGCTGCCTCGTATTAAAGATGCATACAGATGAGGCTGGCATAGGATGCCAATCACACAGGTATGTAGGATGCAGGGTCTGGCCTACAGCCTATTGATGACGCCCATACTATATACAGTTGAAACTAGAAGTTTACATACGCTATATACTTGTATACATACACTTGGCATGCCAGAGTCGGTGTGTCACACAAGGAGAAACGCTACCCCTTAGACCTCAATCCAGAGCCTCTCACCTAGCCAAATCAGTTCTCATACTTTGCACTGACGAGGGCTAACAGCCCGAAACACCGTGTCTGCAAATTGAGATTCTGATTTGGCTTTTATCCAAAGTCATATTGCACGACTCATTAAAGGGTTAATTGTGATTTGTAGGATTGCTGCTTCCAATAGGTGGCGCTATAGAGTTCAAGTCCTCTTTTTCTCTGAAGAGGCAATTTGCATACACTATATAAAAAAAACACATATGCATGTGTTTCTCTATATCTGACATGAAATCAGAAGAAAGCTTTCCAGTTTAAGGTCAATTAGGATTAGCATAATTTTTAATATTTTTCAAATGCCAGAATAATGAGAGAGAGAGAGAGAGAGAGAGAGAGAGAGAGAGAATGTTTTAAGGCATTTTTATTACTTACTGCAAAGTCAAAAGTTTACATAGACTAAGATTATTATACCTTTAACCCCTTTATAACCCAAGGTGGTTTGCACGTTAATGACCAGGCCAATTTTTACAATTCTGACCACTGTCACTTTATGAGGTAATTACTCTAGAACGCTTCAACGGATTCCACTGATTCTGAGACTGTTTTTTCGTGACATATTGTACTTCATGATTGTGGTAAAATTTCTTTGATATCACTTGCGTTTATTTGTGAAAAAAATGGAAATTTGGCAAAAATTTTGAAAATTTTGCAAATTTCAAAATTTGAATTTTTATGCCCTTAAATCAGAGAGATATGTCACACAAAATAGTTAATAAATAATATTTCCCACATGTCTACTTTACATCAGCACAATTTTGGAACCAAAATTTTTTTCTGTTATGGAGCTATAAGGGGTAAAAGTTGACCAGCGATTTCTCATTTTTCCAACAAAATTTACTAAACCATTTTTTTAGGGACCACATCACATTTGAAGTCACTTTGAGAGGTCTTTATGACAGAAAATACCCAAAAGTGACACCATTCTAAAAACTGCACCCCTCAAGGTGCTCAAAACCACATTCAAGAACTTTATTAACCCTTCAGGTGCTTCACAGGAAGTTTTGGAATGTGGAAGAAAAAAAAATGAACATTTAACTTTTTTCACAAAAATGTTACTTTAGACCCATTTTTTTTTTATTTTCGCAGGGGTAACAGGAAAAAAATGGACCCCAAAATTTGTTGTGCAATTTCCCCTGGGCACGCAGATACTCCATATGTGGGGAAAAACCACTGTTTGGGCGCACGGCAGGGCTCGGAAGGGAAGAAGCGCCATTTGAATTTTCGATTGTAAAATTTGCTTGAATAATTAGCGGACGCCATGTTGCGTTTGGAGAGCCCCTGATGTGCCTAAACAGTGGAAACCCCCCACAAGTGACCCCATTTTGGAAACTAGACCCCCCTGGGAACTTATCTAGATGGGTGGTGAGCATTTTGAACCCCCAGGTGCTTCACAAATTGATTCGTAAAAATGAAAAAGTGAAAAAAAACCTTATTTTTACAGATTAATTTGTGAAGCACCTGGGGGTTCCAAGTGCTCACTATGCATCTAGATAGGTGCCTTGGGGGGTCTAGTTCCCAAAATAGGGTCACTTGTGGGGGAGCTCTCTGTTTAGGCACACAGGGGCTCTCCAAACGATACATGGTGTCCGCTTACAAATTGGAATCATGTCGAGTTTGGAGAGCCCCTCTTTATTCTGAGAGCTATAACTTTTTGATTTTTCAGATGATGGAGCTGTATGGTAGCTTGTTTTTATGCAGGACAAGATGACGTTTTCAGCAGTACCATTTTTATTTATATTCGTCCTTTTGATTGCGTGTTATTCCATTTTTTGTTTGGCAGTATGATGATAAAGCATTGTTTTTTGCTACGTTTTTTATTTATTATTTTTTTACCGTGTTCACTGAAGGGGTTAACTAGTGGGACAGTTTTATAGGTCAGGTCGTTCCGGACGCGGCGATACCAAATATGTGTACTTTTATTGTTTGTTTGCTTTTTTTCATAATATTTATTGATGGGTACATTATATTTTTATTTTTGGTGGATTTTTTTTTTTTTATTTATTTTAAAATATTTTTACAATTTTTTTTTTTTTTTTTTTTTTCACTTTCTGGGAGTTTTTACACTTTTTTACTTTGTCCCACTCTGGGACTTTCACTTTTTTTATTCTGATCGCCTGCATAGCATAGGGATGGTGTTAGAACCCTCCTGTTAGTTTTTTCTATTTTGCTGGTCACATGACTTTTTGCCTATATAATCCAGCTCTGCCCTCCTGGCCTTGCTGGACTTCAGCGTTACTTTTACTCTTAAGCTAGCCAGGTGCCTTGTACCTTACTCTGTAGTTTGCTTGGTCTTTGGACCACTAGTACTTTTGTTTGTTTGTCTTTGCTCTGCTACAATTTCTGCTAGGAGGTGTCCAACTATATCCCAGTCCTTATTTCTTGCAGGGACCCCTCCCTTATATCTATAGGTCTGCGTTCAGACTAGCCGAGGACTTAGGCGGGTCTGTTCACAAGGAACAGGTCCCCCGCTGCATCGTAGGGAATCAGCTTAGTCCTATTGTAGGGACAGTTTTCCTATCTTTCCTTAGTTTTGTAGCAGTTCATAACAGTAAGTCCAGCCCAAAAATAAAACACTCTAAGGAAAAAAAATCTTGATTTCAGTATGATGTCAGTCCCTGCAGGCATTGAGCCAACTCCTGAACCATCTTTGGAGGAGGCCGAGCTCCAGCAACACGTGAGTAGCTGTCCTGGAGCGCATTTTGTGGAACCGAAGGTAGGACTTCCAGATTTTTTTTTTTATGGTAAACGGCAAGATTTTTTTTCCTTTAAAAAATGCTTGTTTATTATATTTTCGTTTAAGACCCAGATCCTCGGGGAATGAATCACATCGCATTGGGTTTATAATGTCACTTTTGCGCAAAGAACCACAGGGATGGGCCTTTTCTCTACAACCTAATGATCCGTGTTTTAGATCTGTAGAAGATTTTTTTTCTGCTATGGGGTTGTTGTATGCTGATCCTGATCGAGTCTCATCTGCTGAAACTGAATTAAGACGTTTGAAGCAGAGAACAGGTGATGTGGAAAATTATTGTACATACTTCAGAAGATGGTCGGCTGAAGTGGAATGGAATGACTCAGCATTAAAAGGTTTGTTTCTTGATGGTCTAGGTGAAAGGGTTCAGGATCTGCTGATTGCCTTCCCTAAACCTGGAACCTTGCAGGGGGCAATGCAATTAGCCATACGTGTGGACAGGAGACTGCGTGCTAGGAGTAATGAAGAGAAATCTACCGCTACGGCAGCTCCTAGTTTTCAGAGGGTCTGTTCGGAGGGTGGAGAACCGATGGCGATTGGGGCGATGTCACCCCACTCTCAGGAAAAAGACCGCAGGTTTGCTAAAGGATTGTGTTTTTTTTTGCAGTAAATCTGACCACTTTATTAAGAACTGTATGCTTCGTTTGAACAAAAAACAAAACAAAAAAAAAAAAAAAAAAAAAGAGGTCAGTTACGCCCGCATAGCGTGTTTAAACGCAAAAGGAGTATTTCTTTCTGGAAGCACCTCATTCCAGGAGGAGTTGATTGAATTTCAGGTATTTGTGGATTGTGGTTCTACAGTCAATGTGATTGATGAGGGTTTTTTGGAAAAATTTAACTTAGAATCCAAACTTTTGTCGTCATCTCCTATTTCTGTGGTTGCTGTTGATGGCTCTCCCTTAAAAGGTATTACTCACAAGGTTTTTGAATTTCCCCTCACCATTAATGGTATCCACCAAGAGAATTTGGATTTGGCGGTATTAAATAATTTGCCTGCTCCAGTGGTTTTGGGGTTACCTTGGTTAAAATTGCACAATCCTGTACTGGACTGGTCTACCAATGAAATTAAGTCTTGGAGTCCTAAGTGTTATGATAGATGTTGTAACGGTCGCATTGCTGCTGTGGAAAGAGGGGAATTACCTGTACCTATTCAGGATTTTTGGAGGTTTTTTTCGGAGGAGGAGTCGCAAGTTTTGCCTCCTCATAGGGACTATGATTGTACTATTGAGTTTGTCCCTGGAGCAACTCTTCCCAAGAGTCGCTTATTTAATCTTACTATCCCTGAGAGAAAGGCCTTGGAGGAATACATACAGACAAGCTTGGCCGCCGGTCACATTAGACCTTCTAAGTCACCTGTGGCTGTTGGAGTTTTTTTTTGTAAAAAAAAAAAAAAAGGACGGCGGTTTACGTCCATGTCTGGACTTTCGCGAAATTAATAAAATTACAGTAAGCAATTCCTACACACTGCCATTAATTCCTGACTTGTTCAACCAGTTAGTAGGGGCCAAGTGGTTCTCTAAGATTGATCTCCGGGGGGCATACAATTTGTTATGTATGAAGGAAGGTGATGAGTGGAAAACTGCTTTTAACACTCCAGTGGGTCATTTTGAGAATCTGGTTATGCCCTTTGGTCTTACCAACGCACCAGCGTTTTTTCAGAACCTTATTAATGACATCCTGAGACCTTTGATCGGTAAGAATGTGGTGGTGTATTTGGGTGACATTTTGATTTTTGCGCCGGATCTGGAGTCTCATTGGCAGAGCATATGTGAGGTATTGCAGTTGTTAAGCGACAATTCACTTTTTGCTAAGCTGGAGAAATGTGAGTTCGCTGTGCAGAGAATTAGATTTTTGGGCTACATTATCTCCAGCGAGGGCTTTGAGATGGACCCGGTGAAGGTTCAGGCGGTGCAGGAATGGCCTAGGCCTATTGGTTTGAAACCAATACAGAGATTTTTGGGTTTCGCCAATTATTACAGAAAATTCATTAAGAATTTTTCTATAATTGTTAAGCCGCTGACCGATCTCACCAGGAAAGGTGCGAATACAGTTCAGTGGACTACTGAGGCCATTGAAGCTTTTGTGTATCTCAAGGAGAGGTTCAGTTCTGCCCCCATCCTTATGCAGCCTGATGAGACCAAGCCTTTTTTGGTCGAGGTTGATGCTTCTTCGGTGGGGGTCGGTGCTGTTTTGTCTCAGGAAAACAAGGATGGAGAACATCCCTGTGCTTTTTTTTTTTTTTTTTCAAAAAATTTTTCTGAGCCCGAACTTAATTACGATGTCGGTAATCGGGAATTGCTGGCGATTAAACTCGCATTTGAACATTGGCGGCATTTCTTGGAAGGTGCTAAATTTCCCATTCAGGTTTTTACTGATCATAAGAATCTGATCTATTTTGATACTGCCAAGCGCTTGAATGCCCGTCAAGCTAGGTGGGCACTTTTTTTTTTCACGGTTTAATTTTTCTGTTACTTACTTCCCGGGTACCAAGAATGTAAAAGCTGGTGCTTTATCTCGCAGTTTTTCTCCCATGGTTGGTACCGAGGTGGAGGAGAGCATTTTACAGGAAGGTGTTGTGATAACAGCATTGGACTCCGTTTTGGAAGATGGGATTCTGAAAGCCCAGGAGGATGCCCCATCTAACACTCCCCATGGGAGGTTGTTTGTGCCTAGGAACTTTAGGAGAGATTTGTTTGTGGAGTGTCATGAGTCTCGGTTGGCAGGTCATCCAGGAATTTCGGAGACTAAGAGACTTGTAGGTCGCAGTTTTTGGTGGCCTGGGTGGCAGAAGGAAGTCATTAAGTGGGTGCGTCAATGTACTGTGTGAGCTAGATCTAAGTCTTCACATGCTCCAGCTGCGGGGTTGCTTTGCCCTATGGAGGTTCCTAGTGCTCCTGGGACGCATCTTGCTATGGATTTTATTACTGACCTTCCTGCCTCAGGGTTTCACTGTTATCTGGGTGGTCGTAGACCGTTTTAGCAAGATGTGTCACTTGGTTCCCTTCATCAAACTGCCATGCGCCAGGACACTCGCTAAGGCTTTTGTTAAAGAAATTGTCAGGCTCCATGGCGTTCCTACCGACAGTTTCCGATAGGGGACCTCAGTTCGTGGCTCGTTTTTGGTGTGCCTTTTGTGACAGGTTGGGAGTCCATTTGTCATTTTCATCTGGTTATCATCCTGAGTCTAATGAACAGACAGAAAGAAAGAACCAGGATGTTGAACAGTTTTTGCGTTGTTTTGTGGCTGACCATCAAGAGGGGTGGTCTGAGTTTCTGCCACTGGCTGAATTTGCTCTTAACCATACATCCTCTTCTGCTGGGTGTTCTCCTTTTTTTTGTTGTACTGGGAGACATCCGTCGTTTGGGTCATTCTCCAAATTTGTATCGGCTGTGCCGGAGGAGGAGAATTTTTCCGGTGATTTGGAGAGAGTTTGGACTGATAGCCTCTTGAAGGTTACGGCGTACAACAAAAAATCCAAGAGGTACTTTGACAGGAAACGTCAAGAGGTTTTGTTTACTGTTGGTGACATGGTTTGGTTGTCCTCTAGGAATCTGCGGTTGAGGATTCCTTCTAAGAAATTGGGCCCGAAGTTTGTAGGTCCGTTTAAGGTGCTTCAGGTAGTTAACCAATCTGCTGTTAGGTTGGAGGTTCCTATCTCCTGGAAGATTAATCCGGTGTTTCATGTTTCCTTATTGAAAAAAGCTGATAGGGACGCCACTGTCTCTGTTCCTCCGGTGGAGGAAGACTGTGAATATGAAATTTCTCGCATTGTTAATTCTAGATGGCATAGAGGGAGATTGCAGTATCTCGTCGCTTGGAAAGGTTTCGGTCCAGAGGATAACTCCTGGGTAAGGGCGGATGATGTCTCTGCTCCTAGACTTGTCGGAGCGTTTCACAGGAGGTTTCCTGATAGACCTGGGCCTGGAGGATCCTCATAGAAGAGGGGGTACTGTTAGAACCCTCCTGTTAGTTTTTTCTATTTTGCTGGTCACATGACTTTTTGCCTATATAATCAAGCTCCGCCCTCCTGGCCTTGCTGGACTTCAGTGTTACTTTTACTCTTAAGCTAGCCAGGTGCCTTGTACCTTACTCTGTAGTTTGCTTGGTCTTTTGACCTCTAGTACTTTTGTTTGTTTGTCTTTGCTCTGCTACAATTTCTGCTAGGTGGTGTCCAACTATATCCCAGTCCTTAGTTCTTGTAGGGACCCCTCCCTTATATCTATAGGTCTGCGTTCAGACTAGCCGAGGACTTAGGCGGGTCTGTTCACAAGGAACAGGTCCCACGCTGCATCGTAGGGAATCAGCTTAGTCCTATTGTAGGGACAGTTTTCCTATCTTTCCTTAGTTTTGTAGCAGTTCATAACAGATGGAGCACCATCCCTGTGCCATGCAGGCAGTCAGCGCTGCACAGTGAGAACATTGTTGGTCGTGCACTGCACATGACCAAACAATCTTCCTGCTGTCTGGTGACCCGGATGTTGTCATGACGACATCGGGTCGTCATGGCAACACCCGGGAAGCAGCGGCAGACAGCGCTGGAGGCCGGAAGAGGAGGTGAGTATACCTATCACCTCCCCTTGCCACCGCAATGCTGCGATCGACTTCGATCGCAGCATTGCGGGGGTTAATGTGCCAGGTGCGGTGCGGGACCGCTCCCTGCACATTGTCACAGCTGACACCCGGTACTATCAGCTGACACCCGGCGGCGATCGCGCCCGCACAGCCTGTGTGCGCGCGCTATCGCGATGACGTACTAATACGGGTCAGGCTCTTAAAGCCCAGGGCACAGCCGCGTATTAGTATGTCATGGGCTTTAAAGGGGTTAAACAATTCTGGACTGCCCATATGATGATGTCATGTGTTTGGAAGCTTCTAATGGCGTTTGGAAACATCTGAGTTAACTAGAGACACACCTCTGGATGTATTTTAATGCACAACTGAAACACACTGCTTCTTTGTGTAGCATCATGGGAAAGTCTAAAGAACTCAGCCAAGATATCAGGAAGAGAATTGTGGACTTGCACAAGTCTGGCTCATCCTTTGGTACAATTTCAGGATATCTGAAGGGGCCTCATTCATTTGTACAAACAATTAAATGCAAGTACAAACAAGATGGGAATGATCAGCCATCATACGGCTCAGGAAGGAAACGAGTTTCGTGTCCCAGAGTTGAACGTGCTTTGGTCTGACGTGCATATCAACCCAAGGACAAAAGCAAGAGACCTTGTGAAGATGATGGCGAAAGCTGGTAAGATTGTTGATAAAGTACTCGTTTCACTGTGTGGATATTGACACAGACAGGCCTTCACACAGGAGGTGCAGGAGCACCCTTACTGCCATTACCCATAAGGACTCAACTCTATATGCATCCCTACAGAGATTTCTCTCATACGGTTTGGATCATCACAGCCTTCCCCAGAGCGACTATGTGAGCAAGGCCCAGAAGAAGGCCAAAACTTAAGTCGCCTTTAAACAAAAGAATTGTATTTTATCCACCACTTGCACGTTTTTCTAACTCATTAAAACTTTTGCATTGAATCAGCTGAGTGTGCAGTGAAAATTTCTATTGTGGAGTCTGCAACTCCCTTCCACCTGCACCTCACTCTACAGCTGTGTGCATGCCAATTTTTGTAATCGAGGGTTGACAGACAATCATACAGTGTCCGACTGTAGAAGGTCGCTGCGTTTGGCTTTGCAAACATCTCCCTGATCCTTTTATTCTACTTTTCTTTTTAGGACCCAGCAGTGATCCTCACCTTGCTTGGGGATTATACCTTTCCCTTTAGGACCCCGAGTTATCCTCAAGTTTCTGCTGTTAATTAGCACTTCCTTTCTGTGTCCTTAAATACACTCAGAGCCTCAGAGAGTTTGCTGGTGAGAGCATGTTATACTTATTCAGGTCTGTGATTCTAGTAGTTGACTGGAATTACCTTGGAGTTTCTTCATGGACATTTGCTTTGCTTTCTCCGGTGTCATCTTGAAGCCAATTGTATTCCCCTGTTTGTTCTTTAGTCTTTAGTGGGGCTGACCTAGTACTCAACCATCCAGCTCCCTTCCCAGGGCCTAGCCTTAGGATCTGCTAGGGTTAGGTATCCAGCTCAGCGATAGGAGAGTTAGAGTTTGTCGATAGTTTTGTTTAGGGGTCTCCTCTCTCCCTTTTCCTAGTTTTAGGGCTCCCTTCCATTTTCCCATTTTACACTGGGTTCTCCCCATTCCTAGCGTGACAGATTGCCTGTCATCATCAGCAATCCTCACTTCTTTTCTTTTTAGGGTGTCTAACAGACACGAAATATGCAGGCCAGGGACTTGAACACCTGCAATGCATACCCGATGCAAACTCGAGTAGCGAGCACTTGTGCTCATCACTAATGACAACATAATCAATATGACGACCTAATGTTATTAAATTCTGTGTCGTACTTCTGGGTTCAAAATGCTCACTATACCCCTTGATAAAATCCTTGATGGGTTTAGTTTCCAAAATGGGGTCACTTGTGAGTGGTTTCCACTGTTTTGGCACATCAGGGTTTATCCAAACGTGACATGGTATCCACTCTCGATACCAGCCAATTTTGCATGCAAAAAGTCACACGGTGCTCCTTCACTTCCGAGTCCTACCATGCACCAAACAGTGTTTTTTTCCCCCACATATGGGATATCGGCGTACTCAGGAAAAATAGCACAACAATTTTTGGGGTCCATTTTCTTCTGTTACCCTTGTAAAAAAAAATTGGGGTCTAAAGTAAAATTTGTGAAAAAGAAAAAAAGGAAAAGTGCTCATTTTTTCCTTCCACATTGCTATAGTCCCTGTAAAGCCTGTGAAGGGTTAATAAAATTCTTGAATGTGGTTTTTAGAATAGTGTCACTTTTGGGCATCTTCTGTCAAAGGCCCCACAAAGTCGCTTCAAATGTGATTTGGTCCCTAAAAAAAAGGTTTTGTAAATTTTGTTGAAAAAAATAGAAAATCACTGGTCAACTTTTAACTCTTCTAACTTCCTAACAAAAAAAAAAATTATGTTTCATAAATTGTGCTGGTGTGTGACGCATCTCTCTGGTTTCAGGGCATACAAATTCAAAGTTTGAAAACAAATAAATGCAAGTCATATCGAACAAATTTTACCATTATCAAAGTACAATATGTCGCGAAAAAACAATCTCAGAATCAGTGGGATCCGTTACAGAGTTCTTACCACATAAAGTGACACTGGTCATAATTGTAATATTTGGCTTGGTCATTAAAGTCAAAATTGGCAACGTCACTAAAGGGTTAAACTTTCAGTTAAAGTTTGGGTGTGTCAGCTTTTGGCTTGGAAGCATCAGAACAAGAGGCTCCATGCAGGACAGGTCTGTAAGAGACTGAACACTGGCCAGAGCCAGAGAAAGCAAAGCCACTGACGCACCCACGGGAACAGATTTCATACAGACTGTTATGGACAATCCGACTACAAACCGGAGGATAAAGTTTGAGTTATTTTTGTAAGTTACCAAAATAAAGATGTTTACGTTGGACTAACCTGGGTCACTGCCTCATTACTGCCTTATGCTGCTGCATTACAATATCCATTTAGATTTAACTCGACATTTGGCAGAGATAGTCCCCTCCATTTTTTAGGGACAGTTTGAATGACAAAAAACGGTTTCTTTTACACAATTGATTATGGGCTTCCCAATAGCGGTGTGATAGTGGATAGCCTTTATAGCCCTTATTAATGTTGATATAATGTTCCCTAATCCTTTCAGATAATACCCGTTTAGTGCGTCCCACAAAGTTTATTGCAAGGGTACTGGATAACATTATTAACACCCGATGTAGAGCAAGAAATGGTCTCCTCAATTGTAAACTGTTCAGTTTGGTCAGAATTAGTAAATTTAGTCTGGTATAACTTATAAGAAATTGCACCAATGAACCAAAAGGATAGCAAAAAGTTTAAAAACAGTCTTTATTTAATAATTAGATAAAATTGTATAAAACATCAAGGGCCAGGGTGAAGACAAAAGGGTGGCCAATAAAAAGATGGCACCGCAATAAAGTAGCAAGGCAATAAAGTTACATGCAAAAAGTTGTGCAGGAGGGTTACACCCTAATGTGAAGTAAATCAGGGCATGTATATGTGACTAAGAGAATCAAATAAGTATTACTATAAAGAGTTGTTTCCAATGCATGTCATAATACTAAGATACAGCCACAAACCAATGTCCTAAAGAAAATACATTTGAATAAAGGATTCATCCAGCAGATTGTATATTGAAAAAGATTAGGAGAATTACCTTGATCCGGTATTGCGGTGCCACCACCCCAACGTGTGTTTTTGGCTGCATTGCCTTTTTCTGGGGGAGAATCCCTTTAGATAATACCCGTTTAGTCCCTCCCACATACAGTATATTGCAAGGGCACTGGATAACATTTATAACACCCGATGTAGAGCAAGAAATTGTCTCCTTAAGGCTATGTGGCCACGATGCAGAAATGCTCCGGATTTTTCCTGAGCGTTTGGTCAGAATTAGTCAATTTAGTCTGGGTAATTCTTAGCATTGGGGATTTTTTGTCACTTCAGGAATAAATTTCACGTCCTTTAGGGAATCATCCACTAGTTTTTCATCATACTCTTTGCTCACAAAACGTATTTACAAGAAACCTGCTTCCATGATATAATTATTCATGTGTGTGCAGTTAAAGAGGAATTCGCCATTAGGAATAATTGTAAGCCAGGCAGGGAGGTGATAGCTCTTGACGTGAATGAAGTGGTTTGAGTCCACATCTACAAAAATAATTATGTCCAGGAAATGGACTATGGTAGAGCTAAAAGTAGGTGTAAGGTGAGGTTGCAAAATAATACACACTAGCAAATGAACAATAGGTAACTTGGTCCCTCCTAAATTTGCTAATAATCTCTCTTTAATTTTGCAAATGTTTGTAAACATTTCTTCAGTTGCTGGCAGTTGATCAAAGACACTAAGAATCTCTCTATTGATCTTAGATCAGCTCAACGTTTACGAATGATTAATTGAAAGGTTTGCTTTGAAAAACTAGGAAACATACGTTACCATTCTTTATGGATTAACCCTTTTACCACCGAGGATGGTTTGCACATTAGTGACTGGGCCAATTTTTACAAATCAGACCACTGTCAATTTAGGAGGTAATTACTCTGGAACGCTTCAACGGATCCCCCTGATTCTGAGATTGTTTTTTCGTGACATATTGTACTTCATGATAGTGGTAAAATTTCTTCGATATCACTTGTGTTTATTTGTGAAAAAAATCTGAAATTTGGCAAAAATGTTGCAATTTCCAAAATTTTAATTTTGATGCCCTTAAATCAGAGAGATATGTCTCACAAAATAGTTATTAAATAACATTTCCCACATGTCTACTTTACATCAGCACAATTTTGGAACCAAATGTTATTTATTTATTTTTTATTAGGGAGCTATAAGGGTTAAAAGTTGACCAGCGATTTCTCGTTTTTACAACAAAATTTACAAAACCATTTTTTTAGGGACCACATCACATTTGAAGTCACTTTGAGGGGTCTTTATGACAGAAAATACCCAAAAGTGACACCATTCTAAAAACTGCACCCCTCAAGGTGCTCAAAACCACATTCAATAACTTTATTAACCCTTCAGGTGCTTCACAGGAATTTTTGGAATGGGAAAGAAAAAAATGAACATTTAACTTTTCACAAAAATGTTAATTTAGACCCCAATTTTTTTATGTTTGCAGGGGTAACAGGAAAAAATGGACCCCAAAATTTGTTGTGCAATTTCCCGAGCACGCAGATACCCCATATGTGGGGAAAAAACACTGTTTGGGCGCACTGCAGGGCTCAGAAGGAAAGGAGCGCCATTTGACTTTTTGAATGTAAAATTTGCTTGAATAATTAGCAGACGCCATGTTGCGTTTGGAGAGCCCCTGATGTGCCTAAACAGTGGAAACCCCCCACAAGTGACACCATTTTGGAAACTAGACCCCTCAAGGATTTTATCAAGGGGTATAGTGAACATTTTGAAACCAGAGGTGCGACAGAATTTGATAACATTAGATCATCATATTGAATAAGTTGTCATTAGTCTTGAGTGCAAGTGCTCACTACTTGAGTTTGCATTGGGTACTCGGGTATGCACCATTTATCACTGGTGCTCGAGTAACATGTTCAAGTCCTCGCCCCACATGTTTCAAGGTTGTTAGACACCCCAAAAAAACATGCGGGGATTGCTCGTGCATGGCAAAAATCCCAACCCTAACCCCAATCCAAATACAACCCCAACCTTAACCCTAGCCCAACCCAAACGTTAGCCCAACCCAAACCCCAACCCTAGAGTTTATTTTTATACGCCATTCCTCGTGTGGTGTAAGTGATTAGAAGACTTTATTCTTCGGTTCGGTGCGATTACAGCAATACCAGATTCATATTGGGTTTTTATACTAGACAGCTGTCACACACTAAAAGACGCTTTTTTTTTTTGCAAAGACTAGTTTTCGCATCGCCATATTTTGAGAGCTATAATTTTTCTATATTTTGGCCGACAGTCACCTGACAGCTTGTTTTTTGCGGGACAAGTTGATTTCTTTATTGGTACCATTTTTAGGCATGTGACATTTTTTGATCGCTTTCTATTCCGATTTTTGGGAGGCAGAACAAACAAACTAGCAATTCTGGAATTGTTTTGTTGTTTTGTTTTTTATGCCGTTCCGAGTGTGGTAAAATTAATAAGGCAGCTTTATTCTTCGGGTCAGTAAGTTTACAGCAGTACCGCCTTTTTTTAGTTTTTTTTATGTTTTGGCGCTTTTACACAAAAACTATTTTCTAGAAAAAATATTTTTTTTGCATCGCTTTATTCTGAGAGCTATAACTTTTTTATTTTTCGGATGATGGAGCTGTATGGTGGCTTGTTTTTTGTGGCACAAGATGACGTTTTCAGCGGTACAACTTTTATTTACATTTGTCTTTTTGATCACGTGTTATTCCATTTTTTGTTTGGCAGTATGATAAAGCAATGTTTTTTGCTTTTTTTTTTTTTTTTTTTTTTTACAGTGTTTACTAAAGGGGTTAACTAATGGGACAGATTTATAGGTCAGGTCGTTCCGGACGCGGCAATACCAAATGTGTACTTTTATTGTTTGTTTGTTTTTTTCATAATAAATAAATATTATGGGTACAATATATTTTTATTTTTTGGGGGATTATTTTTTCTTTTTTTTTAATATTTTTACAATTTAATTTTTTTTTCACTTTCCTACCCTTTTCTGTAACTCTTACACTATGTCCCTCTATGGGACCTTCACTTTTTGCAGCCTGATCGGCTGCATGGCATAGAGAGCAGCAGCTCCCTATGCCATGCAGCCTGTCAGAGCTGCACACAGGGGAGACATTACTTTGGTCATGCACTGCGCATGACCAAAGTAATTTCCTACCTCCTAGTGACCCGGATGTTGTCATGACGACAACACTGCTTGTGTGCTGGCGCGATCGCCACACGTGTAATCGTACATAGCTGATCCATAAGTCCCAGGGCGCAGCTATGTACTATTACTAACCTGGTCGGAAAGGGGTTCAAGGATCTCCGAAGTCACTGGCTAAAGTTTTTGAAACTGTAAGGCACTAGGTGTGGCCCCCACTTTCTGGTACTTCTCAAGTAAGGCCACCTCCTACAGGTCTCGCATCTTGACCATAAGTAATTTCTCCAAGGTCCTCAATAGGTCCTTAGTAACATCTAAGTCAAATGCTTGAGTTTGTATACTATCTGGAGAATAGAAACATTTCTGCACATTGGAGCACTAATCATGTAGAATAGGATGTCAAACTCAAAATACACAGAGGGCCAAAATTAAAAGCTTTGATAAAGATGCGGGTCAACCTTGATATTCATTAACCCCTTTACCCCCAAAGGCTGTTTGCACGTTAATGACCAGGCCAATTTTTACAATTCTGACCAGTGTAACTTTATGAGGTAATAACTCTGGAACGCTTTAACAGGTCCCGCTGATTCAGAGATTGTTTTTTTGTGACAGATTGTATTTCATGATACTGATAAAATTTGATATGACTGCCGATACTTTGTGAAATAATTCTGAAATTTGGCAAAAATTTTGAAAATTTCCCAATTTTCAAACTTTGAGTTTTCAAACCCTTAAATTAGAGAGATACCGTGCAGACCAAAAGTTTGGACACACCTCATTTAAAGATTTTTCTGTACGTTCATGACTATGAAAATTGTACATTCACACTGAAGGCATCAAAACTATGAATTAACACATGTGGAATTATATACTTAACAAAAAAGTGTGAAAACTGAAAATATGTCTTATATTCTAGGTTCTTCAAAGTAGCCACCTTTTGCTTTGATGACTGCTTTGCACACTCTTGGCATTCTCTTGATGAGCTTCAAGAGGTAGTCACTGTGGAGGCCAGGTCATCTGGCGTAGCACCCCATCACTCTCCTTCTTGGTCAAATAGCCCTTGCACAGCCTGGAGGTGTGTTTGGGGTCATTGTCCTGTTGAAAAATAAATGATGGTCCAAGTAAAGGCAAACCGGATGGAATAGCATGCCGCTGCAAGATGCTGTGGTAGCCATGCTGGTTCAGTATGCCTTCAATTTTGAATAAATCCCCAACAGTGTCACCAGCAAAGCACCCCCACACCATCACACCTCCTCCTCCATGCTTCATGGTGGGAACCAGGCATGTAGAGTCAAATCCGTTCACCTTTTCTGAGTCGCACAAAGACACGGTGGTTGGAACCAAAGATCTCAAATTTGGACTCATCAGACCAAAGCACAGATTTCCACTGGTCTAATGTCCATTCCTGCCCAAACAAGTCTCTTCTGCTTGTTGCCTGTCCTTAGCAGTGGTTTCCTAGCAGCTATTTTACCATGAAGGCTTGCTGCACAAAGTCTCCTCTTAACAGTTGTTGAAGAGATGTGTCTGCTGCTAGAACTCTGTGTGGCACTGACCTGGTCTCTAATCTGAGCTGCTGTTAACCTGCAATTTCTGAGGCTGGTGACTCAGTCACCTCTGCTTCTAAGGATAAGTTTATCTTTGTATTCATTTCCTGGGGCGATCCTCATGTAAGCCAGATTCTTTGTAGCGCTTGATGGTTTTTGCACCTGCACTTGGGGACACATTCAAAGTTTGCCCAATTTTTCGGACTGACTGACCTTCATTTCTTAAAGTAATGATGGCCACTCGTATTTCTTTACTTACAATTTGTATTATGGCAAGAAAAAAAAAGCAGCTAACAGTCTATTCAGTAGGACTATCAGCTGTGTATCCACCAGACTTATGCATAACACAACTGATGGCCCCAACCCCATTTATAAGGCAAGAAATCCCACTTATTAAACCTGACAGGGCACACTTGTGAAGTGAAAACCATTTCCGGTGACTACCTCTTGAAGCTCATCAAGAGAATGCCAAGAGTGTGCAAAGGAGTCATCAAAGCAAAAAGGTGGCTACTTTGAAGAACCTAGAATATAAGACATATTTTCAGTTGTTTCACACTTTTTTGTGAAGTATATAATTCCACATGTGTTAATTCATAGTTTTGATGCCTTCAGTGTGAATGTACAATTTTCAAAGTCATGAAAAATCTTTAAATGAGAAGGTGTGTCCAAACTTTTGGTCTGTATCGTATGTCCCACAAAATAGTTAATAAATAACATTTCCCACATGTCTACTTTACATAAGCACAATTTTGGAACCAAAATTATTTTTTTGTTAGGAAGTTATAAGGGAAGTTAACCAGCGACTTCTAATTTTTCCAACAAAATTTACAAAACCAATTTTTTAGGGACCACATCACATTTGAAGTGACTTTGAGGGGCCTTTATGGCAGAAAATATCCAAAAATGACACCATTTTAAAAACTGCACCCCTTAAGGTGCTCAAAACCACATTCAAGAAGTTTATTAACTCTTCAGGTGCTTCACAGGAATATTTGGAATGTGGAAGAAAACTATGAACATTTAACTTTCAAATTTTTTTTTACTTTAGACCAATTTTTTTTTATTTTTGCAAGGGTAACAGGAAAAAATGGACTGCAAAATTTGTTGTGCAATTTCTCCTGAGCATGCCAATACCCCATATGTTGGGGAAAGCCACTGTTTGGCCGAACGGCAGGGTTCGGAAGGGAAGGAGCGCCATTTGACTTTTTGAATGTAAAATTTGCTTGAATAATTAGCAGACACCATGTCATGTTTGGGGAGCCCCTGATGTGCCTCAACAATATAAACCCCCCCACAAGTGACACCATTTTGAAAATGAGACCACTCAGGGAACTTATCTAGTTGTGTGGTGAGCACCTTGAACCCCCAAGCACTTCACAGGAGTTTATAACATTGAACCGTGAAAATAAAATTTTCACATTTTTCCCAATTGTCTATTCAGAGAGGAAGAGGACCAGAACTCTAGTGCCATCTACAGGAAGTAGCAATCCTAAAAGTCAATAGTGACCTTTTAACGAGCCTTATCACATGACTTAGAATATAAGCCAGAACCAAAAACTCTGTTTCGGGGTACTGCCCCTCGTCAGTGCAAAGTGTGAGTTCTGGTGTGGCTGGGTGAGAGGCATCAGACCATATCCTAAGTCATGTGATAAGGCTCGTTAAAGGGTCACTATTGACTTTCAGGATTGCTACTTCCTGTAGATGACACTAGAATTCTGGCCCTCTTCCTCTCTGAAGTGACAATTTGCTTATTTACCAGAGGAGCATTGCGGCTTAAAGTCTTTTCACCATGACATGCCTAACATGTCGATCTCCGGAAGGAGAAATGTTACCCCTTAGATGCAGATTTTTCCCACAAATGTTTTTCAGCCCCCAATTTTGCATTTTCTTAAGGGTAACAGGAGAAATTGCACCAAACCATTTGTTGTGCAATTTCTCCTGAGTAAGCCAATACCAGATATGTGGGGGAAAACACAGAAGGGCTCGGAAGGGAAGGAGCACCGTTTGACTTTTTCAACGCAAAACTCGCTGGAATTGAAAGCGGATGCTATGTCGCGTTTGGAGAGCCCCTGATGTGCCTAAACAGTGGAAACCCCCCACAAGTGAATCCATTTTGAAAACTAGACCCCTCAAGGAACTAGATGTGTGGAGAGCAGTTTGAACCCCCAAGTTCTTCACAAAAGTTTATAACGTAGAGCTGTGAAAATAATAAAAAAAAAATAATCTTTTAGTCTTTTTTTTTATTTTCACAAGGGTAACAGGAGAAGTTGGACCACAAAAGTTGTTGTGCAATTTCTCCCGAGTATGCTGATACCCCATATGTGGGAGAAATCACTGTTTGAGCGCACGTTGGGGCTCGGAAGGGAGGGAGTGACGTTTTGGAAAGCAGACTTTGATGGAAAGGTCTGAGGGAGCCATGTTGCGATTGCAGAGCCCCTGATGTGCCTAAACAGTGGAAATGCCCAACAATTGCCACCTTTTTGGAAACTAGACCTTCCAATGTATTTTATCTAGATGTGTGGTGAGCACCTTGAACCCCCCAGGTGCTTCGCAGAAAATTATAACGTTGACTTGTGAAAATGAAAAAAAAAAACCAACAAAAAAAAAACATTTCCCAAAATGTTGCTTTAGCCCCCAATATTTTCATTATCACAAGGATAGGAGGAGAAAATGGACCCCAAAATTTGTTGTGCAATTTCTCCCGAGTACGCTGAAACCCCATATGTGGCCAAAAATGACTTGAGGCACAGTGCAAAGCTCAGAACAGAAGTTCCATATTGGAGTTCATATTTTGCTGGGCTGGTTTGACAGTGCCATGTCACATTGGCAGAGCCCCTAAGGTGCCAGTACAGCAGAATCCCCCATGAGACCCCATTTTTCAAACTACACCTCTCAATGAATTCATCTAGGGGTGCAGTGAGCATGTTGACACCACACGTGCCTCACAAGATTTTATATCATTGGGCGGTGAAGAAAGAATAATTACATTTTTACCACCAAAGTTTTGTTTTAGACCCAGATTTTACATTTTCACACTGGGAAATGTGTAAAAATGGCACCAAAATTTGTCACACAATTTTTGCTGAATGTAGAAATACCCCATATGTAGCAGTACAGTACTGCTTAGCCACACGGCGAGACTCGGGAGGGAAGGAGAGCTATTTACCTCCTAGAGCGCAAATTTTCCTAGAATAGTATGCAGACTCCATATACAGAGACCCTAAGTGCTAGAAGAGCAGAATTCCCCCTCAAGTGACCCCATTTTGGAAATTTTACCCCTTTGAGAATTTATCTACAGGTGTGGTGAGGATTTTTAACTACATGGGTGTTTTCCAGAAACAAGCAGCAGCGGATGTTGCAGAGTGAAAATTGCAAACTGCTGTTGTAGTGACCAGTACGTTATGCCCAGCTCGTGCTTCTGGAGACACACACCTGTGGCGGGCTCTCATTACTACAGAAATGTCAAACATGGACGCCATCTGTGGTTTAGGCACACTGTGGGGCTCAAAAAGGAGGTGGACATTTATATTTGGGAGTACAGAATTTGCTGAATTTCTTTTGGTGTGCAAGGGCCATTTCGCTTTTCCAGAACCGTTGTGCTACTAGTAACATGGAAGCCCCCTATATTTCTGTTAACAGATGATGGACCTGAGTGGGGAACTGCTTTTTTTTGTGGATTGATTCAAAGCTTTTATTATGATCCAAAATGTTGTGTAAAATGTTCCCATTTATCCTGTGCTCTACGCTGAGCACTGAAATCGGGGTTTCCATTTAAATCTCCAAGTGACATAATTCAGATGAAACCCCTGAGGGATCCATTCACTACAATGAGGCAGCAGAGTTACTCTGGCCTCTGTTTAGCAGTGTCCTTTTTTCAGAGGTTCACAAAACTGTGGCTGACGCCACTTTAATGCATGCCTAATAAAAAGACAGACACCGTCTGGGATCACAGGTGTCCACGGTGCCTCCATCTGCATCATTACAGGAATCTTCCGCCGGGGGTTACGCCTGAGTCACGCATTTCAGAGATTTACACGGAAACCCCGATGTTAGTGCTCAGAGCAGAATCGCCTTACTGCGATCTTTGGGAGGCAGAATGAACAAATCAGCAGCAGGTGAAGAATTGTTTTTCCTTTTTTGTACGCCGTTCCTCACGCAGTATAAGTGATTAGACGACTATTCTTCGGGTCGGTGCCATTACAGCAATACCAGATTTATATCAAGTTTTTATGTTTGGCAGCTGTCACACACTAAAAAAATTAGCTTTTTTGTTGCAAAGACTAGTTTCTGCATAGCTATATTTTGAGGGCTATAATTTTTCCATATTTCTGCCGACAATCATGTACGGGCTTGGTTTTTGAGGGAAAAAGTGACATTTTTATTGGTACCATTTTCGGGCACGTGACATTTGATAGTTTTCTTTTCCGATTTTATTTCAGGCAGAATAAACAAAAGACAATAATTAAGGAATTTTTTTGTTTGTTTTTTTATGCCGTTCCACGTGTGGAAAAATTGATAAGGTAGCTTTATTCTTTGGGTCACTACGTTTACAGCGATACTAAAACTAAATTTATATATTTTAAAATTTTATTTAAATGTATAAATTTTTATTTTAAATTATTTATTTAGTATTTAAAATACTAAAAATAATATATTTTTTATGTTTTAGTGCTTTTACACAAACTTTCATAGAAAAAATAAATTTTTTTACATCACTTTATTCTGAGAGATATAACTTTTTTTTTTTTTTTTTTTAGGCTGATGGAGCTGTATGGTGACTTGTTTTTTTGTGGAACAAGATGATGTTTTCTGAAGTATCATTTTTATTTACTTTTGTCTTTTTGATCTCATTTTATTCCACTCAGTATGATTAGCACAGTTTTTTGCTTTGTTTTTTATTTTATTTGTTTACAGTGTTCACTAAAGGGGTTATCTAGTGGGACAATTTTATAGGTCATGTTGTTCCGGACGTGGCAATACCAAATATGTGTACTTTTATTGTTTTTTTATTATTTTGTGATTTTTTAAAAAAAAAATAAGTTTTACAACACTTTTTTTTTTTACTTAGTCCCACAATGAGAGTTTCACTTTCTGCGACACTAACTTGCTAGTGCCTGGTGACCCGGATGTTGTCATGACGACATTAAGTCACCATGGCAACGATCAGGACCCGCCGATGATGTCGCGGGGTCTCTGATCCAAGAGAATAGGGGCTTTTGTCCTTCTGCTCGCTCGCTAAATGCGATCGCTGAGACGTAATACGTACCTGGTCATTAAGGCGCAGGGCACAGGGATGTATAATTACACCACACGTCAGAAAGGGGTGAAAAAAAAGTCTATAATTGAGAAAGTTGTTCGTTATCAAATATAACAATGACATTTTTCATTTGGAAACAAACTTAAGTCCCACAAAGTACATTTTAATTAATACATTAAAATATTGGAATAAAATATGCTATGTAAGAGCAGTAAAAGTATATGGCCCAATTTAAATATGTACTATCAAAGGATAGAAAACCCTGAATAATACAGATGATAACGTATGATGCAAACAAAAGTGCCCCCAAACACAATATGATAACCCCACAGTACCCTCCACATGCACGGTATGATGACCGTATTGTACACCCCACCTTCCCCCTCAACAAAGAATGATGACCCCATCACAGTATGATTCTCCAACTGTAATCCCCCCACAGCCACAAGAAAAGTATTCCATACAATATAATGAAACCCACATAGCCCTCCATACAGTATAATGGGGCCCTTCATTGCCTCCCATACTGTATAATAGCCCTACATAGTGCTCCATACAGTATAATGGCCACAAAAAGTGCTCCATAGAGTATAATGACCCCGCATAGTGCTCCGTACAATATAATGGGCTCCACATAGTCCTCCATACAGTATAATGGCCCCACAGTGCTCTATACAGTATAATGGCCCCAAATAGTGCTCCATACAGCATAATAGGCCTCACATAGTACTCCATACAGTATAATGGGCACCAAATAGTGCTCCATACAATATAATGAGCACCACATAGTACTCAATACAGTATAATGTGCCCACATAGTCCTCCTTACAATATAATGGCTACAAGAAGTGCTCCATACAGTACAATGACCCCATATAGTGCTTGGTACAGTAAGATGGGCCCCACATAGTGATTCATATAATATAATGAGCCCTGCATAGTGCTCCACACAGTAAAATGGGGCCCACAGTAAAAAAAAAAATCACCTCTGTCCATTCCCCTGCTCCTCCAGACTCTTCATGGTGTGTTCAGAGCCTCTGCACATCTCAGTAGAGCATGCACCTTGTAATGGCATTAGAGCACCCGCTGTGCTGACACTCCCTCCTCCATTAATGCTTTCAACTTTATCGGCCGATATAGTTGAAAGTGTGATGCTGGGTTAAAGTGCGATGAAGTGCGGGGGCCAAATATACTTGGAGAACCTGCCCAGCATTGAGGGGCAAATATACTTCCCCTGCGGGCCAGATTTGGCCCATGGGATAGTGGTTGACATATGTGATGTAGACGCACTGGATGTTACCTACACACAGTCTATCAGTACGTGCAGCTACTAGTTTGTGCTCTAGATCAGGGTTCCCCAACTCCAGTCCTCAAGGCCCACCAACAGGTCATGTTTTCTGGATTTCCTTAGTATTGCACAGGTGATGGAATTATTGCCTGTGCAGGTGATGCAATTATCACCTGTGTAATACTAAGGAAATCCTGAAAACATGACCTGTTGGTGGGCCTTGAGGACTGGAGTTGGGGAACCCTGCTCTAGATTATTCAGCACTTTGTGTGTTCATTGCTCTTTTATTTGTCGCACATATGTATTATAATCTATTTAATCTAATTTATCATCATTATTGTGAAGTATTATTCATATTTATTCAGGTTTATTGGACTGCTTGTACATTTATAGTGCTCCAGTTGCTGATGGGTGTGGTTTGTTGAGTTGCTAGTGGGCATAGTAGTAGTAGGCAAAGCCACCATTCTTTTTTCTGCAAGGTGTAAGTTCTAGAAAGACTATGTTGTGGTGGGGCTGCAGGATGGTCCTACCTGTGGATGCTCAGTCCTCTGTATGTCAGACCTGGTGCTGCCTTTTGTTTGCTGTCTGTCCTCCAGAAGATTCTTAGTTAGTCCTTTAAATCTCCTAATTCCTCCTTAAAAATCTTTAGTCCAGCTCAGTCCGGCTTGCTTTTCTCATCCACGGAGTTGAATTTTTGAATTTTTCCAGGTTATGTCTTACAGTGTGCTCATTACAAGGTATAAAGTGATGAAAGTTCAGGAGCTCATGTTTTGTGCTTCTCACACCTAGGAATGGTGGGTGGGTCTCATACACATACACAGTGCCTTGTGAAAGTATTTGGCCCCCTTGAACTTTTCTACCTTTTGCCATATTTCTGGCTTCAAACAAAGATATAAAATTTTAATTTTTTGGGGAACAATCAACAACAAGTGGGACACAATTGTGAAGTGGAACGAAATTAATTGGATACTTTAAACTTCAACAAATTAAAAACTGAAAAGTGGGGCGTGCAATATTATTCGGTCCCGTTGAGTTAATACTCTGCGATTACAGCTGCAAGTCGCTTGGGGTATGTCTCTATCAGTTTTGCACATCGAGAGGCTGAAATTCTTTCCCATTCTTCCTTGCAAAACAGCTCAAGCTCATTGAGGTTGGATGGAGGGCGTTTGTGAACAGCAGTTTTCTGCTCTTTCCACAGATTCTCGATTGGATTCAGGTCTGGACTTTGACTTGGCCATTCGAACATCTGGATACGTTTATGTTTGAACCATTCCATTCTAGATTTTGCTTTATGTTTGGGATCATTGTCTTGTTGGAAGATAAATCTCCGTCCCAGTCTCAGGTCTTTTGCAGACTCCTACAGGTTTTCTTCCAGGATGGTCCTGTATTTGGCTCCATCCATCTTCCCATCAATTTTAACCATCTTCCCTGTCCCTGCTGAAGAAAAGCAGGCCCAAACCATGATGCTGCCACCACCATGTTTGACAGTGGGGATGGTGTTTTGAGGGTGATGAGCTGTGTTGCTTTTACACCAAACATATCGTTTTGTATTGGGGCCAAAAAGTTTGATTTTGGTTTCAACTGACCAGAGCACCTCATTCCACATGTTTGGTGTGTCTCCCAGGAGGCTTGTGGCAAACTTCAAACGAGACTTTTTATGGATATCTTTGAGAAATGGCTTTCTTCTTGCCACTCTTCCATAAAGGCCAGATTTGTGCAGTGTACGACTGATTGTTGTCCTATGGACAGACTCTCGCACCTCAGCTTTAGATCTCTGCAGTTCATCCAGAGTGATCATGGGTCTTTTGGCTGCATCTCTGATCAGTCTTTTTGTTCGAGATGAAAGTTTAGAGGGACGGCCGGGTCTTGGTAGATTTGCAGTGGTCTGATACTCCTTCCATTTCAATATGCTCACTTGCACAGTGCTCCTTGAGATGTTTAAAACTTGGGAAATCTTTTTGTATCCAAATCCAGCTTTAAACTTCGCCACAACAGTATCTCGGACCTGCCTGGTGTGTTCCTTGGTCTTCATGATGCTCTCTGCACTTGAAACAGAACCCTGAGACTATCACAGAGCAGGTGCATTTATACGGAGACTTGATTACACACAGGTGGATTCTATTTATCATTACCAGTCATTTAGGACAACATTGGATCATTCAGAGATCCTCACTGAACTTCTGGAGTAAGTTTGCTGCACTGAAAGTAAAGGGGCCGAATAATATTGCTTGCCCCACTTTTCAGTTTTTAATTTGTTAAAAAAAAAGTTTAAAATATCCAATAAATTTCGTTTCACTTCACGATTGTGTCCCACTTGTTGATTCTTCCCCCAAAAATTAGAATTTTATATCTTTATGTTTGAAGCCAGAAATGTGACTAAAAGGTAGAAAGTTCAAAGGGGCCAAATACTTTCACAATGCACAGTATATACACTGCTCAAAAAAATAAAGGGAACACTCAAATAACACATCCTAGATCTGAATGAATGAAATATTCTCAATGAATACTTTGTTGTGTACAAAGTTGAATGTGCGGACAACAAAATCACACAAAAATCATCAATGGAAATCAAATTTATTAACCAATGGAGACCTGGATTTGGAGTCATCCCCAAAATTAAAGTGGAAAAACACTACAGGCTGATCCAACTTTGATGTAATGTCCTCAAAACAAGTCAAAATGAGGCTCAGTATTGTGTGTGGCCTCCACGTGCCTGTATGACCTCCCTACAACGCTTGGGCATGCTCCTGATGAGGTTGCGGATGGTCTCCTGTGGGATCTCCTCCCAGACCTGGACTAAAGCATCCGCCAACTCCTGGACCGTCTGTGGGGAAGCGTGACATTGGTGGATGGAGCGAGACATGATGTCCCAGATGTGCTCTATCAGATTCAGGTCTGGGGAACGGGCGGGCCAGTCCATAGATTCAATGCCTTCATCTTGCAGGAACTGCTGACACACTCCAGCCACATGAGGTCTGGCACCGTCCTGCATTAGGAGGAACCCAGGGCCAACCGCACCAGCATATGGTCTCACAAGGGGTCTGAAGATCTCATCTCGGTACCTAATGGCAGTCAGGCTACCTCTGGCGAGCACATGTAGGGCTGTGCGGCCCTCCAAAGAAATGTCAACCCACACCATTACTGACCCACAGCCAAACTGGTTATGCTGAAGGATGTTACAGGCAGCAGATCGCTCCCCCCGGCATCTCCAGACTCTGTCATGTCTGTCACATGTGCTTACTGTGAACTTGCTTTCATCTGTTTAGAGCACAGGGCGCCAGTGGCAATTTTGCCAATCCTGGTGTTCTGTGGCAAATGCCAAGCGTCCTGCACGGTGTTGGGCTGTGAGCACAACCCCCATCTGTGGACATCGGGCCCTCATACCACCCTCATGGAGTCAGTTTCTAACCCTTTGTGCAGACACATGCACATTTGTGGCCTGCTGGAGTTCATTTTTCAGGGCTCTGGCAGTGCTACTACTTGCACAAAAGCAGAGGTATCGGTCCTGCTGCTGGGTTGTTGCCCTCCTATGGCCCCCTCCACGTCTCCTGGTAGCGCCTCCAGCCTCTGGACACTACGCTGACAGATACAGCAAACCTTCTACTCACAGCTCACATTGATGTGCCATCCTGGATGAGCTGCACTACCTGAGCAACTTCTGTGGGTTGTAGAGTCCGTCTCATGCTACCACAAGTGTGAAAGCACGACCAACATTCAAAAGTGACCAAAACATCAGCCAGAAAGCATTGGTACTGAGATGTGGTCTGTTGTCCCCACCAGCAGAACCACTCCTTTATTGAGGGTGTCTTGATAATTGCCAATAATTTCCATCTATTGTCTATTCCATTTGCACAACAGCATGTGAAATTGATAGGAAGCAACACTGATTGACAAAGTGAGGAAAGTTTGATTTCACAGAAGTTTGATTTACTTTGAGTTATATTCTGTTTAAGTGTTCCCTTTATTTTTTTGAGCAGTGTATATATACACACACAGTACAGACCAAAAGTTTGGACACCTTCTCATTTAAAGAAATTTCTGTATTTTCATGACTATGAAAATTGTACATTCACACTGAAGGCATCAAAACTATGAATTAACACATGTGCAATTATATACTTAACAAAAAAGTGTGAAACAACTGAAAATATGTCTTATATTCTAGGTTCTTCAAAGTAGCCACCTTTTGCTTTGATGACTGCTTTGCACACTCTTGGCATTCTCTTGATAAGCTTCAAGAGGTAGTCACAGGAAATGGTTTTCACTTCACAGGTGTGCCCTGTCAGGTTTAATAAGTGGGATTTCTTGCCTTATAAATGGGGTTGGGACCATCAGTTGTGTTGTGCAGAAGACTGGTGGATACACAGCTGATAGTCCTACTGAATAGACTGTTAGAATTTGTATTATGGCAAGAAAAAAAGCAGCTAAGTAAAGAAAAACGAGTGGCCATCATTACTTTAAGAAATGAAGGTCAGTCGGTGTGAAAAATTGGGAAAACTTTGAAATTGTCCCCAAGTGCAGTTGCAAAAACCATCAAATGCTACAAAGAAACTGGCTCACATGAGGACCGCCCCAGGAAAGGAAGACCTCTGCTTCTAAGGATAAGTTTATCCGAGTCACCAGCCTCAGAAATCGCAGGTTAACAGCAGCTCAGATTAGAGACCAGGTCAATGCCACACAGAGTTCTAGCAGCAGACACATCTCTTCAACAACTGTTAAGAGGAGACTTTGTGCAGCAGGCCTTCATGATAAAATAGCTTCTAGGAAACCACTGCTAAGGACAGGCAACAATCAGAAGAGACTTGTTTGGGCTAAAGAACACAAGGAATGAACATTAGACCAGTGGAAATCTGTGCTTTGGTCTGAGGAGTCCAAATTTGAGATCTTTGGTTCCAACCACCGTGTCTTTGTGCAACGCAGAAAAGGTGAACGGATGGACTCTACATGCCTGGTTCCCACCGTGAAGCATGGAGGAGGAGGTGTGATGGTGTGGGGGTGCTTTGCTGGTGACACTGTTGGGGATTTATTCAAAATTGAAGGCATACTGAACCAGCATGGCTACCACAGCATCTTGCAGCGGCATGCTATTCCATCCGGTTTGCATTTACTTGGACCATCATTTATTTTTCAACAGGACAATGACCCCAAACACACCTCCAGGCTGTGTAAGGGCTATTTGACCAAGATGGAGAGTGATGGGGTGCTACGTCAGATGACCTGGCCTCCACAGTGACCAGACTTGAACCCAATCGAGATGGTTTGGGGTGAGCTGGACCGCAGAGTGAAGGCAAAAGGGCCAACAAGTGCTAAACATCTCTGATCACTCCTTCAAGATTGTTGGAAGACCTACAAAAGGAATGGCAAATGGCACCTGGGGTGAAGTGCACAGCAAGAACAGCTCGTAACAGGCTCCTAGAGGCAGGCCTCAAATCATGTAAAGCTAGAAAAAAGCCTTTCATTAATAAGAAGCAAAGGAGAGCGAGGTTGAAGTTTGCCAAAGACTATAAGGATTGGACCATAGAGGACTGGAGTAAGGTAATCTTCTCTGATGAGTCTAATTTTCAACTTTGCCCAACACCTGTTCGTCTAATGGTTAGAAGGAGACCTGGAGAGGCATACAAGCCACAGTGTCTTGCACCCACTGTGAAATTTCATCAGCAGTCACATAAACCACCCGTGACATTACAAAGTCCTGATATCGTCCTAATAATGGACTCAAATGGGAAGTACCTAAACACACAGCTTCTATTCCCAGGAAGAAGAGTCAATAAAATCCGCTGTGCAACCATTGAACAGGTGACAACAGTCATCAATAATCCACGATTTAACAACCAAAATCATATTATAATACACCCAGGTACAAACAATGTCAGATTAGCACCAGCAGATCGCAGGACAATTGGCCCAACTAGCAAGGAAAACAACTAAAATTCCCAGAAAGCAAAATCATTCTGTCATCTCTGCTCCCAAGAAAGGATATAACTAGCCAAACCATCCAGAACATCAACATGGACCTAACAACAAGAATGAAATCTGTGCCAGGAGTGACTCTGGCACAACACCCCTCCATAAATCACCATCACCTTTACCATCGCAAGCACCTCAACAAACAAGGGGTCAGCCTCATGGCCAAGGAACTGAAGGACATCATACTAAACAGAGACCCTTGGCCTGGAAGTAACACCAGCAAAAATTCTGTGGAAAGACCCCCGGCAATGAAAAGACAGGAAACCACAAGTATATCACAGAAAACTGGAAGCAAACACCCTCACTCAAAACTGGACCATCAGAGAATACCATCACGAAGGAGACCACCAGCCTTACACAGAGATATACAAAACAGAGACATCCAGAGAAGACAACATGCAGTACAGAGACATGGAGGAGATAAAGACCCTACTCAGCACATTGTGCAAAAAACTAATGTGACTGGATGAAACTAACCAATCATAAATTCGGTGTGTCCTACACAGCCACACTCATTACAAGGTATATGCACACAAGTTATATAGAAAAAATGACCTCACTTACTACTAGCAGTTGGGACATCCAAGGCCTAAACACCTCGGCCTTTGGACGTAAAACAAATGACCCCGACTTTACACAAAGACTGAAATATAGACATCCAGATCCTACTGGAAACATGGACCAGAGCTGAAAATGAATCCCTGGTGCCCATTGGATTCAGGGAAATATCCGTCCCTGCCCTGAAAAATAAAAACATCAAACAGGGTCGCTGCTCAAGAGAAATATCGGTCAAGTATAAAGAGGAGCTCCAACCGTACATAAAACCGATGAAGAGGGAAACCACCACATATAAATCAAAATCAGCAGCTCAATCCTCATCTCTCAGTGTGATGTCTACCTCTGCGCTACCTACATACCCCCGCCAGAGTTGCCCTACTTCAAGCCAGACAGCTTCGAGACCTTACAAAGAGAAGCTGCCCATTATCAAGCCCTGGGCAAAGTTCTCATCTTTGGAGACCTCACTGCCAGAACAGGGAGAGAAAAAGACTTTCTGACCATGGACGGAAACATCTACATATTTGGAGCAAAGGCTGATGGCCACAGCTCAGTACACACAGAAACAGCTATGACAGTACAGTCAACAAAAGTGGCAAAAAGCTCCTGAACCTATGCAGAAGTCTAGGACTTCATATACTCAATGGCCGTACCAAAGGAGACTCTCTAAGAAGATTTACATTAAACCGACATGTATGAAGGAGTGTTGTGGACTATGCCATTACAGACATGGACCTGGCAAATATCAGAACCTTTATTGTCACCCCACAATTGCACCTGACAGATCACAGTCAACTTCTTCTATACATGAAATCTTCAAAGAATTCATTAACAGAAAAGCCCCAGCTGAACGGCCTCCTCAACCTATCCTATAAATGGTCGAAGGCGTCGGCAACAAAATATAAGGAGGTTCCAAGCAGCCCCGAAATACAGGAGATGCTCCACCACTTCTACAACTACGAGTACAAGTCAAACCAAGAAGGAGTGAATCAAGCGGCTAAAGACCTCAATGATAGACTCCACACCATGGCCGAATTGCCCTACCTTAAAAAAGTCAACTATAAGAGACCAAAAGAAAAACAGATCTACAGTTGGTTTGACAGATTGTAAAGCTGTTCAGAAGAGCATATCAGCCTCAAACAAGAAACACAGAGACCCCAACCACCCGGACCTCAGAGATGCCTACGACACCATACAAAGGCAATACAAAACCATCCTCAGGAGGAAAAAGCAGAGTTACATCTCCACTAAACTTAACCAACTCCAAAACGCCCTCCAAGACAACTCATTCTGGGGACCTATGGAACCACATGGGCACAAAAAGCAAGAAAAGCAACATACAAATCCAAAACGGCAACATCTGGCTCCAGTACTTCAATGACCTATACAAAGACATCCCGAAGGAAGGACTAAGCCAAGAACAGGAAAATGATTGCAAAACTCAAGGCAATTGGAAGAAAAAGTTAAATATTTCCAAAACCCCCTGGATACACCAATCACATTACAGAAAGTTTCAGAGACAATGTCTTCCACAGTGTAGAAAAGCCTGCGGCCTGGATTTAATCCCACCGGAAATGCTGAAATACGGCCCCATCAGAAATACAGGCTGCAATGGCTAAACTGTTCAACATCGTGCTGAGCGCTGGCTACTTCCCTCACACCTGGAACCAAGGCCTTATCTCACCCATTCACAAGAGTGGGGACAGGTATGACCCTGCCAACTACAGAAGCATATGTGTCAGCAGCAACCTGGGAAAACTATTCAACAGTATCCTAAACAAGAGGTTCCTCCGTTTCCTTACCGAAGACAACACCCTCAGCAAAAGCCAAGCAGGGTTCATGCCAAACCACTGCACCACCGACCACATCTACACCCTGCACAGTCTGATTCAGAGTCATGTCCACAACACAAAGCATGAGAAGACATAAGATTGTTTTGTAGACTTTAAAAAAGCCTTTGACTCAATATGGCACCCAGGCCTGTTCCTGAAACTGCTGGAGAGCAGAATAGGAGGAAAGACCTAGGATCAAAAGCTCCTACACTGAGAACCGCTGCAGCATGAGGGTGAATGGGAAACGAACGTCTCATTTCCAGCAGTGCCAAGGAGTCAGACAGGGCTGCAGCCTAAGTCCAACGCTCTTCAATATCTACATCAATGAGCTGGCCACTGCTCTGGAATCCTCCGCAGCACCAGGTCTCACACTCCATGATGCCCAGGTGAAATTCCTGCTGAATGCAGATGACCTACTTCTGCCATCACCAACCGAGAAGTGTCTTCAAGACCACCTGAAAACCTTGGAGAAATTCAGCTCCACATGGGCATTACCCATCAACCCAAACAAAACCAACATCATGGTGTTCCAGAAGAGAAAGACAAGATTGGACCAGCACCCTTGATTTGTACTAAATAACTGCGCTCTCACAGAATCGGAGAAGTACACCTACCTGGGCCTGGAAATTCACCGGTCAGGGAGCTTCAAACACGCCAGAGACCCTGAAGGACAAGGCCTGCAAAACATTCTACGCCATCCCTAGTAAACTCTACCATCTGAAGCCACCAGTGAGGGTCTGGCTAAAACTCTTCGATGCCATCATCACCCCAATCCTCCTGTATGGCAGCTTAGTTTGGGGTCCTCACACATCCTGACTGGTCAAAGTGGGATTCCAGCCCAACAGAAATATTCCACCTGGAATTCGGTAAGCACCTTCTCCAGGTCCAGCCAAGCACCACGAACAGTGCCGGCTGAGCTGGGCAGATTCCCACTGAACCTAGCAGTCCTGAAGAAGGCGCTGTCCTTCCAGGCTCACCTACATAGCAGCAATCCAAGCTCCCATCACCATAAAGCCCTGCTACATATAAGGGGGTCAAACAAACCAGGACCCATGGAGCAGCTCACCCAAACCCAACCTGACCAAAGCAAAAACAACCACAGCAGTCTGACAAAAGCCAGAATCAGGAGGCCAGTAGACAATGGCCAGGAGACATATGTCAGTGACTGGAGGAATGATATCAATGTCTCACAGAAACTGACAATGTACCGGAGTCTACAGACTGGCTCCATATCTGGTGAGACTCCCGGAACCCAGAGACCACCAGATCCTGAGCCACTATAGACTCAGTGCCCACAATCTGACCATCGAGGTCGGCCAGCACAGACAGAGCTACAAGACCAGGTAGGACAGACTCTGCCCACACTGTGACCTGGAGGCCCTGGAGGATGAGACCCACTTCCTGCTACACTGCACCAAATACTCAGCAGTGAGGGATACTCATTTAAGGAGACTCTCTGATCTCTTCCCGAACTTCAGATCCATGAAGGAGGAAGAGAAAACATATATCCTGCTGGGGGAAGAAGAGAGCACGGTGGAGATAGAGCAGTACGTGAACGAATGCCATAGGCTGCGAGAAAAAGTACTATGATATGTCTTGGACTTCCATAGCTCTCACCCTGAATATGCCCCTACCCATCATCCCCACAGTCCCCATCCCTATCCCCTACTGTACACTTGCTTTGGCAAAACGAATGTTTATTTGGTCTTGCCTATAAAGCTTCTTTGAATATATGAATATATACAGTGCCTACAAGTAGTATTCAACCCCCTGCAGATTTAGCTGGTTTGATAAGATGCAAATAAGTTAGAGCCTTCAAACTGCAAACGAGAGTAGGTTTGATGAACAGAAGCATAAATCTTACAAACCAAAAAGTTATGTTGCTCAGTTGAATTTTATTAAATTTTAAACATAAAAGTGTGGGTCAATTATTATACAACCCCTATGTTTAATATTTTGTGGAATAACCCTTGTTTGCAATTACAGCTAATAATAGTCTTTTATAAGACCTGATCAGGCCGGCACAGGTCTGTGGAGTTATCTTGGCCCACTCCTCCATGCAGATCTTCTCCAAGTTATCTAGGTTCTTTGGGTGTCTCATGTGGACTTTATTCTTGAGCTCCTTCCACAAGTTTTCAATTGGGTTAAGGTCAGGAGACTGACTAGGCCACTCCAACACCTTGACTTTTTCCCTCTTGAACCAGGCCTTGGTTTTCTTGGCTGTGTGCTTTTGGTCGTTGTCTTGTTGGAAGATGAAATTACGACCCATCTTAAGATCCTTGATGGAGGAGCGGAGGTTCTTGGCCAAAATCTCCAGGTAGGCCGTGCTATCCATCTTCCCATGGATGCGGACCAGATGGCCAGGCCCCTTGGCAGAGAAACAGCCCCACAGCATGATGCTGCCACCACCATGCTTGACTGTAGGGATGGTATTCTTGGGGTCGTATGCAGTGCCATCCAGTCTCCAAACGTCACATGTGTGGTTGGCACCAAAGATCTCGATCTTGGTCTCATCAGACCATAGAACCTTGAACCAGTCTGTCTCAGAGTCCTCCAAGTGATCATGAGCAAACTGTAGACGAGCCTTGACATGACGCTTTGAAAGTAAAGGTACCTTACGGGCTCGTCTGGAACGGAGACCATTGCGGTGAAGTACGTTACTTATGGTATTGACTGAAACCAATGTCCCCACTGCCATGAGATCTTCCCGGAGCTCCTTCCTTGTTGTCCTTGGGTTAGCCTTGACTCTTCGGACAAGCCTGGCCTCGGCACGGGAGGACACTTTCAAAGGCTGCCCTGGCCGTGGAAGGCTAACAGTAGTTCCATAAGCCTTCCACTTACGGAGGATGCTCCCAACAGTGGAGCCAGGTAGGCCCAACTCCTTGGAAAGGGTTTTGTACCCCTTGCCAGTCTTGTGACCCTCCACGATCTCGTCTCTGATGGCCTTGGAATGCTCCTTTGTCTTTCCCATGTTGACCATGTCTGAGTGCTGTTCACAAGTTTGGGGAGGGTCTTAAATAGTCAGAAAAGGCTGGCAAAAGAGATCTTTAATCCACACATGTGAAGCTCATTATTCTTGGTGCCTGAACTACTTCTTAATACTTTAGGGGGACCAAACAGAATTCTTGTGGTTTGAGGGGTTGAATAATAAATGACACTCTGAATTAACTTTTTTTTTTTTTTAAAACGTTAAATTTGCTGCACTGCATTTCCCACTTCCAGGCTGATCTACAGTACAAATGTCACAATGCCAAGTTAATTCCGCATGTGTCAACCAGCTAAATCTGCAGGGGGTTGAATACTACTTGTAGGCACTGTATATATATATTTATTAAAATAAATATATATATTAAAATATAAATAAATATATATCAAGCTGTTCGTGTATGTATGTGCGTGTATGTATATGTGCGTGTATATGTATGTGTGTATATGTATGTGTGTTGTAATGGAGCGGCTTGCTGCATTGCTAAAATGTCCAGGGGGTGTGTTCTGGCCGACCATTTACCTCCCACTCAGGTGACTGATCACATGACTGGGACCATCACAGGTCCTGTGTGCACAGAAGGATATATAAATCCTGGTGGTTTTGAAACAGTTAGAGAGAAAGGCCTGGTGAGGCAAGAAGCCTGGTCCCTGTGTTTGGGAGTCCACTAGCCTTGGAAGGCCTAGAGACTACGTCTGGGGAGCCTTAAAGCCACAGCTGTGGCATGACAGAGCTGATAGAAGCAGCTGAGACCCGGCAAAGGTAAATCGGTGCTTTAAATGAATATTGATACTGTACCTTGCTGAAGTCTGTATCTGAAGCCAAGAGGGCATAGCTGCCACTGAAAAGGCTCTAGGATACATGTGTAACATTCCTGTGAGCCACTGAGATGGACTATGTTATAAGCAGTTTATGAGGTGTAATAAACTGCTGGACTTCATATTAATGGAAAACGTTGCATGTGTGCTTTAATTGACCCGGTGAAGTGAGTGCCCCAGCGTGATGAATAGCGCTACCCCACATGTGGTTAGAGAATGCAGGCAACTGCAGCCTGGTTGCTAGGGGTAACGGCACAGGACGACGAATGTGGATGCAAGCATCTTGCGGTGGATTGGCGGGGTCACGAAGATTAAAGCATCTGGCTGTAACTCGGCGGGGTTACGAAAATTGTCGTCGCACTCAACCTGGTTTGCTGTGGCTTGGCGGGGTCACGAAGATTAAAGCATCTGGCTGTAACTCGGCGGGGTTACGAAAATGGTCGTCGCACTCAACCTGGTTTGCTGTGGCTTGGCAGGGCCACGAAAAATTTCCGGGAGAGCGGTGTGAAGGGTCTAGTGTGAACAGCGTTCTGCAGCGGAATGGAGTGTCCTGAAGAGATACGGGAGCTGATGAAGTTGGCTGTGAAGGGAGCAGCAAATGAGACTGAAGCTATTGAGCAATTAAGATGCCTGTCAAAAGTGCAACAGCAGGTGTTTGAGAAACAACAGGACATGGTACAAGAACGGCAGGAGCTGTTGGCCCCTTACAGAATGGCGGCAGCGGACCATTCCTTGAGTTCTCCTGTGGCACCAGGACTATTCCAGAGTGCCCAGGGAGGTAGTAAGAGATGTTGTGAACTGGGTCCTAAGACTGTTGTGGGGTTTTTCTTTAAAGTACCCCCTACAGGTGTGGTTGTCCAAAAAGGGGCAGAGTCTCAAAAGGGGGTGGAGCATACAAAACCAGAATTGGTTACTGGTCGTGTGGGGGTACCGCCTAAAAATGACAATTCAACCGTTGATAACTGGGTAGCTCCAGTAGAAGGGGTTGACGTCAAAGTGGGAGGTGACTTGTTGGTCCACAACACCATGGGGAGTGACAGACCCCACAGCTGACTGTGACACTACAAAAATAGAAAGAGTTCAGTCAGGAGGAGTTAAACGAGGTGAGAAAGTCCCCCTCTCGTCGAAGGCGCAAGGGCCACAAAAAAGTTGCCCCTATAGCCTTTGCTGAAAGGGTAAATAAAGAAAATGCAATGCTGTGTGCCTTTATTTCGAGTGTGGATCCTCCTTTAGAAGCAGAAGAGATCAGGAGGGAAGAGGAGGCGACGTTGCCAGTAGCAACCTCCGGTACAGTATCAGACAACAATCATGACCAAGAGCTGGAGCCTGTCAGGCAGCAGTATCAGAGTGACGTGCCGCAACTAAGGAAAAACCTGCAGAACGTGTCCCCGGACCAGCTGAGCCTGGAGTCTGAACGGCAGAAAATAAACCAGGTTGTGAGGAACTTGCAGCAAGAACTGGAGGAAAGCAGCGAGGAAATCAACAAATGGAAGGAAATGTTCCAGAAAATTAAAGAGGACCTCCGCAGAACCCAAGAGGAGGTTTTTCGGTTGAAGTTTGACAAAGCGGTGTTTGAAGAGGAGCTGTACGAGATGAACGATCGTTTCTCCCTGGTACAGTTAGAGCTGCACCAAGTGAAGAAAGGCTCTGTGGATGCAGAATAAGCAGAGGTCTCAAAGGAAGTGCAGAGATTTCAGGAGCAGGTGAAGCAGCTGATGCAGGAGAAGCAAAGGCTGGATGAGCGTCTACACCAGAGGGATAGGGAGCTATCTGCCTTAAAGGGGGCGCTGCAGGATGAAGCTTCTGGACGTGATCAAGACCTAGAACGACTGCGCGAACAGTTCAACCGGGAGCTGTGTGAATCCAAGAAGGAGCATGGTGAACTCATGAGGGAGCTGCAGCAATTCCAGGACCAAGTAAAGCCTCTAATGCAGGAGAAGGAGCGGCTGGAGGACTCTGTACCAGCAAGACCGGGAGCTATCCTCCCTGAAAGGGGCATTAAAAGATGAAGTGTTTGGTCACGACCGGGAGGCAGAAAAGATGCGTGAAAAATTCAATAGGGAACTGCAACAAACCAAGAGAGACTATGAGGATCTCCTCAAGGTTAATAAAAAACTAGAGGATGATTAGGCTGATGCAGAGCACATGTGCCAAGTGATTGAGACCACTCTACAGGACACCCGTGATGAGAATGATGATCTCCGCAGAAAGATCCCAGGACTGGAAGCTCAGGTGAAGGAGCTGCAGACGTTCTGTGATGATCTCCAGAGGGCAGAGACGTGCCTTAAGGATAGAATCTGCAGGATGGAGGCTGAACGGAAAAAGTTGGAGGAGTCTACCAGAGAAGCCACAGACCAGGGTCAGGAGTTTGCCACTGGAGAGGGGAGGTATTAAGTAAATACCACCTCGAATAATGCGAGCTTGGATGATTCGGTGGATGTAAGAGCCGAGATCAAGGAGTTCAAAGAGACGCTACAAGCCCATTTGAAGCAAGAGAAGCTTGAGAGACTGGCTGTCGAGAGCCGAGAGGGCGCATTGGAGACAGAGGTCTGAGAGAACTCTACTGATAAAGGAGCAGTTGAAGCAGGAAGAGCTTCAGAGATGGTCTGCTGAGAGGAGAGTAGCTGAGCTAGAGGAAGAAGTTTTCGAGCTCAAAGGTCGCCTGGCAAAGTACCAAGCAGTGAATGAGGCCACCTTGGAGAAGGAAAAGGGCAAACAAGGTGCGCTTAATCCTTTATACCATGAGAAGGTGGACCTGAGGAGAATTCTTAAGTTCATAGCTGTGAGTCAGCTCAGGGGGAGCATACAGGGTGAAGAAGCAGAAAGTCAGTTGTCCCTGAATCCTGAGCCAGAAGATCATTTGGAGATCACTGGTGAGACAAACTTCTCGGTACAAATGCCTCCTAGATGTACCCGAAGATTTGAGAGAAGAATGCACCAATGAGTCCGTGCATGAAGAGTTTCAGAAGGCCGTGGGAGCCTGTAAGGTGTACTCGACCTCAGAAGCTAAACAGCTGGTGGTCCTTTCCACAACCGAAGTCACAGTGAAAAGGGTGGCTATCCTAAGTGACATGCACTGGCGATGTGTTCGGTGAAGCTGTTTGTCCGGTTGAAGATGGAACAAGCCATTAGACAACTGGAGCCTATGAGAAAAGCTCAAAGTCTGCGGAAAGAAGTCATCCGGGTGCCTCATGCTCTGGTAAGAAAGCTCATTGGGAGAAATGGCCAAGCCATGCAAATGATGGTAAAGAAGTCTGATGTGATGAAAGTAAGCAGTCCACGTGATCGTCAGGACTGGATACCAGATGAAGATGGCATGGTGTCATTCTCCGGTGTAGGAACGGAAGAAAATCTTGCATATATACGCATGCTGATGGAGTACCGAGTAACCTACCTGCGAGAGGCAGAACAGTTGAATCTTGCCAGACGGCAAATGGAAAGACAGCATCGCCTGAGCAGCAGAAGATGGCAGCAGTCTATAAATTGTAAGACCAGACAGAGAAAGGGCTCTCCAAATAATAGAACAGCTACAGTCTAAGTTAGAGACCTTTCAAGATGTCCTGAGGATAGTGGGCGTGGGTTTAGAGGTAGTGAGACCTCCAGTAACTCAGGCCTGAGAGGCCCATACAAACGACCCCATAGAGTATGGGACAGTACGAAGTCGGACTGGCCCTTAGATACAAGGGCAAGTGAGTCGCACTTCTGTATTGACTGCTGGGAGAGGGGAGGTCTGCCAAGGTTACGACTCAGAAATATGACTTGACGAAGTTAGTGACAATGACAGATGGTAGGTCATTAAGGAATGGGCTAATGTTAATGGCTAATGTTCCAGGGGCTGAGCAGCGCAAATGTCAAGTACATGGTCTCTGTGTGAACTGTGCGTTATTATGTGTTCAACCCCACAGGTTTGAACAGAGGGGGGGGGGGGGGGGGAATATGTAATGGAGCGGCTTGCTGCATTGCTAAAATGTCCAGGGGGGTGTGTTCTGGCTGACTATTTACCTCCCCATCAGGTGACTGATCACATGACTGACATCACAGGTCCTGTGTGCACAGAAGGATATATAAATCCTGGTGGTTTAGAAACAGTTAGAGAGAAAGGCCTGGTGAGGCAAGAAGCCTGGTCCCTGTGTTTGGGACTTCACTAACCTTGGAAGGCCTGGAGACTACACCTGGGGAGCCTTAAAGCCACAGCGGTGGCAGGACAGAGTTGATAGAAGCAGCTGAGACCCGGCAAAGGTAAATCGGTGCTTTAAATGAATATTGATGCTGTACCTTGCTGAAGTCTGTATCTGAAGCCAAGAGGGCATAGCTGCCACTGAAAAGGCCCGAGGATATACATGTGTAACATTCCTGCGAGCCATTGAGATGGACTATGTTATAAGCAGTTTATGAGGTGTAATAAACTGCTGGACTTCATATTAATGGAAAACGTTGCATTTGTGCTTTAATTGACCAGGTGAAGTGAGTGCCCCCCAACATGATCAATAGCGCTACCCCACAGTGTGTGTGTGTGTGTGTGTGTGTGTGTGTGTGTGTGTGTGTGTGTGTGTGTGTGTGTGTGTGTGTGTGTGTGTGTGTGTGTGTCCGGGATTGGCATCTGCACCGCTGCAGCTACAGCCACAAAATTTTGCACAGTCACATGTCTGGACCCCGAGAGCGTCATAGGCTATGTTGTGAGGCGAAATTTTAACCTTGTGCGTTCCAATTCACCAAACAATTTTGCCCCTAACTACATAATGAGGAAAAAGTGAAAGGAAAAGTGTTGGAGGCAAATTGACAGCTGCCACATGTGAACAAGGGAGAATTAAAGGAGAGCGATGGCGCCAAAGAGTATATACCGTACAGTTGCTAAGGTGGGGCCCCGACATGGGATACTCATACCTCACCACACACGGGATGCGATGGCGCCAAAGAGTATATACCATACAGTTGCTAAGGTGGGGCCCCGACATGGGATACTCATACTCAACACACACGGGGATATGAACACACACACAAAATGCGCCACACACTACCACGTGCTTGAACACATATACCACCCTCAGCACACACAAAACTCATCTCACAAAGATTTATCAGGCTGCCAATAGCAACCAATCACCGCTCAGCTTCTATTTTGCTACAGTTAATTAATCTGAGCTGTGATTGGTTAATATAGGCAACAAAGGACATTCTCAGTATAACAAAGCTTGTGTAAGGTAATAAGATGTCAGTTAGGGTGTGTTGGTGGAAAGGCTGATGTCAGTCACATGTGAGAGGATATAGAAACTGCCAGTTACAGACTATTTTTACCACAATAATGCCTCATAAGAAAAAGGAATTTCATGGCACGAATGTCAGCTGATGCAGAAAGAAAAATAGGAATTATTCCTACAGTTAATTACGTTTCCAGGAGTCCATCATAACCGCACGACAGGAGTTAAGTCCTCTGTTCCTCTAGGACCAGGAAACACATGAGAGGTTAAAAGCCCCCTGCCCTCATCACACCCTCAGTGTTAATACTAATCACCAAACCAGGATGGATGCAACTCTATTTTATTATATACATATACCAATGTTACATTCACGTGTCAAGAGCGGGGGCGGGAAATATGGTGCCGTTATGATGGACTCCTGGAAACGTAATTAACGGTAGGAATAATTCCTATTTTACCAGTACGTCCATCATAACGGCACGACAGGAGACATACAAAATCAAAGAAATGGAACATTTAGGGCGGGACTACTGCCTGAAGGACTTTACGGCCATAGGCTAATTGTTGACTGGACAATACATCCAATTTATAATGTTTACTAAATGTGGATATACTAGACCAGGTTGCTGCCTGGCAAATTTGGCCCACTGACGCTCCAGCTTTCTCTGCCCAAGAAGCGGAGATTGCCCGAGTAGAATGAGCTTTAAGCGAAATTGGTGGATCCTTCCCCTCAGATTCATATGCGAGGGCGATAGTCCTCGTCAACCACCTTGCTAGAGTCGGCTTAGAAGCTTTCTTGCCCTTATTCACACCCGAAAATTGCAGAAAAAGGTTTGAGTCTCTCCTCCAGGGGGCTGTGACTTCTATATAACGAACAATTGCCCTCCTGACGTCCAAGGTATGGAAGGATTTTTCCTTTTCATTTTTGGGGGACTGGCAAAAAGACGGAAGTATTATCTCCTGATTTAGGTTTGAACTGGACACCACGTTAGGGAGAAAGGGTGTCCAGTTTAAGAACCAATCTGTCTTCCAGAATCTTAAGGTATGGGTCCAGAACTGAGAGGGCCTGGATCTCGCCTACCCGTTTCGCTGTAGTAACTGCGACAAGAAAGGCTGATTTCATAGAAAGCAGGTCTACTGATGTTTCTTCTAGGGGTTCAAAGGGAGACTTGCATAAAGCCTTCAACACAAGGTGCAGATCCCACGGCGGTACTAGACTCCTTATTTTGGGTTTTAAACGAGAAGTTGCTTTTATGAACCTTGATATCCATGGGTGGTCTATTAAGGAGTAGTCCAAAAAAGCACTTAGGGCCGAGATATGAACTTTTAACGTATTTGGCCTCAGACCCTTATCAAATCCCTCTTGGAGGAAATCCAATATCGTTGGAATATTGGGGTGAGAAGAATTTCCCACAGACTGACCTGCAAAGCTACAGAACTGTTTCCAAATCCTAGTATAGATGGCTGACGTTACTGGTTTCCTACAGGCTTGTAGGAGTCGTAATTACCCGATGGGAAAGGCCCTTAGAGGCTAGGATCCGCCTCTCAGGTTCCATGCTGTCAATTGGAGGAATTGGATGTTCGGATGTAACAAGGGACCCTGCAATAGAAGATCTCTCCTGGCTGGGAGTCTAAATGGGAGATCCACCGCCATCTGGTATAGCAGAGGGAACCAGCTTTTTTTGGGCCAGTAGGGCGCTATCAGAATAAGAGCTCCCCTCTCCTGTTGGATTTTCCTTAGTACTCTTGAGATGAGAGGGACTGGAGGAAAGACGTACACCAGTTTTGTCCCCCACGATTGAGAAAGGGCATCTATTCCTTCTGGGCTGTCGGCTGGGTCCAAGGAAAAAAAGTGCTGCAGCTTTCTGTTTTTCCTTGTTGCGAACAGGTCTATGAACGGGGTGCCCCATCGTTGAATGATTTGATGAAACACCTCCGGATTCAGCTCCCAATCTGAGGGACCAACTCTTGCTCTGCTGAGAGTCTGCTACCACATTTTCGGACGCCCTTAGATGAATAGCCGATATTGAAAGGACATTTCTCTTCGCCCAGTAGAAAATTCTTGCCGCCAAGGATTGTAACCATTTTCCTCTTGGACCTCCTTGTCGACGAAGAAAAGCGATGGTGGTGCTGTTGTCTAAGAAAATTTTTATATGATTTCCTCTGAGCAAATGCTGACATCTTTGAAGAGTCTCCCAGACCACCTTTAGCTCTCTGAAATTTGACGACCTGTGTTGTATCTCCTTGGGCCACATCCCTTGTAGATATCTGTTTCCTATGCTTGCTCCCCAGCCTCTTTGGCTGGCATCCGTATGGATCTGGATTGAAGGAAGAAGGATCCAGTCTACTGCGTTTTCCAAGTTTGAAAGGTCTGTCCACCAGGAAAGGGAGTTTTTTCAGCTCTCTTGACAGTCTCATTTTCTTGTCTAACCCCGATGGTCGTCTGTTCCAAACGGACAGGATCGACTTCTGTAATGGCCTTGAACGGTCCTGTGCCCATTTCACGCTTGGAATGCATGAGGTCATCAGTCCTAAGACCCGCATGGCGTATCTGATTGAGGTGGTCTTCCGTTTCTCGAAGTTGTAAATTTCCAGTTTTATTTTTTCTCTTTTCTCCTGGGGCAAGGAGGACTTCTGAAGACTGGAATCTAAGAGTACCCCTAGAAATACTTTTGTAGTACTTGGATGGAGGCTTGATTTTTCCCAATTGATGTTCCATCCCAAATATTCCAGGGTTTCGATCGTATGCTCTTGTTGAATGAGAAGAGACTGACTCTGCCACCAACAATATATCATCCAGGTAAGGGATGATTATAATCCCCTGTGTTCTTAAGAAGGCCGCTACTTCTGTCATAACCTTTGTGAATATTCGAGGGGCCGAGGATAGACCGAAGGGTAGGCAAGTGAATTGAAAGTGGTGTACTGTGCCCTCCTGTTCTAGAGCGTACCTTAGGTATTGCTGGTGACTTGGGTGAATTGGAACATGGTAATATGCATCCTTGAGGTCTAGGGTGCACATTACCGATCCCTTCTCTATCAATGGAATGCTGGTTTTTATAGTTTCCATTTTGAACCTTTTGTATTCCACCCACTGGTTTAAGGGCTTGAGGTTTATAAACGTACGGCGTTTGCCCGAGGGTTTTAACACCGAGAAGAGGGAGGAATAATGGCCTAAACCCTGCTCTGAAGGGGGAACCTGTCTCACCACATGTAGGGATTGAAGGACTAATATATCCTGCCATAGACTTTTGAGATCTACGGGGGAGCGAGGACGAGTGACTTGGAAACAACGAGGGGGAGTATGGGAGAAGTCTATTTTGAAACATTCCCCTAAGGAACGTAGGATCCATTGATTTTTTGTAATGGATGCCCACTTGTCCTGAAAGAAAAGAAGCCTGCCCCCTACTCCAATGGCATCATGGTCTAGCCGGGGCCCCAGAGGCGACCTGATCTGCTCTGTCCTTTCCTCCCTTCCTGTAAGACCATCTCCCCGTCTTACCCTTACCCCTGTAATCATGTTTAGGGGATCGACGGGGTCCACGAAAGGGCCGGTATCTTTTAACCCTATCTTCGGGAAATCCTTTTTTCTTGTCGGATGCTCTTTCTAGGATCTCATCCAACGCTGGACCAAAGACCTGAGCACCCGAAAAGGGAATTGAGCACAATTTATTTTTTGAGTGGCTATCCCCCGACCACGTGTTTAGCCATATTGCCTGTCTAGCTGTATTAGATAATTCGCTACATCTAGCTGCGAATCTGACAGATTCGGCCGAGGCATCAGCCATGAATTGCGTTGCCAGCTTTAACATGGGAAGAGAGTCTGATAGCATCTCTACAGGGGAGTCTGACCTAATTTGATCTGACAGCTCGTCCAACCAAAGGCACATGGATCTTGCCACTGAAGTGGCAGCGATATTTGATTTAATTATGGCTGCTGAGGCTTCCCAACTCCTCTTGAGCATGCTCTCAGCCTTCCTATCCATTGCGTCCTTGAGGCAAGACGAGTCCTCAAAGGGGATGGATGTTTTCTTAGCCACTTTCGCTATTGGAACATCTACTTTAGGGATCTCCTCCCAAAGTTTGTTATCCTCCGGATTGAAAGAAAGGAAGACGGGATTTAAAGTCTCTTGGCACAATGAGTCTTTTCTCCACTTCTTCCCATTCCTCCATAATCATTGATTTTAAATGCTCATTTACAGGGAACACTATTTCTCAGTTCTCAGACCTGCGAACATTTCATCTTGTCTGGAATGCGAGACCTGAGTGTCCTCCAAGTTCATAGTATGCCTGACGGACTTTAACAGTTCGTCCGTATGTTCTGTAGAAAAGATATATTTCTTTCTCTCTTGTGAGGGTTACTGAGAGAAGCGATCCTCATCCTCTTCTAGACTGTGCTCTGATGCAGAATCTGAATATTCTCCTTCCTCAGACACCTCTTCCATCTCCCACCTAGGTCTTTTCTGGCGAGGAGAGGGCTGAACTATTTGGGGTGACGGCTGTGTACGGGAAGGCATGAGGCTCGAGACTGTACTCTGGACCTCCTCACGTATCATAGATCTTATATCCGTCAAAAAGGAAGTTTTTTCTTCCTTTAGGACCTCAGCTATACATTTTTTTTACACAGCCGCTTTTTATATGAGTCCTGAAGCTTTGTGTTGCAGTCTACACATCGTCTTGACTTTTTGGAAGAAGATCCAGACCTCTGGGTTCCCCTCTCCTAATCCATAAAAACATATAAAAGGACACCGGAGATTTACTATAAAACCCTGTCCTAGAATGCTCTGATTTAACCAGAGAAGGGCTTCAAGCCTATACTCACACTGCCCAGAGACTCTGAGGGGGCTTCTGACCGTGAAGGATTAGCTTCCATGGTGTCAGTGTATGTGTGGCTGATGTGTACCCTTTAATAGGGTCTTACCTGATCCAGGTGGTAGCCATGCCCCAGCGATAATTGCCATTCTTAATGCCCTGGAGGCTCACCACTGCCTCCGGGCACCTGTGCGTCGAAGCCCCTCTCCTCATGCTGGAAGGAGAAGCGGCGTGCGTTCCACCCTGGAATGCACGCTGGCCAAAGCGGATGTCCGCTCTTCTGACAAAGCCTCCCGGCCGGAAGTCGCGCACAGCGTGCGTTCCACCCTGGAACGCACGCCGGCCCCAAAGCGGATGTTCCTTGATGACTCCGCCTCCCGCCGGAAGCCATACACCGCGCTCCTCCGTGGAGCGCATGCCGGCCCTTCAGCAGGTGGGATAGCGCAACGCTCAGAGCCCCCTGTCCGGGGGATACAGCAGCAAGCGGCGGTCTTCTGGCTGAGGGACCCCGCAAAGGGGTATCAGCATGGAGCCTCTGGACCGAAAGAAGGGGAGAGTTCTCAGACCCCCCCAATCCCCCTGGCTCTCAGGTAACTTCTTATCTTCGGAGAACCTCCCATAGCGTCCTGTCCTGCTAGGGACAGGAAAAACACTGAGGGTGTGATGGGGGGGGGGGGGGCTTTTAACCTCTCATGTGTTTCCTGTCCCTAGAGGAACAGAGGACTTAACTCCTGTGGTGCCGTTATGATGGACGTACTGGTAAAGCAGCATTAAGGGCCAATGAAAAAAGTGAAGACCGAGAAACAAGGCTGACACACATGAGAACAGCAGCTGCTTCCTCAAGAGCCAATGAACTTTCTGAGGAGAGGGAAGCGAGGCTTGCAGACAAGAGAACAAGAACTGCCTCCTCAAGGGCCAATGAGTCATCTCAGCAGAGAGAAGGCCGACTTGCCACTAAGAGAATTGCTATTTCTTCCACCAGGGCACAGGAAATGGTTGGAGATTTGAAACATGCTGCCTTTTGTTACCAGTCAGACAAACTATCAGGATAATCCTAAAGTTCAGATAGGAAAAATGGATGTGGTCTGCATGTACTGCAGTGCCCTGAAATGGAAAGATGAACCGCCAGGTTTACGCTGTGCAAATGGCAATATAAAACTTCCACCTCTCCTGTCACCACGAACCCCTAAAGTCTCTGATGACAGGTACCAGTACACTATCAAAGCATTTCTTGGACAACATTAGGAAGTACAACTCCTGCTTCCAAATGACATTTGGTGCAACAAAAGAAATGTTTACAAATAGACTGTCAGAATTTGTGTAACATTTGGTTACGCAAACATTTGTTTTCAAACAAGATACAGTACAGACCAAAAGTTTAGACACCTTCTCATTTAAAGATTTTTCTGTATTTTCATAACTTTGAAAGTTGTACATTCACACTGAAGGCATCAAAACTATGAATTAACACATGTGGAATTATATACTTAACAAAAAAGTGTGAAAACTGAAAATGTCTTATATTCCTAGTTCTTCAAAGTAGCCACCTTTTGCTTTCATGACTGCGTTGCACACTCTTGGCATTCTCTTGAGCTTCAAGAGGTAGTCACCGGAAATGGTCTTCACTTCACAGGTGTGCCCTGTCAGGTTTAATAAGTGGGATCTCTTGCCTTATAAATAGGGTTGGGACCATCAGTTGTGTTGTGCAGAAGTCAGTTGGATACACAGCTGATAGTCCTACTGAATAGACTGTTAGAATTTGTATTATGGCAAGAAAAAAGCAGCCAAGTAAAGAAAAATGAGTGGCCATCATTACTTTAAGAAATGAAGGTCCGTCAGTACAAAAAATTGGGCAAACTTTGAATGTGTCCCCAAGTGCAGTTGCAAAAACCATCAAGCGTTACATAGAAACTGGCTCACATGAGGACTGCCCCATCAAAGGAAGACTAAGATTCACCTCTGCTTCTGAGGATAAGTTTATCAGAGTCACCAGCCTCAGAAATCATAGGTTAACAGCAGCTCAGATTAGAGACTAGGTCAATGCCACATAGTTCTAGCAGCAGACACATCTCTACAACAACTGTTAAGAGGAGACTTTGTGCAGCAGGCCTTCATGGTAAAATAGATGCTAGGAAACCACTGCTAAGGACAGGCAACAAGCAGAAGAGACTTGTTTGGGCTAAAGAACACAAGGAATGAACATTAGACCAGTGGAAATCTGTGCTTTAGTCTGATGAGTCCAAATTTGAGATCTTTGGTTCCAACCACCGTGTCGTTGTGCGACGCAGAAAAGGTGAACGGGTGGACTCTACATGCCTGGTTCCCACCATGAAGCATGGAGGAGGAGGTGTGATGGTGTGGGGGTGCTTTGCTGGTGACACTGTTGGGGATTTATTCAAAATTGAAGGCATACTGAACCAGCATGGCTACCACAGCATCTTGCAGCTTAATGCTATTCCATCCGGTTTGCGTTTAGCTGGACCATCATTTATTTTTCAACAGGACAATGACCCCAAACACACCTCCAAGCTGTGTAAGGGCTATTTGATCAAGAAGGAGAGTGATGAGGTGCTACGCCAGATGACCTGGCCTCCAGTGTCACCAGACATGAACCCAATCGAGATGGTTTGGGGTGAGCTGGACCGCAGAGTGAAGGCAAAATGGCCAACAAGTGCTAAGCATCTCTGGGAACTCCTTCAAGATTGTTGGAAGACCATTTCCGGTGACTACCTCTTGAAGCTCATCAAGAGAATGCCAAGAGTGTGCAAAGCAGTCATCAAAGCAAAAGTTGGCTACTTTGAAGAACCTAAAATATAAGACATATTTTCAGTTGTTTCACACTTTTTTGTTAAGTATATAATTCCACATGTGTTAATTCATAGTTTTGATGCCTTCAGTGTGAATGTACAATTTTCATAGTCATGAAAATACAGAAAAATCTTTAAATGAGAAGGTGTGTCCAAACTTTTGGTCTGCTATGCATGTAAGTATGTATGCATACACACACGTATATACACACACACTACCGTTCAAAAGTTTGGGGTCAATTAGAAATGTCATTATTTTTGAAAAGCACATTTTTTTTCAATGAAGCCAACATTAAATGAATCAGAAATATACTCTATACATTGTTAATGTGGTAAATGACTATTCTTGCTGCAAACATCTTGTTTTTATTGCAATATCTACACAGGTGTACACCTATGTAGATATTGCAATAATACAATATCTATACAGAGGCCCATTTCCAACAACCACCACTCCAGTACTTTAATGGTACTTTGTGTTTGCTAACTGTGTAAGAAGGCTAATGGATGTTTAGAAAACCCCTTGCACAAGTATGTTAGGCCAGCTGAAAACGGTTTGGCTGATTTGAGAAGCTATAAAATTGACCTTCCTTTGAGCTAGTTGAGAATCTGGAGCATTACATTTGTTTGTTCTATGAAACTTTCAAAATGGGCAGAAAAAGAGAATTTTCATGTCAAACTCGAAAGTCTATTCTTGTTCTTAGAAATGAAGGCTATTCCATGTGAGAGATTGCCAAGAAACTGAAGATTTCCTACAACAGTGTGTACTACTCCCTTCAGAGGAGAGCACAAACAGGTTCTAACCACAGTAGAAAGAGAAGTGGGAGGCCCCGCTGCACAACTGAGCAACAAGACAAGTACATTAGAGTCTCTAGTTTGAGAAATTGACGCCTCACAGCTCATCAACTGGCAGCTTCATTAAATAGTACACGCAAAACGCCAGTGTCAACGTCTACAGTGAAGAGGCGACTCCGGGATGCTGGCCTTCAGGGCAAAGAAAAAGCCATATCCGAGACTGGCTAATAAAAGGAAAAGATTAATATGGGCAAAAGAACACAGACATTGGACAGAGGAAGATTGGAAAAAAGTTTTATGGACAGACGAATCAAATTTTGAGGTGTTTGGATCACAAAGAAGAATATTTGTGAGACGCAGAACATCAGAAAAGATGCTGGAAGAGTGCCTGACACCATCTGTCAAGCATGGTGGAGATAATGTGATGGTCTGGGGTTGCTTTGGTGCTGGTTAAGTGGGAGATTTGTACAAGGTAAATGGGATTTTGAATAAGGAAAGCTATCACTCCATTTTGCAACGCCATGCCATACCCTGTGTACAGCGCTTGATTGGAGCCAATTTCATCCTACAACAGGACAATGACCCAAAGCACACCCCCAAATTATGCATGAACTATTTAGGGAAGAAGCAGGCAGCTGGTATTCTACCTGTAATGGAGTGGCCAGCGCACTCACCAGATCTCAACCCCATTGAGCTGTTGTGGGAGCAGCTTGACCGTATGGTACGCAAGAAGTGCCCATCCAGCCAATCGAACTTGTGGGAGGGGCTTCAGGAAGCAGGGGGTGAAATTTCTCAAGATTACCTCAGAAAATTAAAAGCTAGAATGCCAAAGGCCTGCAATGCTGGAATTGCTGCAAAGTTTGGAGAAAATTATTCTTTCTAATAAAAATCATTATTTCTAACCTTGTCAATGTCTGGACTGCATTTTCTAATCATTTTGCAACTCATTTGATAAATACAAGTATGAGTTTTCATGGAAAACACAAAATTGTCTGGGTGACCCCAAACTTTTGAACGGTAGTGTACACACATACATATTTGATATCGCAGCATCCGGAACGCCCCAACCTATAATACTGTCCCACTAGTTAACCCCTTAAGTGAACACCATAAAAAAAAAAATGCTTAATCATCATACCGCCGAACAAAAAGTGCAATAAAACACAATCAAAAAGGCGACTGTAAATAAAAGTGCTACTGCTGAAAACGTTACCTTGACCCAGAAAAACCAAGCTGCCATACAACTTCATCAGCGGAAAAGTAAAAAAAAATTATAGCTCTCAGAATAAAGCGATGCAAAAATAATTATTTTTTCTATAAAATAGTTTGTGTGTAAAAACGACAAAACATTAAGAAAAACGATATAAATGTGGTATCGCTGTAATCGGACTGACCCGAAGAATAAAGCTGCCTTATCAATTTTACCACACGCGGAATGGCATAAAAAAAAAAATCCTGAATTATTATTATTATTAATTTATATAGCGCCATTGATTCCTTGGTGCTGTATATAAGAAAGGGTTACATACCAAATACAGATATAACTTACAGTAAACAAACTAACAATCATAGAATGGTACGGAGGGAAGAGGACCCTGCCCTTGCGGGCTTACATTCTACAGGAATGGGGTGGAGACAGTAGGTTGAGGGGTTGCAGTAGCTCCGGTGTTGTTGGGGGTGGCAGCAAGCAAGGTCATGGCAGGCTGTAAGCTTGTTTGAAGAGATGGGTTTTCAGGTTCCATCTGAAGGATCCAGATGTGGTGGATAATCGGACGTGTTGAGGCACAGAATTCCATAGGACGGGGGATATTCGGGAGAAATCTTGGAGGCAATTGCATGAGGAACGAATAAGTGTGGAGGAGAGAAGGTGGTCTTTGGAGGACCGGAGGTTACGTGAGGGAATATATCGGGAGATTAGTTCAGAGATGTACGTAGGAGAGAGGTTATGGATGGATTTGTAGGTCAGTGTTAGTAGTTTGAACTGGATACGCTGGGGGAATGGGAGCCAGTGAAGGGATTTGCAAAGGGGGGTAGCAGAGGAGTAGCGAGGCAAGAGATGAACAAGTCGTGCAGCAGAGTTGGAGGATGGACTGGAGGGGTGCGAGAGTTTTAGCAGGTAAGCCACAGAGGAGGATGTTGCACTAGTCGAGGCAGGAGATGATGAGGGCATGCACAAGTAGTTTAGTAGATTGAGGGTTGAGGAAAGGATGGATTCTGGAAATATTTTTGAGCTGAAGGCAACAGGAGGTGGCGAGAGCTTGGATGGGGGGGTTTGAAGGACAGGGCAGAGTCAAGGGCTACTCCGAGGCAGGGGATTGTCTGTACAGCAGAAAGAGTGATGTCATTTATTGTGATAGAAAGATCAGGTGGGAAAGATATGCGAGATGGGGGAAAGATAATGAGTTCAGTTTTGTCCACATTGAGCTTGAGGTAGCAGGAGGAGAAGGAGGAGGATATGGCTGCTCGACATGCTGGGATTCTGGACAGCAGAGAGGTGACTTCTGGGCCAGAGAGGTAGATATGGGTGTCATCAGCGTACAGATGGTAGTGGAAGCCATGGGATTTTATGAGCTATCCCAGGCCAAGGGTATAGATTGAGAAGAGTAGGGGTCCTAGGACAGAGCCTTGAGGGACTCCAGAGAGGGGGCGGGGTAAGGAGGTAGTGTGGAAGTGGGAGACGCTAAATGTGCGGTTAGAAAGGTATGAGGAGATCCAAGATAGGGCAAGGTCTTTGACGCCAAAGGAAGAGAGGATCTGTAGTAGGAGGCAGTGGTCAACTGTATCGAAAGCAGAGGACAGGCCAAGAAGAAGGAGTACAGAGAATTGTCTGTTAGCTTTGGCTGTAAGAAAGTCATTGGTAATTTTGGTAAGGGCAGTTTCGGTGGAATGGTGGGGGCGGAAGCCGGATTGTCGGTGGTTGAAGAGAGTTAAATGAAAAGTGGGAGGAAAGTTCAGCGTGAACGTGTTGCTCAAGGAGTTTGAAGGCAAATGGGAGCAGCGATATGGGGCGATTAGCTGGACAAGGTGGTTGGGTCGAGGGATGGCTTTGAGGATGGGCGTGATTGTGGCATGTTTGAAGGCAGTGGGGAAAGTACCAGAAGATAGTGATAGGTTGAAGAGATGGGTTAGGGATGGGATGAGTGTGGGGGTGAGGTTGGGGAGGAGGTGGGATGGGATGGGGTCAAGTGCACATGTGGTGAGGTGTGATTTGGAGAGGAGACGAGTAAGGTCTCATTCTGTGATGTTGAGAAGGGAGGTTATGGGGGTAGGGAAATGCTGTGGAAAACAAAGGGGTTGTGGTGGTCAGACAGTAAAGACTTGCTGTGTTTGGTCAATCTTGTTTTTGAAGTGTGTGGCAGTGAGGTCGGAGGGGGCAGTGGAGGGCGGAGGAGAGGGTTAAAAAGTGTTGAATAGCTGTTTGGGGTTGTAGGATAGAGAGGATATGAGGGTTGTGAAGTAGGCCTGTTTAGCAGAGGTGAGTGCTGATTTGAATGTGAGTGTTGCTTGTTTGAATGTAGTGAAGTCATCTTGAGAATGTGTTTTCTTCCAACGCCGCTCCGCAACCCTGGATGCTTGTCGAAGCTGTTTAGTGAGGTTGTTTGGCAGGGATTGCCTGTTGACTCGTCGCGCTCTGCCATGCACAAGAGGGGAGACTGAGTCAATAGCTGATGCGAGAGTGGCATTGTAGAAAGCGGTGGCGCTGTGTCATGGAGTGAGGATACGGATGTCAGTGGTAGAACAGAGTCAAAGAGTGTATGAGTGTCTAGATGTGCAAGGTTTCTGCGGGGGTGTGCTAGTTGCCGGACATGGGTGACAGGTGAAGAGGACAGGGATGAGAATGTGAGTAGATGGTGGTCAGATAGGGGTTGGGGGAAGGTTGTGAGGTTAGATAGGGAGTAGAGTGGGGTGAAGATAAGGTCTAGTACGTGTCCGTCTGTGTGGGTGGCTGAGGAGGACCACTGAGTAAGTCCAAAGGATGAAGTAGGCGACAAGAGTTTGGGTGCTGCTGACTGGCGAGTGTCAGTGGGGATGTTGAAATCGCCCATGATGATTGTGGGAATGTCAGCCGAGAGAAAGTAAAGAAGCCAGGTGGAGAATTGGTCAATAAAGGCAGTGATCGGGCCCAGGGGTTGGTATATGACAGCCACTTGGAGGTTGGAGGGAGAGTAAATGCGGACAGAGTGGACTTCAAAAGAAGGGAGAATAAGGGAGGGAAGAGGAGGAGTAGGGCTAAAGGTGCAGTTGTTAGAGAGGAGAAGACCCACTACTCCACCATGTCTGTTTCCAGGGCGAGGAGTGTGGGTGAAGTGGAGGCCGCCGTAACACAGCGCAGCAGGGGAGGCAGTGTCAGAGGGTGTCAGCCATGTCTCTGATGCCCAGGATGGAGAGATGACGAGCGGTAGAGAGGTCGTGGACAAAATGGAGCTTGTTGCAGACAGAGCGTGCATTCCAGAGTGCTCCAGAGAGAGGGAGCAGCAGGGTGGGCGTCAGGGGTCCGGTTTTGCGCAAGAGGTTGTGGTAGTTTGCAGTTGGTTTGATGCGATAGGTGGGGGAATTGGCGGAAGGTGCAAGCTGTGGGGGTCCAGGATTGGGAGATATGTCGCCAGCAGTGAGGAGAAGCAGAGAGGGAGAGCAGGTGGGAGAAGGAGTGTGTCCAGCTTGTGTTATGTTTTGGTAGAATTGATCTGAGATTGAGAAGCAGGTCTGTAGAGGAGGTTAGGTGGGGAGGTAGTAGGGAAGGAGAGATGATGATTTGGTTAGAGGGTGCTGGGGTTTGGGGATAGCAAAGGAGAGTGAGGATTAGTGGGGCAAAAACAGTAAGGGCATATGTAAGTGACGCGCCCCCTGGGCCAGTGTTGTTTGGGGGATACCCGGAGCCGGATCAGATGGGGGTTGTAGTCTCCGAGTGGCGGTGACCCGGTCCGTGCCCAGGGTGTCAAGCTCAGTGTGTGGCAGTCCTACAGATGTTACTGGATGTTCTTTAGTGTCGACTACGCCACCCGTTGATTTGCGGTCACTACGGCCGCCGCTGCAGCAGGGTCCGCTGAGGCTGGTGGTGTGTGTGCAGCTCAGGTAGTATAACCCCCAACGGGAGGGGTATAGCCTCAGGGGGTCAGTTGTAGAAGGTGGTGGTTGTGGTGGTGCAGTGAGAGTGGTAATAAGACTCCGAGTCGGGCTGTGCAGTTCAGGGTTTTACTTACTGCTTTTGTGTTGGTCACTCCGGCCTTGAGCGACCGCCCGAGCCGTGCTGCGTCCACCAGGTCCTGGACTCGGCCAACCCCCAGGTGATTCTGGAGCGTGGTCCTGAGCTCCCTTTCTGACTTGTCCTTCTCTCTGGCCTTCCCCACCAGGGATCCACCTAAGTCCGGCTCCCTCGGGCCTCTTGTTGGTAAAACCCTTGTCTCTGGGTTCCCTGACCCTATTCACGGTTTGCCTTCCGGGTGGATTTAGTGGGTGGTCGTGGCAGATCCTGCCCACGACCTCCGGTCTCTGGCTAAGGATTAGAGCCCTCCACCAGCTTGGGATCCGGTACCCTTGTGCCAACTCTTCACCCTCTGGTCTAATTTTGGGTTCTTGGAGTTCCCTCTTCTCCCCCTCTGGGTCCTTCTTTCTCCTCTCTCTCTCTCTTGGCCTTGGAGCTGGCTGAGCTGCTCTGCTTCTCTGACTCAACTCTGACAGACTGACCCACTCTACAAAAGACCCTGTCCTAAGATGGTGCCCACCTTATATACTCCCTCTATGTGTGAGCTCAGGTGACCAGCACCCAATGAGCTCCTAGCATTACCCAGACTGCTCCCCCTATCTGCCCCTACACTACTGGGATGTTCCACCCCCCTCCCACTCCAGCCAGGGACAGACACTGTCGTACCTGCACATTTCTCTAGTGGGAGTACCATTGGTCTGTCCCCCGGAAATGGGATGTGTGTAGTGCATGCAGCCTACTGAGCTCAGTTCCACACTCCATCCTTACCCGGGAGTGGAATACCACACCTCTGGCTTGAGGTGTAATACCCCTGTAGCAGCCGAATCCTCAGGGTGCTACATTCCCCCCTGGTAAATCACAGCACGTCCTCGGGCTGTAAGATATAAAAACATCCAAAACATACAATTTTTTCATAAACATAAACATATAAAACATCACATAAAACTTTTCATAAAAACTCTTCATAAATAACGTCCTTGTAAACACTCTTGCTCCTCCGGCCACGGTGCAACTTGTGACCGGGAAAAGCGCGACAGTCTCTTTAAGAAAAACAACAGTTTACTATAAAACCGGTAGGGGGCGCCTTAGGAAGCGCAACTATATACAAGGGGAATATGGCCGCTCTCAGTCCTCGGCCAGGTAATGGGAATAGGGACACACGGGTTAACAGTTCACTCTTGTCCCAACGGGGACTTATTTAAAGCAGCAACAGTTCACTGTACCCCGATGGGTAACTATTTACAGTCTCTTTACCGTACTTTAACGACGGCGTCCTCCTGCTCCTTCTTTATCTTCAGACCCGTCCGGGTCCTCTTGCTCCTCCTCACACCGCAGCTCCTCCTCCGTCAGGCGATGCACATGGAGGGCGTAGGGTCCTTTGGCACACTTGTGCCGGGTGAAGGTGACCTCGTCCCCTACGTACAGGTCACGACCTCTGTGTCCCTCCGGCAGATGGCTTTCTACGTCTCTGCGTGTGACAAAGACGTCGCCGGGGGTATGATGGTCTTTTATGAAGCCCCACCCATGCTGCAGGTTGAATTTAATCACAGTCCCGGTGGTACGGGGACCATGAGCTGCACGGGGGTTCCTCCTGGTCCGGCTCTTCTGCTCCGCGCTCCTTATCTGTGCTTGCTGTTCCCGGACCCGCCTCTCTCTCCGCTCCTTCTCGAAGACCTCGAGCTGCTGGCGGCAGCACTCTGCACGCTCCGCTGCGGCCGCCCGAGTCTCCTGAGTGAACCCCATAAGGTCTCCTCCGGTGGGGTCCCACTCAAACTGTGCCTCCTCTAGCGGGGGCTGGGTCCTCCTGACGGGCTTCGGAACCGGAATCAGGGGTTCATCTAGGGGTCTTTCTTTCCGGAGTCGGGGATGGTGAAACTCCGGTGGCCATATGAAGGGCTGCCCATCCGGGCACGTATGCTGGGCGAACAGGTCCTCACCCAGGTGCGGTACTTTAGGTGTTATGGGCGCTGTGGTGGTAGCGGCGCCCGGGTTGACCAGGCCTTGCGACCAGGCTTGGGGCACGCTAAAGGAAAAGGGCACCGTAAGAACGGCGGCGCCCGTGGTTACTCGGCCCTGCGACCAGGCTGGTGGCTCCGCGGAGGTAGGGGGCGCTGTTGGAATGGCGGCGCCCGGGGGTACTAGGCCTTGCGACCAGGCCGATGGTATTTCCTGCTTTGCCGCGCTCAGAGTCGAAGCGCGTGACGTCACAGGGGTCGCGGCCGCGGTTTCCGGTTGAGGCCTAGTCTGCGGCGGTGACGATGCAGCGACGGGCACGGCAGGGGGAATTTCGGGCTCTGCGACGGGGAGCTGGGGCAGGCACGCGGTTTCCCGGCTCGGGGTAGAGACGTCCCCTTTACCTGCCTCCGTCCGTTCAGCTCCCTTCTCGGCGCCGTCTCCGGCCTTGAGTCCTCCTGCACCATCCTCAGAGGCGGTCTGTCTCCTCGTCTCGGGTGGGGTGCTCCGCTGACGGGTTCCGGTCTGCTGGGCCATCTCTCGGCTCCACTCCGCCAACGTCTCTCGCTGCACCCGGGCCATCCTCCGTGCGAGGCCCTCCAGCGCAGTCTGTGCACACTCCCGGTCTCGGGGGAGCTGTGCCAGGACCTCCACTAGGCCTAGTGGGGTTGTGGCTTGTAGCAGGCTCCTGACCACTGGGTCGGTGCTGCCTGACTCTCCCTCCATCTCCGGGTAGGCTCTCTCTGGACTCCTCTCCAGACTTCTTGTCTCCGGGTGCGCTCTCTCCAGACTCCTCCAGGCGACACCCATCTTTGTTCTCTTGTTCTGTCTCCGCCCACATTGAGGGTGGTCCCGGGGCAACTTAGTGATTGTCAGTTCCAGGGGCAGTTCTCTCACGCTGATGGACACTTCCAGCATCACAGTCTCTGTTGGTGGGGGCGGTTTCCGCTTTTGGCGCCATTCTTCGACCTGGCCCACGATGGGAGGTGGCCTCTTGCCACCCTCTGGCACGCCCATAATGGCGTCCGCTCTTCCAAGGCGGGAAATCTTTGGAAATGGCGGGAATCGTCTCCCAGTGGCGGGAAACTCCATGGATGGCGGGAAAAAGCTGCAAATGGCGGACAACCGGCGGGAAACGACCTGTGATGGGGTCCGTTGGCGGGGACCCTCCGGAACCGGCGGGGGACTTCTTTTTGAGGTAACGGTGAACTTTCCTTCAGGCACGCAGTACCCGGTTGTTGCGGGCACGTTATCCTGCCGACTACGCCAAAGTTGACGCGCCCCCTGGGCCAGTGTTTGGGGGATACCCAGAGCCGGATCAGATGGGGGTTGTAGTCGCCGAGTGGCGGTGACCCGGTCCGTGCCCAGGGTGTCAAGCTCAGTGTGTGGCAGTCCTACAGATGTTACTGGATGTTCTTTAGTGTCGACTACGCCACCCGTTGATTTGCGGTCACTACGGCCGCCGCTGCAGCAGGGTCCGCTGAGGCTGGTGGTGTGTGTGCAGCTCAGGTAGTATAACCCCCAACGGGAGGGGTATAGCCTCAGGGGGTCAGTTGTAGAAGGTGGTGGTTGTGGTGGTGCAGTGAGAGTGGTAATAAGACTCCGAGTCGGGCTGTGCAGTTCAGGGTTTTACTTACTGCTTTTGTGTTGGTCACTCCGGCCTTGAGCGACCGCCCGAGCCGTGCTGCGTCCACCAGGTCCTGGACTCGGCCAACCCCCAGGTGATTCTGGAGCGTGGTCCTGAGCTCCCTTTCTGACTTGTCCTTCTCTCTGGCCTTCCCCACCAGGGATCCACCTAAGTCCGGCTCCCTCGGGCCTCTTGTTGGTAAAACCCTTGTCTCTGGGTTCCCTGACCCTATTCACGGTTTGCCTTCCGGGTGGATTTAGTGGGTGGTCGTGGCAGATCCTGCCCACGACCTCCGGTCTCTGGCTAAGGATTAGAGCCCTCCACCAGCTTGGGATCCGGTACCCTTGTGCCAACTCTTCACCCTCTGGTCTAATTTTGGGTTCTTGGAGTTCCCTCTTCTCCCCCTCTGGGTCCTTCTTTCTCCTCTCTCTCTCTCTCTTGGCCTTGGAGCTGGCTGAGCTGCTCTGCTTCTCTGACAGACTGACCCACTCTACAAAAGACCCTGTCCTAAGATGGTGCCCACCTTATATACTCCCTCTATGTGTGAGCTCAGGTGACCAGCACCCAATGAGCTCCTAGCATTACCCAGACTGCTCCCCCTATCTGCCCCTACACTACTGGGATGTTCCACCCCCCTCCCACTCCAGCCAGGGACAGACACTGTCGTACCTGCACATTTCTCTAGTGGGAGTACCATTGGTCTGTCCCCCGGAAATGGGATGTGTGTAGTCCATGCAGCCTACTGAGCTCAGTTCCACACTCCATCCTTACCCGGGAGTGGAATACCACACCTCTGGCTTGAGGTGTAATACCCCTGTAGCAGCCGAATCCTCAGGGTGCTACATAAGCATGATGAAAATGTAAGGGAGAATGAGAAAGCGAATCCAAGTAAAAATAGTAGATAGTTATCCAATACCTTCTGGCCCATTTCTGGCATATTATATATATTATATTAATAATAACCTGATGAAAAACTTTGTGCTCATATATGATACCAATAAAAAGGTCAACTCTTCCAGCAAAAAAAAATCAATCACATGAATCTGTTGGCCGAAATATGGAAAAATTATAGCCGTTTAAATATGGGGATGCAAAAACTTGTTTTTGCAATAAAAAGAGTCTTTTAGTGTGTAACAGCTGCCAAACAAACTGACACGGGTGTGTCAGAAGTGACAGACAGTCGCCCTGCAGTTGGTTGCAGAAGATCACTTTGTTTGGCATTACAGACACCTTCTTAGCTATCTCACTCTAGGACCCAGCGGCTACCTCCCTCCGGCTAATTGACACCCAGGCCTGGGTGTTTAAATACTTGCTGTTGCTAGAGGGAGGCGCCAGTGATATTCACATGTTTCCTTGTGAAAGCTTGGAGTGAGCGCAGTCTGCTTACTTTGTCTCTAGAGCTAAGAGGACGTGTGTGTAATCTCTCTGAAGTCCGCTCAAGCTAAGTTACTTTCCCCAATGTCTGTCTACCTTGCTGTCTTTAGTAGTGTTGAGCGAGTATGTTCTATTAACCCTTTCGGCGAGTATGCTCGGGCCGAGCTCCGAGTATTTACAGCTGCTCGGTGATGCGTTTGAATCGCTCCAGTGTGCATGATTTGCAACTGTTTGACAGTTTTATTACATGTGAAGACTGTCTATTTCTTACACATTCCTCACATGTAATAAAACTGTCAAACAGTTGCAAATCATGCACACGGGAGCGATTCATCCATATCATCGAGCAGCTATAAATACTCGGAGCTCGGCCCGAGCATACTCGGACAGAACATACTCGCTCAACCCTAGTCTTCAGTTGTTGGTGGGGACTGACTAGTGCTCATCCTCCCTTCCCTAGCCAGGGCCTAGCTCTAGGGAAATACAGAGTTTTAAGTTCCTGTGCGGCGATTGGTGAGGAATCAATATAGGGACAATAGGGGAGACCGGGTGATATCAGATCAGCCTAGGAGGTCTCAATTCCCCCTTTCCTTAGTTTCTGGGCTCCCTTCCCCTCATCCCTTCGTGTTGCACTTAGTCTTTCCCATACCTTGCGTGACACATACAAACCCGATATAAATCTGGTAACGCTGTAATCGCACAGACCCGAAGAATAAAGTAGTCTAATCACTTATACTGCACGAGGAACAGCGTAAAAATAAATAAAACCAATTCTAGTTACAATCAAGTTCAACCTTCCTCCATCAATTGTACATTTTGTTACTAATTTAACTATAACCCATAATGTTATGTGTATTGAGGAAATCATCCAGCCCTTTTTTAAAAGCTGTTACAGTGTCCGAAATCTGCCACCCCTTGTGGTAGGGCATTCCACAGTCCGACTGCTCTGACTATAAAGAACCCTTTCCTATTAAGCTGCCGGAATTGCCTTACTTCCACCCGTAATGAGTGCCTCTTGGTCCTTAGTATGGTCTTTGGAAGGAATAAGTCATGTGCCAGTCCTTTGTATTGACCACACATATTTATACATATAAATGATATCTCCTCTGAGGAGTCTTTTTTCTAAGCTAAACAAGCCCAACTTTTTCAACCTCTCATCATATGAGAGGCCTTCCATCCCTTGTAATAATCTAGTTGCCCGCCTTTGAACCGACTAAATTCTGAATATCCTTTTTAAAATGTGGAGCCAAAACTGGATCCCATATTCTAGATATGGCCTCACCAGTGATTTATAAAGAGGTAAAAATACATCCTAAAATCTTGTTTGGTTACGAGTAAGCTGAGCAGCAGTACTTAATATCAAGCAGCAGCCACAAAAGCAGACTACCCAAGTCCTTCTCCTCTTCTGTAGTCCCGAGTATACTCCCATTTAATGTGTATGCAGCAATAGGATTACTCCGTCCTAGGTGCATTACTCTACATTTATCTACATTAAACCTCATCTGCCAAGTGTTTGCCCATCAGACATCTTATCCAGATCCTTCTGTAAGGCTATGTGCCCACAATGCAGAAATGCTGCAGATTTTTTCCTCAGCGTTTCTGCATCTCCCTGGCAGAAAAAATGCATGCGGATTGTACATGCAGAATTTACATGCGTTTTTCCTGCCAGGGACACGCGGATGTGAAGCGTTCTTCACATGCATTTCCGCATGCGGGTTGACAAGCGCTTTCCAAGCGATTTTAGCATCACTTGGAAAGTGCTTCACAACTTGGTCACACTATATAAATCCATGCAAACGGCATGGGTTTATATACTGTGACCCCAAAGAATGTAAAAAAATAAATCTATACTTACCTTCTGATGGCCCCTGCAGTCTTGCTTCGCTCAGTCCTGGCTGCCAGCAGCTCGCGGTACACTACACTGAAGGATCTGCTGTCACATGACTGACGTCAGAGCAGGTCCTTCAGTCCACCGCGATCTGCCGGCAAGCGAAGACAAGCACACCGGGGCCATCGGAAGGTAAATATAACATTTTTATTTTATTCTTTTTTTTTTTTTTTTTTTTTTTTTTTTTTTTTTACACAAGTTCTATGGTACCCGGGTCCAGAGGAGAGTCTCCTCCTCTCGAGACCCGGGTACCATCCGCACATTGAACCGCATGGATTCTGCATGTACAGATGAAGTGATGCAGATTCCATGCGTTCCAATGCAAGTCAATGGCGGCGAAAACGCAGCGCTTCCGCAAAATAGTTGGTAGTGCTGCGTTATTTTCCGCAATGATAATCCGCAGCGGAAATTTCCACAGCATGTGCACAGCACATGCGGATTATCATTGGGGACATGGCAGGCCTTCTACCATGCGTTTAAGCGTTTCTGCAGCATTTTTGCCACTGCGGAAACGCTTAAAAACCGCATCGTGGGCACACAGCCTAATTGTGGTGTCGTCAGCAAAGACTGACACTTTACTCTCAATCCCATCCACAAGGTTAAAAAGAATGAGTCCTAGCACAGATACCTGTGGTACTCCACTACTGACTATATCTCATTTAGAGAACGTACCCTACATAGAGTTCCCCCAAGTCCTTGCTTCTGTAGCTTCAGTATAAGGCTGTTATGTGGCACAGTATGAAATGCCTTTGCAAAGTCCAGATAAATCACATTGCCGGCATTACCAACATCCAGATTTGCACTTACTTCCTCCTAGAACCCCAACATGTTGATTAGACACCACCTATTTTTTATGAATCCGTGGTTATTTATTATATTATGCTCTGCGATATAACTCTGCAGGTCATCCCTTATGATGCCCTCAAAATCTTTGCACACTACTGATGTCAGACTTACCGGACGGTAGTTACCTGTATCCACCTTCTGACCTTTCTTAAATATCTGTACCACATCAGCTATCCTCCAATCCTGTGGCACTACCCCTTATACAAGAGAGTCTAAGAATATGAGATGCATCGGTCTGTCAATTACTGAGCTCAATTTCCTCAGTATCAGTGGATGAATGCCATCTGGGCCTGGGGATTTGTCAATGTTTTATTTGCTTACACCAGGGGTCTCAAACTCGGCTGGGTATATGGGCTGCACATGGAAAAAAATTGAATTTGAGGGGGCCGCATTCTTTGCAGGTCAAAGTGACATTTTTAGTGATACCATTTTTTTGTATACACCTTTTGAACATTTTTGCCGTGTTTATTTTATTTTTTTTATAGCTTGGGTCGTAATGGATAATAAACGTGCACTTTTTTGTGTTTACTTTAGTTTATATATAAAACAGCATTTTTAGTGCCAAAATATTTGTCATGCTTTATTTATTTATGTTTATTTTTTTTTTTTTAACTTTTATAATTTTGTTTCCCCCAATTGGCCACATACATTAATATCGTCTTACAATTAGCACCATATAGTAATTCTGGCAAACATGTTGTGGCTATGTCCCCCATCCAGGTCCCCATGTTGTGGCTATGTCCCCCATCCAGGTCCCCATGTTGTGGCTATGTCCCCCATCCAGGTCCCCATGTTGTGGCTATGTCCCCCATCCAGGTCCCCATGTTGTGGCTATGTCCCCCATCCAGGTCCCCATGTTGTCGCTATGTCCCCCATCCAGGTCCCCATGTTGTCGCTATGTCCCCTATTGTGCAGTTCTTCACACACAAAAGAAAAAAAAAAAAAAAAAAAGATGATTCTCACCTGCCCTCCGTTCCCTTGGTGTCCTTTCTGCACATATGGCCCGCAGGCACCACAGAGTCAGACCCCTTGACGATCCCCACCCGGTCCAGGAGGAGCCGCCAACAGCATCGCTGCATTGCCACGTACTGCGAGCAGAGACGGTCTTCCGGTACAGCATTACAAATGCCAGCCGCCGGCTTATCAGAGGCCAGCAGCTGATATCTGTGGCAGTGACGTCATATGCAATGCAGCGCTGCTGTCGGCAGCTCCTCCTGGACCAGGTTGGGATCGTCAAGGGGTCTGACACTGTGGTGCCTGTGGGTCGCATAAAGCGGCCCACATGTTTGAGACCTCTGGCTTAGACGCAGGCATACTACTCCTTGTGTTAAGCTAGTTATATCAGGCGGTGAACTTTGATTTTTGCCTTTTTGAAAGATCCCTGGAACATTAATGAACATGGATTAAAAGTGACTGTTTAACCCCTTTTTGACGTGGATGGTAATAGTATGCCCCATGTCAGATCCACCTGTTTGGTGCAGGCTCCGGCGCTGAGCCCGCACCTTTCCGGGCACACGTCAGCTGATCTATGAAGCTGACATGAGCATGCAACAGTTGGGAGTGGAATCGCGATCCACCCGCAGCTATTAACTAGTTAAACGCCGCTGTCAATTTCTGACAGCATCATTTAACACGCTCTTCCAGGAAGTGCATCATTGGCCCCACCCATCGGTGACCCCGTCACATGATCGCAGATCACTGATGGGTTAGCATGACAACCCAGGGTCTGCAGGAGACTCCTGTGGTTGTCATTGCCAGATCGTTATGAGCGCCGCACAGTGGCAACGGGCGATCAAAATATCGTATCTATCCCAAAATGGTATCAATAAAAACCATCAGCTCGGTGCACAAAAAATAAGCCCTCACCCTGCCCCAGATCACGAAAAAAATGGAGACCCTATAGGTCTTGGAAGATGGTGCCATTTTTTTTTTTCAGCACTTAAATAAAAAAGAACCTATACATGTTTGGTGTCTACGAACTTGTAATGACCTGGAGAATAAAAATGGCAGGTCAGCTTTAGCATTCAGTGAATGTGGTTAAAAAACAAACAAAACAAAAAAATGTGGAATTGCACTTGGATTTTTTTTCCGTTTTCCAGTACACGATATGGTAAAACTGGTGATATTTTTTGCGGACAAGTTGTACTTTTGAACTATAAGCTCTCACACAGTCATATTGACCGAAAAATAAAAAAGTTATGGCTCTGGGAAGAAGGGGAGCAAAAAACAAAGGCAAAAACAGAAAATGCTCCGGTCATGAAGGGGTCAATATCTCAGCTTTTTCTTTCACCCCTCTGTCAGGGACGGCACCGGCAGGATCACACAAGATCCCATCGCTGCCACCAATTTGTCAGGAATTCCACCCACAGACAGTCAGGAATGACACAGGGGAGATCACGCAATATCTCACCGTGCCGTCATGCTGTCCGTATTTCGTCCGGAGTCGCGAGCACGCGATCCAGACTACTCTCTACGGAGGTATCGGTAAGTGACCAGTGAGTGTATGGCGCAACACCCTGGGTTCCACAGCCTGGAATCAGTGTTTAACTCCCTCCGTACGGTCACTGTCAGCTTCACGATAGCCCAATTATTAATACTCTCTGCCACCACTGGCAGAGTTTGAAATATAATACAGGCCTGGCCAGACGCCTGCGTTTTGGTAGCGTATATGGCTTCTGGGAAGGGAATGATTACAAAACAAAAGAAACAGAACTATTACATTTTATATTTAATCCAAAAGGGAGGCAGTGTTTAGGAAAAATATATACAAGGATGTTACAAAGGGGACATTAAAATACATACGCAGTTACATAAAATAAACAGGGGGAAAAAGAAGACAACTTACTCTATACGATCGAGGAGACTATTCAATAGAGGTGGAGGAGGGGCTCTCTAGATGGAATATGCTGTTATTGAACAAGACCCGTTGCTTATAATTCTTATTCCCCCCTGGCAATGAGTGCTCCAGTACGGTCCATGAGTTCTCTTATACCTAAGGGGAGATCTGGCCCCACGCCCCTTGTGGTGACATCATGTGGGCCGGTCTCCAGCCTGTACATTTTTATTAAAAACGCTAACTTCTGCGATAACTCATTGCTCGTTGATCGCAGAAGCTTGCAAAACGATGCCATTTTTTCCCTTATGATTTTATCTTTATTTTGATATCACACATCACATAGCTGCAGTCTGCCATTCTGGCGTTTTCGCGCTACAGCTCCCTGATTTTGGTTACAGTCCTGGAAAACTACCTACACATTCCTGGGCTGATTTGGTCACTACCCATTTGGGTCTCGTTATTGCCGGACGTATGGAACTCATACTATTTAAGATCCAATATCGGAGGAGCCGATCTGGCTATGGCTGCTGTCCAGGAATTGTCTGTGGATCTCTTTGAACTTAATGAACCATTTCCTCTTTCCTCCAAACTCATTGCCTGGGAGAAGGTGTCAATCTCAGGTCTGGAGGAAAGAGGAAATACATTTGCATTTTAGCTTGTGACACTTCATGTGTAAAGCCTTTTGGCTGTGGGGGATAATTTGCAGGAAGACACAGTATAATTGTCATCTCTGGACAAACTACAGGAGAGGGCATGGGAGAAGAGGCTAATATTCTGTTAATCTCTCCCGGACATTAATATTTTATAATATTCCTGACACCCTCTAATTATCTTATTATAGTCTAAGGGGCCGATACGATCTGTTTTTTTAATTTTGGCTTTGATGTATTTACAAACAATTTTAGGATTTATTTTAATGTCGCTGGCGATTCGTTGCTCTGTAGATAATTTTGCTAGCTTGATTTTTTAACATTTCTTATTTAGGTCTTTATACTCCTGAAATGCTATTTCTGTATTCTCAGCCTTCAAGATTTTGAAATCCCTGTGTTTTTGTCTTTTTGAACTTTGTTCTGTCTTATTTATCCATAATGGTTTCTTTTTATTCCTGGACGTAACCAGAGGGTATACATTGTCTACAGGATTCTAGAAGTATTTCCTTAAACATGCCCCATTTACATTCAGTATCCCCAGTTACCATGACATGGTCCCAGTTTACAAGATTAAAAGGGTTGTCCAGTACTTTTAAAAATATGCCAATGTGTTTTAATGATAAATAGAAGCTTCTTTCTAGTTACCTCCTGGTGCTGTTTCTGCCTGTGAATGGCGCTATCGGTGGCTGCTCACAGGCAGCACGTGACCCTCCGCTGACGTCACGTCATGGTTGCGGGAGGGGTTATTCCCCGCGTCACACCCAGCATCCACCGCGCGCTTTCCCAATGAGTGGGGACAGGGAGAGCGCGCGGTGGATGCTGGGTGTGACAAGCGGGGTAACCCCGCCCACAACCCAGCAGCCACCGGTGGAACGCGGAAGAGGGACCCTCGGCTGCAGCCTGGACTTGTCGTGACGTCAGCGGATGTCAGAGCAGGCTGCAGCCGGGGTTCACGAGCTGCCTATGAGCAGCCACCGATAGCGCCGCTCACAGGCAGAAACAGCACCAGGAGGTAATTAGAAAGAAGCTTCTATTTATCATTAAAACACATTGCCATATTTTTAAAAGTACTGGACAATCCCTTTAAGCCATTCCCTAAATTTGTTGAAATCAGCTTTTCACTCTCTCCTCCGCCCCCTCCGACCTCCGTTAACTCTTCTGAGGAGTTTTCCACACACTGCAAAAAGAAGATTGACCAAACACGGCAAGTCTTAACTGTCCGACCACCACAACCCATTTGTTTCCCTGACCATTGCCCTTCCCCCATAACCTCCGTTTCCAACATCATGGAAGGAGACCTCACTGGTCTCCTCTCCAAATCACACCTCACCACTTGTGCACTCAACCCCATCCCATCTCCTCCCCAACCCTCACCCCCACACTCAACCCATCCCTAACTCATCTTTTCAACCTATCATTAACTTCTGGTACCTTCCCTGCTGTCTTCAAACATGCCACAATCAAGCCCATCCTCAAAAAGCCATCCCTCGACCCAACCGCATTGTCCAGCTACCGCCCCATATCGCTGCTCCCATTTGCCTCCAAACTCCTTGAGCAACACGTTCACGCTGAACTTTCCTCTCACTTCTCATCTAACTCTCTCTTTGACAACTGACAATCTGGCTTCCGCCCCCACCATTCCACCGAAACTGCCCTTACCAAAATTATTAACCGCTTCGCGCCAGAGCCTGTTTTTGCCTTCGTGACCGGGCCAATTTTTTCAATTCTGACCACTGTCACTTTATGAAGTAATTACTCTGGAACGCTTCAACGTATTCCCCTGATTCTGAGAATGTTTTTTCGTGACATATTGTACTTCATGATAGTGGTAAAATTTATTCGATATCACTTGCGTTTGTGAAAAAAAATTGGAAATTTGGCAAAAATTTTGAAAATTTTGCAATTTTCAAACTTTGAATTTTCATGCCCTTAATCAGAGATAGGTCACACAAAATAGTTAATAAATAACATTTCCCACATTTCTACTTTACATCAGCACAATTTTGGAACCAACATTTTTTTTTGTTAGGAAGCTATAAGGGTTAAAAGTTGACCAGCGATTTCTCATTTTTCAAACAAAATTTACAAAAACATTTTTTTAGGGACCACATCTTATTTGAAGTGACTTTGAGGGGCCTTTATGATAGAAAATACCCAAAAGTGACACCATTCTAAAAACTGCACCCCTCAAGGAGCTCAAAACCACATTCAAGAAGTTTATTAACCCTTCAGGTGTTTCACGGGAATTTTTGGAACGTGGAAGAAAACAATGAACATTTAACTTTTTTTCACAAAAATGTTACTTTAGACCCAATTTTTTTTATTTTCACAAAGGTAACAGGAAAAAATGGAATACACAATTTGTAGTACAATTTCTCATGAGCGCGCTGATACCCCATATGTGAGGGAAAACCACTGTTTTGGTGCACTGCAGGGTTCGGAAGGGAAGGAGCGCCATTAGACTTTTTGAATGTAAAATTTGTTTGAATAATTAGCAGACGCCATGTTGCGTTTGGAGAGCTCCTGAATCGCCTAAACAGTGGAAACCCCCTGCAAGTGACACCATTTTGGAAACTAGACCCCTTAGGGAACTTATCTAGATGTGTGGTGAGCACCTTGAACCCCAAGGTGCTTCACAGAAGTTTATAATATGGAGCTGTAAAAATAAAATTCACATTTTTCCCACAAAAACGTTTTTCATACCCTTATGATAATGCAAAATTAAGGGAACAGGATAAATTGCACCATGAAATTTGTTGTGCAATTTCTCCTGAACAAGCAGATACCCCATATGTGGAGGCAAACCACTGTTTGGGCGCACGGCAGGGTTTGAAAGGGAGGGAGCACCATTTGACTTCTTGAATGTAAAATTTGTTTGAATAATTAGCAGACGCCATGTCGCAATTGGGGAGCCCCTAATGTGCCTAAACAGTGGAAACCCAGCACAAGTGCCACCATTTTGGAAACTAGACCCCTTAGGGAACTTATCTAGATGTGTGGTGAGCACCTTGCACCCCCAGGTGCTTCACAGAAGTTTATAATATTGAGCCGTAAAAATAAAATTTTCACATTTTTCCCAACAAAAAATGTTTTTCATTCCCTAATTTTGCATTATCATAAGGGTAACAGGAGAAATTGCACCATGAAATTTGTTGTGCAATTTCTCCTGAGTACGCCGATACCCCATATGTGGGGGAAAACCACTGCTTTGGTAAACGGCAGGGTTCGGAAGAGAAAGGAGCGCTATGTTGGCTGGGATAGGTTGCAGACACCATGTCACATTTGAAGAGTCGCTGACATGCCGAAACAGCAGAAACCCTCACAAGTGACCCCATTTTGTAAACTACACCTCTCAAGGAATTCATCTAGGGAAGTAGTGAGTATTTAATTTTTAAATTTATACCATTGGGCACCTCTCAAGGAATTCATCTAGGGAAGTAGTGAGTATTTAATTTTTAAATTTATACCATTGGGCAGGGAAAAAAGCATGATTATATTTTTACCACAAAAAAATGTTTTAGCCTCAGATTTTACATTTTCACACAGGGCAATGGGTAAAAATGGTGCTGAAATGTGTCACACAATTTCTTCTAAAAGTGGCAATACCCCATATGTGGCTGTATCGTACCGCTTAGCCATACGGCGAGATCTGGGGGGGACAGAGCACTATTTGACAATTGGAGAACAAATCATTGTAGAATAGGCATTTGGATTTGGGAGCACAAAATTTTCTGAATTTCTTTTAGGGGGCAAGGGCCATTTCGCTTTTCCAGAGCCTTTCTGCTACCAGTAACTTGGAAGTCCCTTATATTTTTGACAGATGACGGACCTGAGTGGGGACTAGCTTTTTTTGAGGACTGAGTTGAAGCTTTTATTGGGAACATTTTACGTAACATTTATCTGGCGCTCGAGGCTGAGCACTTACATCGGGGTTTCCATCTAAATTTCCAAGTGATGTAATTCAGTTGAAACCCCTGAGGGATCCATTCACTGTAATGAGGCAGCAGAGTTACTCTGGACACCGTCTGGCCTCTGTGTAGCGGTGTCCTTTTTTTCAGAAGTGCACAAAACTGTGGCCAACCGCACTTTTATGCACGCCTAAAAAAACTGACACTGTGGGATCACAGGCCAGATGGCATCCACAGTGGCCTATATCTGCCTCATTACAGGGAATCTTCAGTCATGGGCTCCGTCTGAATCACGTATTTCAGAGATTTACACGGAAACTCTGGTGTAAGTGCGCAGAGCGCAGGATAAATGTGAGCAGAGCCTTACTGCGATCTTTGGGAGACATAATAAACAAATCAGTAGCAGGTGAAGAATTGGTTTTATTTATTTTTTACGCCATTCTTCATGTGATATAACTGATTAGATTACTTTGTTCTTCGGGTCGGTGCGATTACAGAGATACCAGATTTATATCGGGTTTTTATGACTGGCAGCTGTCACACACCAAGACGCTTTTTTTTTGCAAAATCTAGTTTTTGCATCGCCATATTTTGAGAGCTATAATTTTTCCATATTTCGGCCGACAGTCATGTGACGGCTTGTTTTTTGCGGGACGAGTTGACATTTTTAATGGTACCATTTTTGGGTACGTGACATTTTTTGATCGCTTTCTATTCCGTTTTTTGGGAGGTAAAATTAACAAAAACCAACAATTCAGGAATTGTTTTTTGAGATTTTTTTATGCCATTCTGCGTGTGGTAAAAGTGATCAGGCAGCGTTATTCTTCAGGTCAGTACGTTTACAGCGATGCTACACTTACTGTATATTTTTTTTTATGTTTCAGCGCTTTTACACAATAAAATAGAAAAAATATTTTTTTTGCATCGTTTTATTCTGAGCGCTATAACTTATTTTTAGGCTGATGGAGCTGTATGGCGGCTTTTTTTTTGCAGAACAAGAGGACGTTTTTAGCGGTACCATTTTATTTACATTTTGCTTTTTGATCGCATTTTTTTCCCCTTTTTGTTTGGCGATATGATGAAAAAGCATAGTTTTTTGCTCCGTTTTTTATTTATTTTTAATATGGTGCGCACAGGAGTTAATTAGTGTGACAGTTTTATAGATCGGGTTGTTTCGGACACGGCGATACCAAATGTGTACTTTTTTTGTATTTGCATAAATATACGGATTTATTGGTTTAATATTTTATTTATTTTTATTTATTTTGTGATTTTTCCCTGTATGGGACATTAATTTTTATTTTTCTAATCACTGAGCTCATCTAATGTAATAGACATGTATTACATTGGATGAGATCTTTGCTGACTGTTTGCTGACTGTTTCACAGTCAGTGTGTCCTGCCAGGCTTCAGCTGCAGGCTGAGCCTAGCAGGACACCATATATGGCAGATCTGGAGGCGGTCATGTGACCTCCAGCTGCCATAACAACGGAAGGTCCTGGAAGCTATCAGGGGGCCGTCGGAGAGGGAAGCTGACGACCCCCTCTCCTCTCACTATCTTCTATATGCCGCGATCACTATAGATCACGGCATATAGAAGATAGCAAAGGGTTAACATCTTGGGACCTGATCCAATCAGGTCCCGATGATGTCCCCTGTCAGAACTATCGCTCTGCACCAGAACCGCAGCGATTGCAGGACCCTGGGGGTCCCGAGCGCTGCGGGACCACCCACCGTTTTTAAACGTCGGCGCTGCACAGAGCCCAGGCAGCGCCGAAGTTTATGTACAGTGGGCAGTCGGGAACCGGTTAATGACTTACTGACAGCCAAAGCTAACAGACAATTCTCTGTACTCCTTCTTGACCTGTCCTCTGCCTTCGGCACAGTTGACCACTGCCTTCTACTACAGATCCTCTCTTCCTTTGGCGTCAAAGACCTTTCCCTATCTTGAATCTCCTCATACCTTTCTAACCGCACATATAGCGTCTCCCACTCCCACACTACCTCCTCATCCCGCCCCCTCTCTGGAGTCCCTCAAGGCTCTGTCCTAGGACCCCTACTCTTCTCAATCTATACCCTTGGCCTGGGATAGCTCATAAAATCCCATGGCTTCCACTACCATCTGTACGCTGAAGACACCCAGATCTACCTCTCTGGCCCAGATGTCACCTCTCTCCTGTCCAGAATCCCAGCATGTCTATCAGCCATATCCTCCTCCTCCTCTCACTTCCTCAAGCTCAATGTGAACAAAACTAAACTCATCATCTTTACCCCACCTCGCATATCTTCCCCACCTGATCTTTATCACAATAAATGACATCACACTTTCCCCTGTACCAGCAATCCGCTGCCTCGGAGTAACCCTTGACTCTTCCCTGTCCTTCAAACCCCACATCCAAGCTCTGACCACCTCCTGTCGCCTTCAGCTCAAAAATATTTCCAGAATCCATCCTTTCCTCAACCCTCAATCTACTAAACTGCTTGTGCATGACATCATCTCCCGGCTCGACTATTACAACATCTTCCTCTGTGGCCTACCTGCTAACACTCTCACACCCCTCCAGTCCATCCTCAACTCTGCTGCGCAACTAGTTCATCTACTCCTATGCTACCTCCCTTTGCAAATCCCTTCACTGGCTCCCAATTGCCCAGCGTATCCAGTTCAAACTACTAACACTGACCTACAAAGCCACCCATAACCATTCTCTTCCATACATCTCTGAACTAATCTCCCGATATATTTCCTTACGTAATCTCCGATCCTCCCAAGACCTCCTCCTCTCCTCCACACTTATTCGTTCCTCATGCAATCGCCTCCAAGATTTCTCCTGAACATCCCTCATCCTCTGGAATTCTGTGCCTCAACACGTCCCCCACATTTGGATCCTTCAGATGCAACCTGAAAACCCATCTCTTCAAACAAGCTTACAGCCTGCCATGATCTTGCTTGCTGCCACCTCAGCAACACTGGAGCTACTGCAACCCCCCCAACCTAATGTCTCCTTCCCCCTTCCTGTAGAATGTAAGCCCGACAAGGCACGGTCCTCTTCCCTCTGTACCAATCTATCATTGTTAGTTTTGTTTACTGTAAGTGATATCAGTATTTGGTATGTAACCCTTTCTTATGTACAGCACCATGGAATCAATTGGACTATATAAATAAATAATAAAGTTCCAGATTTTTGCAATTCCCCTTTTGAATGTTTGATTAAAAATTACATTGAAACTTACCATATTATGGTCACTACTTCCCAAATGCTCCCGAACCTGTAGATCTGAAATTGTATCTGGTCTATCTGACAGAACCAGATCCAGCAGATTACCTCCCCTGGCTGGTTCATCTACCAGCTGAGAGAGGTAATTGTCCTGAACTGTGGATAAGAACTTGCAGCTTTTAGCACAACTGGAAGATTCTATGTCCTATTGAATATCTGGATAGTTAAAATCCCCCATTATAATGAACATATTTTCTGCCTTTTTAATTTGTTGCAGCATTTCATCCTCTACCTGTTCAGCTATATTAGGGGTCTTGTAGCAAACTCCAATTAGCAGCTTTCCATTGTTGCCATCCCCATGTACATTTATTCATACTGGACTCGACATTGGGGGGAGCTTCGACAATGTAATCATTGAGCACAGGTTTTAAGTTGGATTATACGAAAATGCACACCCCATCCAACTTTGTCTTTCCTGTCCTTTCTAAATGTATTGTAACGCTCTACGTTTGTCACCCAGGTTTCCGTAATTCTGTGACCGATGTTTTGTTTGCAAGACTTTTAATACTATTAGCACATTTGTTACTCCTACTCTGTTCCCTACTTTCCTTGCATATCCCAGCCCCCTAAATTCTCATTAAGGCTGTATGCACACGATGCGTTTTTCAAGAGTTTCCGTAGCGGCAATTCCACTGCAGAAACGCTTAAAAAAACGCTTGGTAGAAGGTCTGCCATGTTCCCCAATGATAATCCACATGTGCTGTGTACATGCTGCGGAAATTTCCGCTGCGGATTATCATTGCGGAAAAAAACGCAGCACTACCAATTATTTTGCGGAAGTGCTGCGTTGTCGCCGCCATTGACTTACATTGGAACGCATGTAATCTGCATCACTGGACCTGTACATGCGGATTACATGCGTTTCAATGTGCGGATGGTACCCGGGTCTGGAGTAGAGGAGACGTTCCTCCAGACTCTGGTACCATAGAACCTGTAAAAAAAAAAAAAAAAAAGAATAAAATAAAAAATAATTATGCTTACCTTCTGATGGCCCCCGGTGTCTTTGTCCTGGCTTGCCGGCAGATCGCGGTGGACTCAAGGACCTGTCATGACATCATTTAGTCATGTGACGGGTCACGCGACCGCTGAAGTCAGCAGGTCCTTTCAGTGTAACGCGAGCTGCCGGCAAGCCGAGACGCATCGAATAAAGCCTCCAGGGGCCATCAGAAGGCAAGTATGATATTTATTATTTTTTTTAACATTCTTTCGGTCACACTAAATAAATCCATGCCGACTGCATAGATTTATATAGTGTGACCAAGTTGTCAAGCACTTTCCAAGTGATGCTAAAATCGCTTGTCAACCCGCATGCGGAAATGCATGTGAAGAATGCTTCAGATCCGCTTGACCCTGGCAGGAAAAACGCATGTACAATCCGCATGCGTTTTTTCTGCCAGGGAGATGCAGAAACGCTCAGGAAAAAATCCGGAGCATTTCTGCATCGTGGGCACATAGCCTAACCCCTACTGTCTCACTCGGTTTACTCTATCCCCTTATTAGCACAACTACCCTCCCTGCCCCCAGGTCCTAGTTTTTAAGCTCCTCCATCCGTCTGACAATTCCCCCCCCCCCAGCACAGTTGCACCCTCCCCATTGAGGTGTAGCCCGTCCCTACCGTAAAGCCTGTAGTCGACAGCGAAGTTGGCCCAGTTCTCCATGAACCCAAATCCTTCCTTCCTGCACCAATTTCTAAGCCAAATAATTATTTCCCTATACTGCCCCTGTCTTTCCATGGGTGCTCGAGGCACCGGCAGTATTTCAGAAAACTCCATCTTGGAGGTCCTGTAATCATTTTTAAGGACTTTCCACCTTCCTCTAATTTTGTCATTGGTACCAATGTGTACCATGGCCACTGTGTTTTCCGCAGCCTCAACCAGCAATCTGTCTATACAATACACAATATGTGGAACCTGATCACCCGGCAGACAACACACTGTTCAGCATTCACGGTCTCGACAGCAGATGACCCTGTCTGTCCACCTAATTCTAGAGTCCCCCATCACCAATTCTTCAACTGCTGCTGATTTTTACAATCTGCCTCCCAAAAATAGCAGTAAGGGTCGGTTCACATTTATCCTGCACTCTACACTGAGCACTTACATCAGGGTTTCCGTGTAAATCTCTGAAAACACATGATTCAGACGCAACCCCTGGTGGAAGATTTATTGTAATGAGGCAGATGGAGGCACTGTGGGCGCCATCTGACCTGTGATCCGGTGGTGCCAGTCTTGTTAGGCGTGCATAAAAGCGCGATCTGCCACAGTTTTGTGCACTTCTGAAAAGGACACCGCTGAACAGAGGCCAGATGGAGTCCAGAGTAACTCTGCTCCCTCATTATAGTGAATAGATCCATCAGGGGTTTCATCTGAGATTCAAATGGAAACCCCAAAGTAAATGCTCAGTGTTGATCGCCGGATAGATGTGATCCAAAATGTTATGTAAAATGTTCCCAATAAAAGCTTCAACTCTATCCACAAAAAAAAAGCAAGCCCCCACTTAGGTCCGTCATCTGTAAACAGAAATATAGGGGCTTCCATGTTGCTGGTAGTACAAAGGCTCTGGAAAAGCGCTATGGCTCGTCACCCCCCAAAAGAAATTCAGCAAATTTTCACTCCCAAATCCATATGCCCCCCTACCTTATGAGACCCACAATGTGCCTAAACCACATTTATCATCCACAGGTTTGGTTTGGCATTTCTGTAGCAGTGAGAGCCCGCCTAATTTACAGATGCATGTATCGAGAAGCATGAGCTGGTCACTAAAACATACTGGTCCCTACAATGGCAGTTTGCAATTTTCACTCAGCAACATCCACAACTGCTTGTTTCTGGAAAACACCCATGGAGTCAAAATAGTCACTACACCTGTAGATAAATTCCCAAAGGGGTATAGTTTCCAAAATGGGGTCATTAGAGTGGGGATTTTGCTCTTCTTGCACTTAGGGAGTCAGTATATTAAGTCAGTTGCTCCTCCCAAGTCTTGCCATTTGGCTATGTGGTACTGTACATCCACATATGGGGCATTTGTACATTCAGCAGAAATGGTGGGACAAATGTTGGTGCCATTTTTACACATTTTTCAGTTAGAAAATGGGAAATCTGGGACTAAAACAAACCTTTGGTGGTAAAATTGTATTTTTTATTCACTGCCCAAAGGTATAAAATTCTGTGACACACCTGTGGTGTTAATATGATCACTGCACCCCTAATGGAGTTCAATGAGAGGTGTAGTTTGTAAAATGGGATCACTTATGAGGGGGGGGGGGGGGGTTCTGCTGTTCTGGCACCTTAGGGTCTCTACCAATGAGACATGGCACTCAAACCAGTCCAGTAAAATCTGAACTCCAAAATGGCGCTTCTTCCCTTCTGCGTTTTGCACTGTGCCTCAAAAGTAGTTTTCGACCACATATGGGGTACTGCTGTACACAGGAGAAATTGCACAACAAATTTTGGGGTCCATTTTCTCTTTCTATCCTTGTGAAAATTAAAAGATCTGGGGCTAAAACAAATTTTTTCATTTTCCAAGATCAACATTGTAACATTCTGTGAAGCACCCGTGGGTTCAAAGTGCACACCACATGTCTAGATAAATTCCTTGAGTGGTTTAGTTTCCAAAATGGGGTCACTTGTAGAGGGCTTCCACTGTTTAGGCACATCAGAGGCTCTCCAAACACGACATGACACCTGCAGACCATTCAATCAAAATCTGCATTCCAAAAAGTCACTCCTTCCTTTCCCTGTCGCGCACCCAAAAAGTAGTTTTCACCCACATATGGTGTATCTGCGTACTTAGGAGAAATTGCACAACAAATTTTGGGGTACATTTTCTCCTGTTACCCTTGTGAAAATGCAAAATTTGAGGCTAAAAACATCTTTGTGAGAAAATTTTTAATTTTTACGGCTCAACGTTATAAACTTCTGTGAAGCACCAGGGAATTCAAAGTGCTCACCATACATCTATATACATTCCGAGGGATCTAGTTTCCAAAATGGCATCACTTGTGGGGGGTTTCCACTGTTTAGGCACATAAGGGGCTCACTAAACGCAACATGGCGTCAATTATTTGTCACGCCAGGTGTGAGTGCAACACAGAGGGGAAAGGTAAAGGGAGCCCAGACACCCAAGGAAAGGGGAAGAGGTGACCTCCTAATCTGGACTAGCGTCACCCTGTCTCCCCCTAACGCCTCCGCAGCTGTCGCCGATCACGTGCCTCGCCCTACTATCCCTGGCGTAAGGCTATAGCTGGGGGTGGAAGGAGATGAGCACTAGTCAACCTCCACTAGCACTCTAAAGACAAAAGGGGAAGACAACACAGGGGAAATACAATTTAGCTTAGAAGAACTCCAACAGGGCACACGGCCTCAAGACTCCAGAGAAGACGTGATGCTGCTTCAGCTAAGTTCCAAGTAGAAATGAGTATAACCGGTGACACCCACTTAGATCAGGTTTATATACACCCAGGCCAGAGGGAGGTAGTCGCTGGGTCCTTAAGACAGCCTCCTATCTAGGCAGCTGTCTGCATTGCCAAACGTGGAGATCTCCACTGCAGGACGACTGTCACCTTTGACACACCCATGACGTTGTTCCAGCCAATTTTGCATTCAAAAATCAAATGGTACTCCTTCCCTTCAAAGCTCTGCCGTGCACCAAAACAGTAGTTTTCTCCACATCTTGGGACACAAAGACACTGAGACCTTTATTTGAAATAAAGAACTTTATTTGGGTTGTGTATATTTTACAACTTGACATACAGATATATGGCATTAGTAATGAGGGCATCTTATAGACATGTCTCCATTACTAACCCCAGGGCTTGAAGTCAGCTGCCAATACAAAGCTGACATCAACCCTAATATTATTACTCCACTTGCCACCGCACCAGGGCAAGTGGGAAGAACAGAAGCTAAGGGCCAGAATTGGAACATCTTATAGATGCGCCATTTCTGGGGCGGCTGAGAGCTGATGTTCTTAGTCTGGGAGGGAGCCTATTAATATTAGCCCACAGCTGTCCGATTATCCTTTGCAGGTTAATTATAGGGACGACCCCCCAAGTATTTTTCTGGGAGGGGTCCCACATTTTAATAACCAGTAAAGCCTAAGTATACATCTGTGAGCTGATATTAATAGACATGGAGCTTCCCAAGCTATTACCCCCTTCCTTGGCTATAAACATCAGTCCCCAGCTGCCTGCTTTCTCTCAGCTGGTTATTAAAATTTTGGGGACTTTGAGGTCTCCACTGCCCCCCTTTCCCTAGTGTGTCTCGCTTTCCCTCTGTGTTGCACTAAGTCTTTCCCACACATGGTATGACAACAGGTGTGTGAGAGCCAAAATTCTTGCTGGTTGGTAGGTGATCTTTTTTTTTAATTTTTAGATTCCTGTCTCTCACAGTTGAAGTGCACATATGATAAAAATTACAGACCTCTCCATTCTTTGTATGTGGGAAAACTTGCAAAATTGGCAGTGTATCAAATACTTTTTTTCTCCACTGTATGTCAGTGACCTCTTTCTATCTGTTCTATGTACCGTATAGATCTATTCTATTCTGAGGGGTCACACTGAATTTACTGTACTTGGCTGCAGAAATGTCGGGTTTTCTTGGAGATGGGTGCATAAAAATTGGGCAGCACACGCAAGGTCCATGTGCCGTGCGATTTTTTTTTTTCGCATTGGGATATACACGGCCAGTCGCAGAATGCGGCTATTTTTTTTCTCAATCTGATCTGAGCAAAAAAAAAAAAAAAAAAAAATGCAAATGAGCAGGGAATCATTGAATAACGTTAGTCAGAACACAACCCGATTTTTATCGGCTTGCACGCGTCGGTTTTTCACGCAGAAGAGAATGAGCCCTTAGGCTTAGTATTTGAGTGCGGCATGTTTGATTTTATTCATTCTGTTGAGACGGTCACTCTGCCAGCAGCAAGTTTATTCTATTATCCTTATAGTGGGCACTAGTGTGTCTTCATTTTCAGTTTAAAAACTGCACCCCTCAAAGTGCTTGAAACCATATTAATGAGGTTTCTTAACCCATAAGTGCATCATAGGAATTAAAGCACTGTGGAAGGAAAAAAATGTGGAAGTTAAAAATGAAAATTAAGATTTTTTTTTCCCCACACAAATGTTGCTTTAGCCCCAAATTTTTCATTTTAAACACGGATAACAGAAGAAAATAGACTCTAAAATTTGTTGCGCAATGTCTCCTGAGAACGTAGATAACCCATATGTGGTGGAAAACTATTGTTTGGGCACACAACAGGGCTCAGAAGGGAAGGAGGATTATTTGACTTTTGGAGTGCAAAATTTGCTGCAATAGATAACGGACGCCATGTCGTGTTTGCAGAACCACTGATGAGCTTCACCAGTGGAAACCCCCCTACAGGTGACCCCATTTTGAAAACTAAACCCCTGAAGGAATTTATCTAGACATGTGGTGTGCACCTTGAACCCACAGGTGCTACACAGAATTTTACAACGTTGATCTAGGAAAATGAAAAAAAATTTCCACAAAAATTTTGTTTCAGCCCCAGATCTTTTAATTTTCACAAGGATAGAAGTAGAAAATGGACCCCAAAATTTGTTGTGCAATTTCTCCTGTGTACAGCGGTACTCCATATGTGGTCAAAAACTACTTTTGAGGCACAACGTAAAACGCAGAAGGGAAGAAGAGCCATATTGGAGTTCAGATTTTGCAGGACTGGTTTGACAGTGCCATATCTCATTGGTGGAGACCCTAAGGTGCCAGAATAGCTGAACCCCCTCTCATAAGTGATCCCATATTACAAACTACACCTCTCAATGAACTCAGTTAGGGGTGCAGTGATCATATTAACACCACCACCACTAGAGCTGTGGTGGGCACCTTGAACCCACAAGTACGCCACAGAAAAAATCTAATTTTTTCACACAAAAATGTTCCTTTAGCACCAAATTTTTCATTTGCATAAGGGTAACAGAAAAAATTGCACAACAAATTGTGTAGTCCATTTTCTCTTGAGTACACAGATACCAAATATGTGGTGGAAAACCACAGTATGGGCTTACAGCTGGACTTGGAAAGGAAGGAGCACCATTTGACTTTTGGAGCACAAAATTGGCTGTAATAGATAGCTGATGTAATGTCGCGTTTGCCTAGCCCCTACGTGCCTAAACAGTCGACTCAAGGGACCCCATTTTGGAAACTACACCTCTTGAGGAATTTATCTAGAGGTGTAGTGAGCATTTGTAACCCTCAGTCAATTCACAAAATTGTATAACATTGGGCTGAGTAAATGAACAGTACTATTTTTTCCATTAAAATGCTACTTTGGCCCCAAGTTTTTAATTTTTCAAAGGGCTAATAGAAAAATGGTGCAATTTGTTAGACAAATATTCCTGTGTACGCCGATACCCCATAGGGTATATGCACACGATGAGTAATCGCTGCGGATTGGACGCAGCGCACTTGCGCGGCGTGCAATCTGCAGCGGCCAGATGTTACAGAATAATGGCTGAGATTTCAAGAAATCCCATGCCCACTATGCGTCTCCGTACACCTGCGGACAAGGACATGCGTCTTTACAGACAGCAACATGTCAATTTCTCTTACGGAGTCACTTGTCTCCACAAGAGAAATTAGATCAATTCAATGTACTGATTGCGATGAATCTGCCTGGTTCAATGAACACATGCGGATTCACCTGCGTGCAGCGCTTTGGACACAGCATAAATTATGCTGCGTTCAAAGCGCTGCCCATACCGACCGTGTGCACATACACATATGTGGTAGACAAGTGCTTTTGAGGCCCAGTACAAAGCTCAGAAGGGAAGAACTGCAGTATTAAGGTGCAGATTTTTCTGTTCTGGTTGCGGGTGCCATGTCTCATTAGGCAAAAGTAAAGCCAGCCCACCAGATTAAAAGTCTGTATATCAGAACATATTACTGATATACTATCTACTAATACTACCAATCGCAATTTATCTAAGGCATCTAAACATGTAATTTCTCAATATAATAGACAGATTTCATTTTTACATGTTATGGGCATAGAAAGAATTATTAAATCTAATAGGGGTAGTGATCATTTGAGACTACTGCGCACCAGAAAAATGTACTGGATCTATAATTTGGGCTCGTATGTTCCGTAGGGTCTAAACCTGCACAGAGAGGTAATGTTTCACTACTAAATAATCCAGAGACATGCATTTTTCATTTTGTCTCTATGTTTCTCCTTAGATGGGTTTTTGGGTTTTTTTTTATACTCATTCCTATTTTTAAATTGTCAATTGTATATTTGTTTTTCATTTTTGTATTTGCACTTATTGTCTATGTGCCATTGAATAATTGTGTTTGAGTTTTCTTCTGGCAGTGAGCTCTGTTCATACTTTGATATGAATTAATTATTTCACCGGTCTGCAATTTTTTGAGAGCATTCAGGATATTCCAAAATCTATGCAGATTTCTTTTTAGTGATGATATCTGTGGACACGCTTAACCATGTGATTAAATCAACACACCGGTTTGTAATTATCAATGGAATTTAAGATGCACCGAGACACACTGTTCCAGAAGCTGTGACAAAGAATGCCAGACCACTGTCCACCTACCCCCCATACCCTTTCCTCATGGATGTAATTTTTAACATGGACTAAACACGTTTTTACTTTGAGCTGGATCCACATTTTCTTTTGCCATATCTCATTGGCAGAGCCCCTGAGATGCCAGAACAGCAGGACTCTCCCATAAGTGACCTTATTTTACAAACTACACCTCTCAATTAATTAATTTAAGGGTGAAGTGATCATATTGACAGGTGTGACACAGAATTTTATACCATTGGGCAGTGAAGAAAAAAGAATATCATTTTTACCAGAAAAATTTAGTTTGACCCCAGATTTTACATTTTCACACTGGAAAATGGGTAAAAATTACACCAAAATTTGCCACACCATTGCTGCTGAACATCGCAATACCCCATATATGTGTCTGTACAGTACTGCTTAGCCACACGGAGAGACTCGGGAGAGATGGAGCGCAATTTGACTCTTGGAGAACAAATTATACACTGTGTGCAGAATTATTAGGCAAATGAGTATTTTGTTCACATGATACTTTTTATACATGTTGTCCTACTCCAAGCTGCATAGGCTTGAGAGCCAACTGCCAATTAAGTAAATCTGGTGATGTGCATCTCTGTAATGAGGAGGGGTGTTGACTAATGACATCAACACCCTATATAAGGTGAGCTTAATTATTAGGCACCTTCATTTCCTTTGGCAAAATGGGTCAGAAGAGAGATGTGACGGGCTCTGAAAAGTCCAAAATTGTGAGATGTCTTGCACAGGGATGCAGCAGTCTTGAAATTTCCAAACTTTTGAAGCGTGATCACCAAACAATCAAGCGTTTCATGGTAAATAGCCAACAGGGTCGCAAGAAGAGTGTTGACCAAAAAAAGCGCAAAATAACTGCCCATGAATTGAGGAAAATCAAGCGTGAAGCTGCCAAGATGCCATTCGCCACCAGTTTTGCCATATTTCAGAGCTGCAACATTACTGGAGTATCAAAAAAGCACAAGGTGTACGATACTCAGGGACATGTTCAAAGGTGGTCGTTTTTCAGCCTTCCTTACCTTGGCCAAGAAACATAAGATAAAACGTCAAAAATGGGCCAAGAAATATATTAAGACTGATTTTTCAAAGGTTTTATGGACTGATGAAATGAGAGTGACTCTTGATGGGCCAGAGGCTGGATCAGTAAAGGGCAGAGAGCTCCACTCCGACTCAGACGCCAGCAAGGTGGAGGTGGGGTACTGGTATGGGCTGGTATAATCAAAGATGAACTTGTGGGACCTTTTCGGGTTGAGGATGGAGTGAAGCTCAACTCCCAGACCTGCCAGTTTCTGGAAGACTTCTTCAAGCAGTGGTACAGGAAGAAGTCGGTATCGTTCAAGAAAAACATGATTTTCATGCAGGACAATGCTCCATCACATGCATCCAACTACTCCACAGCGTGGCTGGCCAGTAAAGGTCTAAAAGAAGAAAAAATAATGACATGGCCCCATGGTTCACCTGATCTGAACCCCATAGAGCAGGGTTCCCCAACTCCAGTCCTCAAGGCCCACCAACAGATCATGTTTTCAGGATTTCCTTAGTATTGCACAGGTGATAATTCCATCACCTGCACAGGCAATAATTCCATCACCTGTGCAATACTAAGGAAATCCTGAAAACATGGCCTGTTGGTGGGCCTTGAGGACTGGAGTTGGGGAACCCTGCCATAGAGAACCTGTGGTCCATCATAAAATGTGAGATCTACAGGGAGGGAAAACAGTACACCTCTCAATACAGTGTCTGGGAGGCTGTGGTGGCTGCTGCACGCAATGTTGATCAAGAACAGATCAAGCAACTGACAGAATCTATGGATAGAAGGCTGTTGAGTGTCATCATAAAGAAAGGTGGCTATACTGATCACTAATTTTTTTGGTTTTTGCTTTTGCATGTCAGAAATGTTTATTTCTAAATTTTGTGCACTGATATTGGTTTAACTGGTGAAAATAAACAAGTGAGATGGGATTATATTTGGTTTTCATTAAGTTGCCTAATAATTCTGCACAGTAATAGTTACCTGCACAAACCAATATCCTCCGAAAATAGCCAAATCTAAAAAAAAAAACACTCCAACTTCCAAAAATATTAAGCTTGGATATTTGAGTCTTTTGGCTTGATTGAGAACATAGTTGTTGATCAATAATAAAAATAATCCTCTAAAATACAGCTTGCCTAATAATTCTGCACACAGTGTAGTAGAATAGTTTGCAGACTCCATATACACAGCTCCCAAGTTCTAGAATAGCAGTGCTCCCCCTCAAGTGACCCCATTTTGGAAATTACACCCCTCTGGCAATTTACCTACTGGTGTAGTGACTATTTTGACTCCATGGGTGTTTTACATAAACAAGCAGCATTGGATGTTGCTGAGTGAAAATTGAAAATCTGCCATTGTAGTGCCCAGTTCATGCTTCAGGAGACACGCACCCGTAAATTAAGCAGGTTCTCCTCACTACAGTAATGCCAAACATTTGGACGCTAAATACGATTTAGGCACCCTCTCTCTGTAAGCCGATCGATGTTGCTGTTGACAGCGGCACCAGAGACGTTAAACACCAATTGTGGGCATTACTGCAGGGCATCAGCTATGACACTCACTGATGATCACACCAGCTCTGCTCTACATGTATGGGTCATGTCGTGAAGGGGTTAATTAAATCTGAAAGTTTACACTTCAATTGCATCTCAGTTGTTTCATTTTAAATAAATAGGGCATAAAGACCACAAATCACAAAGATTCGGTCACTGTCCACATATATCTGGATCTAAATATAACATAATATATATACTAAAATTTAAATTCTATTATTGTATTAAAAATGTGTCTAAAATACACACAAAAAAAGTGTACAAATACGCTAGTAATGTAACAAACAGACCAAAAAAAGGGGTGCGTAATATTGTCAGTAAATATTGATCAATGAGTTTCAACATACTTAAATTTTCCCCAAAATGGAATACACAAAGGGAGAAATTGGCTCCCTATAGTGCAATATTTGGGAGTGGGGTATTTCCCTGGATGATTGTGGATGATGGTGACAGGAGAGCTCCTTCTGTCCCCTGACTGGCCTCATCCCCGTAAAAGGATGCACTGCTGGGAGCCGGCAGTCCAGAAATGCCCTCGGTACCCTAAGACACCTACGTGTGACGCTTTCCTCGGCTCTGCCCTAACTGGCGTGCAGGTACCCGCTGGTAACTGGTAAGCAGGAGGAGATAAGCCTACGCTCTCCAAGTCTAATCCACTTTTAGGTGGGAGAAGAGAAAAAAAAAAAGAACGAGAATAAACAAAGAGTTATAAAGAAGATAGATAACAAGAGACTGGGAGAAAGAAGGGAGAAAAGGGAAAGGTAGGAAATGAGAATAAAAAGAAATAAGGGAAAAAGTAAAAAAGTGAAAGAAGGGAAGGGGAGAGAAAAAGAGAAGGAAAAAAAAAAAGGAAAAAAAAATAAATAAAAATAAAGGGCTTTGACATCAAAGACTTATCTTATTCTATCCTTCCTCACTTATCTTCAGTTGCACAGAAAATTCTAATAAGTTGCAGGAACTTAAACGGTCACAAAACCTTAATCACTTACTCCCATTAAGACTATGAACTTCTCTAAGGCTATGTGCCCACGATGCAGAAATGCTCCGGAGTTTGTCCTGAGCGTTTCTGCATCTCCCTGGCAGAAAATACGCATGCGGGTTGTACATGCGGGTTGTACATGCGTTTTTCCTGCCAGGGACAAGCGGATGAGAAGCGTTCTTCACATACATTTCTGCATGCGGGTTGTCAAGCGCTTTCCAAGCGATTTTAGCATCACTTGGAAAGTGCTGGACAGCTTGGTCACACTATATAAAACCATAAAAACGGCATGGATTTATATAGTGTGACCGTAAAGAATGGTAAAAAATAAAAAAATAAATCTATACTTACCTTCTGATGGCCCCCAGAGTCTTGATTCGATCCGTCCTGGCTGCCGGCAGCTCGCGGTGCACTGAAGGACCTGCCGTCACACGACTAAATGACGTCAGCGCAGGTCCTTCAGTCCACCGCGATCTGCCGGTAAGCGGAGACAAGTACACCGGGGGCCATCAGAAGGCAAGTATCATATTTATTTTTTATTTCATTCTTTTTTTTTTTACATGTTCTATGGTACCCAGGTCCGGAGGAGAGTCTCCTGTCCGCCACACCTGGGTACCATCCGCACATTGAAACGCATGGAATGCGAAGGTACAGATGCAGTGATGTGTAATCCATGCGTTCCAATGCAAGTCAATGGCGGCGAAAACGCAGTGCTTTCGCAAAATAATTGGTAGTGCTGCGTTTTTTTCCGCAATGATAATCCGCAGCGGAAATTTCCGCAGCATGTGCACAGCACATTTGGATTATCATTGGGGAACATGGCAGGCCTTCTACCAAGCATTTTTTAAGCGTTTCTGCAGCGGAATTGCCGCTGCAAAAACGCTTAAAAAACACATCGTGGGCACACAGCCTAAATCAGTGTGTTGCTGCTTACTTCTGGTATTGCTATAGCAATTGCATCTGCCACCACATCTACTACTCTAACAAGCAATGTGTTGCTGCTATCTAGTAACGGAATTGGAATACCTCAAGAGAAACTACAATTGCCATCATACTTCTATTTACTTTAAAGCAATGCACTTTACTTCCTTTCAAGCAGTATAGAGATTCCAGTTAACATCAGAAAACTACATGCCTTGCTCTTTCAGATAATATATGCAAGAACTTTATCAGATTTTAAATGATTTAATTCAAACAACCTCCCTGCCAGAAAAGTTTAATGAAAAGGGGTTGTCCGGTCTAAAATGAAAGGTCTGCAGTCACTGCTGGGAGGATTCAAAAGTCTGCAGTCACACAAAGTGTGAAGAAGAAATCTACCAAAAGGTGAGATACACACAAAAAAAAGTATATGAGGAGAGCAAAATACAAATCTACCAAGATCTCTTGAAAATAACCTTAGACCTAAGGAGACAACTTCAACCCTTAACAAGAACCTTGAGAGAAAAAAGAAAAATCAATCTACAGATTTATGTTCCTGTGCGGACTGGCTATCTCCTTCGACAGCAAAAAGCTAATTATCAAAACTCATGACGACTTGTCTACTGAAATATGAAAAATTGTCCACAGCTACACCAAACTAAACAAACAGAAAAAAAATTAACATAGACTAACAAAACAAACAAAAAGGAGAAGATGGATGAGATGATTGCCTTGGTCATCAATTTGAGTTTACCCTACAAGTGACTTGAGACTGACCATGGAAGTTGTCATAATTGACAGCTTTATTTCCTCTTTTCCTTTTCTCTCTAGGTCTAAATGTTTCTAGTTATAGTTTATCAAAACTTGATGGTTATGAAGGTATGTTTTATACAGTACATATTCAAGTTTTTTGTGTTGATAAAATTTAATTTATATAAATTTAGACTTTTTTGGGAGTTTACTTTTTGTCCTTTCCAACCTTACTTCCTCCAAGTTAAAAACAGGTCCACGCCCCCAAGGATCTGTTGCTCCATCCTTTCAGTAAGACCTGGCTGGGAACAGCATCGCTTCTTTCTTCTAGCCAGCTGCAAATAGCCTACTGAATATATCCATTCTTCATCACACTAAAAATATCCACCATACCTTGTTTGTTAAAAACCTTTCAAAACCTTTTCATTAGATATCCCTAGTCCTGCCCAACATCTCCCAGTAAGATCCTGTCTTTATGATTCAAACTATGGCTAATTTGAACATCACAACATTCAATTTGAAAAGTATAACGTCCCAAAAGAGAATAAAAATCCTGAGATACCTGGAAAAAAATAAAATAGATATTGCTTTTCTCTAAGAGACCCATGTTGAAAAAAAAAAAACCAAAACAAAACAAAAAAACACAGTCCCATACCAAAAAATTTTGCAAGTCAGATTTTTCCCAGTTGGTGCACCACCCCAGACTTTCCAGTGTAGCCACTAAAAAGGAGGCTGAGTGGGAGCCCGTCAGCTGTAACGGAAGTGGACATGCCTCTTGTTTTTGACAGATCTCAGGCAACGAGCACAACACATCTTTCTCAATCCACCATAACATCTCCGACTGTACCTCACTCATGGTGCAGCAGTTTATTCTGTTCACCCTACTCCACCCTCTCAGCCAGCCCTCGGCTAAGAGGTTGAACTCCACCACCTCCAATCTGTTGGCCACGGAAATGCTGCCTTTCCACATGGTAGATACAGACAGTTTCTGAAAGTTGATGGCCATTGCAGTTCCCCAGTACCATTGCCCATTCGCCATTATTTCTCTATGAAAGCTGTGCCTGCGCTACATCAGCATGCCGCAGACAGCATCACCCGTTCCTTGGCTACATCTATGTTTGCCAGGGTGCATTTCCCCACAGACACTTTGACGAGTAAGCATGACCAGGGGCGTTACATCTCGCTGACTGGGCAATGGGTGACTCTGGTGGTGGGCAGGCGGGGAAGGGGCTGCACCACAAGTCGTGCAATCCCCAACGCTTGCAGGACACATCTCTGTAATTCACACTTCCTCTACTGCTTCAGCCTCCTCCACCTCCTCCCTCAACCTCTGCCTTAATGAGACACGCGTTCCAACAGTGCAGAGTGAATCCCCACCACCTCCATACTGCACAGCCAGGGCTCACCGCAATCAGGCAGTGTTAAAATTTATATGCTTTGGAGATCTCAGTCACACAGGTGAAGAGTTGTGGACAGCTATCCCGGCCGAGTTTGAGCAATAGCTGTCTCCGCTGAACCTGGAGCCAGGGAAGGCAGTGTGGGATAACTGCGCAAACCTGGTGGTGGCCCTACGCCAAGACAAGCTCACACACGTGCCTTGCATGGCCCATTTTCAACCTGGTGGTACAGCGATTTCTCTGCCACTATCCCGGCCAGGATGCACAGCTGCAGAAAGCACGGAAGTTGTGTGCTCACTTCCGCCATTCGCACCCCTCAGGTCATCGACTTGCATCGATTCAGAGGTCTTTGTCCATGCCATGTAAGGGCTAACAACTCTCTAAGGTGTAACTAAGGAAAAACAAAAACCCAACAGACACGTGAAACAATAGTTAAAATCACAAGTTCAGCAGAAACACAAGTGCAGACGTGAAAACGAGTTGAAAGGGGTGGTTTCTTCTTTCGTACAGTAATGGGGTTTTGGGAGAATGGAGAGGAGGCTTACACCACCTTTTGACCCAAGTTTCGAAATCTTTCCTCCATTATGAAAATTCATTTCATGAGGTTGAAATGTGGGGTCCTTTTTGTGTCCCCCTCCCCCCCAAAATGAGGGTTGTGGTGCCGGTAGTGCACAAAAATGTGGGTCATGCCTTACTACAGCATTAGCAATTCATGCTGTGTCCAAAATGGCCCAACCTCCCCACTTTTACGAGGGGGGTGTTAAGGGTGTTTTAGGGGGTAAATTGTAAGTAGTACACATTCAAAACCCCTGAAAATGGGGATAAACACACTGATTTCTTGACAAGCTTCCAGACGTTTTTGGGCGCCTTTGAAACATACTGATTCAACCAAGGTTATGATTATCGCCCCATTTTCAACCTCTTTGAGGAGGGTTTGAGTTTTGGGGTGCACCGGAGGGGTAGTTTTTATTGTAGGCGGTTTAACTTGACAGGATCACAAATGATAGGCAACTGACCATCACTGACAAGATTTTCAAAACAATCCATTCTACAGTTTCAGAGAAAAGTTGACTTCTTTGGAATTTTTCTAGCCACTTTCCAATTTGGGTTGTTAAGAGGGTTGTAGCCCCTAGAATTGATTTGAAAACCGCAAATCAATTTCTGTATCATGAAATTCAGGGTCTGGCCTACAGCCATGCAAAATTTTGCTTAAATATGACCATTGTTTCTTTTTCAAAATTAATTTGGAAATATTGATGCTTTAATTTTTCACAGGAGTGTAGTTTGAAAATCTGATTTTCGACTGTAGGGAGATACCGACTAGTCCAATGATGTACCTGACTGGCTACTCCCAGCCCCGTTCTAGATGACTGACAGATCTCTCCATGTGTGTACAAAGGGAAATACCTGTTAGTCAAGGGGAGCGGGACAGGGAGAAGTTGACGGGGTTTCATGCAGGGCTAATCAGATCTCTCCCTATGCTCCTGGGCTTTTCAAACTAGGTTTTCTCTGATACCTGCCTACAGTCGTGCAGGCATGCTCTGATTCATGCTGCTCGTAGTTTGGGCAGCATGAATGTAGGTTCACTTTAATATCAGTGAGTAAGAAGAAAAATAATTAAAAGTAAAGACTATTTTACAAAACTCACATTTACAATTCCCTTATAAAACGCCTCAGTGGCCAGTGTGCCTGGACCATCCACAGTCCTGCCATCATCTTCTGGTCCCCAGCTCGCACTATAGATATGTATGTGCTGTGGATTCAGACTTAATGACCGAGCTTCTATAACATCAGTAATCAATCCGTCAAGCATCCGTACCCCTATTGAACAAATATTTATTAACAGTGATGTGAGCACAAAGTAAAGATAGCTTTTACAAAGAGTAGTCTCCTATACATTACCTCCTATCCTTGCATTGTATGCAATCCCAACACCGCATATGTCATTATGAGCAACTGCAGCCACTTCCCCAGCACAACGTGTACCATGACTAGAATCAGAGTAAAATTTAAAAATGAAAAAAAAAAACAACTATTTTTACAAAAAATCTTGATGCAAACTGTTCCACACCATATTTTTTAGTATTTTGTTATTAGTATAGCAAAATTATTATCGCCAATATCCTAAATTGGTAAGACGTTTAATGATTAAATTTACTAATCCACAGCAGAGTTTGTATGCATTAAATAAAGGACATAAGTAACATAATTGGGACAAATAAACAGGAATTCACTTCTGATCATGGGTTGAACACGAGGCCCTTGTGCAGTTAATAAGCAGAATTAAATTAGCCATTAAATCCACAAGTTCAATATTTCCTCTTCTATATCCATTATTTTTGCAATTTGCATAGTGCCACTGTAATAAACAAGTATATAAAAATATCCTCCAGGTGACAACAAATTAACCTGTAGAAAATGTAAGAGAAATTTGCCAGAAAGACCTATTCTACAACATACCCCATAAATATTCACTAAACAGATGTTTAGGTTTAGTCATGAACAAGTATTTACCGGTTTTCATCAGATGGATTATACCTAGGCTGGGGATCAGGGTCATCATCATTAAAATCATAGCTTGCCAAAAGATCCTAATGAAAATGTAAAAAAAAAAATCATCATGGTACAGATGTCATTTTCAAGCCCTAAAACTGTTGTAAAATTATTGCAGAAGAAGTGCTGAACCAGGACTAGCACACCAGTTACACTACATATAGTCTAATCTCTATCTCAACTACATAAAAGTCAAAAGTCTTAAGTGTATATTAACTTAATATTAACTCAATGAAAACACTGACCGCCCAGTGGATGACTTGTAGCAGCACCATTTCAAAGCAAAAGCTCAGTGACTGCACATACATACACATGACATCAGAGGCGTAGCTAAGAGTTCAGCTCAGGAAGAGGGGGAGGAGGGCGAAATATCTGAGTGGGCCCCTAACCAAGTAACCCTTATTGCACCTACAGTGGCACGCCCTAATTGTGGGTATAGGGGATCCTCAGCAGATAATACGGTTACTGAAAATCTCTGTGCAAAGATTAAAGAGAACCTGTCATGTGAAAAAATGCTATTAACCTGCAGATATGAGGTTAATCTCAGGTTTATAGAGTTCTGAACCTGCCAAGTGCCCGCAATGAAGGACCCGATGTCGGGAGGAAATTTACTTTATTCTTGCAGACAGCGTTGAGCTTACAGTCATGGGGACGGCGCCGGCATGGTTTCAGTCACTGCTCTGTGTATAGTGAGCGACTGCTGTAACCGCACCCCAAGCACTGACAGTCGGCCATAATGTGGAGCCTGCTGTCAGTCAGTGACAAAGACGCGGTTACAGCTTCCACTCACTATGTTCTGACCAAAGCCGCATCAGCCACACCCCTGTGACTGGAAGCTGAAGACTGCTGGGAGGAATAAAGTTTCATCCCGGCAGAGTCTCTCAGATCAAGCGCCAGGCTGGTTCAGAACGCTATTAAACTGCAGATTAACCCTATCTGTTACAGGCATTTTTCCACATGGCAGGTTCCCTTTAACATTGACATTATCACCATATGGTGACCATATATTGATAAATACCAGTCCTGTAGAACATAGAAATTACAGTACAATTATAGATTGAAACTTACAGCTGATGTTCTGATTGAGTCGCTTACGTCTCCCGTCTTTTCCAACTTCTTCCAGTCACGACTCATCTGCAGTTTACAACAAAGACATGACTTCTCACATTTCTAGCACCATATCCATCTATTCCCAACCTGCACAAACTCCTCATCTTACCCCAATGCCGAGATGCTGCCGTATGAGTCCATATTATTGCTCCTCTTAGTGCCCCACATAATAATGCCACAACTGTGCCCCTTACAAAGTACAGTATAATGCCTCCTTTGTGCTGTCTATTTGGTAACATTGCACCCTAGAAAATATTAATGCCATGTACAAATGCCCTAGAAAACAGTGTCCACACTTTGCTCCCTAGAAAGTAATACTCCCCAGTGTTCTATTTGAAGGTCACAATACTCCGAGTGGCCTATAACAATAATGCTTTTTAAGTGCCCACTTAACATTTAAAAATGTCTCATGAGTCCCCCCCCATATATAGTTAACATTTAAAAAGTATGATGTCCCCCACAACGCCATTATACACATCAGGATGGGCCCACAGCTCCTTATACAATGTGATGTCCCACACAGCATGATGGGCCCCCAGTACCCCACCACACTGTATGGTGGCCCCTAGTAGCTCCCACACATTGTATGATGGCCCCCCACTCTGTATAATAGAACACCACCAATAACACAGTTGGTATCACCAAGTTTAGTACAACAATCAATTGCAATGTCAAGTCAGCCCAATATACAATTCTATCGCATGAAACTGCAGCTCCCTAAATGTCCTTAACAATGGTAAGGAGCCATCAGACCGTGGACCTTACAGAAACCACAGTACTGAATGAAGCCCCCGTTTCACATAGCGAGATCGCTGCTGTGTCACGGTTTTGGTGACGCAACAGCGACCTCACCAGCGATGTCGCTATGTGTGACACTTTGCAGCGATCAGGCCCCTGCTGTGAGGTCGCTGATCGCTGCAAAGTGTCCTGGACCATTTTTTGGTCGTTGCCCTCCCGCTGGTCAGCACACATCGCTGTGTGTGACCAGCGGGAGCAGCGATCAGGCTGGTAACCATGATAAACATCGGGTTACTAGGGGCACACGTGCCCCTAGTAACCCGTTGTTTATCATGGTTACGAGCCTGCTAAAGTGAGCGGTAACCTCCCGCTCACCGTAGCAGAGTGGTAACCATGATAAACAACGGGTTACTAGGTGCGCGTGTGCCCCTAGTAACCCGATGTTTATCATGGTTACCAGCCTGCTCCTGCTTCAGCAGGCTGGTAACCAGGAGCAGGACATCGTGGAAAGATTCTTTCCACGATGTCGCTGCTCCCCTGATCGTTGGTGAGCCTGCCTGTTTGACAGCTCACCAGTGACCACATAGCGACGCAGCAACGATACCTGACAGGTCGTATCGTTATCGGGATCGTTGCAGCGTCGCCAAGTGTGACGGGGCCTTAAGGCTATGTGCCCACGTAGCAGATTTGATGCAGAGCGTTTTTGCCTCTCTGGCATAAAAAAACGTATGCAGATTTACATGCGTTTTTTCTGCCAGAGAGAACAGTTTTTTCAGCGTTTTTACATGCGTTTTTTCAAGCACTTTTCCAAGCGATTTTGAGCATCACTTGGAAAAGTGCTTGACAAGTTGATCACACAATATAAATCCATGCAACCGGCATGGATTTATAATGTGTGAACAACTTCGATGCTTTAAATGCAGCATCTATAGTAAAAAAAAAAAAGAATTAAAACGTTAAAAATAAAAAAAAAAAACCTGTATATTCACCTTTCCGGCGGTCTCCGGTCTGCTCCCGGCCGCGTCTTCTCTCTTCAGCGTCCCGTAGTGTACTGTCAGGACCTGCGGTGACGTCATTTAGTCAGCTGATGGTCACGCGACCATCACCTGACCGCTGTCAGCGCTCGCGTGACCATCAGCTGACTAAATGATGTCACCGCAGGTCCTGACCGTACACTGCGGGACGCTGAAGAGAGAAGATGCGGCCGGGAGCAGACCGGAGAGCAGACTGGCGGCCGCCGGAGAGGTGAATATACAGGTTTTGTTTATTTTTAACTTTTTTATTTCACCACGTGGTAGCCGGGATGAAGAGGAGTTGTAGTCTCCTCTTTATCCCGGGTACCACACGCACCGCGATTACCCTGCAGCGTAATCGCGGTAGAAATGGTCATGCTGCGTTTTGCAAAGCAATGGGAATTTGGCGCGAAAATTAGCACATCATGTGCACAGCACATCCGAATTCACATTGCTTTGCATGGCAGACTGTTTTACAAGAGTTTTCGCGGCCGTAAAAATCGCTGCAAAAACGCTACGTGGGCACATAGCCTAACAGTGCTACTGTCAGAGACTAAACATTTAAAAATTACAGTATCCCCCAAAAGTTAAAGTATCTTATATGTTTGTGTCAATTAATTCTGAGCACACTGGTGTGGGTCTGAGTCCTGACATCCCCACGGATTGCTCTAAAGACCCCTTAGAAGTGCACAGCTTAGGAGACAGGACTATGACTTTCTACTGCATTCTATAGAGCTGTGCTCTTCTAAAAGGTGTCAAGATCATATGGGGGTCTCATGACCAGATTCTCCAATAATATGCTCAGAATTATTGGGCATAAAGCATAAAAAAATAATCTCCTGAAGGATTAGTTATTCTTTGAGGTGCAGTTGCACTGCTGCCGATAATTGGAAACCGATTATCGTTATATCTAAACAGGATGTCAATCACCTAATGCAAAAGCAAAAGGTTCATTTATCTGGTGAAATGATTTTTCAGTTTACCTAAAAAGGAAGTCTGCCACCCCCAAAATGCCAATTAAACTGCATAAACATTTATATAGGGGACGTGCCCCTATAGACACCACAACAGGCATATTTAGTTTAGCCAAATCTTTGCTGAAAAATCTTTTATTATGCAAATGAGGGCGCTTCAAAGTGCCGGACTGGACATCTGGCAATTCTGGCATCTGCCAGAGGGGCTACTCCCTGCTGTGGGCCACTCACTCTGCTTAAACCCCTTTGATGAGAGAACGGGAGCAGCTCAGGAGCAGGAGAAGGAGGCACAGCCTGAACTCATCTTCTCACAGGCCTCTCAGGTTCTAGCAGTGGGACAGGAGTAGGCAGTCAGGAGGAAGGGGCCGCCTGAGCGAACATTGTAGCTGTCCTCCTTGCTTCAGTGAGTGAGGAAGCTGAAACACAGTAAATCAATGTACACATGTTGCTCCTGTTATGAACGTTCATGACTGGAGCAGGTGGAGAGAAGTCAGAGCTGCAGCATTTATTGTTTCACAAATACAACCAGTGGTCAGGGCAAAGCACAGGGCTGTGTGCAGGGGTGGATTAAGAGTAGCAAGGGCCCCGGGCAGTTTAGAAGGCGCGGGCCCCGCCCCCACCTGATGTATCACATGTCACATGATCCCCTGTGATAGATCATGTGATAGTTCACGTGAAATTAATTTGGCACAATATTAATTATAATAATTTTTTTTAGGCTGTGTGCCCACTATGCATTTTTTTTTAAGCAATTCCGCTGCAGAAACGCTTAAAAAACGCTTGGTAGAAGGTCTGCCATGTTCCCCAATGATAATCCTCATGTGCTGTGCACATGCTGCGAAAATTTCTGCTGCAGATTATCATTGTGGAAAAATCCGCAGCATTACCAATTATTTTGCAGAAGCTCGGCGTTTTCGCCGCCATTGACTTGCATTGGAACGCATGTAATCTGCATCACTACATCTGTACATGCGGATTCCATGTGTTTCAATGTGCGGATGGTACCCAGGTTTGGAGAAGAGGAGACTCTCCTCCAGACCCAGGTACCATAGTACCTGTATAAAAAAAAAAAAAAAAAAAAAGAGAATAGAATAAAAAGATAAATATACTTACCTTCTGATGGCCCCCGGTGTCTTTATCCGATGCGTCCTGGCTTGCCGGCAGCTCACGATGGTCTGAAAAGGACCTGCCGTGACGTCATTTAGTCATGTGACTGGTCACGCGACAGCTGACGTTGGCAGGCCATCAGAAGGTAAGTATATATTTATTTTTTACCATTCTTTTACAGTCACACTATATAAATCCATGCCGGTTGCATGGATTTATATAGTGTGACCAAGTTGTCAAGCACTTTCCAAGTAATGCTAAAAACGCTTGGAAAAGCGCTTGATAACCTGCATGCAGAAATGCATGTGAAGAACTTTCACTTCTGCTTGTCCCTGGCAGGAAAAATGCATGTAAAATCCGCATGCATTTTTTCTGCCAGGGAGATGCAGAAACGCTCAAAAAAAATCTGGAGCATTTGTGCATCGTGGGCACATAACCTTACATTAATTGTATGACTCAATATTGAGCACACTGCCATCTATACACGGCAGGAGGCCGCACGGTGCCATCTATACACGGCAGGAGGCCGCACGGCGCCATCTATACACGGCAGGAGGCCGCACGGCGCCATCTATACACGGCGGGAGGCCGCACGGCGCCATCTATACACGGCGGGAGGCCGCACGTAGCCATCTGTACACGGCGGGAGGCCGCACGTAGCCATCTGTACACGGCGGGAGGCCGCACGTAGCCATCTGTACACGGCGGGAGGCCGCACGTAGCCATCTGTACACAGCGGGAGGCCGCACGTAGCCATCTGTACACAGCGGGAGGCCGCACGTAGCCATCTGTACACAGCGGGAGGCCGCACGTAGCCATCTGTACACAGCGGGAGGCCGCACGTAGCCATCTGTACACAGCGGGAGGCCGCACGTAGCCATCTGTACACAGCGGGAGGCCGCACGTAGCCATCTATACACAGCGGGAGGCCGCACGGCGCCCCCCCAGAGACAGCGGGAGGCCGCACGCAGTCACGCACACACAAACATATACATACACGCATAAACACATTTGAAACACAAAAATACATATAAACAGACATCACACAACGATATCTGCCTGCACACACACACAGACTCACCATCCCCCAGCTCAGCGCCAGTCCTCCTGTTCCTCTCCGGTGGTAAGTAGCAGTGCAGGCCGGGCGCGCACTGCGTGACGTCACAGCTAGGAGACATGGCCGCGCACAGGGCTGTGTCTCCTAGCAGTGACGCGGCCGGGCCAGGACAGGGAAGTTAACAGCTGCAGTGCTGGCCCGGCCGGAGAAGAAGCAGTATCCGTGCGCCACTGCTGAGGGAGCGGTCCAGGGGCCCCCCCGCCACTGTCTGCCAGTATATTCCGCAGCGCTGCACATATAATGAGGGCAATCTGGCCATAGACACCCCGGAGGCCCGAGGCCCCGGGCGCTAGCCCGGATTGCCCTCATTATAATCCGCCTATGGCTGTGTGTAACATTATGCTTCATATATGTAGCAATCTCAGCTCAGCTGTGCTGTTATTACATTAATTTAAACCTTTATTGGCAAAACTTGCAATACAATAAGCAGAGCTGTGTTAAGAATCTGTACACTAAAAAACCGTTCAGGAAGCGGAAGTGAGTGTAATCTGTGCATAGTAGAGCTGTCTGCGATTAATGCGGAGTCAACAGTAAAGAATGTCTGTCTGTATAACAAGCAGACCGTGGGACTGTGTATAGCATACGTGCCAACTCTGGCCCGTGTGCCAAATCTGGCCCGCGGGGTGGTTTTATTTGGCCCGCAACACCAGAACCACCACCCCTATGTGGGGCCTATTAATCTGTATGGAGGACTATGTGGGGCCCATTATTCTGTATGGAGGACCATGTTAAGACCATTATCCTGTATGGAGAACTATGCGGGGCCCATTATTCTTTATGGAGGACTATGTTGGGACCATTATCCTGTATACTCCTCGGCCTGTGACTTTGTCCAAGTTTTTAATTTTGGCCCTCTGTGTCTTTGAGTTTGACATCCCTGGAGTATAGGGACAGCAGAGCTGTGAGTATATTGTACAGATCGCAATGAAAAAAAAATATATATATCCATAAATAGATATATTTTTCTTCTCTACTGGCTACTCCATATGCGTACATCTTAATTATATACTAAACTACATTTTTAGGTATTCACATAATCACTGCTCCTTTTAAAAGTGAACCTGATGGCGGATACATGGTGCCGATCCGTGAGCAGCATGTATCAGACACTGGCTGTATAATGTCAGCCAGATATGTTTGACTCTGAAATGAAATGCTGCTGCGTTTCAGAGAGAAACATGCATTAAGAGTCGCACGGCAGATTTGTCGGACAGGAGGGTCCCTGCCTGTTTCACCCTTCTCCCTGCAGCCAGTAACTGACAGGGAACTCCTTATACATGCACGCAGAGACCTGTCACTCCAGAAAAGTAGATGGAGATAAGCTGCAAAAGGACCCGTCTGTCCCACTTGTTTCCCATGCAGCATAATTCCTGGCGGCTTTTACAGTATGTTATTCTGTGAAACACCAGAGCACTACAGAGTCAAAAGGTACAAGGCAAAACTCTTACAGCCAGTGCCTGATATATGCTGCTTAATCACCGAAAAGAATGTATCAGCTCTCTGGTTCCCTTTATGCTAGTGTAGAAATGTGCAGGACAATTAAATATTGTCACACAAATCAAATTGAAGCTTTGCCTCAGACCTAATAAAAAATGTGTGGGAGTGGTGGAGATGGTGTTCCACTCTCTGACACCCCAAATGGTTAAATGTATTTTATAGTAATGTATGTTATTGTGGCACCCCAGGGGTCTGGTTGCCACAGTGGTAGAAATACCATGTCAGAGAGAGCATGGGTTTTCCTGGTCAGGAGCACTATTGCATGCAACGCCTCCTGCCCCAGTCCAGGGAGGGGAGGAGCCTGCCCTTTATAAACTGGATCTGGGGCGAGGTTAGAAGAGTTAGTTCCAGAGGAAGGGACAGAGCAGCAGCAAGGAGCTCTGTAGGAGCCAGGAGCTGAAGACCAGGGACTGGAGCAGCAGAGCTCGTCCTGGCAGAAAGACGCAGAGAACCGGACACTGGAGTCCGAGGCTGTGAGGATATCCACATCCAGCAGCAGAAACCACACGGCAGGGGATTTCAGGTCCTCTGGCCATAGAAAGCCCGGAGGCTCAGTCACACGCAAGGGACCGGCACCGCCATCGAGGAGCGGAAGGTACCAAAGGCCCCAAGTCACCAGCCATACGGGTGAGCACCACACGGTACACTCAGGGACGTGGGCTACTACACGACTACAGCAAGGTAGCCAGGAAGAGTGCAGTCAGACGGTAAGGCCTACACCTCCACCTGGCCAGGGGGACTCTTGTTCGCTCACAGACTGACCAGGCCTCTAATGTTAGCCAGTACTCCCGGCAGGGCCTTCTCCATTACCAACAGTAAAGACCCTGAACTGCACTGTACGGACTGAGTCATTTCTGCTGCGCCCATGCACCACAACCCTCACCATCTACACACGCTGCCCTGAGGCTATACTCCTCCCGTGGGGAGTTATACTACCCTCTGCTGCGCACACATCAGCCTCAGTGGTCTGCCCCGCAGCGGCAGTTCTCAGTGATCGCAATCCACGGGTGGCGTAGTCGGACATTTCAACATTAAAAACCAAGTAAACAGATCCGCTGTTAGAACCCTCCTGTTAGTTCTTTTTCTATTTTGTTGGTCACATGACTTTCTGCCTATATAATCCAGCTCCGCCTTTCTGGACTTCAGTGTTTTTTACTCTTAAGCTAGCCAGGTGCCTTGTACCTAACTCTGTAGTTTGCTTGGTCTTTGGACCACTAGTACTTTTGTTTGTTTGTCTTTGCTCTGCTACAATTTCTGCTAGGAGGTGTCCATCTATATACCAGTCCTTAGTTCTTGTAGGGACCCCTCCCTTATATCTATAGGTCTGCGTTCAGACTACCCGAGGACTTAGGCGGGTCTGTTCACAAGGAACAGGTCCTCCGCTGCATCGTAGGGAATCAGCTTAGTCCTATTGTAGGGACAGTTTTCCTATCTTTCCTTAGTGCTTGTGACGCGCCCCCTGGGCCAGTGCTGTTTGGGGATGAGCCGGAGCCGGATCTGATGGGGGTTGTAGTCTCCGAGTGGCGGCGACCCGGTCCGTGCCCAGGGTGTCAAACTCAGTGTGTGGCAGTCTTTACAGATGTTATTAGTTGTTCTTAGTGTCGACTACGCCACCCGTTGATTTGCGGTCAAAAGGCCGCCGCTGCAGCAGGGTCCGCTGAGGCTGGTGGTATATGTGCAGCTGTGGTAGTATAACCCCCAACGGGAGGGGTATAGCCTCAGGGGGTCAGGTGTAGAGGATGGTGGTAGTGGTGGTGCAGTGTGGATGGTAAGAAGACTCAGAGTCGGGCTGTGCAGTTCAGGGTTTTTACTTACTGCTGTTCTGTTGGTCACTCTGGCCTTGAGTGACCGCCCGAGCCGTGCTGCGTCCACCAGGTCCTGGACTCGGCCAACCCCCAAGCAATTCTGGAGCGTGGTCCTGAGCTCCCTTTCTGACTGTCCTCTCTACTGGCCGTTCCCACCAGGGGTCCACTTATGTCCGGCTCCCTCGGGTCTCCTGTTGGGTGAACCTTCTTTGGCTTCCCTGACCCTATGCTCGGTGTGCCTTCTTAGTGGACTTGGTGAGGGGCTGCTCCACATGTAATGTCGCAGCCTCCGGTTCTTAGCTGAGGGTAGTTTCTCTCCTCCACTAATTTGGGATCCGGTTCCCTTGCGTGCCAACCCTTCACCCTTCTGGTTGTATACTGGGTTCTTGGGGTTCCTTCTTCTCCCTCTCTGGGTCCTTCTCTTCTCCTCTCTCTGCAGGCGCTCCTGGACCTCTCTCAGGACTGACTGACCCTCTACAGAAGACTGACCCTGATCTAAGATGGTGCCCACCTTATATACTCCCTCTATGTGTGAGCTCAGGTGACCAGCACCCAATGAGCTCCTAGCCTTACCCAGACTGCTCCCCCTATCTGCCCCTACACTACTGGGATGTTCCACCCCCCTCCCACTCCAGCCAGGGACAGACACTGTCGTACCTGCACATATACTGGTGGGAGTACCGTCGGTCTGTCCCCCGGAAATGGGATGTATGTAGTGTATGCAGCTATCTGAGCTCAGTCCCACACTCCATCCTTACCCGGGAGTGGAATACCACACCTCTGGCTTGAGGTGTAATACCCCTGTAGCAGCCGAATCCTCAGGGTGCTACACTTGTAGCAGTTCATAACATCCGCCACTGGTTTGACCACCCTGAGCCACGGGACCAGGTCGCCGCCACGGAGACTACAACCCCTGACATTACACAGAGACCCGGCTCCAGGTATTCCCCCACACACGGCCCAGGGGACGGGTCAACTTTGGCGTAGTCGGCAGGATTTCGTGCTCGCAACCACCGGGTACTGCGTGCCTGAAGAAAGACTGATACTTACCGTGGTGAAGTTTCCCGCCATCCACAGCCGGTTTCCCGCCATTGGGCGCCATTTTCGGGACACCGCGTGGGAAGAGGGGCGTGGACGCCAAAAGCGCGCGAGAGCTGAAGCCCCGCCTTAGGTACGGACGCTGCGCAAGGTCCTGGAGGGAGGCCAGCGGACGCTGATGTCACCAGCGCGCGACGCAAGGTCCTCAACCCCGACGATCGCCTGCGGAGCCGCGGCCTACGGAGAAGAAGCAACGGAAGGTAGGCCACGGTTAACTAGGGGGGAGGAAGACACCAGGAATGGAGGGAGCTCCCACCGCCAGCGCGGCTGCTGCCACAGTGATGCCGTTCACGATGCTGTATATCCCCGGAGCAGCATGGGAGTCGCATACCCTGAGCGACTTTAAAGAAAGACTGTATAGCCTATTCAAAGTATATCCCCTGTCCGAGGAACAAAAAGTGAGCATCCTGATAGGCCAGTTAATCGGAGCAGCCCAAAGAGAAGTGAAGTCCTGGTCAGCCAGGGAAAAGGGGACTGTAAAGGAAATACTGGCCCGTCTAAAGGACACTTGATACTCGCACCTCAGCAGAGATCAAACTAAAATTTTATGGATGCAAACAGCGGGCACAAGACAGTATACGGGACTATGCTTTGAATTTGCAGGTGGCCCTGAGAGCCATTAAGCAGGCAGACCCTGACAGCGTGCGGAATGAGGATAAGCTGTTGACTGAACAGTTCATTGAGGGTCTACAGTCCAGCGCCCACCGAACCCAGTTGCGTGTAATGGCCTTGCAGAACCCTGATTTGGACTTTGCGCAGTTCAAAGACAGGGCCATCTGGGTGCTCCGAGAACCGGCACCAGGTGGCGCTGTAACCCACAGGCGCCCTGCTATCACCTATCACCAGGAGGCGGCGCCTTTGTCTGCAGAGCCTGTGGGAGCTGATGCACAGGCTTTGGACAAAGCCCCGCCTGCAGACCTGCAGCATCAGGTCCAAGAACTAACCAAAAGTGTTGCCGCGCTAACCAGAACTGTGCAGTCTTAACAGGTGTCTTCCCCAGGAAAGATCCAGCTGGCTTCCAGTCCGGAGGACGTCCCTTGGAGTCGACAGAGGAGGATCCCATCGTCCAGAGGAAGGCCCAGCGACTGCTACAACCAGGACGGACAACCCATCTGCCGCCACTGCAACCAACCAGGACATATAGCAAGGTACTGTTATTTAAACGGGCCCAACCTGGGGCAGAGGGCCGACCCCCAGGCATAAGATCATCAGGCCCATCGATCTGGCGTGATAAGTAGGTAGGGGGACGACCGGTCTTGCCTGTGGTGCTGGATGGCATTCCTATGAGTGCACTACTGGACACCGGGTCACAGGTAACCACCATCCCCTATGTGCTTTTTAAGCGGTACTGGAATGACTCAGATATTACCCGCTACCCAGATGACGATTTGAGCATCATGGCCAGCAATAGTCAGCTCGTACCGCAGGTGGGATTCAAGGAAGTGACCATCAAAATTGGTAAAGTTGAACTGCCAGCGCAAGGACTGATTATTGTGGACATTGACCGTCGTGACAGCCACCCTAAGATAACCTTGGGTACTAATGTTATTGAAAATTGTCTTGCAGAGATAATTGTCATATTCCAGCAGATTGCGGTGAACGCCAGCTCCAGCCAGCAGCGTGTCCTACAAAAAGAGATCAGAGCCCTGATGAAAAGGCAACAGGTAGAACTGTCTGGTGGTGAGATTGGTAGTGTTAGGATGAGTGACCCGTTCCCTATCGCCATGCCCCCAAAGAGTGAGATGATGATCTGGTGCCGGACTGCAATTGGGTTAAGAGGAAGGGACTACCAAGCCATGGTAGAACCCGTCTACTCAGATAGTAGGCCCACCATTTTGACAGCACGGGGGTGGTCGATGTACGCCATGGGAGGGTACCCGTCCGCATCCTAAACATTGGGGAAAGAGAAGTATACTTGCCCCGGTATGCCACTCTAGCCAAATTGTTCACCGTTAACCAAAACTCTGTAAAGGCCGTGGAACCCTTGCCTCCATCTCAACCAGAGTAGGGTAACAGCTCCAAGAAACAAATGGAGGACTGGTGTCAGACGCTGCATGTGGGCACCGACTCCACTCTCTCACACCAAAAACAGGGAGTCTACCGGGTGGTGCAGGAGTACGAAAGAGTCTTTAGCAAACACCCGCTAGACTTTGGGCAAGTAAAGGGGGTAGAACACCACATCACCACAGGAGACCATCCACCCATAAAGGAAAGATACCGACCTGTACCCCCTGCACACTATCAGAATGCCAAGGGAATGTTGCGAGAAATGAAGGAGGCTGGGGTAATAAGGGACAGCTGTAGCCCCTGGGCAGCTCCACTAGTTCTTGTGAAAAAGAAAGATGGCACCATGAGAATGTGTGTAGATTACAGAAAGGTCAACCGTATCACGCACAAAGATGCGTACCCGTTACCTAGGATAGAGGAATCTTTAGCTGCATTAAAGTCTGCTAACTTCTTCTCCACTTTGGATCTTACTAGCGGGTACTGGCAGGTTCCTGTAGCAGAGGCAGACGAGGAGAAGACCGCGTTCACCACCCCGATGGGTCTCAGCGAATTCAATTGTATGCCATTCGGGCTCTGCAACGCACCAGGAACCTTCCAGCGGTTGATGGAGTGCTGTCTGGGGCACAGGAATTTCTAGACGGTCCTGCTATACCTGGACGATGTCATCGTGTATTCCAAAACATATGAGGACCATCTGAAACACCTGGCAGAAGTGTTCGACGCCCTGGCTGGCTACGGCCTAAAGGTGAAACCCTCCAAGTGTCATCTACTGAAACCAAAAGTACAGTACCTGGGACACGTGGTGAGTGCTGACGGAGTAGCTCCAGACCCTGATAAGATCACAGTGATTAAGGACTGGCCAAGACCCTCCAGCATAAAGGAAGTGCGGCAGTTCCTCGGGTTGGTAGGCTACTACCGAAGATTCATTCACGGGTTCACCAAAATGGCAGCCCCTATGCAAGACCTCCCATTAGGTCAGTCAAAGACCAAGAATCAGAAGCCGACCTTCAGGTGGGACAAGCTGGAAGAGGAGTCTTTCCGCCAGCTGAAGATGGCCCTCACGGGGGATGAGATCCTGGCTTACCCCGATTACGGCCAGCCTTTTAATCTCCACACGGATGCGAGCAACATCGGGCTAGGGGCAGTGCTGTCCCAGATCCAACAGGGCAGAGAACGGGTAATCGCTTACGACAGCCGAAAACTACGGCCCACAGAGAGAAACCCTGAGAATTCTAGCTCCTTCAAGCTAGAGTTCCTGGCAGTGGTGTGGGCAGTGACGGAACATTTCAAACATTACCTTGCCTCTGTCAAGTTCACTGTGTACACGGACAACAACCCGTTGACACACCTGGACACTGCAAGACTTGGTGCCCTGGAGCAAAGATGGATGGCCCAGCTGTCAAACTATGAGTTCACCATCAAATACCGTGCGGGATGCACAAATGCCAACGCAGACGCTCTGTCCAGGATGCCAAACTTGCCTGACGGAGGGGAAGATCCAGAAGAACTGGATGAGATTGAACTCCCTGCGTTCCACCGTCATGGGATTACCCAGTGTTCCCACTGTGTAAGGGACAAGCACTCTGCCACGTTCAATCCCTTACCCCACTACAGCTGGGCGGAGACGCAAGACAGTGACCCAGCCGTCCGCCTGGTAAAAGAGATGCTGACACAGGATGATGCCCGCCTTGACCCAGACGCTCCGGAAGAGACCAAACAGCTGTGGAAGGAGAAGAGTAAGCTGTTTCTCTACAAGTGGAAGCTGTGCCGGAGAATTGTCAACTCCCGGACCCATGAGCTGACCTGGCAGGTAGTGGTCCCGAGACGAGACGCAGCTATGGTCCTGGAGGCATACCACGACAGAGCAGGGCACTTTGGATGGAAGAAGTTGGAGTTCCTGTTGCGTGAACGGTTCTTCTGGGTAGGCATGAGAGGGGCCATTGAGAGATGGTGCAGAGACTGCGGCCCGTGCAACCTAAGAAGAAAGGACCGTACCAGCCAGAAGACTCCCCTGCAGCCCATCATCACCAAGCAGCCTCTAGAACTGGTAGCCCTGAACCATGTGAAGCTGGCTCCAAGTAGGTCCGGGTACGTCTACACCCTCACCATTGTAGACCATTACTTCCGGTTCCTGGTGGTGGTCCCTGTCAAGGACTTAACAGCTCAGACAGCAGCAAGAGCCTTCCAGCAGCACTTCTGCCGTCCACACGGGTATCCAAACCAACGGATTGTGCGAGAAGATGAACCAGGTGGTGATAGACTTGCTGAAAACGTTGCCCCTGGAAGAACGCAGTCTGTGGCCTGAAAAACTGCCTGATCTGGTGGACTTGTATAACCACATCCCAGTAAATTCCACCAACTGCACCCCGGCTTACCTAATGAGAGCAAGACCTGGTAAGCTGCCTATTGACCTGGATATGGGAGTCCTGACACCCGAGGACACCTCGCCAGAGGCAGACTTCGATACAGAACGGCAGCAGCAGTACCGGAAAGTGCAGGAGAGTGTTGAGAGAAGTCTGTCTCAAGCAAGAGAAAGGCAAGAGAGGACTTAGCCAGCATGCTTCCGCTGTTCCCCTGGCACCTGGAGAGCAGGTCTTGAAGAGGAAGAGGCGGCTCCATAAAGGTGGATGACCAGTGGGAGAAAGAACCGTACACAGTACTGCCCTCAAGCCATGAAAATCCAGAAGTATGCGTTATCAGTAAGGATGGAGGAGAGACCACAGCCACTGTCTCCAGAGACCACCTGAAGAAGTGTCCCGAGCAGCTGTAAAGCACTGACGAAGACCAAGATAGCCCTCAACCCGCAGAGGAAAGGGAAGAAATGGTCAGTACAGTACTCAGAGAATTTCCCCGGGTCTGGACACAAATTAACAACGCTATTGTGGTACCCGTCCTTACCTTTCTCCAGCCAGCCCCTCAAGGGCCTACAGGAGAGCAAGTAATGTTGGAAGAGCAACCAACCCCAGAGGTAGAAGATTCCATACCAGCAGCCCAGGATAATCAACCCTCTGCTAGTAGTGAGCCTGCCGTGCCCGTGGTAAGCCAAAGAGTACGCAGAAAGCTGCCCAACCTACCAGTAACATCTCCAAATAACTGTAGTGCAGACACTAGCGAGCCCACTATACAAGGGGTGGAAACAGGGGACCCAGAAAGAACACAGCCAGATAGTGTGTTACGTAGGTCCACCAGGAGCACTAGAGGTCAGAAGCCCGCTCGCTGGAGCATTTAAATGTGATATATATACCTGTATATTGCAAATGTTGGAATGTTCTATGTTTGTTACCTGAATACTAATTATGTTTCTCAAGTTACCCGACAGGGTTTATGGACTAACAGGTTATGGACAATGAATAACCGGAACTGTACCTTGTAAATAGTTGCACCTGTTAAGTGCCCCTTTTTTGCCAGACCACAGAACAAAAACCCGTGGAGGTGGCTGAAGACGTGGTCCAACTCCGGATCATCTATGCCCTGTAGCCACCCCAGGGCCTACGTGGAGGGTTTGGGACAGGTCCCTCAAAATATATCTTGGGTGACAAGGACACCTGGTTATGGAAGCGCCGTGACCTATAAAAACTGAACTCCTTGTACATATGTTGTGTTATTACTTATACCCTGTTATGCATGTTTTCATAAAATGTGTTTAGTCCCGGAGTACTAAAATTTACTAGGGGGGGAATGTGGCACCCCAGGGGTCTGGTTGCCACAGTGGTAGAAATACCATGTCTGAGAGCGAGCATGGGTTTTCCTGGTCAGGAGCATTATTGTATGCAACGCCTCCTGCCCCAGTCCAGGGAGGGGAGGAGCCTGCCTTTTATAAACTGGATCTGGGGTGGGGTTAGAAGCGTTAGTTCCAGAGGAAGGGACAGAGCAGCAGCAAGGAGCTCTGAAGGAGCCAGGAGCTGAAGACCAGGGACTGGAGCAGCAGAGCTCGTCCTGGCAGAAAGACGCAGAGAACCGGACACTGGAGTCCGAGGCTGTGAGGATATCCACATCCAGCAGCAGAAACCACACGGCAGGGGATTTCAGGTCCTCTGGCCATAGAAAGCCCGGAGGCTCAGTCACATGCAAGGGACCGGCACCGCCATCGAGGAGCGGAAGGTACCAAAGGCCCCAAGTCACCAGCCATACGGGTGAGCACCACACGGTACACTCAGGGACGTGGGCTACTACACGACTACAGCAAGGTAGCCAGGAAGAGTGCAGTCAGACGGTAAGGCCTACACCTCCACCTGGCCAGGGGGACTCTTGTTCGCTCACAGACTGACCAGGCCTCTAATGTTAGCCAGTACTCCCGGCAGGGCCTTCTCCATTACCAACAGTAAAGACCCTGAACTGAACTGCACTGTACGGACTGAGTCATTTCTGCTGCGCCCATGCACCACAACCCTCACCATCTACACACGCTGCCCTGAGGCTATACTCCTCCCGTGGGGAGTTATACTACCCTCTGCTGCGCACACAACATCAGCCTCAGTGGTCTGCCCCGCAGCGGCGGTTCTCAGTGACCGCAATCCACGGGTGGCGTAGTCGGACATTTCAACATTAAAAACCAAGTAAACAGATCCGCCACTGGTTTGACCACCCTGAGCCACAGGACCGGGTCGCCGCCACGGAGACTACAACCTCTGACATTACACAGAGACCCGGCTCCGGGTATTCCCCCACACACGGCCCAGGGGGCGCATCATTATCTGAAAGCAAAACCCCCTGGGGCTGCTTTACAGCCCAGACAGGGTTTAATTTAACGGCCGGCCCAGATTGGGGAGGGAGAACTGAGTGTTCGTGTCAAGTTCATAAAGTACCAAGTTCAGTTAGAGGAAGGGTGTTGAAGTGATAGCAGTAGTTATGTGCAGTGGGCTGCTAGGGCCAACAAGAGCCTGTTACTCGGGGCAGTGGATTGCCATAAAACCATTCCGCGCAAATCAGTCTGTCGATGGTTGAGATCTTGAGATGGGCGTCGGGGGCATGGGGTGCACCAAGCCTGCGGTGCTGCAGGGAAAGATGGACTCAGACTCTCAGAGACCATAGGTAATGGAATCCGGGTGCACTGCCTTTGGTTGTAGAAGAATTCCTAGTGCTAGGAGTTAGCAAAAGGGATGATCTACCCAAACTAAGTACTAGGGCTGAAATTATGACCGGTACCTGTGGGAAACACTATAACCTGTTGTGCCCTATCCTACATGCTTCATTGTAATGACCGTAAACTGCTCAGTAAACGTTTGACTGTTCTAAAGCATTCGGTGTCCCCTGAATTGTGTGCTGCAGTTATGGAAGATGGAAGCCTAGAGCCAATGGAGGCCTATGGGCCACAAGTAAGTGTGATGCACCCCACACACAGCAGCACACGGAACTGGGACACTATTTTCCTGTAGGGTGCTAGAGCAGGCAGAAGCAGCAGCTTGCCCACGACTACCATGCTCAGGCACCTTACAAATTTAGGACAGAATAATGCAGCATTCTTCACTATTTTGTCCACTAAAATGCAAGGTCTGATGACGAAAACCCAACAGATCCTGCTACAGTCTGTAGAGTACAACAGGGTGTTTGATGACCGAGAGGTCATATGAATGCACGCATTTGTTATGCAAACTTCAGACCACATTCCAACTAGACGTGCACGGTCTCGCTCTGTACAAGTGTATTGAGTGAGGTGGCACAGTGTTCTCTCTGTGATCACAGCAGGTCCATGGACTTGTTAGGTGATTTTGTATGAGACGCTGATAAAAAGAAAGTCAGATATTTTGGGAGAAAAAAAATAAAAAATACATGAGCATATTAACAGCACCATAGACTAATGGAAATTAAATCATGAAAACCACAGATGGAACATGTATGTGAGGAAAGAACGTTTGAACGAAACCTAATTACACGCACCACGAGGAGAGCAGCATGGCGTATACTGCAGCTGTAGGCTTCCTGCGTTATAACTAGTGTTGAGCCACCCCCGTAGTGTTCGGGTTCGGTTCGTCGAACACTGGGATGTTCGAGGAACTGTTCGTCGAACTGTTCGTCGAACACCGTTAAAACCAATGGCAGGCAAACTGTTAGAACCTTGCTGTTAGGTTTTTTTTCCTTTGCTGGTCACATGACCTTGTTGGCCTATTTAATCCTGCTCCGCCCTTCTGGCTTTGCTGGACTTCATTGTATATCTACTTTCTAGCTAGCCTGTGCTCTGTATCTAACTCTGTTAGTTTGCTTGGTCTACGGACCTCTATGTTCTATCTATTTTGTTTGTTCGTCTGTCTGCTACTATTTCTGTTAGGAGGTGTCCCATATTCCTCCCAGTCCTTAGTACTTGTAGGGATTCCCTCCCCAAATCTATAGGTCTCCGTACAGACTAGATTAGGACTTTAGCAGGTCTGATCGCAGGATCAGGTTCCCTGTTACATCGTAGGGATTCAGCTGAGTCTTATAGTAGGGACAGATCTCCTCTCTTTCCTTAGCTTTGGTAGCAGAACCTAACAGTAAGTCCAGCCTGTAAATTCTCTAAGGAAAGATTTTTTTTGTTCCATCATGGTGTCGGTTCAGGATTTGGCTAAACACCTGCAGGGACTCTCTCTGGAAGTGGCCGAGCTCCGTCAGCACGTGAGTAACTGTCCTGGAGCATATTTCTTGGAGCCTAAGGTATGTTTGCCGGATTTATTTTTTGGTGAACATCGAGAATTTTTTTCATTTAAAAATGCTTGCTTATTGTATTTTCGTTTGAGACCCAAGTCCTCTGGGGATGAATCCCAGCGCGTAGGGTTCATAATGTCACTTTTGCGCAAAGAGCCTCAGGAGTGGGCCTTTTCTTTGCAACCTAGTGATACATGCTTCAGATCAGTGGATAGTTTTTTTTCTGCTTTAGGACTATTATATGATGATCCTGACCGTGTGGCATCAGCTGAGACTGAGTTGAGACGTTTAAAACAAGGATCAGGTAATATGGAAAAATATTGTACACATTTTCGTCGTTGGTCCACTCAAACAGGGTGGAACGATTCTGCTCTGAAAAGTCTATTTCTTGCTGGGCTCAGTGAAAAGGTTAAAGACCTGCTAATTGCTTATCCTACACCTGAGGATTTGCAACAGGCTATGCAATTAGCTATACGGGTGGATAGAAGACTGCGTGCTAGGGTTAATGAGAGCAAATCCTCTGCTATGTCAGTTTCTGGTTATGATAATGTGTGTACTAACAGTGGTGAACCGATGGAGATTGGATCGGTGGCACCTCGCTCTCAAGAAAAACACCGTCGTTTTTCAGAAGGCTTGTGTTTCTATTGCGGGAAATCTGGTCATTTGATTAAAGGCTGTGAGCTTCGTATGAAGAAAGAAAAAAAAATGGTCAGTCACGCCCGTATTGCCTGTTTAAATTCCAAGGGTATATTTTTAGCTGCTTCCACGATTGCTCAGGAAAAATTAATGGAATTTCGGGTGTTTGTTGATTGCGGGTCTACACTGAATGTTATTGATGGGGGATTCGTGGAAAAACTCAATTTAAAACCTGAACCTTTATCATCCCCCATTGCTGTGGTTTCTGTGGATGGCTCCCCTTTGAAGAATATTACTCTCAAGGTCAGTGAATTTCCTCTCACTATTAATGGTGTTCACCATGAGAAATTGGATTTGGTAGTGTTGAATAACTTGCCTTCTCCAGTAATATTGGGTTTGCCCTGGTTAAAATTTCACAATCCTGTACTGGATTGGTCTACCAGTGAAATTAAATCCTGGAGCCATAAATGTTATGACAAGTGTTGTAACGGGCGTATTGCAGCTTTGGATAGGGGAGAATTGCCTGTTCCTATTCAGGATTTTTGGAGAGTTTTTTCTGAGAAAGAATCGCAGGTTTTGCCTCCCCATAGAGACTATGATTGTTCTATTGAATTTGTCCCTGGAGAGACTCTTCCTAAAAGTCGTTTATTTAACCTTACTATTCCTGAGAGGAAGGCTTTGGAGGAATACATACAGACAAGTTTGGCCGCCGGTCACATTAGGCCCTCTAAGTCTCCTGTGGCGGTTGGATTTTTTTTTGTAAAAAAAAAGGACGGCGGTTTACGTCCTTGTCTGGATTTTCGTGAGATTAACAAAATTACGGTACGCAATCCTTACCCACTGCCATTGATTCCTGATCTGTTTAACCAGTTATTGGGGGCCAAGTGGTTCTCTAAAATTGACCTTAAGGGGGCATACAATCTGTTGCGCATGAAGGAGGGTGATGAATGGAAGACTGCTTTTAACACTCCTGTGGGTCATTTTGAGAATCTGGTTATGCCTTTTGGTCTTACTAATGCTCCTGCATTTTTTCAGAATCTGATTAATGACATCCTTAGACCTTTGATCGGTAAAAATGTGGTTGTGTATTTGGATGACATTTTGATTTATTCGCCAGATCTGGAGTCTCATTGGCGGAGCGTGCGTGAGGTATTACAGTTATTAATGGACAATTCGCTTTTTGCTAAGCTGGAGAAATGTGAGTTCGCTGTACAGAGAATTAGTTTTTTGGGCTACATTATCTCCAGCAAAGGTTTTGAGATGGATCCGGTTAAGGTTCAGGCTGTGCAGGAATGGCCTAGGCCTATTGGTTTGAAATCGATACAGAGGTTTTTGGGTTTCGCCAATTACTATAGAAAATTCATAAAAAATTTTTCTAGTATTGTCAAACCTCTGACTGATCTCACCAGGAAAGGTGCTGATGCGGTTCAGTGGTCTTCTGAGGCCATTGAAGCTTTTGTGTATCTCAAGGAGAGGTTCACCTCTGCTCCCATCCTTATGCAGCCTGATGTTACTAGGCCGTTTTTGGTTGAGGTTGATGCTTCCTCTGTGGGGGTTGGCGCAGTATTGTCTCAGGATAACGGGGATGGATTACATCCCTGTGCATTTTTTTCAAAAAAATTTTCGGAGACTGAATTGAATTACGATATTGGTAATCGGGAATTATTGGCTATTAAACTCGCATTTGAACACTGGCGCCACTTCTTGGAAGGTGCGGAATTTCCCGTTCAGGTTCTTACGGATCATAAAAATCTGATATATCTTGACGCTGCCAAGCGCCTGAATGCCCGTCAGGCTAGGTGGGCACTGTTAGAACCTTGCTGTTAGGTTTTTTTTTCCTTTGCTGGTCACATGACCTTGTTGGCCTATTTAATCCTGCTCCGCCCTTCTGGCTTTGCTGGACTTCATTGTATATCTACTTTCTAGCTAGCCTGTGCTCTGTGTCTTGCTCTGTTAGTTTGCTTGGTCTACTGACCTCTATGTTCTATATATTTTGTTTGTTCGTCTGTCTGCTACTATTTCTGTTAGGAGGTGTCCCATATTCCTCCCAGTCCTTAGTACTTGTAGGGATTCCCTCCCCACATCTATAGGTCTTCGTACAGACTAGCTTAGGACTTTAGCAGGTCTGATCGCAGGATCAGGTCCCCTGTTACATCGTAGGGATTCAGCTGAGTTCTATTGTAGGGACAGATCTCCTCTCTTTCCTTAGCTCTGGTAGCAGAACATAACAGTAAGTCCAGCCCGCAAATTCTCTAAGGAAAGATTTTTCTGTTCCATCATGGTGTCGGTTCAGGATTTGGTTCATCGCCTGCAGGGACTCTCTCTGGAGGTGGCCGAGCTCCGTCAGCACGTGAGTAACTGTCCTGGAGCACATTTCTTGGAGCCTAAGGTATGTTTGCCGGATTTATTTTTTGGTGAACATCGAGAATTTTTTTCATTCAAAAATGCTTGCTTATTGTATTTTCGTTTGAGACCCAAGTCCTCTGGGGATGAATCCCAGCGCGTAGGGTTCATAATGTCACTTTTGCGCAAAGAGCCTCAGGAGTGGGCCTTTTCTTTGCAACCTAGTGATACATGCTTCAGATCAGTGGATAGTTTTTTTTCTGCTTTGGGACTATTATATGATGATCCTGACCGTGTCGCATCAGCTGAGACTGAGTTGAGACGTTTAAAACAAGGATCAGGTAATGTCGAAAAATATTGTACACATTTTCGTCGTTGGTCCACTCAAACAGGGTGGAACGATTCTGCTCTGAAAAGTCTATTTCTTGCTGGGCTCAGTGAAAGGGTTAAAGACCTGCTAATTGCTTATCCTACACCTGAAGATTTGCAACAGGCTATGCAATTAGCTATACGGGTGGATAGGAGACTGCGTGCAAGGGTTAATGAGAGCAAATCCTCTGCTATGTCAGTTTCTGGTTATGAGAATGTGTGTACTAACAGTGGTGAACCGATGGAGATTGGATCGGTGGCACCTCGCTCTCAAGAAAAAAACCGTCGTTTTTCGGAAGGCTTGTGCTTCTATTGCGGAAAATCTGGTCATTTGATTAAAGGCTGTGAGCTTCGTATGAAGAAAGAAAAAAAAATGGTCAGTCACGCCCGTATTGCCTGTTTAAATTCCAAGGGTATATTTTTAGCTGCTTCCACGATTGCTCAGGAAAAATTTATGGAATTTCGGGTGTTTGTTGATTGCGGGTCTACACTGAATGTAATTGATGGGGGATTCGTGGAAAAACTCAATTTAAAACCTGAACCTTTATCATCCCCCATTGCTGTGGTTTCGGTGGATGGTTCCCCTTTGAAGAATATTACTCTCAAGGTCAGTGAATTTCCTCTCACTATTAATGGTGTTCACCATGAGAAATTGGATTTGGTAGTGTTGAATAACTTGCCTTCTCCAGTAATATTGGGTTTGCCCTGGTTAAAATTTCACAATCCTGTACTGGATTGGTCTACCAGTGAAATTAAATCCTGGAGCCATAAATGTTATGACAAGTGTTGTAACGGGCGTATTGCAGCTTTGGATAGGGGAGAATTGCCTGTTCCTATTCAGGATTTTTGGAGAGTTTTTTCTGAGAAGGAATCGCAGGTTTTGCCTCCCCATAGAGACTATGATTGTTCTATTGAATTTGTCCCTGGAGCGACTCTTCCTAAAAGTCGTTTATTTAATCTTACTATTCCTGAGAGGAAGGCTTTGGAGGAATACATACAGACAAGTTTGGCCGCCGGTCACATTAGGCCCTCTAAGTCTCCTGTGGCGGTTGGATTTTTTTTTGTAAAAAAAAAGGACGGCGGTTTACGTCCTTGTCTGGATTTTCGTGAGATTAACAAAATTACGGTACGCAATCCTTACCCACTGCCATTGATTCCTGATCTGTTTAACCAGTTATTGGGGGCCAAGTGGTTCTCTAAAATTGACCTTAAGGGGGCATACAATCTGTTGCGCATGAAGGAGGGTGATGAATGGAAGACTGCTTTTAACACTCCTGTGGGTCATTTTGAGAATCTGGTTATGCCTTTTGGTCTTACTAATGCTCCTGCATTTTTTCAGAATCTGATTAATGACATCCTTAGACCTTTGATCGGTAAAAATGTGGTTGTGTATTTGGATGACATTTTGATTTATTCGCCGGATCTGGAGTCTCATTGGCGGAGCGTGCGTGAGGTATTACAGTTATTAATGGACAATTCGCTTTTTGCTAAGCTGGAGAAATGTGAGTTCGCTGTACAGAGAATTAGTTTTTTGGGCTACATTATCTCCAGCAAAGGTTTTGAGATGGATCCGGTTAAGGTTCAGGCTGTGCAGGAATGGCCTAGGCCTATTGGTTTGAAATCGATACAGAGGTTTTTGGGTTTCGCCAATTACTATAGAAAATTCATAAAAAATTTTTCTAGTATTGTCAAACCTCTGACTGATCTCACCAGGAAAGGTGCTGATGCGGTTCAGTGGTCTTCTGAGGCCATTGAAGCTTTTGTGTATCTCAAGGAGAGGTTCACCTCTGCTCCCATCCTTATGCAGCCTGATGTTACTAGGCCGTTTTTGGTTGAGGTTGATGCTTCCTCTGTGGGGGTTGGCGCAGTATTGTCTCAGGATAACGGGGATGGGTTACATCCCTGTGCCTTTTTTTCAAAAAAATTTTCGGAGACTGAATTGAATTACGATATTGGTAATCGGGAATTATTGGCTATTAAACTCGCATTTGAACACTGGCGCCACTTCTTGGAAGGTGCGGAATTTCCCGTTCAGGTTCTTACGGATCATAAAAATCTGATATATCTTGATGCTGCCAAGCGCCTGAATGCCCGTCAGGCTAGGTGGGCACTGTTTTTCTCGCGGTTTAATTTCTCCGTTACTTACATCCCTGGTACTAAGAATGTTAAGGCGGATGCCTTGTCTCGCAGTTTTTCTCCCATAGTCGGTGCTGAGAAAGAGGAAAACATTTTACAAGAAGGTGTTGTGATAGCTGCTTTAGACTCCGTTTTGGAAGATGAGATTCTTAAAGCTCAGGAGAATGCCCCATCTAACACTCCTCATGGGAGGTTGTTTGTGCCTGGGACCTTTAGGAGAGATTTGTTTGTTGAGTGTCACGAATCTCGGTTGGCAGGTCATCCCGGAATCTCTGAGACCAAGAGACTGGTGGGTCGCAGTTTTTGGTGGCCTGGATGGCAGAAGGAAGTTATTAAGTGGGTGCGCCAATGTACTATATGTGCTAGATCTAAGTCCTCACATACTCCTGCTGCGGGGTTGCTTTGTCCTTTGGAGGTCCCCAGTGCTCCTTGGACACATTTGGCTATGGACTTTATAACTGACCTTCCCCCCTCTGAGGGTTTTACTGTCATCTGGGTGGTCGTGGACCGTTTTAGCAAGATGTGTCACTTGGTTCCCTTCGTCAAACTGCCCTGCGCTAAAACTCTCGCTAAGGCCTTTGTCAAGGAAATTGTCAGACTTCATGGCGTTCCTACTGACATTGTTTCTGATAGGGGTCCTCAGTTCGTGGCTCGTTTTTGGCGTGCCTTTTGTGACAGGTTGGGAATTCATTTGTCGTTTTCGTCCGGATATCATCCTGAATCTAATGGCCAGACAGAAAGGAAAAACCAGGATGTTGAGCAGTTCTTGCGTTGTTTTGTGGCAGACAATCAAGAGGGGTGGTCTGAGTTTCTGCCACTTGCCGAATTTGCTCTGAACAATCATACATCTTCTTCTGCTGGTTGTTCGCCTTTTTTTTGTTGTTCTGGGAGACATCCGTCGTTTGGGTCGTTCTCCAAGTTGGGATCTGCCGTGCCTGAGGAGGAGAATTTTTCCGGTGATTTGGAAAGAGTTTGGACGGATGTGCGTGGTAATCTTCAGGAGGCCAACAGAAAATCTAAAGACTACTTTGATAGGAAACGACAGGAGGTTTTGTTCGCTGTTGGTGACATGGTTTGGTTGTCCTCTAGGAATCTGCGGTTGAGGATTCCTTCTAAGAAATTGGGTCCCAAGTTTGTAGGGCCCTTTAAGGTGCTTCAGGTTGTCAACCAATCTGCTGTTAGGTTGGAGGTTCCTACCTCCTGGAGAATTAATCCGGTCTTTCATGTCTCTCTGTTAAAAAAAGCTGTTGTGTCGGATGGTGACGCCTCTGCCTCTGTTCCTCCGGTGGTGGAGGACGGGGAATATGAAATTTCTCGCATCCTTGACTCTAGACGGTATAGAGGTAGTTTGCAGTATCTTGTGGCCTGGAAAGGTTTCGGACCCGAGGATAACTCTTGGGTGAGGTCAGATGATGTTTCCGCGTCCAGACTTATCAGAGCGTTTCACAGGAGATTTCCTGATAAGCCTGGTCCTAGGGGATCCGGAGGATCCTCTTAGAAGGGGGGGTACTGTTAGAACCTTGCTGTTAGGTTTTTTTTCCTTTGCTGGTCACATGACCTTGTTGGCCTATTTAATCCTGCTCCGCCCTTCTGGCTTTGCTGGACTTCATTGTATATCTACTTTCTAGCTAGCCTGTGCTCTGTATCTAACTCTGTTAGTTTGCTTGGTCTACGGACCTCTATGTTCTATCTATTTTGTTTGTTCGTCTGTCTGCTACTATTTCTGTTAGGAGGTGTCCCATATTCCTCCCAGTCCTTAGTACTTGTAGGGATTCCCTCCCCAAATCTATAGGTCTCCGTACAGACTAGATTAGGACTTTAGCAGGTCTGATCGCAGGATCAGGTTCCCTGTTACATCGTAGGGATTCAGCTGAGTCTTATAGTAGGGACAGATCTCCTCTCTTTCCTTAGCTTTGGTAGCAGAACCTAACACAAACAAAAACACATAGAAACACATAGAAAACACCTGCAAAGGTGTCCAAAAGCTGACAAACTGCTCAGAAGACACTCTCTTTAAAAAAGCCGGCCGGCAAATTCAGCAGCGGCATACACCGGTACCCGACAATTTAGACAAGAAGGAATAGAGCATCACACATAGATTAGATAGATAGAAACATGTCAGTCACACATATAAGAAGCACAGTGACAGTGTTGGTTACTGCACTTGTCATTTAGTGTAAAGGATTTATTAAAAAAAATATTAGTGTTTTCATGCACCGTCTCTTTAAAAAAGCCGGCCGGCAATTCAGCATCTGAACCCGACAATTTATAACAGAAAGAATAGAGCTTCACACATAGATTAGATAGATAGAAACATGTCAGTCACATATATAATAAGTACAGTGATAGTGTTGCTTACTGTACTTGTCATTTAGTGTAAAGGATTTATTTAAAAAAATAATAGTGTTTTCATGCACTGTCTCTTTAAAAAAGCCGGCCGGCAATTCAGCAGCGGTACCCGACAATTTAGAACAGAAAGATAGAGCATCACACATAGATTAGATAGATAGAAACATGTCAGTCACATATATATGAAGTACAGTGATAGTGTTGGTTACTGTACTTGTCATTTAGTATTAAAATAAAGGATTTATTATTAAAAAAATTGGCGTAGGGTTCCCCTTAATTTTAGGCTCTAGCGGAGGTTAAGCAGACGGCTGGGGCAGATGTTTGAAGCCTGGGAAGGGGGTAATACCCACGGAGCTTCCCAGGCTACTAATATCAGCCCCCAGCTGAATACATAGCCTTTACTAGCTATTAAAATGGGGGACCCCCCAAAAAAAATGACGTGGGGTCCCCCCTAATTTAATAGCTAGCAAAGGCTAGGCAGACAGCTGGGGGCTGATATTAATAGCCCAGGAAGGGAGCCATGAATATTGGCCCCCTCCCAGGCTAGAAACACCAGCCGTCAGCCGCCCCAGAAATGGCGCATTCATAGGATGCGCCAATTCTGGCACTTAGCCTCGCTCTTCCACGCTGCCCTGGTGCGGTGGCAGGGGGTAATAGGGTTGGGGTTGATGTCAGCTTATAATGCCAGCTGACATCAAGCCCAGGTTAGTAATGGAGAGGCGTCTATAAGACACCCCCATTACTAACCCCATAGTCAAAGTTAAAAAAAACACAAACACCCAGAATAAAGTCCTTTAATTGAAATAAAGACACAATCCTTTATTGTTCTAAATTAAACCATACTTACCATCACGCCCATTCCAGCTGAAGCCAACGATCTCCTGCAATAAAAGAAAAATAATAAAGCAACCTCATCCTTAACCTTTCCATGGTTCCCACGACAGCTTCAGCTCTGCTACATCGAGATGACAGGCTGGACCGCAGCAGAACGCTGCCATCCAGCCTGTCATCCCGCAGACACTGAGAAGCGCAGGCTTGCTTGCGCTGCTCAGCGTCTCTCTGTGACGACATCCAGATGAGCCGAGTTCATGTCCAATGAACTCGGCTCACCTCATGCACGTCACTGACAGCGTGGGAAAATTCTCACGCTGAAGCGCTGATTGCAGGAGAATTTTCCCACGCTGTCAGTGACGTGCATGAGGTGAGCCGAGTTCATTGGACATGACCTCGGCTCATCTGGATGCCGTCACAGCGAGACAGTGAGGAGCGCAAGCATGCCTGCGCTTCTCAGTGTCTGCGGGATGACAGACTGGATGGCAGCGTTCTGCTGCGGTCCAGCCAGTCATCTCGATGTAGCAGAGCTGAAGCTGTCGTGGGAACCATGGAAAGGTAAGGATGAGGTTGGTTTATTATTTTTCTTTTATTGCAGGAGATCGTTGGCTTCAGCTGGAATGGGTGTGATGGTAAGTATGGTTTAATTTAGAACAATAAAGAATTGTGTCTTTATTTCAATTAAAGGACTTTATTCTGGGTGTTGTGTTTTTTTTAAATACTTTACTAGAAATTCATGGCGGTCATGTCTAATACTGGCGTGACCCCATGAATTTTGGGCTTGGGGCCAGCTGATAATACCAAGCTGGCCCTAACCCCTTTATTACCCAGTGAGCCACCGCACCAGGGCCCTGGATGAGTTGGGTACAGCGCCAGAAGATGGCGCTTCTATGAACGCGCCATTTTCCGGGGTGGCTGCGGACTGCAATTTGTAGCGGGGGGGGGGGGGGGGCCCAGAAAGCTTGGGCCTCCCTGCGCTGCAGATTCCAGCCCCCAGCTGCCTAGTTGTACCTGGCTGGACACAAAAATAGGGCGAAGCCCCACGTACTTTTTTTTTAATTATTTCATGAAATAATTAAGAAAAAAAGGCCTTCCCTATATTGTTGTGTCCGGCCAGGTACAAATAGGCAGCTGGTGGTTGGGGGCAGCCTGTTCCTGCCTGCTGTACCTGGCTGGACACAAATATAGTGCGAAGCCCCACTTCAATTTTTTTAAATTATTTCATGAAATAATTAAGAAAAAAAGGGCTTCCCTATATTGTTGTGTCCGGCCAGGTACAAATAGGCAGCTGGTGGATGGGGGCAGCCCGTTCCTGCCTGCTGTACCTGGCTGGACACAAATATAGTGCGAAGCCCCACTTCAATTTTTTTAAATTATTTCAGGAAATTCATGAAATAATTAAAAAAAAATTGACGTGGGGCTTCGCACTATATTTGTGTCCAGCCAGGTACAGCAGGCAGGAACGGGCTGCCCCCAACCACCAGCTGCCTATTTGTACCTGGCCGGACACAACAATATAGGGAAGCCCTTTTTTTCTTAATTATTTCATGAAATAATTTAAAGAAAATTGACGTGGGGCTTCGCCCTGTTTTTGTGTCCAGCCAGGTACAACTAGGCAGCTGGGGGCTGGAATCCGCAGCGCAGGGAGGCCCAAGCTTTCTGGGCCACCCCCGCTGCAAATTGCAGTCCGCAGCCACCCCGGAAAATGGCGCGTTCATAGAAGCGCCATCTTCTGGCGCTGTACCCAACTCATCCAGGGCCCTGATGCGGTGGCTCACTGGGTAATAAAGGGGTTAGGGCCAGCTTGGCATTATCAGCTGGCCCTAAGCCCGAAATTCATGGGGTCACGCCAATATTAGACATGACCACCATGAATTTCTAGTAAAGTATTTAAAAAAAACACAACACCCAGAAAAAAGTCCTTTAATTGAAATAAACACACAATTCTTTATTGTTCTAAATTAAACCATACTTACCATCACACCCATTCCAGCTGAAGCCAACGATCTCCTGAAATAAAAGAAAAATAATAAAGCAACATCATCCTTACCTTTCCATGGTTCCCATGACAGCTTCAGCTCTGCTACATCGAGATGACAGGCTGGACCGCAGCAGAACGCTGCCATCCAGCCTGTCATCCCGCAGACACTGAGAAGCGCAGGCTTGCTTGCGCTCCACAGTGTCTCTCTGTGAGGGCATCCAGATGAGCCGAGTTAATGTCCAATGAACTCGGCTCACCTCATGCACGTCACTGACAGCGTGGGAAAATTCTCCTGCACTCAGCGCTTCAGCGTGGGAGAATTCTCACACTGAAGCGCTGAGTGCAGGAGAATTCTCCCACGCTGTCAGTGATGTGCAGGAGGTGAGCTGAGCTCATTGGACATGAGCTCACCTTATGCACGTCACTGACAGCGTGGGAAAATTCTCCTGCACTCAGCGCTTCAGCGTGGGAGAATTCTCACGCTGAAGCGCTGAGTGCAGGAGAATTCTCCCACGCTGTCAGTGACGTGCAGGAGGTGAGCTGAGTTCATTGGACATGAGCTCACCTTATGCACGTCACTGACAGCGTGGGAGAATTCTCCTGCACTCACCGCTTCAGCGTGAGAATTTTCCCACGCTGTCAGTGACGTGCATGAGGTGAGCCGAGTTCATTGGACATGAACTCGGCTCATCTGGATGTCGTCACAGAGAGACGCTGAGCAGCGCAAGCAAGCCTGCGCTTCTCAGTGTCTGCGGGATGAGAGGCTGGATGGCAGCGTTCTGCTGCGGTCCAGCCTGTCATCTCGATGTAGCAGAGCTGAAGCTGTCGTGGGAACCATGGAAAGGTAAGGATGAGGTTGCTTTATTATTTTTCTTTTATTGCAGGAGATCGTTGGCTTCAGCTGGAATGGGCGTGACGGTAAGTATGGTTTAATTTAGAACAATAAAGGATTGTGTCTTTATTTCAATTAAAGGACTTTATTCTGGGTGTTTGTGTTTTTTTTAACTTTGACTATGGGGTTAGTAATGGGGGTGTCTTATAGACGCCTCTCCATTACTAACCTGGGCTTGATGTCAGCTGGCATTATAAGCTGACATCAACCCCAACCCTATTACCCCCTGCCACCGCACCAGGGCAGCGTGGAAGAGCGAGGCTAAGTGCCAGAATTGGCGCATCCTATGAATGCGCCATTTCTGGGGCGGCTGACGGCTGGTGTTTCTAGCCTGGGAGGGGGCCAATATTCATGGCTCCCTTCCTGGGCTATTAATATCAGCCCCCAGCTGTCTTTCTAGCCTTTGCTAGCTATTAAATTAGGGGGGACCCCACGTCATTTTTTTTGGGGGGTCCCCCATTTTAATAGCTAGTAAAGGCTATGTATTCAGCTGGGGGCTGATATTAGTAGCCTGGGAAGCTCCGTGGGTATTACCCCCTTCCCAGGCTTCAAACATCTGCCCCAGCCGTCTGCTTAACCTCCGCTAGAGCCTAAAATTAAGGGGAACCCCACGCCAATTTTTTTAATAATAAATCCTTTATTTTAATACTAAATGACAAGTACAGTAACCAACACTATCACTGTACTTCATATATATGTGACTGACATGTTTCTATCTATCTAATCTATGTGTGAAGCTCTATTCTGTCTGTTCTAAATTGTCGGGTACCGCTGCTGAATTGCCGGCCGGCTTTTTTAAAGAGACGGTGCATGAAAACACTATTATTTTTTTTGATAAATCCTTTACGCTAAATGACAAGTACAGTAAGCAGCACTTTCACTGTACTTCGTATATATGTGGCTGACATGTTTATATCTATCTAATCTATGTGTGAAGCTCTATTCTTTCGGTTCTAAATTGTCGGGTACAGGTGTATGCCGCTGCTGAATTGCCGGCTTTTCATGTTTCACTGTTGGCACTGTTCCCATCGATTTGGGCAATCACTGTAATGCCACAACCACCATGGCTGTGGCATTACAGTGAGTGGCAGACAATCCCTGCATGATTGGTGCTCTAAATAGCGCCAGACATGCAGGACACGCTTTTGGTGCACGAACAGTTATCGAACATAACCTCGAACAGCCGAATTTTTTGCAAATCGTTCGGGTTCGTCGAACAACTCGAACACCGCCCAAAACAGCTCGAATTTGAGATTGGCGAACAGTTCTAGTCGAACACCGCTCATCTCTAGTTATAACATGTAAATGACCACTGATCAGCTATATACATGTCAGTCAGCGTCCTAGATGGCCTATTCACACAGGAGGACCGCACTTCTCTGTGCACAGAGCAATTGTTAATATGTTTTGTGCATGTCCTGTGTACCGGGAGCATTGTTGTACCAAGAACCATGATTTTTTTAAACCGGCTAGAAATCATCGCACTTGACGAAAAATCATTTTACTATTACATCAGGTGATTACTGACCTGTTTAAATGAGCCAATAATAAGGAAGGCGTGCTCCTACGAACACACATTTCACGATTATTGGCTCATCTAAATTGGCCATAATTCAGTGGCTGCTAGCTATAAGGGTCCGCAGCACACACCAATTTCATTGCATGTTTCTGACCTGTAGTTAGACTATCTAGTGAGCAAGATTACAGAATTTACAAAACGTGGGCCTGTGTTCTTGAAAATGCCAGGGTTGAATTTCAGTCTCAGTCCAGCCCTGCCTATACCTTGATGCATCCTTATGACCTTATATTTGCATATGATAGCCAGTCCCTTGATTTATAAGTAAGCAATGTCAATCAAGAGCAGCACTTGTCTAAAACCACTTCTTGTTCTGTGCTTGCAATAAGAACTAACACTGGAGGAGCACAACAGTGCACTCCAAGTGTCAGCGCGGGTGTGCACAATGTGGCTGTGGGCGTGTACAGATGCCGGATTCCTTCGTGCCTGCAGTCACCACTTGAAACCCCATAAGAGTAGCAAGAAAACCGTTTCAATGAGGAGAAGAGGGCTTTGTGACGTGCACATGCTGTCTGCTCATTCAACACCCTCTCTTCAAAGAAGCCATTCAAGCGGCAGCCAAAGAGACAAGAACCAGGCGTCAGAACAAGCCTGCAGCCACATTGTGTGCTCCCACACTGACAGTTGAAGCATACTGCAGCATTCATCCAGTATTAGGGCCTAAGTGCAGACTTGCAAGCAGATTTTTAGACAGCACTCACTCTTACTAATGAAGTGCGGTCAATGAAGACAAAAGACTGGCTTTGATATACAAACAAGAGGGCGTTACAGTGCACCAAAGCATAGGCCAAACTAAGGGTCCGCCTCATTTGCATATAAAATAAAAGTACGTTTTTCTGCAAATATTAAAGAAGCACTCGGGTAATGTTTTTTTCAGAATTCTGTGTAAATGTTTGTTTAGTGTAATGTCTGTGTGATCATATACTTACCGATAGCAGTAGTTTTCTGTATCCAACGCTGCTCCACTCCTTGAGTCACCGGATGGCATTTCAGACTCTTAGGCTGTGTGCCCACTATGCAATTCCGCTGCAGAAACGCTTAAAAAAACCTCTTGGTAGAAGGCCTGCCATGTTCCCCAATGATAATCTGGATGTGCTGTGCACATGCTGTGGAAATTTCCGGTGTGCATTATCATTGCAGAAAAATTCGCAGCACAACCAATTATTTTGCGGAATCGCGGCGTTTTCGCCGCCATTGACTTGCATTGGACCGCATGTCATGCGCATCACTGCATCTGTACATGCACATAACATGCGGTTCAATGTGCGGATCGTACCCGGGTTTGGAGAAGAGGAGACTCTCCTCTGGACCCGGGTACCCTAGTACCTATAAAAAAAAAATTAACATAAAATAAAAAAAGTATACATTATACTTACCTTCTGATGGCCCCCGGTGTCCTTCGAGATCAGTCCTGGCTTGCCGGCAGCTCGCGATGGTCTAAAAGGACCTGCCATGACATCATTTAGTCATGTGACGGGTCACACAACTGCTGTCGTTAGCGGTTGCGTGACCAGTCACATGACTAAATGACGTTCTGGCAGGTCCTTTTAGGACACCAGGGGCCATCAGAAGGCAAGTATATATTTTTTTTACCATTCTTTTACGGTCACACTATATAAATCCATGCCGGTTGCATGGATTTATATAGTGTGACCAAGTTGTCAAGCACTTTCCAAGTGATGCTAAAATCGCTTGGAAAGCGCTTGACAACCCGCATGCGGAAATGCATGTAAAAATGCTTCACTTCTGCTCATCCCTGGCAGCAAAAACGCATGTAAAATCCGCATGCGTTTTTCCTGCCAGGGAGACGCGTAAAAAATATGCAGCATTTCTGCATCGTGGGCACATAGCCTTAGGCTGCGTGCCCACTATACGTTTTTCAAGCGTTTTTGCTGCGGAATTTCCGCAGCGAAAACGCTTAAAAAACGCATTGTAATATGTGCCCCATGGTCCCCAATGATGATCCGCATGTGCTGTGCACATGCTGCGGAAATTTCCACTGCGGATTATCATTGCGGAAAAATACGCATTAATTTTGAGGACACGCAGCGTAATCGCCGCCATTGACTTGCATTGGACCGCGTGACATCTGCATCACTGCATCTGCACAAGCGGATATCACACGGTTCAATGTGCGGATGGTACCCAGGTCTGGAGGAGAGGAGACTCATCCAGACCTGGGTACCATAGAACCTGTTAAAAAAAGAATTTAAAATAAAAAATAAATATTATACTCTCCTTCCGATGTCCTCCCAGTCTTTTCTCCCCTCCGTCTGGTCTGCTGTATGGGTCGCGGTGTTGAGAAGGACCGGCCATGACGTCATTGAGTCATGTGACTCACATGACTCAATGACGTCACCGCAGGTCCTTCACACCACCGCGGGCAGTGCAAGAGACAGGACGCAGCAGAGAAAACACTGGGAGGACCACTTTTTTTTTTTTTTTTTTACTAACTTGGTCACACTACTATAAATCCATCCCGGTTGCATGGATTTATATAGTGTGGACAAGTTGTCAAGCACTTTCCAAGTGATGCTAAAATCGCTTGGAAAAGAGCCTGATAACCCGCATGCAGAAATGCATGTGAAGAACGCTTGACAAATGCTTCTACCTGTCGGGAAAACGCATGTAAAATCCACGTGTTTTTCCTGCCAAGGAGAAGCGGAAAAAATATGCAGCATTTCTGCATCGTGGGCACTTAGGCTGCGTGCCCACGTTGCGGATTACAAGCAGCGGAAACGCTTGTTAAACGCTAGGTAATCCGCACCCCATGGTCCCCAAGGGGATTCCGCATGTTCTATGCACATGCTGCGGATTTTTCCGCAGCGTTTATGCTGCGTACAAAAATCCGCAGCATGTCATTTAATTTTGCGGAAGCGCAGCGGAACTCCCGCCATTGATTTGCATTGAGACGCACAGAAACCGCGACTGTACATTTTTACAAGCGGCTTCTATGCGTCTCTATGTGCGGATGGTGCCCAGTTCTGGAGGAGAGGAGACTCATCCAGACCTGGGTACCATTCTACCTGTAAAAAAAGAATAAAAACAACAAATAAAGTTTATACTCACCTGTCCGAAGGCTTCTCTCTGAATGCCAGCAGCGCTGAAGGACCTTCGGTGACGTCACAGTCATGTGACCGCAGGCCCTTCACCGCTCTGTCTCGCGATATGCCGGCAACCAGCCAGGAAGCAGCGCTGCAGCCACGCCGGGGCCTCGGGGGTGAGTATAGCTTTATTTGTTTTAATTTTTACGGTTCACACTGTATAAATCCATGCTGTTTGCATGGATTTATACAGTGTAACCTAGTTGTCAAGCACTTTCCAAGTGATGCTATCGCCTGGAAAGCGCTTGTCAATCTGCATGCGGAAACGCATGTGCAATCCGCATGTACAATCTGCATGCGTTTTTTCTGCCAGGGAGATGCAGAAATTTTCTGCTTCATTTCTGCATCGTGGGCACATAGCCTTAGCCTTCGGATCACACTGTGATCTGTGTGTGACTCAGAAGTGTCTTTTACAATGTAAGTTGCAACAATGCTACTCACTTGAGAGCGATATGAGGTATCACAGGAACAGTTTCTATTAAAAGTCCAGCTGGTTTATTGCAGTCCTCATAAATCACATCACATGACACTCAAATACAGCGGTTGTTCTGCACAAAGTAAAACACAGCAAAAAGTCCATTCAATAGTGCTGGTTAGCCCGCCTAGCTTAGAGTTCTGCTTCTTAATCCTTTAGCAAAGGCACTTAATCTAGGAAATCTGCACACCTCCATACACCCACACGTGTGAGACAGGTCTCATTTTACAAAGTGAAGCCTGCCCCTCCAACCCCCAGGCTATAGTAAAAGGAGCCCCCCAACCCATAGTAAAAGATCCCCCCCCATCTATAGCTAAAGCCATAAAAGCCCCCGCCTCCAGTCTATAGTAATTTGTCCCCCCAAACCCCAGTCTATAGTGATATGACCTCTCCCTAACCCCTAGTCTAAATTATTAGTTCCCCCTGAATCTTCAGCTCTATGAAGCTTACCTGCTCCCTTAGTATGTCAGCAGCATTTGGACACAGCAGCATATCGGAGCAGGGAGCCAACTGGCTCTCCTATGACTCCGGAAGTACCGATTGTTACGCTCATGCCCGGACTAACTGGCGTGAGCGTGGTTAGTGATCCCACTGGACCATGAACCGAGTAGTGCCTGGAGGGGCGTGACTAAGTATCAACTCGGTCCAACCAAGGTCGCACGGTGGCTCAGTCGACTCCGTGAACCAGGTGCTACTCCAGGTCAGACCCCGGTCACAGCTGTTGACCCACACCGGGGAATGCAGGAACGGGCAGGCACAGCTGGTATGCAGACAGGCGGGTACTGGCAGGCATGGCTGGTATACAGACAGGTGGGTACTGGCAGGTAGGAACGCAGGCTTGATAGGAACCAGTACAGACTGGGATACAGGAACAGAGCTGCCGGTGCGGTGGACAAGCAGAACAGAGCGAAATCACTGATGCGGTGGACAAGCAGAGCAGAGTGAAACAGCCGGTGCAGTGGACAAGCAGAGCAGAGTGAAGCAGAAGGTGCAGGCAGACAGGACAGGGCTCTGTTCACATGGAACAGACTGGAAAATACAGGAAGATAGTTAGAACACAGGAGGTAGATACGGAGGCAGGGTAACGGGACAAGCAGAACCAGATACACACAAGGTACTTACAATGAAGTAGCGAGTGGACACAAAACTCACAAACAGAAGTACAGAGACAACGAGTTGGAGTTAGGTGCAGGTTCAGACACTGCGGGAAAAGGGCAGGTACGGATATAGAGACAAACTGGTAACAGGCTAGGACACAGTTCAGACAGGAACTGAACCCGGAACAAGATACAGGAACGAGCCTGGGAACTCAGCCCCCAGGGTGGCGGAAACAGACTCGAAGTCATAGATACAGATAACGGGCCTGGGTATACAGCCCCCAGGGTGGCAGAACAGACTAGAAACAGGACAGGACCTGGCAACTCAGTTGCACAGAACACACAGAAAGAAAGTGTTGCTCAGGCACCTCCTGCTGGGTGGAGGGGGTTTAACTATCCAGTGACTCACAGCAATAGGCTGGGGACGCATTATGAATGCACACACAGTAACTATAAGAATCAGACAGTAACCCCGCCGCCTCCCTAAGCAATCAGACAAGAGACATGCACACAGCAGGTACTGGAGCAAAGTGTGCAGCCTGGACTGACAGGTAAGATGGCGGTCTTGCATGGTGGGAGGTGGTAAGCCATGCCAGCACGCCGCCAGGGATGTTACACCGATGCTAGTACTTCTGGGGCTAATCGGCTCACTGTGTCCGTGGTTTATTTGTATTCACATCTTAAAGACTAGAAATGAAATGAAATGAAAGGAGGTCCATGCCCCCTTCCTCCGTAAAGACAATGGATTTATCACTTTGTTCAAAGGAGAAGGGGGGAGTAACTACAAAAAAAAAAAAACCTCCAGTGCCTAATGGTAAATACAGGCCTGTAGTTGCTATTCATACCATGAGTAAGAGTTAGTCAAGTTGGAAACGCGCAAATTTTTTCTTACCTACTTTGATTATGGTGTGTCTGTGTGCCATTTTACACAGTATGAAATAAAATATTTTTTTGAACATTTTTAATGAACAGCTGGATTGTGTCATGGAAATTTTTCACTTTACTCTAATATCCAGCCAAATTTGCAGGTTACCTGCACTCCGAAAAAACACTGAAGTAATGCTGGATTATATGGTCGGGTAAACAACTTGAGAAAAATCTCACATTTGTTTTTGCATTTGATAACATCAGTAATGATTATACTGTGTTGCATTGTCCTATTGACTTGTTTGTATTTTTACACAGTTCACACATTATTCAGATCCTTAAGCTAATTAAAATGTTGATATAATAGGCAGCATTCTGTGAATAATAAACTTTTGACTTTTTGTATATTTTAACTTTTTTTTTAGTAATAAAGTGATGAGATTTTATGTCCAGCACATTTTTGCGCAATAATGTTAAAATATATTTCTGAGGACTTTAATTGGCTGGAAACTAAATCAACCTATAAAAAAAATTATATTAATACTTTAAGGTAGTCAGTAGTTGGGTGTGGTTTTCTATTTTTCTTCCAATTTCCAAATATCACTGGACCACAATATTCTTAAAGAAAATATGAATGTAATGTATGCAAAAGTATCTTACAAAATTCTCTTCCAGGTCAGGATGATCTTTTTCAATTCCATCATCAAGTATAGTCACCACCACTCTGTGTCCAGTGAAGCCACGATCCCATGCAGAAAGTATATTCAGGTCTGGGCTTACATCATTGTTCTGGAAGGCAATCCAAAGAACAGGTTACGCCAGTATTTGGAGTTCTGTTTTTCTGCTCCTGTAGCTTAACAGAAAACCAGAACTCCTGAATGATACAGCTTTCCCCTATGCTGGGCACAGGTGTCGCTGGATGGAACCCACCGAGTATAATGAGGTCGGTTTGGTCTCCATATGAGTGACCATCACTTTAAAATAAAAGTGCAGCATGCCGAGCTATGTTTTTTTTCCCTTATAGCATAAATGATGGAACTTGCAAAGCAGCTTCCTATTCAAGGCTTTGACGCAAGTCTTAACCTTGCCTAAAAGATATTATAGCAACGTACTGATTTATCAATACAGTATTACATGCATCTACTTTACCGCATGTTCTCAGTATTCTTAACATTTTCACACCGCGTGATTCACATTGCTACGAATCCCTAAAGAGTAAATAAACTTTGAACATTGTTTTTCATATTTGGCAGGAACTCTTACTACCTACAGCGTAAGCATAAGTCCAAGCTCTATGCTCCTCTCTGAACATCACAATGTGCCCTGGATCAAAGGCAAAGAGGAGCATCTTAAAAGAGGCAGTCTTCATAAATAACCCTTAAAAGCATGTTTGTGTTAAATTTATAAAAATTAGCAGTTATTTTCCCCTGCTCTACCACCAGCTCTCCACCGCTGCTCATGGTGCTCATTTGCAGGCTGCAATGCTGACAGAGACTACTGCACCCATGACTGCTGAAGCCATCCAATGTGCTTAGTGCTAATACAGGTGCAGACAGCAGAAGCCCACTGAATAGCTTCAGCCTCACAGCAATCACAGACAGCACCGGAGAGGCAGCGCTTCAGCAGAAGAGGGGGAGTAAAATGGACTTTTCAATTTTTAAACACTGGTACGCTGATTGTATACAGAAAGTTAAAAGTGGAAAAGGTCTTTAAATATTTTGTGTTTTACTTCTCTGCATGTAAAAAGCCATAACTTTTTTTTTTCAATGATGCATTATTTTTTCTCACTGCTTTGCGGTAAATAGAAATTACTTTATTTCATTTTAAGTGCTGCAAATATAGAAGAATTTTTTTTTTTCTAGCTTATGCGTCAAAATAACCAACCTGTCAAATTCTAAGTTTTATTAGGTATTTTGCGGTTTATACTTAAAGTCGCTGTCCACTACTGGACAACCCAGCTTAGGCCCCCATTCACATGCACATGTCTCCGGAACATGTGGCATCAGTTTTCACACATATCATTATAACCTATGAGGCTGCTCAGATGTCAGTGTTTCAACATGCGAGTTCATGTGATGCATGTGTATACATGTCTGATTTCTATCGTCAGCATGGGCCAAAAAAGTCTATGGGTCTGTGTAAACACGTACAGCACACGTATGGCACCATGTGCCGTATTGTGTGATACATACCGGAATAAAATGCATGCAAGAAATTCTTGCTTTTTTGTGTGTTAAAGATGTGCAAAGATGATAGCTTAAGAACCGAAACGTTGCCACGGCCATTATGGGCTAGTAAGGCACTATTTTTTTTTGCCATATTGCTTGGTGTGCTGCCTCCATTCGTTACTTTTAATATAGATGGTTTGGTTTGCGCCAGGGAGACTTTGCATCCACCTTACCCTGGTGCTGCTCCTGCATATCTGTTTTTAGATAGATATAAGTCAAAAATATAATTTGCGCCTTGCATGGGTAGCTTATTGTACATGTATTAACTTAATAAATAAATGCAAAAACTGATGTGGGATCTGTCCCCCATTATTGATAACCAGCAGAGGTAAAACAGACAGCTGTGAGTAATATTATCAGACTGGGAAGGTCTATTTATATACACAGTGGCAACCAAAAGTTTTTTTTTTTTTTTTTTTTTTTTTAAAGTGATTACTTCTCTCTGGTTGTTGTGATGCCATTTTCCTGGTGATTTTAGTAAACCGGAAGCAAATGGTTGCCAGCTATAATGATGAAAATTGTGTTTGACATTGTTTTATCCCTTTATGTGTTAGTTTTCAACAATTGCTCGGCCAAAATGTTTTGCATACTTTGTCATGGGTAGTAGAATTTTGACTAAAATTCTCTTTTTGTGTGTATTTTTAGGTTAAAACATGGCAAAGATGAAGCCAATTTTATCACCAGATATCAGGAAGCTTATTATTCTGAGAGTGAAGTCAGGCAAAATCCAAAAAGAGATAGCTATGGAATTCAACTGATCTCAGAGTCAAGTGTCACGTATCTTAAAGAAAGAAAAAGAAGGTTATGGAACAGCTGACGAACCTAGAAGTGAACGCCCACAGAAAACTTCCTCCAAAGTTGATCACATTATTAAGAAAAAGTCAGTATCTGATGTCCATAAAAGTGCTGCACAGATTTCACACAAAATGAACGAAGAATATGGGTCAAAGTGAATCGCCAAACTGTGGTACATTAACAGAAATAAACACTTGAAATAGATTACACTGTCTGTAATGAATCTATGTAGTACATGAGTTTCACTTTTTGTATTGAAAAACTGAAATATATTAACTTTTTGATGATATTCTAATTTAGTGAGAAGCACCTGTATCTCATCTATGTTCTCTAATGGACCTTGAAGGAAGGAAAGATGGACCAGAAGAACAATCTTGGGAAGATATGGTTCTGGCCCTTCAGAAACAATGTTCGAAAGAAGAAAAGGAGAAGTGGATCCAGACAAGAAGAAAAACACCTGATACTACAAGAGGGAAAACCGTGCCTCCCAAGGACCCTCTCCCAGACACCATAGAGCAGTGTTTCTCTAACCCCAGTCCTCAAGGCCCACCAACAGATCATGTTTTCAGGATTTCCTTAGTATTGCACAGGCGATGGAATTATTGTCTGTGCAGGTGAATCCTGAAAACATCACTTGTTGGTTTGCTTTGAGGACTAGAGTTTGGGAACCCTGCCATAGAGTGTGATAAGCCAGCTGGTCCAATCAAACTTAACCCCTATGAAATCTTAACTTAAAGTGTTCCCAGATTAGAATTGTACTCCCCACAACAGTTTTCCATGTAAAACACACTAACCAACTTTGTTATTGTATTGTCTAAAAACCTAACAAATACATTTTCAAGTTTTTACCTCTGTTCCAGGTCCAGTTAATCAAAAGTTGAAGAAAAGCCCACATGGATTCATGCTTACCATTAAAAGAAGGTGCCAGATCCAGAGGCAAGTGGCACCTTCCACCCTTCATCTATCTGACGTATATCCTTTATCAGGCCAAAGAGGCAGAGACAGCAATCATAAGGAAAGCAAATGTACCCTATGGGGCGGGAATGGACCAACGGGGCTCACCCACCTGGATAAACATGACAATGCCAGTAGTCAGCATAAAGTTTGATTTCTGTCAAGTAGTCCAGTGTGAACGAGACAGATCACAGTTTGTAGAACTCACAAAGTCATTTGAGCACTACATACAGTACAGACCAAACGTTTGGACACACCTTCTCATTTAAAGATTTTTCTGTATTTTCATGACTATGAAAATTATACATTCACACTGAAGGAATCAAAACTATGAATTAACACATGTGGAATTATATACTTAACAAAAAAGTGTGAAACAACTGAAAATATGTCTTATATTCTAGGTTCTTCAAAGTAGCCACCTTTTGCTTTGATGCCTGCTTTGCACACTCTTGGCATTCTCTTGATGAGTTTCAAGAGGTAGTCACCGGAAATCGTTTTCACTTCACAGGTGTGCCCGGTCAGGTTTAATAAGTGGGATTTCTTGCCTTATAAATGGGGTTGGAACCATCAGTTGTGTTGTGCAGAAGTCTGGTGGATACACAGCTGATAGTCCTACTGAATAGACTGTTAGAATTTGTATTATGGCAAGAAAAAAAGCAGCTAAGTAAAGAAAAAGGAGTGGCGATCATTACTTTAAGAAATGAAGGTCAGTCAGTCCGAAAAATTGGGAAAACTTTGAAAGTGTCCCCAAGTGCAGTTGCAAAAACCATCAAGCGCTACAAAGAAACTGGCTCACATGAGAACCGCCCCAGGAAAGGAAGACCAAGAGTCTCCTCTGCTTCTGAGGATAAGTTTATCCGAGTCACCAGCCTCAGAAATTGCAGGTTAACAGCAGCTCAGTTTAGAGACCAGGTCAATGCCACACAGAGTTCTAGTAGCAGACACATCTCTACAACAACTGTTAAGAGGAGACTTTGTGCAGCAGACCTTCATGGTAAAATAGCTGCTAGGAAACCACTGCAAAGGGCAGGCAACAAGCAGAACAGAATTGTTTGGGCTAAAGAACACAAAGAATGGACATTAGACCAGTGGAAATCTGTGCTTTGGTCTGATGAGTCCAAATTTGAGATCTTTGGTTCCAACCACCATGTCTTTGTGCGACGCAGAAAAGGTGAACGGATGGACTCTACATGCCTGGTTCCCACCGTGAAGCATGGAGGAGGAGGTGTGATGGTGTGGGGGTCCTTTGCTGGTGACACTGTTGGGGATTTATTCAAAATTGAAGGCATACTGAACAAGCATGGTTACCACAGCATCTTGAAGCGGCATGATATTCCATCCGGTTTGCGTTTAGTTGGACCATCATTTATTTTTCAACAGGACAATGACCCCAAACACACCTCCAGGCTGTGTAAGGGCTATTTGACAAAGAAGGAGAGTGAAGGGTGCTACGCCAGATGACCTGGCCTCCACAGTCACCAGACCTGAACCCAATCGAAATGGTTTGGGGTGAGCTGGACCGCAGAGTGAAGGCAAAAGGGCCAACAAGTTCTAAGCATCTCTGGGAACTCCTTCAAGATTGTTGGAAGACCATTTCCGGTGACTACCTCTTGAAGCTCATCAAGAGAATGCCAAGAGTGTGCAAAGCAGTCATCAAAGCAAAAGGTGGCTACTTTGAAGAACCTAGAATATAAGACCTATTTTCAGTTGTTTCACACTTTTTTTGTTAAGTATATAATTCCACATGTGTTAATGCATAGTTTTGATGCCTTCAGTGTGAATGTACAATTTTCATAGTCATGAAAATACAGAAAAATCTTTAGATGAGAAGGTGTGTCCAAACTTTTGGTCTCTACTGTATGCGTCACAAGGAAAGGAGATGACCGATGCTCAGGTCTAGAACGCACTTAGTAAAGGTGGGGAAACACACCCCAGAAAGGTCTATACAGTGGCTTGACATGAACAAATAAGTAATGCACCCCACTCAGACGCACCCTACAAAACCCACAGGTGACCGATCTAGCCAGTTATGTATTAGGCAGATGGTCAGTTTGTCAACAGCAGGACACATGGGGTGGATTGACCTCGTAGACAGTGCACAAAGACCAGGGGACGTTGGAAGAGAAAACAACACTTCCTTTGAAGAGTTCCTGAGAATCCTACTGTTACGGGTCCGGGTGGTGGAACCTCTGTGCTTCTGTGCAAGGAGGGACCAGAGGAGGGTGACTAAGTACCTACTCGGCCTGACCAAGGTCGCACGGTGGCTAAATAGACTCTGTGAACCAGGGAGGGACCGAGCAGGGGGACCAGGTGCCACGCTGGGACCGACCTTGTGTGTGTGAGAGCAGGTGGCTCCCACGGGTCGGATGGTAGGAACGGAACCGGTACAGCGGATGAGCACGGCAGGGAGGCTGACGGGTGGTGCGGGTAGATAAGCAGGCTGGTTCGGCAGATAGCCAGATGGGTGCTCCACGTAGGCAAGCTGGCGGGCATGACAGGTAACTGGCAAGTGCTCCAGGTAAGCAGGCTGGCGGGCACGGCAGGTGACTGGCAGGTGCTTCCAAGTAAGCAGGCTGGTGGGCAGAACTATAGACAGGCTGGACTGCAGACAGACTGGCGAGCAGGATTGACAGGCAGCGGGACTTGAGGGCTGAAGTAAGTGTTAGCACACACAACAACCTTGCACAGGCCCCTCCAATTTGGAGGAGGTGCCTTACATAGGAGAAGTCCTGCGGCCATTGGCCGGGGACTCTTTTAAAGGGGACGCGCGCGTCGTCCTAGAGGGAGAGAGAGCACGCCCTAAGCACAGTGCCCGGGAAGCTGTGCGCCACAGCAGCAGGAGTGTGGGAGGATGCCGGACCTGGACCGCGGCGGAGAGGGGGAACGGCGTCTCTGCCCGGCAGGAGGCAGAGACGCCGATGCTACAGTACCCCCCCTTTACGAACTCTCTTCTTCAAGCCCGCAAGAAATTTTTTAAGAAGATGAGGGGCATGAATGTTCTCCCTGGGTTCCCAAGACCTCTCCACAGGGCCAAACCCCTTCCAATCCACAAGAAAGTCTTTACTAGTGTTGAGCGAGCACTAAAATGCTCAGGTGCTCGCTGCTCGGGCCGAGCTCGCCGTGATACTCGGGTGCTCGACCCGAGCAACGAGCCCAATGATAGTCTATGGGAGACCTGAGAGTTTTCGCGGCGGCACCCCCGGCAGTCTGTAGAAAGCCTAAAAAGTGCCCAAAACGATAGTGACAGTGCTCAAAAGACATTTGGACAGCATGGGGATCGCCCCAGGAAGCATTTCTGACCCCCAGGTCACTGTTGTCAACAACGTGGTCAGAGGTATTAAGCTACTTTTACGGGCTCACAAGAAAACGTTCAAAAACAAAACTGAAAGTGCTTTCCTGTGAAATATGTTAAGGAACTTCCTTTCCAGGGTAAAGACTTGTGTATAAGGTAAAATAGATAACCAAAAATGCTCCTCCACACCTTGGGCTATGCTCACAAGTACCATTTTTTATGTGTTTTTGCACTTTTGTATTGCTTTCAACTGTGACCAATGCATTCACCGGGAAATGTCATTTTAACATTTTACAATCTTATCTGGTCATGTGCTGCGTGACACATGCATACAGTGCTGAAAAAAACATGGGAACAGCATGGGGAAAACCCCTGGAAGAATCTCTGACACCCAGGTCACTGCCTAAAAGTGTGCCCATCAGAAGTGATCCTTGCCGCATTAGAAGATGCAGACTTGCAACTATCCCCGTGCAAGTCCTTGTCCCAGGGAAGTGTTCAATTGTACCTCCCCAATTCCTTGCAATGCAAGCGCAAATATGCATCCTGCCACCCACCCACCCCCAGGCTGCAATACCATACTGCTAGCTCACACTTAAAATGGGACCTTTTAGTTTGGAGGAGGCCAAAGCTGGCCACTACCTCATGGCTGCTTCAGCAGCGAGGTTTCCATACTCTGTGCCCCGCGGCCGGGTGTCCACACACTGTCCCCAGCCGCCTGGGGGCGGCCGGGTGTCCATAAACGGTCCCCAGCCACCCCTATTTTGAAGGACAGCCTAACCACAAACACGTGGACAAGTGGATGTGGCCAGGGATGGTCCATCTCACGCCTTCACACTGGGTTAATATTGTGGAAGCCGGGACACAGTTGGACACTGGGATGCAACACATCCTCCAGACATAAAGGATTGCGGGTCCTGGTTCTATCAGGCTTCAACAAAAAGTTCAAAAAGGTAGACAGCAGCAGTGGTCGGCCTCCTACACAACGAGTAAATTATTCATGATCATGAGGCCATCCATTTCCTTAGCTTTCTGTTCCTTGGAATGCAAGCGCATGTATGTAGTAGCGGCTAGGCCCGAAGTGGTCAGCGTTTCGGCGCATATCCTACTTCCTCCGAGGATTGCTGGATGTTTTCCTGCTAATATCCCAGTTCTATGACTCCCGTTAAAACAAAGCTTCAGGTGATGAATGATGGATGAGGTGGTGGCAAAGGAGAAAGAGCAGGAGGAACAGGGAACATTCACATCAATATCAGGCCAGTCAACCACACATATGTCTTGTAGGATATGTTTCTGTACCAAAAGGAGCGGTTCGGCTACACAGTTATAGGGCATACAGCGAGTGCAATGCCTACCAAAAATTTTGAGGCACTCCAATGCCCCTTGGAAGTGACATGGAGGTCAGAGGGCCTTAACTAAACCTTTCTTTCCATTTATAGCAACTGGGTCTCCTGTGCACTGTTGGCCTAAGCAGTGAATGGAAGGCTTTCCAAAAATTATGAGGAACTGCAATGGCCCTTGAAACAGACGTGGATTACAGCATACTAAAAAACTTCTACCCATTATTGAGGAGTGGGTCTCCCTTAGTGTTCACCTATGCATTGAAAAGCAAAAGCTGACTAAAATTAGGAGGAAATGCAATGCCCGTTGGAAGAGTCATGGAGGTTATAGTTAATTAAAAACATTTCAATGCCCCTTGGAAGAGCTGTGGAGTTCAGAATGGTTTAACAAGACGGTTTTAATGCCCCTGGGAAGAGTGGTGGAGGTCGCAGTAGCTTAACTAGACGGTTTTAATGCCCCTTGGAAGAGACGTGGAGTTCAGAATGGTTTAACAAGACGGTTTTAATGCCCCTTGGAAGAGACGTGGAGGTCGCAATAGCTTAAAAAGACGGTTTTAATGCCCCTTGGAAGAGATGTGGAGGTCATAGTGGAATTAAAAGACAATATCAATGCCCCTTGAAAATGTGGTGGAGGTCGCAGTAGCTTAACGACGGTTTTAATGCCCCTGGGAAAAGTGGTGGAGGTCGCAGTAGCTTAACAAGACGATTTTAATGCCCCTTACAAGAGCCATGCAGTACAGCATCTTAAAAACATAACTCCCATTATTGGGGAGTGGGTCTCCCATAGTCTTTGCCTATGCCTTCCAAGAAAAAGCTGGCAAAAATTAGGACGGAGGAACTTGCAATGCTGGCAACACGGACCACGGTCATCATGGTGGTATAGTGGTGGTGGAGGCTGAGGATAAGGAGAAGAGCAAAATACAGCCAAAATGAGGAAGAATATACCCATGTGTGGGTGTGAAGCAGTGCATGGGAATACACCTCCCGAAATAACACAGTGGATTTGACTATGTTACTCTGCTGTCATTTAGTGGCGATGAGAAGTCTGGCCCAATCCAGCCCTTGTTCATTTTGATAAGGGTCAGCTTGTCAGCATTGTCAGTTGACAGGCGAGTGCGCTTAGCAGTTATAATTCCCCCAGCGGCACTAAAAACACGCTCCGATAACACGCTAGCGGCAGGCCAGGACCTCCAAGGCGTACAGAGCGAGTTCACTCTAAGTGTCCAGCTTGGATACCCAATAATTAAAAGGCACAGAGGAATCACGGAGGATGCTGGTAAGGTTGGCAAGGTAGTCCCTCACCATCCTTTGAAACTTTACACTCCTTGTGAGAGTACCCTGCGCCTCAGGGCATGTAAGCTGGGCGGGTCTCAGAAAACTGTCCCAGAATGTTGACAGTGTTCCCCTGCCTCTGCTGGATTGGAGTTGCGTCTCTCGCGCCTGTACGCCTTGGTTGGTCAACGAACTGTGACCTCTCCCGCTAGCGTGTTCAGATGGGAATTTTTTTTTTTTTTTTTTTAACAGTTCTGCAGCCAGGGCCTTCTGGTACAGCCATATTTTTGTAGACTTCTCCATCTCAGGAATAAGAGTGAAAGTCGGATTTTGGTAAGAACTTACCTGTAAAATCCTTTTCAGCGAAGGAAGGAAGGGAGACACAAATCCATTACTTAGTGGGTAGGCGGAGCCCCATAGGATAGTTCACCTCAGATTAGAAAAAGTGACGACCGGCCCCTCCGGTATAAAGGCTACTCCTACTCCCATGTTCTCCAGTCCGTACACAAGCTAAGGAAGAGCAGACAACACCAGCAGAACAACACATCCCCTTCTGAAAGTTCAGAAATGAGAGAAAACAGGTTATGTAATAGAAACACAGTCCTAGACATACCTCACTGGACCTGACAACTGTGTAGAGCTGGCGATACTGGAAGGAGAGCCGTAGAGCGCTATACCCAGTCCAGATGATCGTCATCAGGAAGGAGACGCGCTGCATCTAGAAACACAAAAAAAAACACTTCTGCCATGGGAGGGTGCTGTGTCTCCCTTCCTTCCTTCGCTGAAAAGGATTTTACAGGTAAGTTCTTACCAAAATCCGACTTTCAGCAGCAGAAGGGAAGGAAGGGAGACACAAATCCATTACTTAGTGGGACGTCCTAAAGCAGTACCTCACTTAAGGGTGGGAAATAGTGGCAGAATCTCCAACACCCCAACAACTTAGGCAAGAGCGCAAACCGCGATGAATAAAGAAAAAATAAACAATAATGAGATAACAAACTACCGCCGCCTGCAGGACCCTGCGTCCCAAGGCCGCATCAGCGGAAGCACTCACGTCCACTTTATAAAACTTAGTAAAGGTGTGAACGGAGCGCCAGGTGGCCGCCCGGCAGAGCTGCGCTGCCGAAGCCCCCTGATGAAAAGCCCACGATGAGCCAATGGCTCTCGTGGAATGAGCTTGAACTTTAACCGGACAAGGCTCGCCCTTGAGCCGGTACGCTTCCAGGACAGCCGAACGGATCCACCGAGCTATCGTGTCCTTGGAAGCACGTTGACCACGCCGACGACCAGCCGGAAATCACAAAAAGAGAGTCCGACTTCCAAAAACCTTGTGTGATTGTAAGATAGAACTTCAATGCCCGCACTAAGTCCAACGAGTGCAAGGCCCGCTCCCTTAGATTCTTAGGTTTTGGACAAAGAGAAGGCAACACAAGGTCCTGATTAATGTGGAATTGTGACACTACCTTAGGTAAAAAATCTTCACGGGTACGAAGCACCACGCGATCCGGAAGGAATTCCAGAAAAGGAGGTGAGCAAGATAGTGCCGCCAACTCCGACACCCTTCTCAAAGACGTGACTGCCACCAAGAAGGCCACCCTCCAAGAAAGTAACGAAAGTTTAGCAGAATCCATAGGCTCAAAAGGCCTATGCTGAAGGGCTTCCAGGACTAGATTAAGCCGCCATGGAGCCACAACTGCCCTCCGCGGCGGAAATTGACGTGCGACTTCGCGAAAAAAAGAACGTACATCCCTGCGTGAGGCAATAGCCCTTCTAAAAAGTGTGGAAATTGCAGATACCTGACCCCGACAAGTACTAACCGCTAGACCCCTGGCCAAACTATATTGCAAAAAAGCCAAGAAGTTGAGGATGGAAAAAACCCTCGGGTTTCTTGAAGATCCAGAACACCATGAATAGAAAGATTCCCAAGTTCTGTGATAAATCCTAGTCGTAGCTGGACCCCTGGCTGCCCGCAAGGTAGCAATGACCTCGGGCGAAAACCCGCGACGGGTCAGGGTCTCGGTCTCAAGAGTCACGCCGTCAAACAAAGTGACCTCAGGTCCGGATGACAAATGGGCCCCTGGCTTAACAAGTCCGAGCGAAGGGGTAGTGGAAACGGAAGCGCCGCTCGAAGAGATACCAGCGTCGAATACCACGCTCTTCGTGGCCAATCCGGTGCTACTAAGATTACTGATACTCGTTCGAGTTTGATCTGTCGGATTACCAGAGGAAGTAAGGATATCGGCGGAAATACATAGACCAGCTCGAACTGGTCCCACGGGGCTACTAGAGCATCTACTGCCACAGCCTCCAGATCCCTGTACCTGGACATGAACGTCGGAACCCTGGCATTCAGCCTGGACGCCATCAAGTCCACCTGAGGAGTCCCCCAACGGGAACACAGCAGAGAAAAAACATCTGGATAGAGACTCCATTCCCCAGGATCCACCTGCTCGACTGAGGAAGTCCGCCGAGATATTCAGCACACCTGGGATGTGGATCGCAGAGATTGTTGGAATCCTGGACTCGGCCCAAACCAAGATCCGAGAGACCTCCGACATGAGACTGGAACTCCTTGTCCCGCCTTGGTGGTTGATGTACGCGACAGCCGTAGCGTTGTCCGACTGGATTCGGACCGGTAGACCGCTCAATAAGACCGCCCAATGTTGGAGGCAGAGAAATATTGCTCTCAACTCCAAAATGTTGATCGGGAGAGACGACGCCTCTGACGACCAGACCCCCTGAACCCAGAGGTCGTTCCAAACTCCCCCCCCCCCCCCCCCAACCCGTCAGGCTGGCGTCGGTGGTAATCACTGACCACCTCGGGAGAAGGAAGGATTTCCCCAGGGATAGAGTCTCTGGACGTAACCACCATCCAAGAGACTCTCGCACCCTGCGGGAGATAACGACCGAGCGATCCAGAGAAGTCAGAGATCGATCCCAATGTGTCAGAATAAGATTTTGGAGATCCCGGGAATGAAATGGTGCAAACGGTACTGCTTCCATAGCTGCCACCATTTGACCCAGAAGGCGCATGCATTCCCGAAGGGACATTGACAACGCCGACCTCATAGCCTGGACCAGAAGCCGAAGGTTCGCCTGTTTGACAGGAGGCAGAGACACAACTGCCCGAACTGTATCGAAATGCATCCCCAGGAACAGAATGGACTGCGCTGGTTCCAATGACGACTTCTTCCAATTGATCAGCCACCCGAAGTCCATCAGGTACTGAAGGGAGAGGTCGCGAGCTGTTATCGCCTCCTCCGCTGTGGGCGACACTATGAACAGGTCGTCCAGGTAGGGGAGGATAGTAACCCCTTGTCTTCGAAGAAGCGCCATGAGAAGAGCCAGAACCTTTGTAAAAACCCTGGGTGCCGAGGCCAACCCGAATGGTAGGGCCACAAACTGGTAATGGGTTTGACCTATGGCGAAACGCAAAAAACGCTGGTGAGCCCTGCCGATAGGGATATGCAAATAGGCGTCGCGGATGTCGATAGACACCAAAAAATTGTACTGCGACAGGGTCGCTATCACCGAACGGAGAGACTCCATGGGGAACTTCCGTGTTCGGACGTAAATGTTCAAATCTCTGAGATCCAGTACGGGGCGAAACTTGTCCTCCTTTTTGGGGACCACAAAAAGGTTGGAGTAAAAACCCCTTCCCTTGTCTTCCGGAGGAACCTGAACCACCACACCCTGCTGCAGGAGAGAGTCGACCTCCTGTAACAGTGCAGCAGCCAGCCTTGGCACGGATGGAATGCATGTCTGACGAAACCTGTCTGGAGGTGGAGAATGAAACTCTATGAAATAGCCTGCCGACATAACCCGCGTCACCCAGGCGTCCGATATGTGGGATGCCCAAATTGACCCGAATTGTAGCAGACGACCTCCCACCCGAGAACCCTCGGGGGGATCCCTGGCGTCAATTAGCCTTAGCGGATCTTTTGTCAACCTCCCGTCTGTCCTGACGGGACTGTTGCTTCCAAGGAGTACGAGATTTCTGGGAGGATCTGCCGGAGGACGAAGGACGACCTGATCTCCAAGAAGGCTGACCGAATCGTCCCCTGGTCCGAAAGGACCGATGACCTCTACCGGGCCCTGACCTGCCAGATGTGGATGCCGCTGCCTTCTTTAGAGGCAGGGAAACATCCTTGTCCTTGGCAATCAGCTCCGAAAGGTCCGAACCAAAAAGCTGACCGCCCCTATATGCAAGACTAAGCAAACCTTGCTTGGATACTGGATCTCCGGTCCACTGCTTAAGCCACAGTGCACTTCTAACTGACGGCAGAAGCTTGAGCCTTGGACAAAATTGAAGTAGTGTCCAGTACTGCATCCCTGCCATAACACATGGCTTCTTCCATCAACTGAAAAAGCCTTTCCACTTCTGAACGCGGAGTCCCATCTTGCCATGCCGTTCGCAGCTGATCCAACCACCGCAGGGAAGCCTCACCGGCCCACATGGCCCCTAAGGCCGCTCGGAAACCATGACCTGCGGCTTCATAGATGGATTTCGCCGCTGACTCCGATCTCCTGTCCAGAGGATCCTGAAGATTGGCTTTCCCTTTAACAGGAAGCAAGGAGGACTTGCTCAACTGAGACAGGGATATATCCACCTCGGGAGAAGGAACCCAATCAGTGACCATCTCCTTAGCGCAGGGATACAGAGCATCAAAAAACCACATCCCCTGGAAGCGTTTATCCGGACACCGGCGCTCCTTCTCCACTGCCTCGTTAAGTTCCTCATGCGCAGGCAACGTTGGACGAGCACGGCGCGTTTCCTGATATAGCCGGGCAGACTTAGACGGTCTTGCCGGCTCTTCAGACAGCTGTAACACTTCCCGCATGTCCTTAATAAGCACATCTACGCGGCCTGAAAGTGAAAGAGCGACCTCGTCGATCCTCTTCCTCGGAATCAAAGATTTCCTCAACCGAACTCGTTGGTGAAACCGAAACCTCTGATGCGCTGTGCGAGGGAGATAGTGCCACAGTCCTGCGGCACTTTTTTCCTCGTGGCGACGGATGCGATCTGGCTGACACCCACTGACCCAGGAGGCTAGAAAGACTATCAATGGAGCGAGTGAGCGCTTCCACCTAACATCACTAAGGGTCGAACTTGACGTCGTGGAAGGCCTGGGTGTATCAGAAGCGTGCGACTGAACTTGGAACGGATCAGGAGAGCGGTCCGCACTCCCAGGCCCCTGATCAGACATGCCACCCACACCAGATGCCAGGATGTTACAATAAGGATGGCAAATAAAAGTGTGAAAATTGCACAACCTGTTTTCAAAACTCTCTTTTTTTTTTTGTATGCCTCAAGCTCTGAAGGGTTAAAGCTCACCCTTAGAGAGAGCTACCCCAGAGCTGCAGAGCAAATAATTTAACTTAATCAACTGGGAGAAGCGCCCTCAAACACAAGGTGTTTCCCCAGGAAAAGAAAAAACAACCCTAAAGAACCATTCTGTTCAGAATGGGTTAATATCACTGCAACTAAAATACTACACTGCCTACTAAAGGTCAGCGAAGTAAATAGTTTCAAAAGAGAAGCGGTAGCGCTCACTATGTCTCCCTAGCAGGTTAGCCAAAGTGAAAAACGCCGTCAGGGAACCTCTGCAGAGGGAACTCACCGATACCGCGGCGACCGCTCCTCCTGAGTGTGTAGCTGTGGACGGGGAGCAGAGAGCAGGAGGTGCCCGATGGAACACGGAAGCCGGAGGAGAAGCAGGGACTGACACAGCGCGCGTCCAAACCAAGAGCTTCCTGCCTGAGATATGACGGCAGGAAGCCAGGAGACGCTAAGCCACGCCCCTGACAGAGCCTGCGCTATTCAAGCAAAAGCGCGATAGACAGAGAGCTTCCAGCCTCTATGAAGGCAGGAAGCAAGAACAGAAAAAAGCGTGCGCTAATAAAGAGCTTCCTGCCCCAATGATGACAGGAAGCCAAAAACTTAAAGAAAAAATGTGCGCTTATACAAAAAGCTTCCTGCATGATACACGGCAGGAAGCTAAGCAATGTGGGGCCACATATAAACATTACTGGCCTCCGTCTCTGCTCCCCCCAGTAAAGGTAGCATCTGCAATAGACAAAAACACACAGGCAGTCACACTCGTATACAAAAGAGCACTTACCCGGCTGAACGCCACAGAGATCCTCAGGGATGTGTGGCGCCGTGGCCCTTTGCTCCCCCCTACGGCGGAACACGCAGGGACCCCCAGATGTGGTGTCAGACATGTGTGCCAGACTGGTAACGGGCAAGACATCCGTGTCCTCACCAAGATGACAACAGACCATGCTCTCCTCCTCCTCCCCCCCCCCTGTCCTGAGGCCACCCACGCTGAACCGACTATATGACAGTTGTACAGGTACTACCATCTACATCGCATGATACCAGCTCCTGTTCTTCCTCCTCCTCCTCTACCTCATTGTCCCCCAATGCACGTTGGGATGAGAGGAGGCTGGGCTGTGTGTAATCACCCATTACGGCTTCTTGATCCATCTCATCATACTCTGGCTGCAATGCCTCCTCTTTAATTCTCTGCAGAGAGCATTGCAAAAGACAGACAAGTGGGATGCTGACGCTAATGATGGCATCATCGCCACTCACCATCTTGGTGGACTCCTCAAAGTTTGTCAGGATGGTACATATGTCAGACATCCAGGTCCACTCCTGAGGTCTTATGTGTGGAGTCTGACCTGAATATCGACAGCCTTGTTGCAGCTGGTACGCCACAACTGCTCTCTTCTGCTCACAAATCCTTTGCAACATGTGAAGGGTAGAGTTCCAACGTGTGGGGACCTCATACACCATTCGGTGTGCCGGAAGCTGCAAACGCTGCTGCAACACAGCAAGGGCGGCGGAAGCTGTAGCCGACTACCGAAAATGAGCCGACAGGCGGCGTACTTTCACGAGCAGATCTGGCAACTCTGGGAAAGATTTAAGAAACCACTGAACCACGAGGTTAAGCACATGAGCCAGGCATGGTACGTGTGTGATCTCGCCTCAGAGCCGCCACCAGGTTACGGCCATGCCTGGATGTAGGTTCAGCGGTCTCAGACACAGATCTGCCTGCTCTTTCACAGCTGTCCACAACTCACAAGCAGTGCGAGGTTTATCACCTAAGCTTATGAATTTCAGCACAGCCTGTTGCCACTTGGCTGAGGCAGTACTGCAGTGCTTCCAGCTTGTAACTGATGTGGTGATATCTGAGATGGAGGCTGAACATGAGGAGGAGGATGATGCACAGGAGCTGTACACTGTGGGGGCAACTCGGACTGACATAGGGCCCACAATCCTCGGTGTGGGGAGGATGTGCTCCGTACCAATGTCCGAATGGGTCCCGGCATCCACTATGTTTACCCAGTGTGCCGTCAGGGAAATGTACCGTCCCTGGCCACAAGCACTTGTCCACGTGTCCGTTGTCAGGTGGACTCTCCCAGTAACTGTGTTGTTGAGGGCACAGCAGATGTTTTGGGACACGTGCTTGTGTAGTGCAGGGATGGCACACCGGGCAAAATAGTGTCGGCTGGGAACCGAGTACCGAGGGACGGCCACCGCCATAAGGTTACGAAAGGATTCCGTCTCCACCAGCCTAAAAGGCAGCATTTCCAACGCATGCAGTCGTGAAATGTGCGAATTTAGGACTGTGGCCTGTGGGGCGTTGGCTGCGAATTTGCGCTTTCGTTCTAAGGTCTGGGATATGGACAATTGAACGCTGCGGTGGGACATGGACGTTATGGCAGTTTCTCAAGAAACAGCATCAACAAGTGAAGACTGAGAGGAGGGGGCATCTTTCCATGCAGTATGGACAGGGGATTGCCTTGCACGCACAACAGGGGAAGAAAAAGTGGTGACACCCGCTGACACTGGTCGTGGACCCTGGGGTTCACCCCACAAAGTCGGGTGCTTTGCTGCCATGTGCCTGATCATGCTGGTGGTGGTCAGGCTGGTAGTTGTCACCCCTGCTAATGCTGGCATGGCAGGTGGTACAAATGGCCTTTTTGGAGTTATCAGCAGAGTCTTTAAAAAAATTCCAGACTCTGGAAGACCTACCGGTTGTACTGGCAACGTCCCTCGTGTTGGTGTTACGGGGAACTGTTGCCAGCCTCTGCGTGTCCTCCTGCCACGTTGGGTCAGTTACTAGATCATCCACCACCTCCTCCTCACTTTGTGGCAATTGTGTCTCGTCATTGTCCACCTCTTGTGACAAATTGCCAGCGTCGACTTCCTCTGGTCGTGGCTGCTCAAATATTTGGGCATCGCTACATGGGATCTCCTCTTCCACCACTTCAAGCAGAGCAGGCGAGGGGCACAAATATGGAAATGGACCAGTGAACAGCTCTTCAGAGTGTCCAAGTGTGGGATCAGTTGCTGTCTGACGACACTCGGCATGGTGGGAGGAAGGAGCATCAGAGTGAGGAGGAGTATGCGGTCGAGACTCATGGCTACTAAAACTTGACCGTGTGGAAGACAGTGGTGGTGCCCAGGTAACTGGAAGTATTATCTGCTATCCAATTAATAACCTGTGCACACTGATCAGTTCGCAATACTGGTGTTGTAGTGTGCTTCCCTAGTAATTCGGTCTAGAAGTGGGAGCGAGAAGATGTGGCTGTTGGTTGTGGAACATTTTCACCTTGGCTACGGCCCCGTCCTCTACACGCACCATCACCAGAACGTCCAGTTCCACGTCCCTTCCCACGCGCCTTGCCCATTATTAATGAAGTAAAATAGCTTACACTCGCACCATCAATGGAAAAAGGGTAATAAAAAGGAGATTAGAACCGTGGAAGAGGAGAACCACAGTTGTAGTTATCTGGCCTACACCAGACTCTTTTAAACAGATATATTGGTGCCTGACCAGTCAGGGAGACACTATTACTGTTTTTTTTACGGCAAAAAATGCCAAAAACAGAATACAGAGATTTGACCCGTGGAACTGCAAATCCACAGTTCTATATTTTTATGGCCTACACAAGACTCTTTTAAACAGATATATTGGTGTCTGAACAGTCACAGACACTAAATTTTTTTTTTTTTTTTTTTGGGGGGGGGAATACCAAAAGGTTAAGATGCGTATTTGGACAGTCTGAGGAAAAAAAAAATACAGGATTTAGATGAGAAAAAAAAAAAAAAAAAAAAGATTTTTCCTGGCCCCTGAGACCGGGGAATAAGTCTAGCAATTTGACCAGCAGGAGCACACAGGATTGTAATGCAGCGTTTGCTGGTATAACCACTGCATCTCCTATACAGCCTGCCTGCCTGATATCTGGGATGGATATTAGTCCTGAGAAGGACTGTTTGTTTGATTTGGCAGGCTTTAGAGACCCTACACTAACTAACTATTTCGCAGGATAAATCTCTCCCTAGTTCAGAAGCACTGAACCTTCACTGTCTGATCCGGAGCGACTGTGACCAAGATGGCGGCGCCCGGTTTTAAATACGCGAGGTGACGCTGTGTGGCCAGCCATTCACTGTAGTGCCCACAAACAACATGGCTGCGGCATTACAGTGACTGGCTGGCAATCCCTGCATGTTCATTGGCTCTGTAAAGAGCGCCAAACATGCACGGCGGAGACCCGAGCTCCCGTCCGAGTAACTCGGAAATGCTCTGCGCTCGCCGAACATCCCAAGTAGTGAGATGCTCGGAAAAGTACCGAGCAGTGTCGAGCATGCTCGCTCAACATTAGTCTTTACTCTTACCCTCTTGGTGGCCAAAATGTTTTCTACCTCAAAGACGTCCTCAGTAGAGACTGGAGCTGGAACGGTACCTGGATCATCAGAGAAAGAATTAAGGACAACAGGTTTGAGGAGGGATACATGAAAGGAGTTGGGAATCCGTGAGGTGACAGTCTCAGCTTGTAAGCCACGGGATTGATTTAGTTCAGAACTCTTGAACGGACCGATGAATCGCGGACCCAACTTATAGGAAGGTATCTTGAGACAAACGGAATTGAGGCGGATCCAGGCGTCTCTTATCCGCATGTTTCTTTATCCACTCGGAGAACTGAAGTGCAGATCTAGTGTCTTCCCAAATAGCTGAAAATTCGCTGACCAGAGACTCTGCGGCAGGATTGTCCACTGAAGAGGAGACGGGAAATGGAATCCGGGGGTGTTGACCGTAGACAACAAAGAATGGGAATTTGGAAGAGGACTCGATTTCATGGTTATTATAGGATTACTCAGCCCAGGGCAGGAGCTCAACCCAATCGTTATGGTGAGTGTTGACAAAGTGCCGAAGAAAGCTGGTAAGGACCTGGTTGATACGTTCCACTTGACCATTGGACTGAGGATAAGCAGAGGGGACATCCAGCAGTTTACACATAGCTCTCCAAAAGCGCGAAGTGAACTGAACCCCGCAATCAGACACAATGTGGAGGGGTAGGCCGTGGAGACGAAAAATGTGATGAATGAAGTCCTTCGTCAGCTCAGATGCAAACTGAAGACCAGGCAGAGGGATGAAGTGGGCCATTTTAGAAAAGCGGTCAGCGACCACCCAAATAACAGTACAACTGGCAGAAACAGGGAGATCCGTAATTTAGTCCATTGCAATGTGTTGCCATGGAGCGGAAGGCACGGGAAGAGGAAGAAGACGGCCAGAAGGAAGGTGCCTGGGAACCTTGTTACGGGCACAGAAGGAACAAGCCGCGACGAAGTCCGCAACATCCTTGTGCAGGGAAGGCCACCAGTAATGTCGAGCGATGAGCAAAAGGGTCTTCCTCCGGCCAGCATGACTGGCTAGTTTGGATGAATGGCCCCAGAGTGGAACCTTCTTACAATCAGGAAGCGCTACAAAAGGTCTTACCGGGTGGAAGGTGGGACAGGTCAAACTGAGCCACAGTCATTACTTTAGAGGGGTCGATATGTAGAGGTTCCTCCTCTTGGTCGGAAGACAGGAATGAGCAGGAAAGAGCTTCAGCTTTAATGTTCTTGTCTGCCGGGCGGTAATGCTGAGTGAAGCAGAATCAGGCAAAGAAAAGAGACCACCTGGCCTTTGGGCGTTCTGCAAATAAGCGAGGTTTTTGTGGTCTGTATAGATGACCACCGGGTGCAGAGCCCCTTCCAGCAAGTAGCGCCACTCCTCCAGCGCTAATTTGATGGCCAGCAGCTTACGATCTCCTATGGAGTAATTGCGCTCAGACGAGGAGAAGAGCTTGGAGAAGAAGCCGCAGGTTACCATTCTGGGTGAGCACCGCTCCGGCTCCAGAGGAGGATGCATCAACCTCCCGGAAGAACTGCTTGTTGCAATCCGGACAGTGTAGCACAGGGGCCGAAGAGAAGGCTTGTTTCAGGGAGACGAAGGCCTCCTCCATTTCAGAAGTCCATTCCCTGGGATTTGCTCCTTTACGGGCGAGTACGGAGAAGGGAGCAGTCCGGGAGGAAAAATGAGGAATGAAGACACGGTAATTTGCGAAGCCCAGGAAACGCTGAAACGCCTTCAACCCCTCCGGTCGGGGCCACTTTAAGACGGCAGACACCTCCTCGGGATCCATCTGCAGACCAGTCTCGGAGATAATATAGCCCAGAAACGGTAGAGAGGACTGCTCAAAGAGACATTTCTCGAATTTAGCGTATTGGCGATTCTGCCTGAGCCTTAGCAGAACCTGACGAACATCCCTCCGGTGTGAGGGCAGATCGAGAGAGAAGACCAAGATATCGTCCAGGTACACCACCACGCAAGAAAACAGGAGAACACGGAAGATGTCGTTAACCAGCTCATGGAAGATGGCTGGAGCATTGCAGAGACCAAAGGGCATTACGCGGTAGTCGTAGTGATCGTACCGGGTGTTGAATGCAGTCTTCCACTCGTCTCCCTGGCAGATCCGGACCAAAAATTGTACGCCCCACGAAGATCGAGCTTGGTGAAGATCTTCACACCTTTGAGGCGGTCGAACAGCTCCGAGAGGCATTTTTGATGGTAATCTGGTTAAAGCCCCTGTAATCTATTCAGGGACGTAGAGAGCCGTCTTTCTTCTTGACGAAGAAGAATCCTGCTCCAGCCGGAGAGGTGGATTTCTGGATAAATCCCCTAGCAAGATTCTCCTCAATATACTCAGACATGGCCCGGGTCTCAGCCAGTGACAAGGGACAGATACGCCCGCGGGAAGGAGAAGCACCAGGTACCAGGTCGATGGGGCAATCATATGGCCTATGAGGTGGAAGTGTCTGCCTCCTTTTTGTCGAAGATCTCCGCATAGGACCAGTAGGGTGCCGGCAGACCAGGTAGATTAGCTGGAGTAGACGGGGGTCGAGCAGGACGAACCCGAACCAGACAGGACTCATGGCAATCCTGACCCCAACGGAGCACTTCACCAGATCTCCAATTCAGGACGGGCTCATGTCTTTGTAACCAGGGTAGACCAAGCAAAAAAGGTGAGAGACCGGATGGCACATGAAAGGAGATCTTCTGAGTGCAGCATTCCCACCTGAAGGGTTACAGGCTCTGACAAGCAAGATGGTTTCAGGAAGAAGCCTCCCATCCACAGAGGCCACCACCAACGGTTCAATCAGACGTACGGTAGGAATCTGGTAACGCTCCACAACAACCTGTTGAATGAGATTCCCAGCGTCTCCGGAATCCAAATGGGCAATCTCGAAGAAGTGGGTCTCACCACTGGAAATAGAAACAGACAGAGTCAAGGATGGAGAGGATTTACTCTTGCCTAGGACGACCTCTCCGAGCGGTCCTAGACACTGGAATTTCCCGGCTTCACCGGGCAGGAACAGATCAGATGATTTTTACTGCCACAATAGAAGCAACTCCCCTCAGCTCGGCGCGTATCCTGGAGAGACTTGACCATCTTTGTTTGGTCAATTTGCATGGGCTCAGGCGAGCATGCCCGGGGAATTGCTGGTTGAGAGGCAGGCTTTTGGAATACAGGAGCGAGATGCGGAAATCTTCTCTCCCGGGCAGTCTCTTTAGCATGTTCCAGGAATCCAGGAAACGGATGTCAATCCGGGTAGCTAATGACACCAGGTCGTCCAGGGTGGAAGGGATGTCACAACCAGCTAGCTCATCCTTAATCCGACCGTAAAGACCCTCCGAGAAGGAGGACACCAGGGCCTCGTTGTTCCAGGCAAGCTCAGACGCGAGAGTTCGGAAGCGTATGGCAAACTGGCCCACGGAGAGACTCCCTTGGAGGAGATTGAGAAGTGAGGAGGCAGTAGAAGATTTTCAGCAGCAAGGAAAGCCAGAAGATCGGACACCAGGGGATCCCCTCTCTCCCACAGAGGGTTTAGCCATGCCAATGCCTCCCCAGTGAGGTGAGACATAATGAACGCCACCTTGGCCCGGTCAGAGGGGAATAGATGTGCCAGGAGTTCAAAGTGCAGCGTGCACTGATTTAAGAAGCCCCAACATAAGACAGGGTCACCACCAAAACGTGGAGGAGCAGAGAGCCGGGTGCCATAGCACCAGTAGGTTGAGATGCCGCCGGAGCGGGTGCCACTCGGCTACAGACGGACCCAGGCAGGCGTTGACAGTCCGCAGATAGGACAGGATAGTCTCCTGTTGGGATCTCTGACGTGAGACCTCCTGGTACAGGTCAGAGAGCGAAGGAGCCTGGGGGCCACCGGGTTCCATGGCCTGTGCAAACTATTACGCTTCCAGGTGGTGGAACCTCTGTGCTTCGGTGCAAGGAGGGACCAGAGGGGCGTGACTAAGTACCTACTCGGCCTGACCAAGGTCACACGGCGGCTCAATCGACTCTGTGAACCAGGGGAGGGACCGAGCAGGGGGACCAGGTGCCACTCTGGGACCGACCTTGTGTGAGAGCAGGTGACTCCCATGGGTCAGATGGCAGGAACGGACCGGTACAGCGGATGATCACGGCAGGGAGGCTGACGGGTGGTGCGGGTAGATAAGCAGGCTGGTTCGGCAGATAGCCAGACGAGTGCTCCGGGTAGACACAACAGGTAACTGGCAAGTGCTCCAGGTAAACAGGCTGGCGGGCACAGCAGGTAACTGGCAGGTGCTTCCAGGTAAGCAGGCCGGGGGGCAGCACTATACACAGGCTGGCGGGTTAGAATGCAGACAGACTGACAGGCAGACTGGCGGGCAGGACTGACAGGCAGACTGGCGGGCAGGACTGACAGGCAGCGGGACCTGAGGGCTGAAGCAAGTGTTAGCACACAGAACAACCTTTCACAGGCACCTCCATTTTGGAGGAGGTGCCTTATATAGGAGAAGTCCTCCGGCCATTGGCACCCTAAGCACAGTGCCCAGGAAGCTGCACGCGGTGTGCGCCACAGCATCAGGGAAGCGGGAGGACGCCGGACCTGGACCGCGGCGGTGAGGGGAACGGCATCTCTGCCCGGTAGGAGGCAGAGATGCCGATGCTACACATACACTAGTCCACTAAGCTTACATACGAGGATAAACTGGCAAGAGACACTGGGTACGCTGAAACTAATGTGTGGATGGAATGCGTAAAATATAGAGCAGAACAGACCGGTAAATCTTAATGCCTGACATGTGCAGCTGCTGGACCACACTTAGAAATGGTACCACTGGTAGTAGATACTGAGAGTCTAAGTTGCCTATCGACTATGTTCACCAAAACACCAAACCAAGGTGAGAAGTGCAAGAAATGGCAACAGAAAATAGGAATTATTCCTACCGTTAATTACGTTTCCAGGAGTCCATCATAACGGCACGACAGGAGTTAAGTCCTCTGTTCCTCTAGGACCAGGAAACACATGAGAGGTTAAAAGCCCCCTGCCCTCATCACACCCTCAGTGTTAATACTAATCACCAAACCAGGATGGATGCAACTCTATTTTATTATTATATACATATACCAATGTTACATTCACATTAGTGTCAAGAACAAGGGCGGGAAATACGGTGCCGTTATGATGGACTCCTGGAAACGTAATTAACGGTAGGAATAATTCCTATTTTACCAGTACGTCCATCATAACGGCACGACAAGAGACATACCAAATCAAAAAATGGAACATTTAGGGCGGGACTACTGCCTAAAGGACTTTACAGCCATAGGCTAATTGTTGACTGGACAATGCATCCAATTTATAAGGTTTACTAAATGTGGATATATTGGCCCAGGTTGCTGCCTGATAAATTTGGCCCACTGATGCTCCTGCTTTCTCCGCCCAAGAAGCGGAGATTGCCCGAGTAGAGCTTTAAGAGAAATTGGTGGATCCTTCCCTTCTGATTCATATGCGAGGGCGATAGTCCTTGTTAACCACCTTGCAAGGGTCGGCTTAGAAGATTTTTCGCCTTTATTCACACCCGAGAATTGTAGAAACAGGTTTGAGTCCTTCCTCCAGGGAGCTGTGACTTCTATATACTGAATAACTGTCCTCCTGACATCCAAGGTATGGAAGGATTTTTCCTTTTCATTTTTGGGAAACTGGCAGAAAGATGGCAGTATTATTTCTTGATTCAGGTTAGTACTGGACACCACCTTAGGATGAAAGGAGGGATCCAGTTTAAAGAACCAATCTGTCCTCCAGGATCTTGAGGTATGGGTCCAGAACTGAGAGAGCCTTGATCTCACCTACCCGCTTCGCTGTGGTAACTGCCACAAGAAAGGCTGATTTAATAGAAAACAGGTCTACTGATGTTTCTTCCAGGGGTTCAAAGGGAGACTTACATAAAGCTGTCAACACAAGGTTCAGATCCCACGCTGGTACCAGACTCCTTATCGTAGGTCTTAAGAGTAGTTGCTTTTATGAACCTTGATATCCATGGGTGGTCTATCAGGGAGTAGTCCAAGGAAGTACTTAGGGCCGAGATGTGAACTTTTAACGTATTTGGTCTCAGACCCTTATCGAACCCCTGTTGGAGGAAATCCAGTATCTTTGGAATATTAGGGCGTGAAGAATTTCCCACAGACTCGCCTACAAAAGGTACAGAACTGTCTCCAGATTCTAGAATAGATGGCTGACGTTACTGGTTTTCTACAGGCTTGGAGAGTTGTAATCACTCGATGAGAGAGGCCCTTAGAGGCTAGGATCCGCCTCTCAGGTTCCATGCTGTCAGCTGGAGGAATTGGATGTTCGGAATGTAGCAAGGGACCCTGCGATAGATCTTCTCTGGCTGGGAGCCTGAATGGGAGATCCACCGACATCCGCTGTAGCAGAGGAAAACAGCTCTTTTTGGGCCAGTAAGGCGCTATCAGGATAAGAGCTCCCCTCTCCTGTTGGATTTCCCTTAGTATTCGAGATGAGAGGGACTGGAGGAAAGGCGTACACCAGTTTTGTTCCCCATGATTGAGAAAGGGCATCTATTCCTTCTGGGCTGTCGGCCGGGTTCAATGAGAAAAAGCGCTGCAGCTTCCCGTTTTTCCTGGTCGAACAGGTCTATAGACGGGGTGCCTCACTGTTGAATGATTTGATGAAAAACATCTGGATTTAGTTCCCAGTCTGAGGGCCCAACTCTTGTTCTGCTGAGAAAATCTGCTACCACGTTTTCGGATCCCCTTAGATGAATAGCTGATATTTAAAGAACATTTCTCTCTGCCCAGTGGAAAATTCTTGCCGCCAAGGATTGCAACAATTTTCCTCTTGGACCTCCTTGTCGACGAAGAAATGAGACGGTAGTGCTGTTGTCTGAGAAAACTTTTACGTGGTTTCCTCTGATCAAATGTTGACATCTTTGAAGAGATTCCCAGACTGCCATAAGCTCCCTGAAATTTGACGACCTGAGTTGTATCTCTTTGGGCCACATCCCTTGTAGATATCTGTTTCCTATGCTTGCTCCCCAGCCCTTTTGGCTGGCATCCGTATGGATTGAAGGAAGAAGGATCCAGTCTACTGCATTTTCTAAGTTCGAGGGGACTGTCCACCAGGAAAGAGTTTTTTTAGCTCCCTTGACAGTCATTTTTTTGTCTAATCCTGACAGTTGTCTGTTCCAAACTGACAGGATCGACTTCTGCAATGGTCTTGAACGGGCCTGTGCCCATTTTACGCTGGGGATGCATGAAGTCATCAAGCCTAAGATCCGCATGGCGTATCCAATTGAGGTAGTTTTTTGCATTTTGAAGTTGTAAATTTCCAGTTTTATTTTTTCTCTTTTCTCCTGGGGCAAGGAGGACTTTTGAAGACTGGAGTCTAAAAGTACCCCTAGAAATACTTTTGTAGTACTTGGATGGAGGCTTGACTTCTCCCAATTGATGTTCCACCCCAAATATTCCAGGTTGACTGAGAAGAAGAGACTGACTCTGCCACCAACAATATATCGTCCAGGTAAGGGATGATTACAATCCCCTGTGTTCTTAAGAAGGTCGCTACTTCTGTCATAACCTTTGTGAATATTCAGGGGGCTGAGGACAGACCGAAGGGTAGGCAAGTGAACTGAAAGTGGTGTACTGTGTCCTCTTGCTCTAGAGCGAACCTTCGGTATTGCTGGTGACTTGGGCGAATTGGAACATGGTAATATGCATCCTTGAGGTCTAGGGTGCACATTACCGATCCCTTCTCTATCAATGGAATGCTGGTTTTTATAGTTTCCATTCTGAACCTTTTGTATTCTACCCACTGGTTTAGGGGCTTGAGGTTTATAACCATACGGCGTTTGCCTGAGGGTTTTAACACCGAGAAGAGGGAGGAATAATGGCCTAAACCCTCCTCTGAAGGGGGGACCTCTTTTACTACGTTAAGGGATTGAAGGGCTAATATATCCTGCCATAGACTTCTGAGATCTACGGGGGAGCGAGGAGGAGTGATTTGGAAACGACAAGGGGGAGTATGGGAGAAGTCTATTTTGTAACCTTCCCCTAAGGAACGTAGGATCCATTGATTTTTTGTAACGGACGCCCACTTGTCCTGAAAGAAACGAAGCCTGCCCCCTACTCCAATGGCGTCATGGTCTAGCTGGGGCTCCAGAGGCGACCTGATCTGCTCTGTTCTTTCCTCCCTTTCTGTAAGACCATCTCCCAGTCTTACCATTACCCCTGTAATCACATTTAGGGGACCGATGGGTTCCACGAAAGGGACGGTATCTTTTAACCCTATCCTCGGGAAATCCTTTTTTCTTGTCGGATGCTCTTTCTAGGATCTCGTGCAACACTGGACCAAAGACTCGAGCACCCGAAAAGGGAATTGAGCAGTTTATTCTTTGAGTGGCTATCCCCCGACCACGTTTTTAGCCATATTGCCCATCTAGCGGTATTAGATAGTACACTACATCTAGCTGCGAATCTGACCGATTCGGCCGAGGCATCAGCCATGAATTGCGTTGCCAGCTTTAACATGGGAAGAGAGTCTGATAGCATCTCTACAGGGAAGTCGAACCTAATTTGATCTGACAGCTCGTCCAACCAAAGGCACATGGATTTTGCCACTGAAGTGGCAGCGATATTTGATTTGATTATGGCTGCTGAGGCTTCCCAACTCCTCTTGAGCATGCTCTCTGCCTTCCTATCCATTGCGTCCTTGAGGTAAGACGAATCCTCAAAAGGGGATGGATGTTTTTTTTTAGCCACTTTCACTATTGGGACATCTACTTTAGGGATTTCCTCCCAAAGTTTGATGTCCTCCGGATTGAAAGGAAGACGGGATTTAAAGTCTCTTGGCACAATGAGTCTTTTCTCCACTTCTTCCCATTCCTCCATAATCATGGATTTTAAATGCTCATTTACAGGGAACACTTTCTCTGAGTTCTCAGACCTGCGAACATTTCATCTTGTCTGGAATGGGAGACCCGAGTGTCCTCCAAGTTCATAGTATGCCTAACAGACTTTAATAGTTCTGTAGAGAAGATATATTTCTCTCTCTCTCGTGAGGGTAACCGAGAAGCGATCCTCATCTTCTTCTAGACTGTGCTCTGATGCGGAGTCAATATTCTCCTTCCTCAGACACCTCTTCCATCTCCCACTTAGGTCTTTTCTGGCGAGGAGAGGGTTGAATTACTTGGGGTGACGGCTGTGTACGGGAAGGCATGAGGCTCGAGACTGTACTCTGGACCTCCTCACGGATCATAGATCTTATATCCGTCAAAAAGGAAGATTTTTCTTCCTTTAAGACCTCGGCTATACATTTTTTACACAGACGCTTTTTATACGAGTACTGAAGCTTCGTGTTACAGTCTACACATAGTCTTGATTTTTTGGAAGAAGATCCAGACCTCTGGGTTCCCCTATCCTAAGGACACAGGAGATTTACTATAAAGACCTGTCCTAGATTACTCTGATTTAACCAAGAGAAGGGCCCAAGGCTGTACTCCCACTGCCCAGGGACTCTTGACCGTGTAGGATTGGATTCCATGGTGTCAGAGGGTGTGTGGCTGAGGTGTACTCTTTTATAGGGTCTTACCTGATCCAGGTGGTAGCCACGTCCCCAACGATATCTATTCTTAATGCCCTGGAGGCTCACCACCGCCTCCGGGCACCTGTGCGTTCTGGGCGCCGGAAGGAGAAGCCCATGAGGCGTGCGCTCCACCCTGGAACACACGCCGGCCAAAGCGGATGTCCGCTCTTATGACTCCGCCTCCCGGCCGGAAGTCTATCACAGCGCTCGGCGTGCGTTCCACCCTGAAAAGCACGCCGGCCCAAAGCGGATGTCCGCCTTCCTGACTCCGCCTCCCGGCCGGAAGTTACACAGTGATCCTCCGTGGAGCGCACGCCGACCCTTCAAGACAATGCCGGCGGGTCAGTGCAACGCTCAGAGCCCCCTGTCCGGGGGATACAGCGGCTTTCTGGCTGAGGGACCCCGCAGTGGGGTATCAGCAAAGAGCCTCTGGACCGAAGGAAGGAGAGAATTTTCAGACCCCCCCGATCCCCCTGGCTCTCAGGTAACTTAGATCTTAATGCCCTTTCACATCTTCAATTTCCCCAGTAAAGGTCAAGTACTCAGATAGTTCCCTCTTTCCTCTATTTGGGAACTTAAAAGGGTCTTTTGATTCCCACATTTACGCAGATGCTCTTGGAGTTCCTCGGGGAGTGCCTGATGAATTCAAAGCGAGAGACCAAGTATTGGCTGCATTACAATCTATTTTTCCCATAACAGCCAACAAAAATGTAGCCTGGATAAACTACCTATACTATAATCAACAACTGTTTGTGAATTATACCATAGATGCCCTGAAAGAAATTGTTGACCAATTTGGTCCCATATCAATTATGACCTTCCAGAACAGAAAGGCATTAGACATGATCCTAGCAGAGAAAGGAGGTGTCTGCAAGATGATAGAGACTAGTTGCTGCACATAGATACCCAACACAGCCCCTGATGGGAGCATCACTAGAGCTTTGAAAGGACTCACTGAATTATTAGAGGAACTAGCCCGAACTCAGGTGTAAAGAGTCCATGGGATACCTGGTTTAGGTGATGGGATGGATGGCAAAGAGCACTGATTAAATTAGGAGCAGTTATTCTGTGTGTTCTATTTATACTACCCTTACTCTTATGTTGCGTAGTCCCATGTGTGAAGAAAATGATGAGCCAAACTATGGAGAATACTGTGACAGCAATGCATGCAGATTTCAGAGATCCGAATGCTGAAAACAACTATGTACCTCTAAGGACACGGCAACTATCTCTTATCCCACCTGATGAGTATGCTGAACTTGAACACCCCATTTAGAGATAGAGAAAGCAGTAATCCAACCTCCTGAAGCAATTGTCTGTTTACAAAGGGGAGGGTTCTCCAAAAGGGAGAATTCATCTCAACCCGGTTAAGTACTCCATTTCCCTTCTCTCGGTGGATAGAGGTTGGGTATGCCATTTATAGGGGTAGATTTTGCATATCTCCAAGGGGAGGGGGATTGTTATGGAGGTCACCATTATATGAAGATATTCTAAATGGCGCTGGCTTCCTGCATCACACCTATGCTATGTGACTTAAGAAACTTGCCTTATATGATCACAAACAGAATATACACACGTGGTCAAAATTGTTGGTACCCCTCGTTTAATGAAAGAAAAATCCACAATGTTCACAGAAATAACTTGAATCTGACAAAAGTAATAATTAATCTATGAAAATGAACAAATGAAAGTCAGGCATTGCTTTTTAACCCTGCGTGCACAGAATTTTAAATAAAATTAAACTCATGAAATGTGCCTGGACAAAAATAATGGCACTCTTAACTTAATACTTTCTTGAACAACCTTTTGAGGCAATCACTGCAATCAAACAATTCCTGTAACTGTCAATGAGACTTCTGCACCTCTCGACAGGTATCTTGGCCCACTCCTCATGAGCAAACTGCTCCAGTTGTCTCGTGTTTGAAGGTTGCCTTTTCCAGACGGTATGTTATGTTTCAGCTCTTTTCAAAGATGCTCAATAGGATTTAGGTCAGGACTAATAGAAGGCCACTTCAGAATAAGGCCACTTCAGAATAGTCCAATGTTTTCCTCTTAGCCATTCTTGGGTGCTTTCAGCTGTGTGTTTTGGGTCATTATCCTGTTGCAAGACCCATGACCTGCGACAGACCAAACTTTCCGACACTGGGCAGCACATTTCTCTCTAGAATCCCTTGATAGTCTTAAATTTTGTTGTACCCTGCACAGATTCAAGAAACCCTGTGCCAGATGCAGCGAAGCAGCCCCAGAACATAACAGAGCCTCCTCCATGTTTCACAGTAGGGACAGTGTTCTTTTCTTGATATGCTTCATATTTCCGTCTGTGAACATAGAGCTGTTGTGCCTTGCCAAAAACTTCCATTTTTTTTGTCTCATCTGTCCACAGGACATTCTCCCAGAAGCTTTGTGGCTTGTCAACATGTAGTTTGGCAAATTCCAGTCTGGCTTTTTTTTTATGATTTTTAACAATGGTGTTCTCCTTGGTCGACTCCCATGAAGTCAACTTTGGATCAAACAACAATGGATGGTGCGATCTGACGCTGATGTTCCTTGAGCTTGAAGTTCACCTTTAAATCTCTTTAGAAGTTATCCTGGGCTCTTTGGTTACCATTCATATTATCCGTCTCTTTGATTTGTCATCAATTTTCCTCCAGCAGCCACGTCCAGGGAGGTTGGCTACAGTCCCATGGATCTTAAATTTCTGAATAATATGTGCAACTGTAGTCACAGGAACATCAAGCTGCTTGGAAATGGTCTTATAACCTTTACCTTTAACATGCTTGTCTATAATTTTCTTCCAAATATCATGAGAACTCTTTCCTTTGCTTCCTCTGGTCCATGTTGAGTGTTGTTCACACCATGTCACCAAACAGCAGAGTGAGCATCTGTAGCCCTATGTACAGGCCCACTGACTGATTAGAAGAGTGTAGACACCTGTGATGCTAATTAGTGAACAACTTTATTAAACATGTCCCTTTTGTCACATTTTCAGGGGTACCATCATTTCTGTCCCATCCTATTTCATGAGTTAATTTTTTAAAAAATTTCTGTGGAAGCAGGGTTGAAAATCAATGTTCTTATTTTCATTTATTCATTTTCATAGATTAATTTATTATTACTTTTGTCAGATACAAGTGACTTCTGTGACCATTGTGGGTTTTTCTTTCATTTAACGAGGGATACCAACAATTTTGACCATGTGTGTAAAATAATAATTGCAGCTAACCAATTGTATTAAAGATTACGCACCCTTGGAAATAATCCAAGAGATTTGCTATAAATTTTATGTACTTCCTCAATAAATTAGAAGAACTTCTGCATTTGATCTGACTAGACTCATGTGTTCTGATTCTTTTACTGTGTGCACACATTATTATAATTAATTTGGCAGCAGACAATTAAGAAGGATTTGCATAGCCATACTGGTAAAAGCAAACAAAATCACACAGCCAATGGAAAGAGACAGATTGGTCTAAGTTGTTGTGGTTGGATGAATCCAAGCTCAATCTGTTTGGTAGTGATGGCAAGCACTATATATACCGTACAATTGGAAAAAGTAGTGATGTAAGGTACCAAACACCTACAGTGCAAAACGGTGGTGGCAATGTCATGGTTTGGGGCTGCTTTTCTTCATCTGCCATTGACCCTCTGCATAGAATTGAGGGAAATATGAACCATTAATGATGCTACAAGGTAAAACAAAAGTAGGCAGAGGATGGAAGTTCCAACAAGACAATTATCCTAAGGACACATCCAATTTTGTAAAAAATTTGGTTAGCAAACAAAAATGTTTGGCTAGGCCATTGCAACAGGCGAGCACCCGATTTAAACCCTATAGAGCAATTAGGGATGAGTTAGGGCGACGAGTTGGGGCCTGTACGCATAGCAATAAAGATTAATTGTTTGCAGATTTGCAAATTGAATGGAGCAAGATCTCTCAAGATATAATGAATACCCTTGTGTCTTCAATGCCCCGTTGGTGCGGTGCAGTAATTAAAGCAAAAGGTTATGCTACAAAATACTAAGTTATGGCATTGTAAACAATGAATTACTCTATGTTGTGATCAATAAATAGTATATGCAAAACTTATGGCAGTCAATTGTATTTAATTAAATGACCATACCTCTATTCAAAATCATTTTGGTTAAAATGAAGGTCTTGAATTGAAAGTGCTTGAAGTTGTCGTCATGCATCACCAGGGAAGTGGCATCACAAACACACACACACACACACACACAGTCATGGCCAAAAGTGTGGGCCCCCTTGAAATTTTTCCAGAAAATGAAATATATTTCTTCCAGAACATTATTGCAATACACATTTTGTTATACACACGTTTACTTGTTTGTGTATTTGAACACCACAAAAAAAAAAGAATAAAAAAAAAGGCAAATTGGACATAATTTCACACAAAACCCCAAAAATGGGCAGGACAAAAAAGTGTTGCCACCTTTCCAAAATTGAGGGTAAACAACTTTATTTCAAGCATGTGGTGCTCATTTAAACTCACCTGTGGCATAATGAAAATCACACCTGGAACCAGATAAAAAGGGGAGAAGTTGACTCAATCTTTACATTGTGTGTCTGTGTGTGCCATACTAAGCATGGAGAACAGAAGGAGGAGAGAACCGTCTGAGGACTTAAGAACCAAAATTGTTTAACAATATCAACAATTTCAAGGTTAAAAATCCATCTTCAGAGATCTTGATGTTCTTGTTCTCAATGCACAACATTAATCAAGAAGCTTGGACGGCCAGCAGGCGGCTCCGACTATTTTTAGAGGGCCAGCAGGCATCTTGTGGACAGATGAGACCAAGATAGAGCTTTTTGTTAAAGCACATCATTCAATTGTTTACTGTAAATGGAATGAGGGCTGCAAATAAAAGAACAATACTTAGTCAAATATGGTGGAGGTTTAACAATGTTTTGTGTTGGTTTTGCTGCCTCTGGCACTGGGTGCCTCGACTGTGTGCGAGGCATCAAGAAGTCTCAAGATTACCAAAGGATTTTGGGTTGCAATGTAATGCGCAGCGTCAGAAAGCTGGGTTTGCATCCTAGATCGTGGGTTTTCCAGCAGGATAATGACCCCAAACATACTTCAAGAAGCACCCAGAAATGGATGGAATCAAAGTGCTGGAGAGTTCTAAAGTGTCCAGCAAATAGTCCATATCGAAATCCCATTGAACACCTGTGGAGAGATCTTAAAATTGCTATTGGGAGAAGACACCCTTCAAATAAGAGATCTCCAGCAGTTTGCAAAAGAAGAGTGTTCCAAAATTCCAGCTGAGAGGTGTAAGAGGTTTGTTGATGATCATAGGAAGTGATTGACTGCAGTCATTAATTCCAAAAGGAAGTTGAAATATTGGGTCAAGTGTATCAACTATTTTTTTTCCTTTTTTGGGGTTTAGGGTTTCCCTGTGTTTTTTTGTGGTGTTCCAATACACACAAAGGAAAAATATGTATAACAAAAACATGTGTGGTTGCAATAATTTTCCAGGAGAAAGGCTAAGTGCCCATGATGCAGAAACGCTCCGGATTTTTCCTGAGCTTTTAAGCATCTCCCTGGTAGAAAAAAAAAACAACACATGCGGATTTTAAATGTGGTTTTCCTGCGAGAGAACGAGAGCTAGAGCGAAAACTAGAAGCGAGAGAGCGAACGAGAACTAGAAGCGAGAGAGCGAACGAGAACTAGAAGCGAGAGAGCGAACGAGAACTAGAAGCGAGAGAGCGAACGAGAACTAGAAGCGAGAGAGCGAACGAGAACTAGAAGCGAGAGAGCGAACGAGAACTAGAAGCGAGAGAGCGAACGAGAACTAGAAGCGAGAGAGCAAACGAGAACTAGAAGCGAGAGAGCAAACGAGAACTAGAAGCGAGAGAGCAAACGAGAACTAGAAGCGAGAGAGCAAACGAGAACTAGAAGCGAGAGAGCAAACGAGAACTAGAAGCGAGAGAGCAAACGAGAACTAGAAGCGAGAGAGCAAACGAGAACTAGAAGCGAGAGAGCAAACGAGAACTAGAAGCGAGAGAGCAAACGAGAACTAGAAGCGAGAGAGCAAACGAGAACTAGAAGCGAGAGAGCGAACGAGAACTAGAAGCGAGAGAGCGAACGAGAACTAGAAGCGAGAGAGCGAACGAGAACTAGAAGCGAGAGAGCGAACGAGAACTAGAAGCGAGAGAGCGAACGAGAACTAGAAGCGAGAGAGCGAACGAGAACTAGAAGCGAGAGAGCGAACGAGAACTAGAAGCGAGAGAGCGAACGAGAACTAGAAGCGAGAGAGCGAACGAGAACTAGAGCGAACGAGAACTAGAGCGAACGAGAACTAGAGCGAACGAGAACTAGAGCGAACGAGAACTAGAGCGAACGAGAACTAGAGCGAACGAGAACTAGAGCAAACGAGAACTAGAGCGAACGAGAACTAGAGCGAACGAGAACTAGAGCGAACGAGAACTAGAGCGAACGAGAACTAGAGCAAACGAGAACTAGAGCGAACGAGAACTAGAGCGAACGAGAACTAGAGCGAACGAGAACTAGAGCGAACGAGAACTAGAGCGAACGAGAACTAGAGCGAACGAGAACTAGAGCGAACGAGAACTAGAACGAGAGCGAACGAGAACTAGAACGAGAGCGAACGAGAACTAGAGCGAGAGCGAACGAGAACTAGAGCGAGAGCGAACGAGAACTAGAACGAGAGCGAACGAGAACTAGAAGCGAGAGAGCGAACGAGAACTAGAAGCGAGAGAGCGAACGAGAACTAGAAGCGAGAGAGCGAACGAGAACTAGAAGCGAGAGAGCGAACGAGAACGAGAAGCGAGAGAGCGAACGAGAACGAGAGCGAGAGAGCGAACGAGAACGAGAGCGAACGAGAACGAGAGCGAACGAGAACTAGAACGAGAGCGAGAGCGAACGAGAACTAGAGCGAGAGCGAACGAGAACTAGAGCGAGAGCGAACGAGAACTAGAGCGAACGAGAACTAGAGCGAACGAGAACTAGAGCGAACGAGAACTAGAGCGAACGAGAACTAGAGCGAACGAGAACTAGAGCGAACGAGAACTAGAGCGAACGAGAACTAGAACGAGAGCGAACGAGAACTAGAACGAGAGCGAACGAGAACTAGAGCGAGAGCGAACGAGAACTAGAGCGAGAGCGAACGAGAACTAGAACGAGAGCGAACGAGAACTAGAAGCGAGAGAGCGAACGAGAACTAGAAGCGAGAGAGCGAACGAGAACTAGAAGCGAGAGAGCGAACGAGAACTAGAAGCGAGAGAGCGAACGAGAACGAGAAGCGAGAGAGCGAACGAGAACGAGAGCGAGAGAGCGAACGAGAACGAGAGCGAACGAGAACGAGAGCGAACGAGAACTAGAACGAGAGCGAGAGCGAACGAGAACTAGAGCGAGAGCGAACGAGAACTAGAGCGAGAGCGAACGAGAACTAGAGCGAGAGCGAACGAGAACTAGAACGAGAGCGAACGAGAACTAGAACGAGAGCGAACGAGAACTAGAACGAGAGCGAACGAGAGCGAACGAGAACGAGAGCGAATGAGAACGAGAGCGAGAGCGAACGAGAACTAGAGCGAGAGCGAACGAGAACTAGAGCGAACGAGAACTAGAGCGAGAGCGAACGAGAACTAGAGCGAGAGCGAACGAGAACTAGAGCGAGAGCGAACGAGAACTAGAGCGAGAGCGAACGAGAACTAGAGCGAGAGCGAACGAGAACTAGAGCGAGAGCGAACGAGAACTAGAGCGAGAGCGAACGAGAACTAGAGCGAGAGCGAACGAGAACTAGAGCGAGAGCGAACGAGAACTAGAGCGAGAGCGAACGAGAACTAGAGCGAGAGCGAACGAGAACTAGAGCGAGAGCGAACGAGAACTAGAGCGAACGAGAACTAGAGCGAACGAGAACTAGAGCGAACGAGAACTAGAGCGAGAGCGAACGAGAACTAGAACGAGAGCGAACGAGAACTAGAACGAGAGCGAACGAGAACTAGAACGAGAGCGAACGAGAACTAGAACGAGAGCGAACGAGAACTAGAGCGAGAGCGAACGAGAACTAGAGCGAGAGCGAACGAGAACTAGAGCGAGAGCGAACGAGAACTAGAGCGAGAGCGAACGAGAACTAGAGCGAGAGCGAACGAGAACTAGAGCGAGAGCGAACGAGAACTAGAGCGAGAGCGAACGAGAACTAGAGCGAACGAGAACTAGAGCGAACGAGAACTAGAGCGAACAAGAACTAGAGCGAACGAGAACTAGAGCGAACGAGAACTAGAGCGAACGAGAACTAGAGCGAACGAGAACTAGAGCGAACGAGAACTAGAGCGAGAGCGAACGAGAACTAGAACGAGAGCGAACGAGAACTAGAACGAGAGCGAACGAGAACTAGAGCGAGAGCGAACGAGAACTAGAGCGAGAGCGAACGAGAACTAGAGCGAGAGCGAACGAGAACTAGAACGAGAGCGAGAGCGAACGAGAACTAGAGCGAGAGCGAACGAGAACTAGAGCGAGAGCGAACGAGAACTAGAACGAGAGCGAACGAGAACTAGAACGAGAGCGAGAGCGAACGAGAACTAGAACGAGAGCGAGAGCGAACGAGAACTAGAGCGAGAGCGAACGAGAGCGAACGAGAACTAGAGCGAACGAGAACTAGAGCGAACGAGAACTAGAGCGAGAGCGAACGAGAACTAGAGCGAGAGCGAACGAGAACTAGAGCGAGAGCGAACGAGAACTAGAGCGAGAGCGAACGAGAACTAGAGCGAGAGCGAACGAGAACTAGAGCGAGAGCGAACGAGAACTAGAACGAGAGCGAGAGCGAACGAGAACTAGAACGAGAGCGAACGAGAACTAGAACGAGAGCGAACGAGAACTAGAACGAGAGCGAACGAGAACTAGAACGAGAGCGAGAGCGAACGAGAACTAGAGCGAGAGCGAACGAGAACGAGAGCGAAAGAGAACTAGAGCGAACGAGAACTAGAGCGAACGAGAACTAGAGCGAACGAGAACGAGAGCGAGAGCGAGAGCGAACTAGAGCGAGAGCGAGAGCGAACGAGAGCGAACGAGAGCGAACTAGAGCGAGAGCGAGAGCGAACTAGAGCGAGAGCGAACTAGAGCGAGAGCGAACGAGAACTAGAGTGAGAGCGAACGAGAACTAGAGCGAACGAGAACTAGAGCGAGAGCGAACGAGAACTAGAGCGAGAGCGAACGAGAACTAGAGCGAGAGCGAACGAGAACTAGAGCGAGAGCGAACGAGAACTAGAGCGAGAGCGAACGAGAACTAGAGCGAGAGCGAACGAGAACTAGAGCGAGAGCGAACGAGAACTAGAGCGAGAGCGAACGAGAACTAGAGCGAGAGCGAACGAGAACTAGAGCGAGAGCGAACGAGAACTAGAGCGAGAGCGAACGAGAACTAGAGCGAGAGCGAACGAGAACTAGAAGCGAGAGAGCGAACGAGAACTAGAAGCGAGAGAGCGAACGAGAACTAGAGCGAGAGCGCGAACGAGAACTAGAGCGAGAGCGAACGAGAACTAGAGCGAGAGCGAACGAGAACTAGAGCGAGAGCGAACGAGAACTAGAGCGAGAGCGAACGAGAACTAGAGCGAGAGCGAACGAGAACTAGAGCGAGAGCGAACGAGAACTAGAGCGAGAGCGAACGAGAACTAGAGCGAGAGCGAACGAGAACTAGAGCGAGAGCGAACGAGAACTAGAGCGAGAGCGAACGAGAACTAGAGCGAGAGCGAACGAGAACTAGAGCGAGAGCGAACGAGAACTAGAGCGAGAGCGAACGAGAACTAGAGCGAACGAGAACTAGAGCGAGAACGAGAGCGAACGAGAACTAGAGCGAGAGCGAACGAGAACTAGAGCGAGAGCGAACGAGAACTAGAGCGAGAGCGAACGAGAACTAGAGCGAGAGCGAACGAGAACTAGAGCGAGAGCGAACGAGAACTAGAGCGAGAGCGAACGAGAACTAGAGCGAGAGCGAACGAGAACTAGAGCGAGAGCGAACGAGAACTAGAGTGAGAGCGAACGAGAACTAGAGCGAGAGCGAACGAGAACTAGAGCGAGAGCGAACGAGAACTAGAGCGAGAGCGAACGAGAACTAGAGCGAGAGCGAACGAGAACTAGAGCGAGAGCGAACGAGAACTAGAGCAAGAGCGAACGAGAACTAGAGCGAGAGCGAACGAGAACTAGAGCGGGAGCGAACGAGAACTAGAGCGAGAGCTAACGAGAACTAGAGCGAGAGCTAACGAGAACAAGAGCGAGAGCGAACGAGAACTAGAGCGAGAGCGAACGAGAACTAGAGCGAGAGCGAACGAGAACTAGAACGAGAGCGAGAGCGAACGAGAACTAGAGCGAACGAGAACTAGAACGAGAGCGAACGAGAACTAGAACGAGAGCGAACGAGAACTAGAGCGAGAGCGAACGAGAACTAGAGCGAGAGCGAACGAGAGCGAACGAGAACTAGAGCGAACGAGAACTAGAGCGAGAGCGAACGAGAACTAGAACGAGAGCGAGAGCGAACGAGAACTAGAACGAGAGCGAACGAGAACTAGAACGAGAGCGAGAGCGAACGAGAAATAGAACGAGAGCGAGAGCGAACGAGAACTAGAGCGAACGAGAACTAGAGCGAGAGCGAACGAGAACTAGAGCGAGAGCGAACGAGAACTAGAGCGAGAGCGAACGAGAGCGAGAGCGAACTAGAGCGAGAGCGAACTAGAGCGAGAGCGAGAGCGAACTAGAGCGAGAGCGAACTAGAGCAAGAGCGAACGAGAACTAGAGCGAACGAGAACTAGAGCAAGAGCGAACGAGAACTAGAGCGAGAGCGAACGAGAACTAGAGCGAGAGCTAACGAGAACTAGAGCGAGAGCTAACGAGAACTAGAGCGAGAGCGAACGAGAACTAGAGCGAGAGCGAACGAGAACTAGAGCGAGAGCGAACGAGAACTAGAGCGAGAGCGAACGAGAACTAGAGCGAGAGCGAACGAGAACTAGAGCGAGAGCGAACGAGAACTAGAGCGAGAGCGAACGAGAACTAGAACGAGAGCGAGAGCGAACGAGAACTAGAGCGAGAGCGAACGAGAACTAGAACGAGAGCGAACGAGAACTAGAACGAGAGCGAACGAGAACTAGAGCGAGAGCGAACGAGAGCGAACGAGAACTAGAGCGAACGAGAACTAGAGCGAGAGCGAACGAGAACTAGAACGAGAGCGAGAGCGAACGAGAGCGAACGAGAACTAGAGCGAACGAGAACTAGAGCGAGAGCGAACGAGAACTAGAGCGAGAGCGAACGAGAGCGAACGAGAACTAGAACGAGAGCGAGAGCGAACGAGAACTAGAGCGAGAGCGAACGAGAACTAGAGCGAGAGCGAACGAGAACTAGAGCGAGAGCGAACGAGAACTAGAGCGAGAGCGAACGAGAACTAGAGCGAGAGCGAACGAGAACTAGAGCGAGAGCGAACGAGAACTAGAGCGAGAGCGAACGAGAACTAGAGCGAGAGCGAACGAGAACTAGAGCGAACGAGAACTAGAGCGAGAGCGAACGAGAACTAGAGCGAACGAGAACTAGAACGAGAGCGAACGAGAACTAGAGCGAGAACGAGAGCGAACGAGAACTAGAGCGAGAGCGAACGAGAACTAGAGCGAGAGCGAACGAGAACTAGAGCGAGAGCGAACGAGAACTAGAGCGAGAGCGAACGAGAACTAGAGCGAGAGCGAACGAGAACTAGAGCGAGAGCGAACGAGAACTAGAGCGAGAGCGAACGAGAACTAGAGCGAGAGCGAACGAGAACTAGAGCGAGAGCGAACGAGAACTAGAACGAGAGCGAGAGCGAACGAGAACTAGAGCGAGAGCGAACGAGAACTAGAACGAGAGCGAACGAGAACTAGAACGAGAGCGAGAGCGAACGAGAACTAGAGCGAGAGCGAACGAGAGCGAACGAGAACTAGAGCGAACGAGAACTAGAGCGAGAGCGAACGAGAACTAGAACGAGAGCGAACGAGAGCGAACGAGAACTAGAGCGAACGAGAACTAGAGCGAGAGCGAACGAGAACTAGAGCGAGAGCGAACGAGAGCGAACGAGAACTAGAACGAGAGCGAACGAGAACGAGAACTAGAGCGAGAGCGAACGAGAACTAGAACGAGAGCGAGAGCGAACGAGAGCGAACGAGAGCGAGAGCGAACTAGAGCGAGAGCGAGAGCGAACTAGAGCGAGAGCGAGAGCGAACTAGAGCGAGAGCGAGAGCGAACTAGAGCGAGAGCGAGAGCGAACTAGAGCGAGAGCGAGAGCGAACTAGAGCGAGAGCGAGAGCGAACTAGAGCGAGAGCGAACTAGAGCGAGAGCGAGAGCGAACTAGAGCAAGAGCGAACTAGAGCGAGAGCGAACGAGAACTAGAGCGAGAGCGAACGAGAACTAGAGCGAGAGCGAACTAGAGCGAGAGCGAACGAGAACTAGAACGAGAGCGAGAGCGAACGAGAACTAGAACGAGAGCGAACGAGAACTAGAGCGAGAGCGAACGAGAACTAGAGCGAGAGCGAACGAGAGCGAACGAGAACTAGAGCGAACGAGAACTAGAGCGAGAGCGAACGAGAACTAGAACGAGAGCGAGAGCGAACGAGAGCGAACGAGAACTAGAACGAGAGCGAACGAGAACTAGAACGAGAGCGAGAGCGAACGAGAAATAGAACGAGAGCGAGAGCGAACGAGAACTAGAGCGAACGAGAACTAGAGCGAGAGCGAACGAGAACTAGAACGAGAGCGAGAGCGAACGAGAGCGAGAGCGAACTAGAGCGAGAGCGAGAGCGAACTAGAGCGAGAGCGAACTAGAGCAAGAGCGAACGAGAACTAGAGCGAGAGCGAACGAGAACTAGAGCAAGAGCGAACGAGAACTAGAGCGAGAGCGAACGAGAACTAGAGCGAGAGCTAACGAGAACTAGAGCGAGAGCTAACGAGAACTAGAGCGAGAGCGAACGAGAACTAGAGCGAGAGCGAACGAGAACTAGAGCGAGAGCGAACGAGAACTAGAGCGAGAGCGAACGAGAACTAGAGCGAGAGCGAACGAGAACTAGAGCGAGAGCGAACGAGAACTAGAGCGAGAGCGAACGAGAACTAGAACGAGAGCGAGAGCGAACGAGAACTAGAGCGAGAGCGAACGAGAACTAGAACGAGAGCGAACGAGAACTAGAACGAGAGCGAGAGCGAACGAGAACTAGAGCGAGAGCGAACGAGAACTAGAGCGAGAGCGAACGAGAACTAGAGCGAGAGCGAACGAGAACTAGAACGAGAGCGAGAGCGAACGAGAACTAGAGCGAGAGCGAACGAGAACTAGAACGAGAGCGAACGAGAACTAGAACGAGAGCGAGAGCGAACGAGAACTAGAGCGAGAGCGAACGAGAGCGAACGAGAACTAGAGCGAACGAGAACTAGAGCGAGAGCGAACGAGAACTAGAACGAGAGCGAGAGCGAACGAGAGCGAACGAGAACTAGAGCGAACGAGAACTAGAGCGAGAGCGAACGAGAACTAGAGCGAGAGCGAACGAGAGCGAACGAGAACTAGAACGAGAGCGAACGAGAACGAGAACTAGAGCGAGAGCGAACGAGAACTAGAACGAGAGCGAGAGCGAACGAGAGCGAACGAGAGCGAACGAGAGCGAACGAGAGCGAACGAGAGCGAACGAGAGCGAGAGCGAACTAGAGCGAGAGCGAACTAGAGCGAGAGCGAGAGCGAACTAGAGTGAGAGCGAGAGCGAACTAGAGCGAGAGCGAACTAGAGCGAGAGCGAGAGCGAACTAGAGCGAGAGCGAGAGCGAACTAGAGCGAGAGCGAGAGCGAACTAGAGCGAGAGCGAGAGCGAACTAGAGCGAGAGCGAGAGCGAACTAGAGCGAGAGCGAACTAGAGCGAGAGCGAACTAGAGCGAGAGCGAACGAGAACTAGAGCGAGAGCGAACGAGAACTAGAGCGAGAGCGAGAGCGAACTAGAGCGAGAGCGAACGAGAACTAGAGCGAGAGCGAACGAGAACTAGAGCGAGAGCGAACGAGAACTAGAGCGAGAGCGAACGAGAACTAGAGCGAGAGCTAACGAGAACTAGAGCGAGAGCTAACGAGAACTAGAGCGAGAGCTAACGAGAACTAGAGCGAGAGCGAACGAGAACTAGAGCGAGAGCGAACGAGAACTAGAGCGAGAGCGAACGAGAACTAGAGCGAGAGCGAACGAGAACTAGAGCGAGAGCGAACGAGAACTAGAGCGAACGAGAACTAGAACGAGAGCGAGAGCGAACGAGAACTAGAGCGAGAGCGAACGAGAACTAGAACGAGAGCGAACGAGAACTAGAACGAGAGCGAGAGCGAACGAGAACTAGAGCGAGAGCGAACGAGAACTAGAGCGAGAGCGAACGAGAACTAGAGCGAGAGCGAACGAGAACTAGAACGAGAGCGAGAGCGAACGAGAACTAGAGCGAGAGCGAACGAGAACTAGAACGAGAGCGAACGAGAACTAGAACGAGAGCGAGAGCGAACGAGAACTAGAGCGAGAGCGAACGAGAGCGAACGAGAACTAGAGCGAACGAGAACTAGAGCGAGAGCGAACGAGAACTAGAACGAGAGCGAGAGCGAACGAGAGCGAACGAGAACTAGAGCGAACGAGAACTAGAGCGAGAGCGAACGAGAACTAGAGCGAGAGCGAACGAGAGCGAACGAGAACTAGAACGAGAGCGAACGAGAACGAGAACTAGAGCGAGAGCGAACGAGAACTAGAACGAGAGCGAGAGCGAACGAGAGCGAACGAGAGCGAACGAGAGCGAGAGCGAACTAGAGCGAGAGCGAACTAGAGCGAGAGCGAGAGCGAACTAGAGTGAGAGCGAGAGCGAACTAGAGCGAGAGCGAACTAGAGCGAGAGCGAGAGCGAACTAGAGCGAGAGCGAGAGCGAACTAGAGCGAGAGCGAGAGCGAACTAGAGCGAGAGCGAGAGCGAACTAGAGCGAGAGCGAGAGCGAACTAGAGCGAGAGCGAACTAGAGCGAGAGCGAACTAGAGCGAGAGCGAACTAGAGCGAGAGCGAACGAGAACTAGAGCGAGAGCGAACGAGAACTAGAGCGAGAGCGAGAGCGAACTAGAGCGAGAGCGAACGAGAACTAGAGCGAGAGCGAACGAGAACTAGAGCGAGAGCGAACGAGAACTAGAGCGAGAGCGAACGAGAACTAGAGCGAGAGCTAACGAGAACTAGAGCGAGAGCTAACGAGAACTAGAGCGAGAGCGAACGAGAACTAGAGCGAGAGCGAACGAGAACTAGAGCGAGAGCGAACGAGAACTAGAGCGAGAGCGAACGAGAACTAGAGCGAGAGCGAACGAGAACTAGAGCGAGAGCGAACGAGAACTAGAGCGAGAGCGAACGAGAACTAGAGCGAACGAGAACTAGAACGAGAGCGAGAGCGAACGAGAACTAGAGCGAGAGCGAACGAGAACTAGAACGAGAGCGAACGAGAACTAGAACGAGAGCGAGAGCGAACGAGAACTAGAGCGAGAGCGAACGAGAGCGAACGAGAACTAGAGCGAACGAGAACTAGAGCGAGAGCGAACGAGAACTAGAACGAGAGCAAGAGCGAACGAGAGCGAACGAGAACTAGAGCGAACGAGAACTAGAGCGAGAGCGAACGAGAACTAGAGCGAGAGCGAACGAGAGCGAACGAGAACTAGAACGAGAGCGAACGAGAACGAGAACTAGAGCGAGAGCGAACGAGAACTAGAACGAGAGCGAGAGCGAACGAGAGCGAACGAGAGCGAACGAGAGCGAACTAGAGCGAACTAGAGCGAACTAGAGCGAGAGCGAACTAGAGCGAGAGCGAGAGCGAACTAGAGCGAGAGCGAACTAGAGCGAGAGCGAACTAGAGCGAGAGCGAACTAGAGCGAGAGCGAGAGCGAACGAGAGCGAGAGCGAACTAGAGCGAGAGCGAGAGCGAACTAGAGCGAGAGCGAACTAGAGCGAGAGCGAGAGCGAACGAGAACTAGAGCGAGAGCGAACGAGAACTAGAGCGAGAGCGAGAGCGAACTAGAGCGAGAGCGAGAGCGAACTAGAGCGAGAGCGAGAGCGAACTAGAGCGAGAGCGAGAGCGAACTAGAGCGAGAGCGAACGAGAACTAGAGCGAGAGCGAACGAGAACTAGAGCGAGAGCGAACGAGAACTAGAGCGAGAGCGAACGAGAACTAGAGCGAGAGCGAACGAGAACTAGAGCGAGAGCGAACGAGAACTAGAGCGAGAGCGAACGAGAACTAGAGCGAGAGCGAACGAGAACTAGAGCGAGAGCGAACGAGAACTAGAGCGAGAGCGAACGAGAACTAGAGCGAGAGCGAACGAGAACTAGAGCGAGAGCGAACGAGAACTAGAGCGAGAGCGAACGAGAACTAGAGCGAGAGCGAACGAGAACTAGAGCGAGAGCGAACGAGAACTAGAGCGAGAGCGAACGAGAACTAGAGCGAGAGCGAACGAGAACTAGAGCGAGAGCGAACGAGAACTAGAGCGAGAGCGAACGAGAACTAGAGCGAGAGCGAACGAGAGCGAACGAGAGCGAACGAGAGCGAACGAGAGCGAGAGCGAACTAGAACGAGAGCGAACGAGAACTAGAGCGAGAGCGAACGAGAACTAGAGCGAGAGCGAACGAGAACTAGAGCGAGAGCGAACGAGAACTAGAGCGAGAGCGAACGAGAACTAGAGCGAGAGCGAACGAGAACTAGAGCGAGAGCGAACGAGAACTAGAGCGAGAGCGAACGAGAACTAGAGCGAGAGCGAACGAGAACTAGAGCGAGAGCGAACGAGAACTAGAGCGAGAGCGAACGAGAACTAGAGCGAGAGCGAACGAGAACTAGAGCGAGAGCGAACGAGAACTAGAGCGAGAGCGAACGAGAACTAGAGCGAGAGCGAACGAGAACTAGAGCGAGAGCGAACGAGAACTAGAACGAGAGCGAGAGCGAACGAGAACTAGAGCGAACGAGAACTAGAACGAGAGCGAGAGCGAACGAGAACTAGAACGAGAGCGAACGAGAACTAGAGCGAGAGCGAACGAGAACTAGAGCGAGAGCGAACGAGAGCGAACGAGAACTAGAGCGAACGAGAACTAGAGCGAGAGCGAACGAGAACTAGAACGAGAGCGAGAGCGAACGAGAGCGAACGAGAACTAGAACGAGAGCGAACGAGAACTAGAACGAGAGCGAGAGCGAACGAGAAATAGAACGAGAGCGAGAGCGAACGAGAACTAGAGCGAACGAGAACTAGAGCGAACGAGAACTAGAGCGAGAGCGAACGAGAACTAGAACGAGAGCGAGAGCGAACTAGAGCGAGAGCGAGAGCGAACTAGAGCGAGAGCGAGAGCGAACTAGAGCGAGAGCGAACTAGAGCAAGAGCGAACGAGAACTAGAGCGAGAGCGAACGAGAACTAGAGCAAGAGCGAACGAGAACTAGAGCGAGAGCGAACGAGAACTAGAGCGAGAGCTAACGAGAACTAGAGCGAGAGCTAACGAGAACTAGAGCGAGAGCGAACGAGAACTAGAGCGAGAGCGAACGAGAACTAGAGCGAGAGCGAACGAGAACTAGAGCGAGAGCGAACGAGAACTAGAGCGAGAGCGAACGAGAACTAGAGCGAGAGCGAACGAGAACTAGAGCGAGAGCGAACGAGAACTAGAACGAGAGCGAGAGAGAACTAGAGCGAGAGCGAACGAGAACTAGAACGAGAGCGAACGAGAACTAGAACGAGAGCGAGAGCGAACGAGAACTAGAGCGAGAGCGAACGAGAGCGAACGAGAACTAGAGCGAACGAGAACTAGAGCGAGAGCGAACGAGAACTAGAACGAGAGCGAGAGCGAACGAGAGCGAACGAGAACTAGAGCGAACGAGAACTAGAGCGAGAGCGAACGAGAACTAGAGCAAGAGCGAACGAGAGCGAACGAGAACTAGAACGAGAGCGAACGAGAACTAGAACGAGAGCGAACGAGAACGAGAACTAGAGCGAGAGCGAACGAGAACTAGAACGAGAGCGAACGAGAGCGAACGAGAGCGAGAGCGAACTAGAGCGAGAGCGAACTAGAGCGAGAGCGAACTAGAGCGAGAGCGAACTAGAGCGAGAGCGAGAGCGAACTAGAGCGAGAGCGAGAGCGAACTAGAGCGAGAGCGAGAGCGAACTAGAGCGAGAGCGAGAGCGAACTAGAGCGAGAGCGAGAGCGAACTAGAGCGAGAGCGAGAGCGAACTAGAGCGAGAGCGAGAGCGAACTAGAGCGAGAGCGAGAGCGAACTAGAGCGAGAGCGAGAGCGAACTAGAGCGAGAGCGAGAGCGAACTAGAGCGAGAGCGAACTAGAGCGAGAGCGAACGAGAACTAGAGCGAGAGCGAACGAGAACTAGAGCGAGAGCGAACGAGAACTAGAGCGAGAGCGAACTAGAGCGAGAGCGAACGAGAACTAGAGCGAGAGCGAACGAGAACTAGAGCAAGAGCGAACGAGAACTAGAGCGAGAGCGAACGAGAACTAGAGCGAGAGCGAACGAGAACTAGAGCGAGAGCTAACGAGAACTAGAGCGAGAGCTAACGAGAACTAGAGCGAGAGCGAACGAGAACTAGAGCGAGAGCGAACGAGAACTAGAGCGAGAGCGAACGAGAACTAGAGCGAGAGCGAACGAGAACTAGAGCGAGAGCGAACGAGAACTAGAACGAGAGCGAGAGCGAACGAGAACTAGAGCGAGAGCGAACGAGAGCGAACGAGAACTAGAGCGAACGAGAACTAGAGCGAGAGCGAACGAGAACTAGAACGAGAGCGAGAGCGAACGAGAGCGAACGAGAACTAGAGCGAACGAGAACTAGAGCGAGAGCGAACGAGAACTAGAGCGAGAGCGAACGAGAGCGAACGAGAACTAGAACGAGAGCGAACGAGAACGAGAACTAGAGCGAGAGCGAACGAGAACTAGAACGAGAGCGAGAGCGAACGAGAGCGAACGAGAGCGAACGAGAGCGAACGAGAGCGAGAGCGAACTAGAGCGAGAGCGAGAGCGAACTAGAGCGAGAGCGAGAGCGAACTAGAGCGAGAGCGAGAGCGAACTAGAGCGAGAGCGAACTAGAGCGAGAGCGAGAGCGAACTAGAGCGAGAGCGAGAGCGAACTAGAGCGAGAGCGAACTAGAGCGAGAGCGAACTAGAGCGAGAGCGAACTAGAGCGAGAGCGAGAGCGAACTAGAGCGAGAGCGAACTAGAGCGAGAGCGAACGAGAACTAGAGCGAGAGCGAACGAGAACTAGAGCGAGAGCGAACTAGAGCGAGAGCGAGAGCGAACTAGAGCGAGAGCGAACTAGAGCGAGAGCGAGAGCGAACTAGAGCGAGAGCGAACGAGAACTAGAGCGAGAGCGAACGAGAACTAGAGCGAGAGCGAACGAGAACTAGAGCGAGAGCGAACGAGAACTAGAGCGAGAGCGAACGAGAACTAGAGCGAGAGCGAACGAGAACTAGAGCGAGAGCGAACGAGAACTAGAGCGAGAGCGAACGAGAACTAGAGCGAGAGCGAACGAGAACTAGAGCGAGAGCGAACGAGAACTAGAGCGAGAGCGAACGAGAACTAGAGCGAGAGCGAACGAGAACTAGAGCGAGAGCGAACGAGAACTAGAGCGAGAGCGAACGAGAACTAGAGCGAGAGCGAACGAGAACTAGAGCGAGAGCGAACGAGAACTAGAGCGAGAGCGAACGAGAACTAGAGCGAGAGCGAACGAGAGCGAACGAGAGCGAGAGCGAACTAGAACGAGAGCGAACTAGAACGAGAGCGAACGAGAACTAGAGCGAGAGCGAACGAGAACTAGAGCGAACGAGAACTAGAGCGAGAGCGAACGAGAACTAGAGCGAGAGCGAACGAGAACTAGAGCGAGAGCGAACGAGAACTAGAGCGAGAGCGAACGAGAACTAGAGCGAGAGCGAACGAGAACTAGAGCGAGAGCGAACGAGAACTAGAGCGAGAGCGAACGAGAACTAGAGCGAGAGCGAACGAGAACTAGAGCGAGAGCGAACGAGAACTAGAGCGAGAGCGAACGAGAACTAGAGCGAGAGCGAACGAGAGCGAACGAGAACTAGAACGAGAGCGAGAGCGAACGAGAACTATAACGAGAGCGAGAGCGAACTAGAACGAGAGCGAGAGCGAACGAGAACTATAACGAGAGCGAACGAGAACTAGAGCGAGAGCGAACGAGAACTAGAGCGAACGAGAACTAGAGCGAGAGCGAACGAGAACTAGAACGAGAGCGAACGAGAACTAGAACGAGAGCGAACGAGAACTAGAACGAGAGCGAACGAGAACTAGAGCGAGAGCGAACGAGAACTAGAGCGAACGAGAACTAGAGCGAGAGCGAACGAGAACTAGAACGAGAGCGAACGAGAACTAGAACGAGAGCGAACGAGAACTAGAACGAGAGCGAACGAGAACTAGAACGAGAGCGAACGAGAACTAGAACGAGAGCGAACGAGAACTAGAACGAGAGCGAACGAGAACTAGAACGAGAGCGAACGAGAACTAAAACGAGAGCGAACGAGAGCGAGAGCGAACGAGAGCGAGAGCGAACGAGAGCGAGAGCGAACGAGAACTAGAGCGAACGAGAACTAGAGCGAACGAGAACTAGAGCGAGAGCGAACGAGAACTAGAGCGAGAGCGAACGAGAACTAGAGCGAGAGCGAACGAGAACTAGAGCGAGAGCGAACGAGAACTAGAGCGAGAGCGAACGAGAACTAGAGCGAGAGCGAACGAGAACTAGAGCGAGAGCGAACGAGAACTAGAGCGAGAGCGAACGAGAACTAGAGCGAGAGCGAACGAGAACTAGAGCGAGAGCGAACGAGAACTAGAGCGAGAGCGAACGAGAACTAGAGCGAGAGCGAACGAGAACTAGAGCGAGAGCGAACGAGAACTAGAGCGAGAGCGAACGAGAACTAGAGCGAGAGCGAACGAGAACTAGAGCGAGAGCGAACGAGAGCGAACGAGAACTAGAACGAGAGCGAGAGCGAACGAGAACTAGAGCGAGAGCGAACGAGAACTAGAGCGAGAGCGAACGAGAACTAGAGCGAGAGCGAACGAGAACTAGAGCGAGAGCGAACGAGAACTAGAGCGAGAGCGAACGAGAACTAGAGCGAGAGCGAACGAGAACTAGAGCGAGAGCGAACGAGAACTAGAGCGAGAGCGAACGAGAACTAGAGCGAGAGCGAACGAGAACTAGAGCAAGAGCGAACGAGAACTAGAGCGAGAGCGAACGAGAACTAGAGCGAGAGCGAACGAGAGCGAACGAGAACTAGAACGAGAGCGAGAGCGAACGAGAACTATAACGAGAGCGAACGAGAACTATAACGAGAGCGAGAGCGAACGAGAACTATAACGAGAGCGAGAGCGAACGAGTACTATAACGAGAGCGAACGAGAGCGAACGAGAACTAGAGCGAGAGCGAACGAGAACTAGAGCGAGAGCGAACGAGAACTAGAACGAGAGCGAACGAGAACTAGAGCGAGAGCGAACGAGAACTAGAGCTAGAGCGAACGAGAACTAGAACGAGAGCGAACGAGAACTAGAACGAGAGCGAACGAGAACTAGAACGAGAGCGAACGAGAACTAGAACGAGAGCGAACGAGAACTAGAACGAGAGCGAACGAGAACTAGAACGAGAGCGAACGAGAACTAGAACGAGAGCGAACGAGAACTAGAGCGAGAGCGAACGAGAACTAGAGCGAGAGCGAACGAGAACTAGAGCGAGAGCGAACGAGAACTAGAACGAGAGCGAACGAGAACTAGAACGAGAGCGAGAGCGAACGAGAGCGAACGAGAGCGAGAGCGAACTAGAGCGAGAGCCAACGAGAACTAGAGCGAGAGCGAACGAGAACTAGAGCGAGAGCGAACGAGAGCGAGAGCGAACGAGAGCGAGAGCGAACGAGAACTAGAGCGAGAGCGAACTAGAGCGAGAGCGAACTAGAGCGAGAGCGAGAGCGAACTAGAGCGAGAGCGAGAGCGAACTAGAGCGAGAGCGAGAGCGAACTAGAGCGAGAGCGAGAGCGAACTAGAGCGAGAGCGAGAGCGAACTAGAGCGAGAGCGAACGAGAACTAGAGCGAGAGCGAACGAGAACTAGAGCGAGAGCGAACGAGAACTAGAGCGAGAGCGAACGAGAACTAGAGCGAGAGCGAACGAGAAGTAGAGCGAGAGCGAACGAGAACTAGAGCGAGAGCGAACGAGAACTAGAGCGAGAGCGAACGAGAACTAGAGCGAGAGCGAACGAGAACTAGAGCGAGAGCGAACGAGAACTAGAGCGAGAGCGAACGAGAACTAGAGCGAGAGCGAACGAGAACTAGAGCGAGAGCGAACGAGAACTAGAGCGAGAGCGAACGAGAACTAGAGCGAGAGCGAACGAGAACTAGAGCGAGAGCGAACGAGAACTAGAGCGAGAGCGAACGAGAACTAGAGCGAGAGCGAACGAGAACTAGAGCGAGAGCGAACGAGAACTAGAGCGAGAGCGAACGAGAACTAGAACGAGAGCGAACGAGAACTAGAGCGAGAGCGAACGAGAACTAGAGCGAGAGCGAACGAGAACTAGAACGAGAGCGAACGAGAACTAGAGCGAGAGCGAACGAGAACTAGAACGAGAGCGAACGAGAACTAGAACGAGAGCGAGAGCGAACGAGAACTAGAACGAGAGCGAACGAGAACTAGAACGAGAGCGAACGAGAACTAGAACGAGAGCGAGAGCGAACGAGAACTAGAACGAGAGCGAACGAGAACTAGAGCGAGAGCGAACGAGAACTAGAGCGAGAGCGAACGAGAACTAGAGCGAGAGCGAACGAGAACTAGAGCGAGAGCGAACGAGAACTAGAGCGAGAGCGAACGAGAACTAGAGCGAGAGCGAACGAGAACTAGAGCGAGAGCGAACGAGAACTAGAGCGAGAGCGAACGAGAACTAGAGCGAGAGCGAGAGCGAACGAGAACTAGAGCGAACGAGAACTAGAGCGAACGAGAACTAGAACGAGAGCGAGAGCGAACGAGAACTAGAACGAGAGCGAGAGCGAACGAGAACTAGAGCGAGAGCGAACGAGAACTAGAGCGAGAGCGAACGAGAACTAGAGCGAGAGCGAACGAGAACTAGAGCGAGAGCGAACGAGAACTAGAACGAGAGCGAACGAGAACTAGAACGAGAGCGAGAGCGAACGAGAGCGAGCGAGAGCGAGAGCGAACTAGAGCGAGAGCGAACGAGAACTAGAGCGAGAGCGAACGAGAACTAGAGCGAGAGCGAACGAGAACTAGAGCGAGAGCGAACGAGAACTAGAGCGAGAGCGAACGAGAACTAGAGCGAGAGCGAACGAGAACTAGAGCGAGAGCGAACGAGAACTAGAGCGAGAGCGAACGAGAACTAGAGCGAGAGCGAACGAGAACTAGAGCGAGAGCGAACGAGAACTAGAGCGAGAGCGAACGAGAACTAGAGCGAGAGCGAGAGCGAACGAGAACTAGAGCGAGAGCGAGAGCGAACGAGAACTAGAGCGAGAGCGAACGAGAACTGGAGCGAGAGCGAACGAGAACTAGAACGAGAGCGAACGAGAACTAGAGCGAACGAGAACTAGAGCGAGAGCGAACGAGAACTAGAGCGAGAGCGAACGAGAACTAGAGCGAGAGCGAACGAGAACTAGAACGAGAGCGAACGAGAACTAGAGCGAGAGCGAACGAGAACTAGAGCGAGAGCGAACGAGAACTAGAGCGAGAGCGAACGAGAACTAGAGCGAGAGCGAACGAGAACTGGAGCGAGAGCGAACGAGAACTAGAGCGAGAGCGAACGAGAACTGGAGCGAGAGCGAACGAGAACTAGAACGAGAGCGAACGAGAACTAGAGCGAACGAGAACTAGAGCGAGAGCGAACGAGAACTAGAACGAGAGCGAGAGCGAACGAGAACTAGAACGAGAGCGAACGAGAACTAGAGCGAGAGCGAACGAGAACTAGAGCGAGAGCGAACGAGAACTAGAGCGAGAGCGAACGAGAACTAGAGCGAGAGCGAACGAGAACTAGAGCGAGAGCGAACGAGAACTAGAGCGAGAGCGAACGAGAACTAGAGCGAGAGCGAACGAGAACTAGAGCGAGAGCGAACGAGAACTAGAGCGAGAGCGAGAGCGAGAGCGAACGAGAACTAGAGCGAACGAGAACTAGAGCGAACGAGAACTAGAACGAGAGCGAGAGCGAACGAGAACTAGAACGAGAGCGAGAGCGAACGAGAACTAGAGCGAGAGCGAACGAGAACTAGAGCGAGAGCGAACGAGAACTAGAGCGAGAGCGAACGAGAGCGAACGAGAACTAGAGCGAGAGCGAACGAGAACTAGAACGAGAGCGAACGAGAACTAGAACGAGAGCGAACGAGAGCGAGCGAGAGCGAGAGCGAACTAGAGCGAGAGCGAACGAGAACTAGAGCGAGAGCGAACGAGAACTAGAGCGAGAGCGAACGAGAACTAGAGCGAGAGCGAACGAGAACTAGAGCGAGAGCGAACGAGAACTAGAGCGAGAGCGAACGAGAACTAGAGCGAGAGCGAACGAGAACTAGAGCGAGAGCGAACGAGAACTAGAGCGAGAGCGAACGAGAACTAGAGCGAGAGCGAACGAGAACTAGAGCGAGAGCGAACGAGAACTAGAGCGAGAGCGAGAGCGAACGAGAACTAGAGCGAGAGCGAGAGCGAACGAGAACTAGAGCGAGAGCGAACGAGAACTGGAGCGAGAGCGAACGAGAACTAGAGCGAGAGCGAACGAGAGCGAGAGCGAACGAGAGCGAGAGCGAACGAGAGCGAGAGCGAACGAGAGAGAGAGCGAACGAGAGCGAGAGCGAACGAGAGCGAGAGCGAACGAGAACTAGAGCGAACGAGAGCGAGAGCGAACGAGAACTAGAGCGAGAGCGAACGAGAACTAGAGCGAGAGCGAACGAGAACTAGAGCGAGAGCGAACGAGAACTAGAGCGAGAGCGAACGAGAACTAGAGCGAGAGCGAACGAGAACTAGAGCGAGAGCGAACGAGAACTAGAGCGAGAGCGAACGAGAACTAGAGCGAGAGCGAACGAGAACTAGAGCGAGAGCGAACGAGAACTAGAGCGAGAGCGAACGAGAACTAGAGCGAGAGCGAACGAGAACTAGAGCGAGAGCGAACGAGAACTAGAGCGAGAGCGAACGAGAGCGAACGAGAACTAGAACGAGAGCGAGAGCGAACGAGAACTAGAGCGAGAGCGAACGAGAACTAGAGCGAGAGCGAACGAGAACTAGAGCGAGAGCGAACGAGAACTAGAGCGAGAGCGAACGAGAACTAGAGCGAGAGCGAACGAGAACTAGAGCGAGAGCGAACGAGAACTAGAGCGAGAGCGAACGAGAACTAGAGCGAGAGCGAACGAGAGCGAACGAGAACTAGAACGAGAGCGAGAGCGAACGAGAACTATAACGAGAGCGAACGAGAACTATAACGAGAGCGAGAGCGAACGAGAACTATAACGAGAGCGAGCGAGAACTATAACGAGAGCGAGAGCGAACGAGAACTATAACGAGAGCGAACGAGAGCGAACGAGAACTAGAGCGAGAGCGAACGAGAACTAGAGCGAGAGCGAACGAGAACTAGAACGAGAGCGAACGAGAACTAGAGCTAGAGCGAACGAGAACTAGAACGAGAGCGAACGAGAACTAGAGCGAGAGCGAACGAGAACTAGAGCTAGAGCGAACGAGAACTAGAACGAGAGCGAACGAGAACTAGAACGAGAGCGAACGAGAACTAGAACGAGAGCGAACGAGAACTAGAACGAGAGCGAACGAGAACTAGAACGAGAGCGAGAGCGAACGAGAACTAGAACGAGAGCGAACGAGAACTAGAGCGAGAGCGAACGAGAACTAGAGCGAGAGCGAACGAGAACTAGAACGAGAGCGAACGAGAACTAGAACGAGAGCGAGAGCGAACGAGAGCGAACGAGAGCGAGAGCGAACTAGAGCGAGAGCCAACGAGAACTAGAGCGAGAGCGAACGAGAACTAGAGCGAGAGCGAACGAGAGCGAGAGCGAACGAGAGCGAACGAGAACTAGAGCGAGAGCGAACGAGAACTAGAGCGAACTAGAGCGAGAGCGAGAGCGAACTAGAGCGAGAGCGAGAGCGAACTAGAGCGAGAGCGAGAGCGAACTAGAGCGAGAGCGAGAGCGAACTAGAGCGAGAGCGAACGAGAACTAGAGCGAGAGCGAACGAGAACTAGAGCGAGAGCGAACGAGAACTAGAGCGAGAGCGAACGAGAACTAGAGCGAGAGCGAACGAGAACTAGAGCGAGAGCGAACGAGAACTAGAGCGAGAGCGAACGAGAACTAGAGCGAGAGCGAACGAGAACTAGAGCGAGAGCGAACGAGAACTAGAGCGAGAGCGAACGAGAACTAGAGCGAGAGCGAACGAGAACTAGAGCGAGAGCGAACGAGAACTAGAGCGAGAGCGAACGAGAACTAGAGCGAGAGCGAACGAGAACTAGAGCGAGAGCGAACGAGAACTAGAGCGAGAGCGAACGAGAGCGAACGAGAACTAGAACGAGAGCGAGAGCGAACGAGAACTATAACGAGAGCGAGAGCGAACTAGAACGAGAGCGAGAGCGAACGAGAACTATAACGAGAGCGAACGAGAACTAGAGCGAGAGCGAACGAGAACTAGAACGAGAGCGAACGAGAACTAGAGCGAGAGCGAACGAGAACTAGAACGAGAGCGAACGAGAACTAGAACGAGAGCGAACGAGAACTAGAACGAGAGCGAACGAGAACTATAACGAGAGCGAACGAGAACTAGAACGAGAGCGAACGAGAACTATAACGAGAGCGAACGAGAACTAGAGCGAGAGCGAACGAGAACTAGAACGAGAGCGAACGAGAACTAGAACGAGAGCGAACGAGAACTAGAACGAGAGCGAACGAGAACTAGAGCGAGAGCGAACGAGAACTAGAGCGAACGAGAACTAGAGCGAGAGCGAACGAGAACTAGAACGAGAGCGAACGAGAACTAGAACGAGAGCGAACGAGAACTAGAACGAGAGCGAACGAGAACTAGAACGAGAGCGAACGAGAGCGAGAGCGAACGAGAGCGAGAGCGAACGAGAGCGAGAGCGAACGAGAGCGAGAGCGAACGAGAACTAGAGCGAACGAGAACTAGAGCGAGAGCGAACGAGAACTAGAGCGAGAGCGAACGAGAACTAGAGCGAGAGCGAACGAGAACTAGAGCGAGAGCGAACGAGAACTAGAGCGAGAGCGAACGAGAACTAGAGCGAGAGCGAACGAGAACTAGAGCGAGAGCGAACGAGAACTAGAGCGAGAGCGAACGAGAACTAGAGCGAGAGCGAACGAGAACTAGAGCGAGAGCGAACGAGAACTAGAGCGAGAGCGAACGAGAACTAGAGCGAGAGCGAACGAGAACTAGAGCGAGAGCGAACGAGAACTAGAGCGAGAGCGAACGAGAACTAGAGCGAGAGCGAACGAGAGCGAACGAGAACTAGAACGAGAGCGAGAGCGAACGAGAACTAGAGCGAGAGCGAACGAGAACTAGAGCGAGAGCGAACGAGAACTAGAGCGAGAGCGAACGAGAGCGAACGAGAACTAGAACGAGAGCGAGAGCGAACGAGAACTAGAGCGAGAGCGAACGAGAACTAGAGCGAGAGCGAACGAGAACTAGAGCGAGAGCGAACGAGAACTAGAGCGAGAGCGAACGAGAACTAGAGCGAGAGCGAACGAGAACTAGAGCGAGAGCGAACGAGAACTAGAGCGAGAGCGAACGAGAACTAGAGCGAGAGCGAACGAGAACTAGAGCAAGAGCGAACGAGAACTAGAGCGAGAGCGAACGAGAACTAGAGCGAGAGCGAACGAGAGCGAACGAGAACTAGAACGAGAGCGAGAGCGAACGAGAACTATAACGAGAGCGAACGAGAACTATAACGAGAGCGAGAGCGAACGAGAACTATAACGAGAGCGAGAGCGAACGAGAACTATAACGAGAGCGAGAGCGAACGAGAACTATAACGAGAGCGAACGAGAGCGAACGAGAACTAGAGCGAGAGCGAACGAGAACTAGAGCGAGAGCGAACGAGAACTAGAACGAGAGCGAACGAGAACTAGAGCGAGAGCGAACGAGAACTAGAGCTAGAGCGAACGAGAACTAGAACGAGAGCGAACGAGAACTAGAACGAGAGCGAACGAGAACTAGAACGAGAGCGAACGAGAACTAGAACGAGAGCGAACGAGAACTAGAACGAGAGCGAACGAGAACTAGAACGAGAGCGAACGAGAACTAGAACGAGAGCGAACGAGAACTAGAGCGAGAGCGAACGAGAACTAGAGCGAGAGCGAACGAGAACTAGAGCGAGAGCGAACGAGAACTAGAACGAGAGCGAACGAGAACTAGAACGAGAGCGAGAGCGAACGAGAGCGAACGAGAGCGAGAGCGAACTAGAGCGAGAGCCAACGAGAACTAGAGCGAGAGCGAACGAGAACTAGAGCGAGAGCGAACGAGAGCGAGAGCGAACGAGAGCGAGAGCGAACGAGAACTAGAGCGAGAGCGAACTAGAGCGAGAGCGAGAGCGAACTAGAGCGAGAGCGAGAGCGAACTAGAGCGAGAGCGAGAGCGAACTAGAGCGAGAGCGAGAGCGAACTAGAGCGAGAGCGAGAGCGAACTAGAGCGAGAGCGAGAGCGAACTAGAGCGAGAGCGAACGAGAACTAGAACGAGAGCGAACGAGAACTAGAACGAGAGCGAGAGCGAACGAGAGCGAACGAGAGCGAGAGCGAACTAGAGCGAGAGCCAACGAGAACTAGAGCGAGAGCGAACGAGAACTAGAGCGAGAGCGAACGAGAACTAGAGCGAGAGCGAACGAGAACTAGAGCGAGAGCGAACGAGAACTAGAGCGAGAGCGAACGAGAACTAGAGCAAGAGCGAACGAGAACTAGAGCGAGAGCGAACGAGAACTAGAGCGAGAGCGAACGAGAGCGAACGAGAACTAGAACGAGAGCGAGAGCGAACGAGAACTATAACGAGAGCGAACGAGAACTATAACGAGAGCGAGAGCGAACGAGAACTATAACGAGAGCGAGAGCGAACGAGAACTATAACGAGAGCGAGAGCGAACGAGAACTATAACGAGAGCGAACGAGAGCGAACGAGAACTAGAGCGAGAGCGAACGAGAACTAGAGCGAGAGCGAACGAGAACTAGAGCGAGAGCGAACGAGAACTAGAACGAGAGCGAACGAGAACTAGAGCGAGAGCGAACGAGAACTAGAGCTAGAGCGAACGAGAACTAGAACGAGAGCGAACGAGAACTAGAACGAGAGCGAACGAGAACTAGAACGAGAGCGAACGAGAACTAGAATGAGAGCGAACGAGAACTAGAACGAGAGCGAACGAGAACTAGAACGAGAGCGAACGAGAACTAGAACGAGAGCGAACGAGAACTAGAGCGAGAGCGAACGAGAACTAGAGCGAGAGCGAACGAGAACTAGAGCGAGAGCGAACGAGAACTAGAACGAGAGCGAACGAGAACTAGAACGAGAGCGAGAGCGAACGAGAGCGAACGAGAGCGAGAGCGAACTAGAGCGAGAGCCAACGAGAACTAGAGCGAGAGCGAACGAGAACTAGAGCGAGAGCGAACGAGAGCGAGAGCGAACGAGAGCGAGAGCGAACGAGAACTAGAGCGAGAGCGAACTAGAGCGAGAGCGAGAGCGAACTAGAGCGAGAGCGAGAGCGAACTAGAGCGAGAGCGAGAGCGAACTAGAGCGAGAGCGAGAGCGAACTAGAGCGAGAGCGAGAGCGAACTAGAGCGAGAGCGAACGAGAACTAGAACGAGAGCGAACGAGAACTAGAACGAGAGCGAGAGCGAAAGAGAGCGAACGAGAGCGAGAGCGAACTAGAGCGAGAGCCAACGAGAACTAGAGCGAGAGCGAACGAGAACTAGAGCGAGAGCGAACGAGAACTAGAGCGAGAGCGAACGAGAGCGAGAGCGAACGAGAACTAGAGCGAGAGCGAACTAGAGCGAGAGCGAGAGCGAACTAGAGCGAGAGCGAGAGCGAACTAGAGCGAGAGCGAGAGCGAACTAGAGCGAGAGCGAGAGCGAACTAGAGCGAGAGCGAGAGCGAACTAGAGCGAGAGCGAACGAGAACTAGAGCGAGAGCGAACGAGAACTAGAGCGAGAGCGAACGAGAACTAGAGCGAGAGCGAACGAGAACTAGAGCGAGAGCGAACGAGAACTAGAGCGAGAGCGAACGAGAACTAGAGCGAGAGCGAACGAGAACTAGAGCGAGAGCGAACGAGAACTAGAACGAGAGCGAACGAGAACTAGAGCGAGAGCGAACGAGAACTAGAGCGAGAGCGAACGAGAACTAGAGCGAGAGCGAACGAGAACTAGAGCGAGAGCGAACGAGAACTAGAACGAGAGCGAACGAGAACTAGAGCGAGAGCGAACGAGAACTAGAGCGAGAGCGAACGAGAACTAGAACGAGAGCGAACGAGAACTAGAGCGAGAGCGAACGAGAACTAGAACGAGAGCGAACGAGAACTAGAACGAGAGCGAGAGCGAACGAGAACTAGAACGAGAGCGAACGAGAACTAGAACGAGAGCGAACGAGAACTAGAACGAGAGCGAGAGCGAACGAGAACTAGAACGAGAGCGAACGAGAACTAGAGCGAGAGCGAACGAGAACTAGAGCGAGAGCGAACGAGAACTAGAGCGAGAGCGAACGAGAACTAGAGCGAGAGCGAACGAGAACTAGAGTGAGAGCGAACGAGAACTAGAGCGAGAGCGAACGAGAACTAGAGCGAGAGCGAGAGCGAGAGCGAACGAGAACTAGAACGAGAGCGAGAGCGAACGAGAACTAGAACGAGAGCGAGAGCGAACGAGAACTAGAGCGAGAGCGAACGAGAACTAGAGCGAGAGCGAACGAGAACTAGAGCGAGAGCGAACGAGAACTAGAGCGAGAGCGAACGAGAACTAGAGCGAGAGCGAACGAGAACTAGAACGAGAGCGAACGAGAACTAGAACGAGAGCGAGAGCGAACGAGAGCGAGCGAGAGCGAGAGCGAACTAGAGCGAGAGCGAACGAGAACTAGAGCGAGAGCGAACGAGAACTAGAGCGAGAGCGAACGAGAACTAGAGCGAGAGCGAACGAGAACTAGAGCGAGAGCGAACGAGAACTAGAGCGAGAGCGAACGAGAACTAGAGCGAGAGCGAACGAGAACTAGAGCGAGAGCGAACGAGAACTAGAGCGAGAGCGAACGAGAACTAGAGCGAGAGCGAACGAGAACTAGAGCGAGAGCGAACGAGAACTAGAGCGAGAGCGAACGAGAACTAGAGCGAGAGCGAGAGCGAACGAGAACTAGAGCGAGAGCGAACGAGAACTGGAGCGAGAGCGAACGAGAACTAGAACGAGAGCGAACGAGAACTAGAGCGAACGAGAACTAGAGCGAGAGCGAACGAGAACTAGAGCGAGAGCGAACGAGAACTAGAGCGAGAGCGAACGAGAACTAGAGCGAGAGCGAACGAGAACTAGAGCGAGAGCGAACGAGAACTAGAGCGAGAGCGAACGAGAACTAGAGCGAGAGCGAACGAGAACTAGAGTGAGAGCGAACGAGAACTAGAGCGAGAGCGAACGAGAGCGAACGAGAACTAGAACGAGAGCGAGAGCGAACGAGAACTATAACGAGAGCGAGAGCGAACTAGAACGAGAGCGAGAGCGAACGAGAACTATAACGAGAGCGAACGAGAACTAGAGCGAGAGCGAACGAGAACTAGAGCGAGAGCGAACGAGAACTAGAGCGAGAGCGAACGAGAACTGGAGCGAGAGCGAACGAGAACTAGAACGAGAGCGAACGAGAACTAGAGCGAACGAGAACTAGAGCGAGAGCGAACGAGAACTAGAGCGAGAGCGAACGAGAACTAGAGCGAGAGCGAACGAGAACTAGAGCGAGAGCGAACGAGAACTAGAGCGAGAGCGAACGAGAACTAGAGCGAGAGCGAACGAGAACTAGAGCGAGAGCGAACGAGAACTAGAGCGAGAGCGAACGAGAACTAGAGCGAGAGCGAACGAGAACTAGAGCGAGAGCGAACGAGAACTAGAGCGAGAGCGAACGAGAACTAGAGCGAGAGCGAACGAGAACTAGAGCGAGAGCGAACGAGAACTAGAGCGAGAGCGAACGAGAGCGAACGAGAACTAGAACGAGAGCGAGAGCGAACGAGAACTATAACGAGAGCGAGAGCGAACTAGAACGAGAGCGAGAGCGAACGAGAACTATAACGAGAGCGAACGAGAACTAGAGCGAAAGCGAACGAGAACTAGAGCGAACGAGAACTAGAGCGAACGAGAACTAGAGCGAGAGCGAACGAGAACTAGAGCGAGAGCGAACGAGAACTAGAGCGAGAGCGAACGAGAACTAGAGCGAGAGCGAACGAGAACTAGAGCGAGAGCGAGAGCGAACGAGAACTATAACGAGAGCGAACGAGAGCGAACGAGAACTAGAGCGAGAGCGAACGAGAACTAGAGCGAGAGCGAACGAGAACTAGAGCGAGAGCGAACGAGAACTAGAACGAGAGCGAACGAGAACTAGAGCGAGAGCGAACGAGAACTAGAGCTAGAGCGAACGAGAACTAGAACGAGAGCGAACGAGAACTAGAACGAGAGCGAACGAGAACTAGAACGAGAGCGAACGAGAACTAGAACGAGAGCGAACGAGAACTAGAACGAGAGCGAACGAGAACTAGAACGAGAGCGAACGAGAACTAGAGCGAGAGCGAACGAGAACTAGAGCGAGAGCGAACGAGAACTAGAGCGAGAGCGAACGAGAACTAGAACGAGAGCGAACGAGAACTAGAACGAGAGCGAGAGCGAACGAGAGCGAACGAGAGCGAGAGCGAACTAGAGCGAGAGCCAACGAGAACTAGAGCGAGAGCGAACGAGAACTAGAGCGAGAGCGAACGAGAGCGAGAGCGAACGAGAGCGAGAGCGAACGAGAACTAGAGCGAGAGCGAACTAGAGCGAGAGCGAGAGCGAACTAGAGCGAGAGCGAGAGCGAACTAGAGCGAGAGCGAGAGCGAACTAGAGCGAGAGCGAGAGCGAACTAGAGCGAGAGCGAGAGCGAACTAGAGCGAGAGCGAACGAGAACTAGAACGAGAGCGAACGAGAACTAGAACGAGAGCGAGAGCGAAAGAGAGCGAACGAGAGCGAGAGCGAACTAGAGCGAGAGCCAACGAGAACTAGAGCGAGAGCGAACGAGAACTAGAGCGAGAGCGAACGAGAGCGAGAGCGAACGAGAACTAGAGCGAGAGCGAACTAGAGCGAGAGCGAGAGCGAACTAGAGCGAGAGCGAGAGCGAACTAGAGCGAGAGCGAGAGCGAACTAGAGCGAGAGCGAGAGCGAACTAGAGCGAGAGCGAGAGCGAACTAGAGCGAGAGCGAGAGCGAACTAGAGCGAGAGCGAGAGCGAACTAGAGCGAGAGCGAGAGCGAACTAGAGCGAGAGCGAGAGCGAACTAGAGCGAGAGCGAACGAGAACTAGAGCGAGAGCGAACGAGAACTAGAGCGAGAGCGAACGAGAACTAGAGCGAGAGCGAACGAGAACTAGAGCGAGAGCGAACGAGAACTAGAGCGAGAGCGAACGAGAACTAGAGCGAGAGCGAACGAGAACTAGAGCGAGAGCGAACGAGAACTAGAGCGAGAGCGAACGAGAACTAGAGCGAGAGCGAACGAGAACTAGAGCGAGAGCGAACGAGAACTAGAGCGAGAGCGAACGAGAACTAGAGCGAGAGCGAACGAGAACTAGAGCGAGAGCGAACGAGAACTAGAGCGAGAGCGAACGAGAACTAGAGCGAGAGCGAACGAGAACTAGAGCGAGAGCGAACGAGAACTAGAGCGAGAGCGAACGAGAACTAGAACGAGAGCGAACGAGAACTAGAGCGAGAGCGAACGAGAACTAGAGCGAGAGCGAACGAGAACTAGAACGAGAGCGAACGAGAACTAGAGCGAGAGCGAACGAGAACTAGAACGAGAGCGAACGAGAACTAGAACGAGAGCGAGAGCGAACGAGAACTAGAACGAGAGCGAACGAGAACTAGAACGAGAGCGAACGAGAACTAGAACGAGAGCGAGAGCGAACGAGAACTAGAACGAGAGCGAACGAGAACTAGAGCGAGAGCGAACGAGAACTAGAGCGAGAGCGAACGAGAACTAGAGCGAGAGCGAACGAGAACTAGAGCGAGAGCGAACGAGAACTAGAGCGAGAGCGAACGAGAACTAGAGCGAGAGCGAGAGCGAGAGCGAACGAGAACTAGAGCGAACGAGAACTAGAGCGAACGAGAACTAGAACGAGAGCGAGAGCGAACGAGAACTAGAACGAGAGCGAGAGCGAACGAGAACTAGAGCGAGAGCGAACGAGAACTAGAGCGAGAGCGAACGAGAACTAGAGCGAGAGCGAACGAGAACTAGAGCGAGAGCGAACGAGAACTAGAGCGAGAGCGAACGAGAACTAGAACGAGAGCGAACGAGAACTAGAACGAGAGCGAGAGCGAACGAGAGCGAGCGAGAGCGAGAGCGAACTAGAGCGAGAGCGAGAGCGAACTAGAGCGAGAGCGAGAGCGAACTAGAGCGAGAGCGAACGAGAACTAGAGCGAGAGCGAACGAGAACTAGAGCGAGAGCGAACGAGAACTAGAGCGAGAGCGAACGAGAACTAGAGCGAGAGCGAACGAGAACTAGAGCGAGAGCGAACGAGAACTAGAGCGAGAGCGAACGAGAACTAGAGCGAGAGCGAACGAGAACTAGAGCGAGAGCGAACGAGAACTAGAGCGAGAGCGAACGAGAACTAGAGCGAGAGCGAACGAGAACTAGAGCGAGAGCGAACGAGAACTAGAGCGAGAGCGAGAGCGAACGAGAACTAGAGCGAGAGCGAACGAGAACTGGAGCGAGAGCGAACGAGAACTAGAACGAGAGCGAACGAGAACTAGAGCGAACGAGAACTAGAGCGAGAGCGAACGAGAACTAGAGCGAGAGCGAACGAGAACTAGAGCGAGAGCGAACGAGAACTAGAGCGAGAGCGAACGAGAACTAGAGCGAGAGCGAACGAGAACTAGAGCGAGAGCGAACGAGAACTAGAGCGAGAGCGAACGAGAACTAGAGTGAGAGCGAACGAGAACTAGAGCGAGAGCGAACGAGAGCGAACGAGAACTAGAACGAGAGCGAGAGCGAACGAGAACTATAACGAGAGCGAGAGCGAACGAGAACTATAACGAGAGCGAACGAGAACTAGAGCGAGAGCGAACGAGAACTAGAGCGAGAGCGAACGAGAACTAGAGCGAGAGCGAACGAGAACTGGAGCGAGAGCGAACGAGAACTAGAACGAGAGCGAACGAGAACTAGAGCGAACGAGAACTAGAGCGAGAGCGAACGAGAACTAGAGCGAGAGCGAACGAGAACTAGAGCGAGAGCGAACGAGAACTAGAGCGAGAGCGAACGAGAACTAGAGCGAGAGCGAACGAGAACTAGAGCGAGAGCGAACGAGAACTAGAGCGAGAGCGAACGAGAACTAGAGCGAGAGCGAACGAGAACTAGAGCGAGAGCGAACGAGAACTAGAGCGAGAGCGAACGAGAACTAGAGCGAGAGCGAACGAGAACTAGAGCGAGAGCGAACGAGAACTAGAGCGAGAGCGAACGAGAACTAGAGCGAGAGCGAACGAGAGCGAACGAGAACTAGAACGAGAGCGAGAGCGAACGAGAACTATAACGAGAGCGAGAGCGAACTAGAACGAGAGCGAGAGCGAACGAGAACTATAACGAGAGCGAACGAGAACTAGAGCGAAAGCGAACGAGAACTAGAGCGAACGAGAACTAGAGCGAACGAGAACTAGAGCGAGAGCGAACGAGAACTAGAGCGAGAGCGAACGAGAACTAGAGCGAGAGCGAACGAGAACTAGAGCGAGAGCGAACGAGAACTAGAGCGAGAGCGAACGAGAACTAGAGCTAGAGCGAACGAGAACTAGAACGAGAGCGAACGAGAACTAGAACGAGAGCGAACGAGAACTAGAACGAGAGCGAACGAGAACTAGAACGAGAGCGAACGAGAACTAGAACGAGAGCGAACGAGAACTAGAACGAGAGCGAACGAGAACTAGAGCGAGAGCGAACGAGAACTAGAGCGAGAGCGAACGAGAACTAGAGCGAGAGCGAACGAGAACTAGAACGAGAGCGAACGAGAACTAGAACGAGAGCGAGAGCGAACGAGAGCGAACGAGAGCGAGAGCGAACTAGAGCGAGAGCCAACGAGAACTAGAGCGAGAGCGAACGAGAACTAGAGCGAGAGCGAACGAGAGCGAGAGCGAACGAGAGCGAGAGCGAACGAGAACTAGAGCGAGAGCGAACTAGAGCGAGAGCGAGAGCGAACTAGAGCGAGAGCGAACTAGAGCGAGAGCGAGAGCGAACTAGAGCGAGAGCGAGAGCGAACTAGAGCGAGAGCGAGAGCGAACTAGAGCGAGAGCGAACGAGAACTAGAACGAGAGCGAACGAGAACTAGAACGAGAGCGAGAGCGAACGAGAGCGAACGAGAGCGAGAGCGAACTAGAGCGAGAGCCAACGAGAACTAGAGCGAGAGCGAACGAGAACTAGAGCGAGAGCGAACGAGAACTAGAGCGAGAGCGAACGAGAACTAGAGCGAGAGCGAACGAGAACTAGAGCGAGAGCGAACGAGAACTAGAGCAAGAGCGAACGAGAACTAGAGCGAGAGCGAACGAGAACTAGAGCGAGAGCGAACGAGAGCGAACGAGAACTAGAACGAGAGCGAGAGCGAACGAGAACTATAACGAGAGCGAACGAGAACTATAACGAGAGCGAGAGCGAACGAGAACTATAACGAGAGCGAGAGCGAACGAGAACTATAACGAGAGCGAACGAGAGCGAACGAGAACTAGAGCGAGAGCGAACGAGAACTAGAGCGAGAGCGAACGAGAACTAGAACGAGAGCGAACGAGAACTAGAGCGAGAGCGAACGAGAACTAGAGCTAGAGCGAACGAGAACTAGAACGAGAGCGAACGAGAACTAGAACGAGAGCGAACGAGAACTAGAACGAGAGCGAACGAGAACTAGAACGAGAGCGAACGAGAACTAGAACGAGAGCGAACGAGAACTAGAACGAGAGCGAACGAGAACTAGAACGAGAGCGAACGAGAACTAGAACGAGAGCGAACGAGAACTAGAGCGAGAGCGAACGAGAACTAGAGCGAGAGCGAACGAGAACTAGAGCGAGAGCGAACGAGAACTAGAACGAGAGCGAACGAGAACTAGAACGAGAGCGAGAGCGAACGAGAGCGAGAGCGAACTAGAGCGAGAGCCAACGAGAACTAGAGCGAGAGCGAACGAGAACTAGAGCGAGAGCGAACGAGAGCGAGAGCGAACGAGAGCGAGAGCGAACGAGAACTAGAGCGAGAGCGAACTAGAGCGAGAGCGAGAGCGAACTAGAGCGAGAGCGAGAGCGAACTAGAGCGAGAGCGAGAGCGAACTAGAGCGAGAGCGAGAGCGAACTAGAGCGAGAGCGAGAGCGAACTAGAGCGAGAGCGAACGAGAACTAGAACGAGAGCGAACGAGAACTAGAACGAGAGCGAGAGCGAACGAGAGCGAACGAGAGCGAGAGCGAACTAGAGCGAGAGCCAACGAGAACTAGAGCGAGAGCGAACGAGAACTAGAGCGAGAGCGAACGAGAGCGAGAGCGAACGAGAGCGAGAGCGAACGAGAACTAGAGCGAGAGCGAACTAGAGCGAGAGCGAGAGCGAACTAGAGCGAGAGCGAGAGCGAACTAGAGCGAGAGCGAACTAGAGCGAGAGCGAGAGCGAACTAGAGCGAGAGCGAGAGCGAACTAGAGCGAGAGCGAGAGCGAACTAGAGCGAGAGCGAGAGCGAACTAGAGCGAGAGCGAGAGCGAACTAGAGCGAGAGCGAACGAGAACTAGAGCGAGAGCGAACGAGAACTAGAGCGAGAGCGAACGAGAACTAGAGCGAGAGCGAACGAGAACTAGAGCGAGAGCGAACGAGAACTAGAGCGAGAGCGAACGAGAACTAGAGCGAGAGCGAACGAGAACTAGAGCGAGAGCGAACGAGAACTAGAGCGAGAGCGAACGAGAACTAGAGCGAGAGCGAACGAGAACTAGAGCGAGAGCGAACGAGAACTAGAGCGAGAGCGAACGAGAACTAGAGCGAGAGCGAACGAGAACTAGAGCGAGAGCGAACGAGAACTAGAGCGAGAGCGAACGAGAACTAGAGCGAGAGCGAACGAGAACTAGAACGAGAGCGAACGAGAACTAGAGCGAGAGCGAACGAGAACTAGAGCGAGAGCGAACGAGAACTAGAACGAGAGCGAACGAGAACTAGAGCGAGAGCGAACGAGAACTAGAACGAGAGCGAACGAGAACTAGAACGAGAGCGAACGAGAACTAGAACGAGAGCGAACGAGAACTAGAACGAGAGCGAACGAGAACTAGAGCGAGAGCGAACGAGAACTAGAGCGAGAGCGAACGAGAACTAGAGCGAGAGCGAGAGCGAGAGCGAACGAGAACTAGAGCGAACGAGAACTAGAGCGAACGAGAACTAGAACGAGAGCGAGAGCGAACGAGAACTAGAACGAGAGCGAGAGCGAACGAGAACTAGAGCGAGAGCGAACGAGAACTAGAGCGAGAGCGAACGAGAACTAGAGCGAGAGCGAACGAGAACTAGAGCGAGAGCGAACGAGAACTAGAGCGAGAGCGAACGAGAACTAGAGCGAGAGCGAACGAGAACTAGAACGAGAGCGAACGAGAACTAGAACGAGAGCGAGAGCGAACGAGAGCGAGCGAGAGCGAGAGCGAACTAGAGCGAGAGCGAACGAGAACTAGAGCGAGAGCGAACGAGAACTAGAGCGAGAGCGAACGAGAACTAGAGCGAGAGCGAACGAGAACTAGAGCGAGAGCGAACGAGAACTAGAGCGAGAGCGAACGAGAACTAGAGCGAGAGCGAACGAGAACTAGAGCGAGAGCGAACGAGAACTAGAGCGAGAGCGAACGAGAACTAGAGCGAGAGCGAACGAGAACTAGAGCGAGAGCGAGAGCGAACGAGAACTAGAGCGAGAGCGAGAGCGAACGAGAACTAGAGCGAGAGCGAACGAGAACTGGAGCGAGAGCGAACGAGAACTAGAACGAGAGCGAACGAGAACTAGAGCGAACGAGAACTAGAGCGAGAGCGAACGAGAACTAGAGCGAGAGCGAACGAGAACTAGAGCGAGAGCGAACGAGAACTAGAGCGAGAGCGAACGAGAACTAGAGCGAGAGCGAACGAGAACTAGAGCGAGAGCGAACGAGAACTAGAGCGAGAGCGAACGAGAACTAGAGCGAGAGCGAACGAGAGCGAACGAGAACTAGAACGAGAGCGAGAGCGAACGAGAACTATAACGAGAGCGAGAGCGAACTAGAACGAGAGCGAGAGCGAACGAGAACTATAACGAGAGCGAACGAGAACTAGAGCGAGAGCGAACGAGAACTAGAGCGAGAGCGAGAGCGAACGAGAACTAGAGCGAGAGCGAACGAGAACTGGAGCGAGAGCGAACGAGAACTAGAACGAGAGCGAACGAGAACTAGAGCGAACGAGAACTAGAGCGAGAGCGAACGAGAACTAGAGCGAGAGCGAACGAGAACTAGAGCGAGAGCGAACGAGAACTAGAGCGAGAGCGAACGAGAACTAGAGCGAGAGCGAACGAGAACTAGAGCGAGAGCGAACGAGAACTAGAGCGAGAGCGAACGAGAACTAGAGCGAGAGCGAACGAGAACTAGAGCGAGAGCGAACGAGAACTAGAGCGAGAGCGAACGAGAACTAGAGCGAGAGCGAACGAGAACTAGAGCGAGAGCGAACGAGAGCGAACGAGAACTAGAACGAGAGCGAGAGCGAACGAGAACTATAACGAAAGCGAGAGCGAACTAGAACGAGAGCGAACGAGAACTATAACGAGAGCGAACGAGAACTAGAGCGAAAGCGAACGAGAACTAGAGCGAACGAGAACTAGAGCGAGAGCGAACGAGAACTAGAACGAGAGCGAACGAGAACTAGAACGAGAGCGAACGAGAACTAGAGCGAGAGCGAACGAGAACTAGAGCGAACGAGAACTAGAGCGAGAGCGAACGAGAACTAGAACGAGAGCGAACGAGAACTAGAACGAGAGCGAACGAGAACTAGAACGAGAGCGAACGAGAACTAGAACGAGAGCGAACGAGAACTAGAGCGAGAGCGAACGAGAGCGAGAGCGAACGAGAGCGAGAGCGAACGAGAGCGAGAGCGAACGAGAGAGAGAGCGAACGAGAGCGAGAGCGAACGAGAGCGAGAGCGAACGAGAACTAGAGCGAACGAGAGCGAGAGCGAACGAGAACTAGAGCGAGAGCGAACGAGAACTAGAGCGAGAGCGAACGAGAACTAGAGCGAGAGCGAACGAGAACTAGAGCGAGAGCGAACGAGAACTAGAGCGAGAGCGAACGAGAACTAGAGCGAGAGCGAACGAGAACTAGAGCGAGAGCGAACGAGAACTAGAGCGAGAGCGAACGAGAACTAGAGCGAGAGCGAACGAGAACTAGAGCGAGAGCGAACGAGAACTAGAGCGAGAGCGAACGAGAACTAGAGCGAGAGCGAACGAGAACTAGAGCGAGAGCGAACGAGAACTAGAGCGAGAGCGAACGAGAACTAGAGCGAGAGCGAACGAGAACTAGAGCGAGAGCGAACGAGAGCGAACGAGAACTAGAACGAGAGCGAGAGCGAACGAGAACTAGAGCGAGAGCGAACGAGAACTAGAGCGAGAGCGAACGAGAACTAGAGCGAGAGCGAACGAGAACTAGAGCGAGAGCGAACGAGAACTAGAGCGAGAGCGAACGAGAACTAGAGCGAGAGCGAACGAGAACTAGAGCGAGAGCGAACGAGAACTAGAGCGAGAGCGAACGAGAACTAGAGCGAGAGCGAACGAGAGCGAACGAGAACTAGAACGAGAGCGAGAGCGAACGAGAACTATAACGAGAGCGAACGAGAACTATAACGAGAGCGAGAGCGAACGAGAACTATAACGAGAGCGAGCGAGAACTATAACGAGAGCGAGAGCGAACGAGAACTATAACGAGAGCGAACGAGAGCGAACGAGAACTAGAGCGAGAGCGAACGAGAACTAGAGCGAGAGCGAACGAGAACTAGAGCGAGAGCGAACGAGAACTAGAACGAGAGCGAACGAGAACTAGAGCTAGAGCGAACGAGAACTAGAACGATAGCGAACGAGAACTAGAGCGAGAGCGAACGAGAACTAGAGCTAGAGCGAACGAGAACTAGAACGAGAGCGAACGAGAACTAGAACGAGAGCGAACGAGAACTAGAACGAGAGCGAACGAGAACTAGAACGAGAGCGAACGAGAACTAGAACGAGAGCGAACGAGAACTAGAACGAGAGCGAACGAGAACTAGAGCGAGAGCGAACGAGAACTAGAGCGAGAGCGAACGAGAACTAGAACGAGAGCGAACGAGAACTAGAACGAGAGCGAGAGCGAACGAGAGCGAACGAGAGCGAGAGCGAACTAGAGCGAGAGCCAACGAGAACTAGAGCGAGAGCGAACGAGAACTAGAGCGAGAGCGAACGAGAGCGAACGAGAGCGAACGAGAACTAGAGCGAGAGCGAACTAGAGCGAGAGCGAACTAGAGCGAGAGCGAGAGCGAACTAGAGCGAGAGCGAGAGCGAACTAGAGCGAGAGCGAGAGCGAACTAGAGCGAGAGCGAGAGCGAACTAGAGCGAGAGCGAGAGCGAACTAGAGCGAGAGCGAACGAGAACTAGAGCGAGAGCGAACGAGAACTAGAGCGAGAGCGAACGAGAACTAGAGCGAGAGCGAACGAGAACTAGAGCGAGAGCGAACGAGAACTAGAGCGAGAGCGAACGAGAACTAGAGCGAGAGCGAACGAGAACTAGAGCGAGAGCGAACGAGAACTAGAGCGAGAGCGAACGAGAACTAGAGCGAGAGCGAACGAGAACTAGAGCGAGAGCGAACGAGAACTAGAGCGAGAGCGAACGAGAACTAGAACGAGAGCGAACGAGAACTAGAGCGAGAGCGAACGAGAACTAGAGCGAGAGCGAACGAGAACTAGAGCGAGAGCGAACGAGAACTAGAGCGAGAGCGAACGAGAACTAGAGCGAGAGCGAACGAGAACTAGAGCGAGAGCGAACGAGAACTAGAGCGAGAGCGAACGAGAACTAGAGCGAGAGCGAACGAGAACTAGAGCGAGAGCGAACGAGAACTAGAGCGAGAGCGAACGAGAACTAGAGCGAGAGCGAACGAGAACTAGAGCGAGAGCGAACGAGAACTAGAACGAGAGCGAACGAGAACTAGAGCGAGAGCGAACGAGAACTAGAGCGAGAGCGAACGAGAACTAGAACGAGAGCGAACGAGAACTAGAGCGAGAGCGAACGAGAACTAGAACGAGAGCGAACGAGAACTAGAACGAGAGCGAGAGCGAACGAGAACTAGAACGAGAGCGAACGAGAACTAGAACGAGAGCGAACGAGAACTAGAACGAGAGCGAGAGCGAACGAGAACTAGAACGAGAGCGAACGAGAACTAGAGCGAGAGCGAACGAGAACTAGAGCGAGAGCGAACGAGAACTAGAGCGAGAGCGAACGAGAACTAGAGCGAGAGCGAACGAGAACTAGAGCGAGAGCGAACGAGAACTAGAGCGAGAGCGAACGAGAACTAGAGCGAGAGCGAACGAGAACTAGAACGAGAGCGAACGAGAACTAGAGCGAGAGCGAACGAGAACTAGAGCGAGAGCGAGAGCGAACGAGAACTAGAACGAACGAGAACTAGAACGAGAGCGAGAGCGAACGAGAACTAGAACGAGAGCGAGAGCGAACGAGAACTAGAGCGAGAGCGAACGAGAACTAGAGCGAGAGCGAACGAGAACTAGAGCGAGAGCGAACGAGAACTAGAGCGAGAGCGAACGAGAACTAGAGCGAGAGCGAACGAGAACTAGAACGAGAGCGAACGAGAACTAGAACGAGAGCGAGAGCGAACGAGAGCGAGCGAGAGCGAGAGCGAACTAGAGCGAGAGCGAACGAGAACTAGAGCGAGAGCGAACGAGAACTAGAGCGAGAGCGAACGAGAACTAGAGCGAGAGCGAACGAGAACTAGAGCGAGAGCGAACGAGAACTAGAGCGAGAGCGAACGAGAACTAGAGCGAGAGCGAACGAGAACTAGAGCGAGAGCGAACGAGAACTAGAGCGAGAGCGAACGAGAACTAGAGCGAGAGCGAACGAGAACTAGAGCGAGAGCGAACGAGAACTAGAGCGAGAGCGAACGAGAACTAGAGCGAGAGCGAGAGCGAACGAGAACTAGAGCGAGAGCGAGAGCGAACGAGAACTAGAGCGAGAGCGAACGAGAACTGGAGCGAGAGCGAACGAGAACTAGAACGAGAGCGAACGAGAACTAGAGCGAACGAGAACTAGAACGAGAGCGAACGAGAACTAGAACGAGAGCGAGAGCGAACGAGAACTAGAACGAGAGCGAACGAGAACTAGAACGAGAGCGAGAGCGAACGAGAACTAGAACGAGAGCGAACGAGAACTAGAGCGAGAGCGAACGAGAACTAGAGCGAGAGCGAACGAGAACTAGAGCGAGAGCGAACGAGAACTAGAGCGAGAGCGAACGAGAACTAGAGCGAGAGCGAGAGCGAACGAGAACTAGAGCGAGAGCGAGAGCGAACGAGAACTAGAGCGAGAGCGAACGAGAACTGGAGCGAGAGCGAACGAGAACTAGAACGAGAGCGAACGAGAACTAGAGCGAACGAGAACTAGAGCGAGAGCGAACGAGAACTAGAGCGAGAGCGAACGAGAACTAGAGCGAGAGCGAACGAGAACTAGAGCGAGAGCGAACGAGAACTAGAGCGAACGAGAACTAGAGCGAGAGCGAACGAGAACTAGAGCGAGAGCGAACGAGAACTAGAGCGAGAGCGAACGAGAGCGAACGAGAACTAGAACGAGAGCGAGAGCGAACGAGAACTATAACGAGAGCGAGAGCGAACTAGAACGAGAGCGAGAGCGAACGAGAACTATAACGAGAGCGAACGAGAACTAGAGCGAAAGCGAACGAGAACTAGAGCGAACGAGAACTAGAGCGAGAGCGAACGAGAACTAGAACGAGAGCGAACGAGAACTAGAACGAGAGCGAACGAGAACTAGAGCGAGAGCGAACGAGAACTAGAGCGAACGAGAACTAGAGCGAGAGCGAACGAGAACTAGAACGAGAGCGAACGAGAACTAGAACGAGAGCGAACGAGAACTAGAACGAGAGCGAACGAGAACTAGAACGAGAGCGAACGAGAACTAGAGCGAGAGCGAACGAGAGCGAGAGCGAACGAGAGCGAGAGCGAACGAGAGCGAGAGCGAACGAGAGAGAGAGCGAACGAGAGCGAGAGCGAACGAGAGCGAGAGCGAACGAGAACGAGAGCGAACGAGAACTAGAGCGAGAGCGAACGAGAACTAGAGCGAGAGCGAACGAGAACTAGAGCGAGAGCGAACGAGAACTAGAGCGAGAGCGAACGAGAACTAGAGCGAGAGCGAACGAGAACTAGAGCGAGAGCGAACGAGAACTAGAGCGAGAGCGAACGAGAACTAGAGCGAGAGCGAACGAGAACTAGAGCGAGAGCGAACGAGAACTAGAGCGAGAGCGAACGAGAACTAGAGCGAGAGCGAACGAGAACTAGAGCGAGAGCGAACGAGAACTAGAGCGAGAGCGAACGAGAACTAGAGCGAGAGCGAACGAGAGCGAACGAGAACTAGAACGAGAGCGAGAGCGAACGAGAACTAGAGCGAGAGCGAACGAGAACTAGAGCGAGAGCGAACGAGAACTAGAGCGAGAGCGAACGAGAACTAGAGCGAGAGCGAACGAGAACTAGAGCGAGAGCGAACGAGAACTAGAGCGAGAGCGAACGAGAACTAGAGCGAGAGCGAACGAGAACTAGAGCGAGAGCGAACGAGAACTAGAGCGAGAGCGAACGAGAACTAGAGCGAGAGCGAACGAGAGCGAACGAGAACTAGAACGAGAGCGAGAGCGAACGAGAACTATAACGAGAGCGAACGAGAACTATAACGAGAGCGAGAGCGAACGAGAACTATAACGAGAGCGAGCGAGAACTATAACGAGAGCGAGAGCGAACGAGAACTATAACGAGAGCGAACGAGAGCGAACGAGAACTAGAGCGAGAGCGAACGAGAACTAGAGCGAGAGCGAACGAGAACTAGAACGAGAGCGAACGAGAACTAGAGCTAGAGCGAACGAGAACTAGAACGAGAGCGAACGAGAACTAGAGCGAGAGCGAACGAGAACTAGAGCTAGAGCGAACGAGAACTAGAACGAGAGCGAACGAGAACTAGAACGAGAGCGAACGAGAACTAGAACGAGAGCGAACGAGAACTAGAACGAGAGCGAACGAGAACTAGAACGAGAGCGAGAGCGAACGAGAACTAGAACGAGAGCGAACGAGAACTAGAGCGAGAGCGAACGAGAACTAGAGCGAGAGCGAACGAGAACTAGAACGAGAGCGAACGAGAACTAGAACGAGAGCGAGAGCGAACGAGAGCGAACGAGAGCGAGAGCGAACTAGAGCGAGAGCCAACGAGAACTAGAGCGAGAGCGAACGAGAACTAGAGCGAGAGCGAACGAGAGCGAGAGCGAACGAGAGCGAACGAGAACTAGAGCGAGAGCGAACTAGAGCGAGAGCGAACTAGAGCGAGAGCGAGAGCGAACTAGAGCGAGAGCGAGAGCGAACTAGAGCGAGAGCGAACTAGAGCGAGAGCGAACGAGAACTAGAGCGAGAGCGAACGAGAACTAGAGCGAGAGCGAACGAGAACTAGAGCGAGAGCGAACGAGAACTAGAGCGAGAGCGAACGAGAACTAGAGCGAGAGCGAACGAGAACTAGAGCGAGAGCGAACGAGAACTAGAGCGAGAGCGAACGAGAACTAGAGCGAGAGCGAACGAGAACTAGAGCGAGAGCGAACGAGAACTAGAGCGAGAGCGAACGAGAACTAGAGCGAGAGCGAACGAGAACTAGAGCGAGAGCGAACGAGAACTAGAGCGAGAACGAACGAGAACTAGAACGAGAGCGAACGAGAACTAGAGCGAGAGCGAACGAGAACTAGAGCGAGAGCGAACGAGAACTAGAGCGAGAGCGAACGAGAACTAGAGCGAGAGCGAACGAGAACTAGAGCGAGAGCGAACGAGAACTAGAGCGAGAGCGAACGAGAACTAGAGCGAGAGCGAACGAGAACTAGAGCGAGAGCGAACGAGAACTAGAGCGAGAGCGAACGAGAACTAGAGCGAGAGCGAACGAGAACTAGAGCGAGAGCGAACGAGAACTAGAGCGAGAGCGAACGAGAACTAGAACGAGAGCGAACGAGAACTAGAGCGAGAGCGAACGAGAACTAGAGCGAGAGCGAACGAGAACTAGAACGAGAGCGAACGAGAACTAGAACGAGAGCGAGAGCGAACGAGAACTAGAACGAGAGCGAACGAGAACTAGAACGAGAGCGAACGAGAACTAGAACGAGAGCGAGAGCGAACGAGAACTAGAACGAGAGCGAACGAGAACTAGAGCGAGAGCGAACGAGAACTAGAGCGAGAGCGAACGAGAACTAGAGCGAGAGCGAACGAGAACTAGAGCGAACGAGAACTAGAGCGAGAGCGAACGAGAACTAGAGCGAGAGCGAACGAGAACTAGAGCGAGAGCGAACGAGAACTAGAACGAGAGCGAACGAGAACTAGAGCGAGAGCGAACGAGAACTAGAGCGAGAGCGAGAGCGAACGAGAACTAGAGCGAACGAGAACTAGAACGAGAGCGAGAGCGAACGAGAACTAGAACGAGAGCGAGAGCGAACGAGAACTAGAGCGAGAGCGAACGAGAACTAGAGCGAGAGCGAACGAGAACTAGAGCGAGAGCGAACGAGAACTAGAGCGAGAGCGAACGAGAACTAGAGCGAGAGCGAACGAGAACTAGAACGAGAGCGAACGAGAACTAGAACGAGAGCGAGAGCGAACGAGAGCGAGCGAGAGCGAGAGCGAACTAGAGCGAGAGCGAGAGCGAACTAGAGCGAGAGCGAACGAGAACTAGAGCGAGAGCGAACGAGAACTAGAGCGAGAGCGAACGAGAACTAGAGCGAGAGCGAACGAGAACTAGAGCGAGAGCGAACGAGAACTAGAGCGAGAGCGAACGAGAACTAGAGCGAGAGCGAACGAGAACTAGAGCGAGAGCGAACGAGAACTAGAGCGAGAGCGAACGAGAACTAGAGCGAGAGCGAACGAGAACTAGAGCGAGAGCGAACGAGAACTAGAGCGAGAGCGAGAGCGAACGAGAACTAGAGCGAGAGCGAGAGCGAACGAGAACTAGAGCGAGAGCGAACGAGAACTGGAGCGAGAGCGAACGAGAACTAGAACAAGAGCGAACGAGAACTAGAGCGAACGAGAACTAGAACGAGAGCGAACGAGAACTAGAACGAGAGCGAGAGCGAACGAGAACTAGAACGAGAGCGAACGAGAACTAGAACGAGAGCGAGAGCGAACGAGAACTAGAACGAGAGCGAACGAGAACTAGAGCGAGAGCGAACGAGAACTAGAGCGAGAGCGAACGAGAACTAGAACGAGAGCGAGAGCGAACGAGAACTAGAACGAGAGCGAGAGCGAACGAGAACTAGAACGAGAGCGAACGAGAACTAGAACGAGAGCGAGAGCGAACGAGAACTAGAGCGAGAGCGAACGAGAACTAGAGCGAGAGCGAACGAGAACTAGAGCGAGAGCTAACGAGAACTAGAACGAGAGCGAACGAGAACTAGAACGAGAGCGAACGAGAACTAGAACGAGAGCGAACGAGAACTAGAACGAGAGCGAGAGCGAACGAGAACTAGAACGAGAGCGAACGAGAGCGAGAGCGAACGAGAGCGAGAGCGAACGAGAGCGAGAGCGAACTAGAGCGAGAGCGAACTAGAGCGAGAGCGAACTAGAGCGAGAGCGAACTAGAGCGAGAGCGAACTAGAGCGAGAGCGAACTAGAGCGAGAGCGAACGAGAACTAGAGCGAGAGCGAACGAGAACTAGAACGAGAGCGAACGAGAGCGAGCGAGAGCGAGAGCGAACTAGAGCGAGAGCGAACGAGAACTAGAGCGAGAGCGAACGAGAACTAGAACGAGAGCGAACGAGAACTAGAACGAGAGCGAACGAGAACTAGAACGAGAGCGAACGAGAACTAGAGCGAGAGCGAACGAGAACTAGAGCGAGAGCGAACGAGAACGAGAGCGAGAGCGAACGAGAACTAGAACGAGAGCGAACGAGAACTAGAACGAGAGCGAGAGCGAACGAGAACTAGAACTAGAACGAGAGCGAACGAGAACTAGAACGAGAGCGAGAGCGAACGAGAACTAGAGCGAGAGCGAAAACTAGAACGAGAGCGAGAGCGAACGAGAACTAGAGCGAGAGCGAACGAGAACGAGAGCGAACGAGAGCTAGAACGAGAGCGAACGAGAACTAGAACGAGAGCGAACGAGAACTAGAACGAGAGCGAGAGCGAACGAGAACTAGAACGAGAGCGAACGAGAGCGAACGAGAACGAGAGCGAACGAGAGCGAGAGCGAACGAGAACTAGAGCGAGAGCGAACGAGAACTAGAGCGAGAGCGAGAGCGAACGAGAGCGAGCGAGAGCGAGAGCGAACTAGAGCGAGAGCGAACGAGAACTAGAGCGAGAGCGAACGAGAACTAGAGCGAGAGCGAACGAGAACTAGAGCGAGAGCGAACGAGAACTAGAGCGAGAGCGAACGAGAACTAGAGCGAGAGCGAACGAGAACTAGAACGAGAGCGAACGAGAACTAGAACGAGAGCGAACGAGAACTAGAGCGAGAGCGAACGAGAACTAGAGCGAGAGCGAACGAGAACTAGAGCGAGAGCGAACGAGAACTAGAGCGAGAGCGAACGAGAACTAGAGCGAGAGAGCGAACGAGAACTAGAGCGAGAGAGCGAACGAGAACTAGAGCGAGAGAGCGAACGAGAACTAGAGCGAGAGAGCGAACGAGAACTAGAGCGAGAGAGCGAACGAGAACTAGAGCGAGAGAGCGAACGAGAACTAGAGCGAGAGAGCGAACGAGAACTAGAGCGAGAGAGCGAACGAGAACTAGAGCGAGAGCGAACGAGAACTAGAGCGAGAGCGAACGAGAACTAGAGCGAGAGCGAACGAGAACTAGAACGAGAGCGAACGAGAACTAGAACGAGAGCGAACGAGAACTAGAACGAGAGCGAACGAGAACTAGAACGAGAGCGAACGAGAACTAGAGCGAGAGCGAACGAGAACTAGAGCGAGAGCGAACGAGAACGAGAGCGAGAGCGAACGAGAACTAGAACGAAAGCGAACGAGAACTAGAACGAGAGCGAGAGCGAACGAGAACTAGAACGAGAGCGAACGAGAACTAGAACGAGAGCGAGAGCGAACGAGAACTAGAGCGAGAGCGAGAGCGAACGAGAACGAGAGCGAACGAGAACTAGAACGAGAGCGAACGAGAACTAGAACGAGAGCGAACGAGAACTAGAACGAGAGCGAGAGCGAACGAGAACTAGAACGAGAGCGAACGAGAACGAGAGCGAACGAGAGCGAGAGCGAACGAGAGCGAGAGCGAACGAGAACTAGAGCGAGAGCGAACGAGAACGAGAGCGAGAGCGAACGAGAGCGAGCGAGAGCGAGAGCGAACTAGAGCGAGAGCGAACAAGAACTAGAGCGAGAGCGAACGAGAACTAGAGCGAGAGCGAACGAGAACTAGAGCGAGAGCGAACGAGAACTAGAACGAGAGCGAACGAGAACTAGAACGAGAGCGAACGAGAACTAGAACGAGAGCGAACGAGAACTAGAGCGAGAGCGAACGAGAACTAGAGCGAGAGCGAACGAGAACTAGAGCGAGAGCGAACGAGAACTAGAGCGAGAGAGCGAACGAGAACTAGAGCGAGAGAGCGAACGAGAACTAGAGCGAGAGAGCGAACGAGAACTAGAGCGAGAGAGCGAACGAGAACTAGAGCGAGAGAGCGAACGAGAACTAGAGCGAGAGAGCGAACGAGAACTAGAGCGAGAGAGCGAACGAGAACTAGAGCGAGAGAGCGAACGAGAACTAGAGCGAGAGAGCGAACGAGAACTAGAGCGAGAGCGAACGAGAACTAGAGCGAGAGCGAACGAGAACTAGAGCGAGAGCGAACGAGAGCGAACGAGAACTAGAGCGAGAGCGAACGAGAACTAGAGCGAGAGCGAACGAGAACTAGAGCGAGAGCGAACGAGAACTAGAGCGAGAGCGAACGAGAACTAGAGCGAGAGCGAACGAGAACTAGAGCGAGAGTGAACGAGAACTAGAGCGAGAGCGAACGAGAACTAGAGCGAGAGCGAACGAGAACTAGAGCGAGAGCGAACGAGAACTAGAGCGAGAGCGAACGAGAACTAGAGCGAGAGCGAACGAGAACTAGAGCGAGAGCGAACGAGAACTGGAGCGAGAGCGAACGAGAACTAGAACGAGAGCGAACGAGAACTAGAGCGAGAGCGAACGAGAACTAGAACGAGAGCGAACGAGAACTAGAACGAGAGCGTGAGCGAACGAGAACTAGAACGAGAGCGAACGAGAACTAGAACGAGAGCGAGAGCGAACAAGAACTAGAACGAGAGCGAACGAGAACTAGAGCGAGAGCGAACGAGAACTAGAGCGAGAGCGAACGAGAACTAGAACGAGAGCGAGAGCGAACGAGAACTAGAACGAGAGCGAACGAGAACTAGAACGAGAGCGAGAGCGAACGAGAACTAGAACGAGAGCGAACGAGAACTAGAACGAGAGCGAGAGCGAACGAGAACTAGAGCGAGAGCGAACGAGAACTAGAGCGAGAGCGAACGAGAACTAGAGCGAGAGCGAACGAGAACTAGAACGAGAGCGAACGAGAACTAGAACGAGAGCGAACGAGAACTAGAACGAGAGCGAACGAGAACTAGAACGAGAGCGAACGAGAACTAGAACGAGAGCGAGAGCGAACGAGAGCGAGAGCGAACGAGAGCGAGAGCGAACTAGAGCGAGAGCGAACTAGAGCGAGATCGAACTAGAGCGAGAGCGAACTAGAGCGAGAGCGAACGAGAACTAGAGCGAGAGCGAACGAGAGCGAGCGAGAGCGAGAGCGAACTAGAGCGAGAGCGAACGAGAACTAGAGCGAGAGCGAACGAGAGCGAGCGAGAGCGAGAGCGAACTAGAGCGAGAGCGAACGAGAACTAGAGCGAGAGCGAACGAGAACTAGAACGAGAGCGAACGAGAACTAGAACGAGAGCAAACGAGAACTAGAACGAGAGCGAGAGCGAACGAGAACTAGAACGAGAGCGAACGAGAACTAGAGCGAGAGCGAACGAGAACTAGAGCGAGAGCGAACGAGAACGAGAGCGAACGAGAACTAGAACGAGAGCGAGAGCGAACGAGAACTAGAACGAGAGCGAGAGCGAACGAGAACTAGAACGAACGAGAACTAGAACGAGAGCGAGAGCGAACGAGAACTAGAGCGAGAGCGAGAGCGAACGAGAACGAGAGCGAACGAGAACTAGAACGAGAGCGAACGAGAACTAGAGCGAGAGCGAACGAGAACTAGAGCGAGAGCGAACGAGAACTAGAACGAGAGCGAACGAGAACTAGAACGAGAGCGAACGAGAACTAGAACGAGAGCGAACGAGAACTAGAACGAGAGCGAACGAGAACTAGAACGAGAACTAGAACGAGAACTAGAACGAGAGCGAACGAGAGCGAGAGCGAACGAGAACTAGAGCTAGAGCGAACGAGAACTAGAACGAGAGCGAACGAGAACTAGAGCGAGAGCGAACGAGAACTAGAGCTAGAGCGAACGAGAACTAGAACGAGAGCGAACGAGAACTAGAACGAGAGCGAACGAGAACTAGAACGAGAGCGAACGAGAACTAGAGCGAGAGCGAACGAGAACTAGAGCGAGAGAGCGAACGAGAACTAGAACGAGAGCGAGAGCGAACGAGAACTAGAACGAGAGCGAACGAGAACTAGAACGAGAGCGAGAGCGAACGAGAACTGGAGCGAGAGCGAACGAGAACTAGAGCGAGAGCGAACGAGAACTAGAGCGAGAGCGAACGAGAACTAGAGCGAGAGCGAACGAGAACTAGAGCGAGAGCGAACGAGAACTAGAGCGAGAGCGAACGAGAACTAGAGCGAGAGCGAACGAGAACTAGAGCGAGAGCGAACGAGAACTAGAGCGAGAGCGAACGAGAACTAGAGCGAGAGCGAACGAGAACTAGAGCGAGAGCGAACGAGAACTAGAGCGAGAGCGAACGAGAACTAGAGCGAGAGCGAACGAGAACTAGAGCGAGAGCGAACGAGAACTAGAGCGAGAGCGAACGAGAACTAGAGCGAGAGCGAACGAGAACTAGAGCGAGAGCGAGAGCGAACGAGAACTAGAGCGAACGAGAACTAGAGCGAACGAGAACTAGAGCGAGAGCGAGAGCGAACGAGAACTAGAGCGAGAGCGAACGAGAACTAGAGCGAGAGCGAACGAGAACTAGAGCGAGAGCGAACGAGAACTAGAGCGAGAGCGAACGAGAACTAGAGCGAGAGCGAACGAGAACTAGAGCGAGAGCGAACGAGAACTAGAGCGAGAGCGAACGAGAACTAGAGCGAGAGCGAACGAGAACTAGAGCGAGAGCGAACGAGAACTAGAACGAGAGCGAACGAGAACTAGAACGAGAGCGAACGAGAACTAGAACGAGAGCGAACGAGAACTAGAACGAGAGCGAACGAGAACTAGAGCGAGAGCGAACGAGAACTAGAGCGAGAGCGAACGAGAGCGAGAGCGAGAGCGAACGAGAACTAGAACGAGAGCGAGAGCGAACGAGAACTAGAGCGAGAGCGAACGAGAACTAGAGCGAGAGCGAGAGCGAACGAGAACTAGAACGAGAGCGAGAGCGAACGAGAACTAGAGCGAGAGCGAGAGCGAACGAGAATTAGAACGAGAGCGAGAGCGAACGAGAACTAGAGCGAGAGCGAACGAGAATTAGAACGAGAGCGAGAGCGAACGAGAACTAGAACGAGAGAGAGAGCGAGAGCGAACGAGAGCGAGAGCGAACTAGAGCGAGAGCGAACGAGAACTAGAACGAGAGCGAACGAGAACTAGAGCGAGAGCGAACGAGAACTAGAACGAGAGCGAACGAGAACTAGAGCGAGAGCGAACGAAAACTAGAGCGAGAGCGAACGAGAACTAGAGCGAGAGCGAACGAGAGCGAGAGCGAGAGCGAACTAGAGCGAGAGCGAACTAGAGCGAGAGCGAACTAGAGCGAGAGCGAACTAGAGCGAGAGCGAGAGCGAACTAGAGCGAGAGCGAACTAGAGCGAGAGCGAGAGCGAACTAGAGCGAGAGCGAGAGCGAACTAGAGCGAGAGCGAGAGCGAACTAGAGCGAGAGCGAACGCGAACTAGAGCGAGAGCGAACGAGAACTAGAGCGAGAGCGAACGAGAACTAGAGCGAGAGCGAACGAGAACTAGAGCGAGAGCGAACGAGAACTAGAGCGAGAGCGAACGAGAACTAGAGCGAGAGCGAACGAGAACTAGAGCGAGAGCGAACGAGAACTAGAGCGAGAGCGAACGAGAACGAGAGCGAACGAGAACTAGAACGAGAGCGAACGAGAACTAGAACGAGAGCGAGAGCGAACGAGAACTAGAACGAGAGCGAACTAGAGCGAGAGCGAACGAGAACTAGAACGAGAGCGAACGAGAACTAGAACGAGAGCGAGAGCGAACGAGAACTAGAACGAGAGCGAACGAGAACTAGAGCGAGAGCGAACGAGAACTAGAGCGAGAGCGTACGAGAACTAGAGCGATAGCGAACGAGAGCGAGCGAGAGCGAACGAGAGCGAGAGCGAACTAGAGCGAGAGCGAACGAGAACTAGAGCGAGAGCGAACGAGAACTAGAGCGAGAGCGAACGAGAACGAGAGCGAACGAGAACTAGAACGAGAGCGAACGAGAACTAGAACGAGAGCGAGAGCGAACGAGAACTAGAACGAGAGCGAACTAGAGCGAGAGCGAACGAGAACTAGAACGAGAGCGAACGAGAACTAGAACGAGAGCGAGAGCGAACGAGAACTAGAACGAGAGCGAACGAGAACTAGAGCGAGAGCGAACGAGAACTAGAGCGAGAGCGTACGAGAACTAGAGCGATAGCGAACGAGAGCGAGCGAGAGCGAACGAGAGCGAGAGCGAACTAGAGCGAGAGCGAACGAGAACTAGAGCGAGAGCGAACGAGAACTAGAGCGAGAGCGAACGAGAACTAGAGCGAGAGCGAACGAGAACTAGAGCGAGAGCGAACGAGAACTAGAGCGAGAGCGAACGAGAACTAGAGCGAGAGCGAACGAGAACTAGAGCGAGAGCGAACGAGAACTAGAGCGAGAGCGAACGAGAACTAGAGCGAGAGCGAACGAGAACTAGAGCGAGAGCGAACGAGAACTAGAGCGAGAGCGAACGAGAACTAGAGCGAGAGCGAACGAGAACTAGAGCGAACGAGAACTAGAGCGAACGAGAACTAGAGCGAACGAGAACTAGAGCGAACGAGAACTAGAGCGAGAGCGAACGAGAACTAGAACGAGAAATAGAACGAGAGCGAACGAGAACTAGAACGAGAGCGAGAGCGAACGAGAACTAGAACGAGAGCGAGAGCGAACGAGAACTAGAACGAGAGCGAACGAGAACTAGAACGAGAGCGAACGAGAACTAGAACGAGAGCGAACGAGAACTAGAACGAGAGCGAGAGCGAACGAGAGCGAACTAGAGCGAGAGCGAACGAGAACTAGAGCGAGAGCGAACGAGAACTAGAGCGAGAGCGAACGAGAACGAGAGCGAACGAGAACTAGAACGAGAGCGAGAGCGAACGAGAACTAGAACGAGAGCGAGAGCGAACGAGAACTAGAACGAGAGCGAGAGCGAACGAGAACTAGAACGAGAGCGAGAGCGAACGAGAACTAGAACGAGAGCGAACGAGAACTAGAACGAGAGCGAACGAGAGCGAGAGCGAACTAGAACGAGAGCGAGAGCGAACGAGAACTAGAACGAGAGCGAACGAGAACTAGAACGAGAGCGAACGAGAGCGAACGAGAGCGAGAGCGAACTAGAGCGAGAGCGAACTAGAGCGAGAGCGAACTAGAGCGAGAGCGAACTAGAACGAGAGCGAACTAGAGCGAGAGCGAACTAGAGCGAGAGCGAACTAGAGCGAGAGCGAACGAGAACTAGAGCGAGAGCGAACGAGAGCGAACGAGAGCGAACGAGAGCGAGAGCGAGAGCGAACGAGAACTAGAGCGAGAGCGAACGAGAACTAGAGCGAGAGCGAACGAGAACGAGAGCGAGAGCGAACGAGAACTAGAGCGAACGAGAACTAGAGCGAGAGCGAACGAGAACTAGAGCGAGAGCGAACGAGAACTAGAGCGAGAGCGAACGAGAACTAGAGCGAGAGCGAACGAGAACTAGAACGAGAGCGAACGAGAACTAGAACGAGAGCGAGAGCGAACGAGAACTAGAACGAGAGCGAGAGCGAACGAGAACTAGAACGAGAGCGAACGAGAACTAGAACGAGAGCGAGAGCGAACGAGAGCGAGAGCGAACGAGAGCGAACGAGAGCGAGAGCGAACGAGAGCGAGAGCGAACTAGAGCGAGAGCGAACTAGAGCGAGAGCGAACTAGAGCGAGAGCGAACTAGAGCGAGAGCGAACTAGAGCGAGAGCGAACTAGAGCGAGAGCGAACTAGAGCGAGAGCGAACTAGAGCGAGAGCGAACTAGAGCGAGAGCGAACTAGAGCTAGAGCGAACTAGAGCGAGAGCGAACGAGAACGAGAGCGAACGAGAACGAGAGCGAACGAGAACGAGAGCGAGAGCGAACGAGAGCGAGAGCGAACGAGAGCGAGAGCGAACGAGAGCGAGAGCGAACGAGAGCGAGAGCGAACGAGAACGAGAGCGAGAGCGAACGAGAACTAGAGCGAGAGCGAACGAGAACTAGAGCGAGAGCGAACGAGAACTAGAGCGAGAGCGAACGAGAGCGAGAGCGAACGAGAACTAGAGCGAGAGCGAACGAGAACTAGAGCGAGAGCGAACGAGAACTAGAGCGAGAGCGAACGAGAACTAGAGCGAGAGCGAACGAGAACTAGAGCGAGAGCGAACGAGAACTAGAGCGAGAGCGAACGAGAACTAGAGCGAGAGCGAACGAGAACTAGAGCGAGAGCGAACGAGAACTAGAGCGAGAGCGAACGAGAACTAGAGCGAGAGCGAACGAGAACTAGAGCGAGAGCGAACGAGAACTAAAGCGAGAGCGAACGAGAACTAGAGCGAGAGCGAACGAGAACTAGATCGAGAGCGAACGAGAACTAGAGCGAGAGCGAACGAGAACTAGAGCGAGAGCGAACGAGAACTAGAGCGAGAGCGAACGAGAACGAGAGCGAGAGCGAACGAGAACGAGAGCGAACGAGAACTAGAGCGAGAGCGAACGAGAACTAGAGCGAGAGCGAACGAGAACTAGAGCGAGAGCGAACGAGAACTAGAGCGAGAGCGAACGAGAACTAGAGCGAGAGCGAACGAGAACTAGAGCGAGAGCGAACGAGAACTAGAGCGAGAGCGAACGAGAACTAGAACGAGAGCGAACGAGAACTAGAACGAGAGCGAACGAGAACTAGAACGAGAGCGAACGAGAACTAGAACGAGAGCGAGAGCGAACGAGAACTAGAACGAGAGCGAGAGCGAGAGCGAGAGCGAACTAGAGCGAGAGCGAACTAGAGCGAGAGCGAACGAGAACGAGAGCGAACGAGAACTAGAACGAGAGCGAACGAGAACTAGAACGAGAGCGAGAGCGAACGAGAACTAGAACGAGAGCGAGAGCGAACGAGAACTAGAACGAGAGCGAACGAGAACTAGAGCGAGAGCGAACGAGAACTAGAGCGAGAGCGAACGAGAACTAGAACGAGAGCGAACGAGAACTAGAGCGAGAGCGAACGAGAACTAGAGCGAGAGCGAACGAGAGCGAGAGCGAACTAGAGCGAGAGCGAACTAGAGCGAGAGCGAACGAGAACTAGAGCGAGAGCGAACGAGAACTAGAACGAACTAGAACTAGAGCGAGAGCGAACGAGAACTAGAGCGAACGAGAACTAGAGCGAGAGTGAACGAGAACTAGAACGAACTAGAACTAGAGCGAGAGCGAACGAGAACTAGAGCGAACGAGAACTAGAACGAGAGCGAACGAGAACTAGAGCGAGAGCGAACGAGAACTAGAGCGAGAGCGAACGAGAACTAGAACGAGAGCGAGAGCGAACGAGAGCGAACAAGAGCGAGAGTGAACGAGAACTAGAACGAGAGCGAGAGCGAACGAGAACTAGAACGAGAGCGAGAGCGAACGAGAACTAGAACGAGAGCGAGAGCGAACGAGAGCGAGCGAGAGCGAACTAGAGCGAGAGCGAACGAGAGCGAGAGCGAACTAGAGCGAGAGCGAACTAGAGCGAGAGCGAACGAGAACTAGAGCGAGAGCGAACGAGAACTAGAACGAGAGCGAGAGCGAACGAGAGCGAGCGAGAGCTAGAGCGAGAGCGAACGAGAACTAGAGCGAGAGCGAACGAGAACTAGAACGAGAGCGAACGAGAACTAGAACGAGAGCGAACGAGAACTAGAACGAGAGCAAGAGCGAACGAGAACTAGAACGAGAGCGAACGAGAACTAGAGCGAGAGCGAACGAGAACTAGAGCGAGAGCGAACGAGAACTAGAATGAGAGCGAGAGCGAACGAGAACTAGAACGAGAGCGAACGAGAACTAGAACGAGAGCGAACGAGAACTAGAACGAGAGCGAACGAGAACTAGAACGAGAGCGAACGAGAACTAGAACGAGAGCGAACGAGAACTAGAACGAGAGCGAACGAGAACTAGAGCGAGAGCGAGAGCGAACGAGAACGAGAGCGAACGAGAACTAGAACGAGAGCGAGAGCGAACGAGAGCGAGCGAGAGCGAACTAGAGCGAGAGCGAACGAGAACTAGAGCGAGAGCGAGAGCGAACTAGAGCGAGAGCGAACGAGAACTAGAGCGAGAGCGAACGAGAACGAGAGCGAGAGCGAACGAGAACTAGAGCGAGAGAGCGAACGAGAACTAGAGCGAGAGCGAACGAGAACTAGAGCGAGAGCGAACGAGAACTAGAGCGAGAGCGAACGAGAACTAGAGCGAGAGCGAACGAGAACTAGAGCGAGAGCGAACGAGAACTAGAGCGAGAGCGAACGAGAACTAGAGCGAGAGTGAACGAGAACTAGAACGAACTAGAACTAGAGCGAGAGCGAACGAGAACTAGAGCGAACGAGAACTAGAACGAGAGCGAGAGCGAGAGCGAACTAGAGCGAGAGCGAACGAGAACTAGAGCGAGAGCGAACGAGAACTAGAACGAGAGCGAACGAGAACTAGAACGAGAGCGAACGAGAACGAGAGCGAGAGCGAACGAGAACTAGAACGAGAGCGAACGAGAACTAGAGCGAGAGCGAACGAGAACTAGAGCGAGAGCGAACGAGAACTAGAACGAGAGCGAGAGCGAACGAGAACTAGAACGAGAGCGAACGAGAACTAGAACGAGAGCGAGAGCGAACGAGAACTAGAACGAGAGCGAGAGCGAACGAGAACTAGAACGAGAGCGAACGAGAACTAGAACGAGAGCGAACGAGAACTAGAGCGAGAGCGAACGAGAACGAGAGCGAACGAGAACTAGAACGAGAGCGAGAGCGAACGAGAACGAGAGCGAACGAGAACTAGAACGAGAGCGAACGAGAACTAGAACGAGAGCGAGAGCGAACGAGAGCGAGCGAGAGCGAGAGCGAACTAGAGCGAGAGCGAACGAGAACTAGAGCGAGAGCGAACGAGAACTAGAACGAGAGCGAACGAGAACTAGAACGAGAGCGAACGAGAACTAGAACGAGAGCGAACGAGAACTAGAGCGAGAGCGAACGAGAACTAGAGCGAGAGCGAACGAGAACTAGAGCGAGAGCGAACGAGAACTAGAGCGAGAGCGAACGAGAACTAGAACGAGAGCGAACGAGAACTAGAACGAGAGCGAGAGCGAACGAGAACTAGAACGAGAGCGAACGAGAACTAGAACGAGAGCGAACGAGAACTAGAGCGAGAGCGAACGAGAACTAGAGCGAGAGAGCGAACGAGAACTAGAACGAGAGCGAACGAGAACTAGAACGAGAGCGAACGAGAACTAGAACGAGAGCGAGAGCGAACGAGAACTAGAGCGAGAGCGAACGAGAACTAGAGCGAGAGAGCGAACGAGAACGAGAGCGAGAGCGAACGAGAACTAGAGCGAGAGCGAACGAGAACTAGAGCGAGAGAGCGAACGAGAACTAGAGCGAGAGAGCGAACGAGAACTAGAGCGAGAGCGAACGAGAACTAGAGCGAGAGCGAACGAGAACTAGAGCGAGAGAGCGAACGAGAACTAGAGCGAGAGAGCGAACGAGAACTAGAGCGAGAGAGCGAACGAGAACTAGAGCGAGAGAGCGAACGAGAACTAGAGCGAGAGAGCGAACGAGAACTAGAGCGAGAGAGCGAACGAGAACTAGAGCGAGAGCGAACGAGAACTAGAGCGAGAGCGAGAGCGAACGAGAGCGAACGAGAACTAGAGCGAGAGCGAACGAGAACTAGAGCGAGAGCGAACGAGAACTAGAGCGAGAGCGAACGAGAACTAGAGCGAGAGCGAACGAGAACTAGAGCGAGAGCGAACGAGAACTAGAGCGAGAGCGAACGAGAACTAGAGCGAGAGAGCGAACGAGAACTAGAACGAGAGCGAGAGCGAACGAGAACGAGAACGAGAGCGAACGAGAACTAGAACGAGAGCGAGAGCGAACGAGAACTAGAGCGAGAGCGAACGAGAACTAGAGCGAGAGCGAACGAGAACTAGAGCGAGAGCGAACGAGAACTAGAGCGAGAGCGAACGAGAACTAGAGCGAGAGCGAACGAGAACTAGAGCGAGAGCGAACGAGAACTAGAGCGAGAGCGAACGAGAACTAGAGCGAGAGCGAACGAGAACTAGAGCGAGAGCGAACGAGAACTAGAGCGAGAGCGAACGAGAACTAGAGCGAGAGCGAACGAGAACTAGAGCGAGAGCGAACGAGAACTAGAGCGAGAGCGAACGAGAACTAGAGCGAGAGCGAGAGCGAGAGCGAACGAGAACTAGAGCGAACGAGAACTAGAGCGAGAGCGAACGAGAACTAGAGCGAGAGCGAACGAGAACTAGAGCGAGAGCGAACGAGAACTAGAACGAGAGCGAACGAGAACTAGAACGAGAGCGAGAGCGAACGAGAACTAGAGCGAGAGCGAACGAGAACTAGAGCGAGAGCGAACTAGAGCGAGAGCGAACTAGAGCGAGAGCGAACTAGAGCGAGAGCGAACTAGAGCGAGAGCGAACTAGAGCGAGAGCGAACTAGAGCGAGAGCGAACTAGAGCGAGAGAGAACTAGAGCGAGAGCGAACTAGAGCGAGAGCGAACTAGAGCGAGAGCGAACTAGAGCGAGAGCGAACTAGAGCGAGAGCGAACTAGAGCGAGAGCGAACTAGAGCGAGAGCGAACTAGAGCGAGAGCGAACGAGAACTAGAGCGAGAGCGAACGAGAACTAGAGCGAGAGCGAGAGCGAACTAGAGCGAGAGCGAGAGCGAACTAGAGCGAGAGCGAACGAGAACTAGAGCGAGAGCGAACGAGAACTAGAGCGAGAGCGAACGAGAACTAGAGCGAGAGCGAACGAGAACTAGAGCGAGAGCGAACGAGAACTAGAGCGAGAGCGAGAGCGAACGAGAACTAGAGCGAGAGCGAACGAGAATTAGAACGAGAGCGAGAGCGAACGAGAATTAGAACGAGAGCGAGAGCGAACGAGAACTAGAACGAGAGCGAGAGCGAACGAGAACTAGAGCGAGAGCGAGAGCGAACGAGAATTAGAACGAGAGCGAGAGCGAACGAGAGCGAACGAGAGCGAGAGCGAACTAGAGCGAGAGCGAACGAGAACTAGAACGAGAGCGAACGAGAACTAGAACGAGAGCGAGAGCGAACGAGAACTAGAACGAGAGCGAGAGCGAACGAGAACTAGAACGAGAGCGAGAGCGAACGAGAACTAGAACGAGAGCGAACGAGAACTAGAACGAGAGCGAACGAGAGCGAGAGCGAACGAGAGCGAGAGCGAACGAGAGCGAGAGCGAACGAGAGCGAGAGCGAACTAGAGCGAGAGCGAACTAGAGCGAGAGCGAACTAGAGCGAGAGCGAACTAGAGCGAGAGCGAACTAGAGCGAGAGCGAACTAGAGCGAGAGCGAACGAGAACTAGAGCGAGAGCGAACGAGAACTAGAGCGAGAGCGAACGAGAACTAGAGCGAGAGCGAACGAGAACTAGAGCGAGAGCGAACGAGAACTAGAGCGAGAGCGAACGAGAACTAGAGCGAGAGAGAACGAGAACTAGAGCGAGAGCGAACGAGAACTAGAGCGAGAGCGAACGAGAACTAGAGCGAGAGCGAACGAGAACTAGAGCGAGAGCGAGAGCGAACGAGAATTAGAACGAGAGCGAGAGCGAACGAGAACTAGAACGAGAGCGAGAGCGAACTAGAGCGAGAGCGAACTAGAGCGAGAGCGAACTAGAGCGAGAGCGAACTAGAGCGAGAGCGAACTAGAGCGAGAGCGAACTAGAGCGAGAGCGAACTAGAGCGAGAGCGAACTAGAGCGAGAGCGAACTAGAGCGAGAGCGAACGAGAATTAGAACGAGAGCGAGAGCGAACGAGAATTAGAACGAGAGCGAGAGCGAACGAGAACTAGAACGAGAGCGAGAGCGAACGAGAACTAGAGCGAGAGCGAGAGCGAACGAGAATTAGAACGAGAGCGAGAGCGAACGAGAACTAGAGCGAGAGCGAACGAGAATTAGAACGAGAGCGAGAGCGAACGAGAACTAGAACGAGAGCGAGAGCGAACGAGAGCGAACGAGAGCGAGAGCGAACTAGAGCGAGAGCGAACGAGAACTAGAACGAGAGCGAACGAGAACTAGAGCGAGAGCGAACGAGAACTAGAGCGAGAGCGAACGAGAACTAGAGCGAGAGCGAACGAGAACTAGAGCGAGAGCGAACGAGAACTAGAGCGAGAGCGAACGAGAACTAGAGCGAGAGCGAACGAGAACTAGAGCGAGAGCGAACGAGAACTAGAGCGAGAGCGAACGAGAACTAGAGCGAGAGCGAACGAGAACTAGAGCGAGAGCGAACGAGAACTAGAGCGAGAGCGAACGAGAACTAGAGCGAGAGCGAACGAGAACTAGATCGAGAGCGAACGAGAACTAGAGCGAGAGCGAACGAGAACTAGAGCGAGAGCGAACGAGAACTAGAGCGAGAGCGAACGAGAACGAGAGCGAGAGCGAACGAGAGCGAACGAGAACTAGAGCGAGAGCGAACGAGAACTAGAGCGAGAGCGAACGAGAACTAGAGCGAGAGCGAACGAGAACTAGAGCGAGAGCGAACGAGAACTAGAGCGAGAGCGAACGAGAACTAGAGCGAGAGCGAACGAGAACTAGAGCGAGAGCGAACGAGAACTAGAACGAGAGCGAACGAGAACTAGAACGAGAGTGAACGAGAACTAGAACGAGAGCGAACGAGAACTAGAACGAGAGCGAGAGCGAACGAGAACTAGAACGAGAGCGAGAGCGAGAGCGAACGAGAGCGAGAGCGAACTAGAGCGAGAGCGAACTAGAGCGAGAGCGAACGAGAACTAGAACGAGAGCGAACGAGAACTAGAACGAGAGCGAACGAGAGCTAGAACGAGAGCGAGAGCGAACGAGAACTAGAACGAGAGCGAGAGCGAACGAGAACTAGAACGAGAGCGAACGAGAACTAGAGCGAGAGCGAACGAGAACTAGAGCGAGAGCGAACGAGAACTAGAACGAGAGCGAACGAGAACTAGAGCGAGAGCGAACGAGAACTAGAGCGAGAGCGAACGAGAGCGAACGAGAGCGAGAGCGAACTAGAGCGAGAGCGAACTAGAGCGAGAGCGAACGAGAACTAGAGCGAGAGCGAACGAGAACTAGAACGAACTAGAACTAGAGCGAGAGCGAACGAGAACTAGAGCGAACGAGAACTAGAGCGAGAGTGAACGAGAACTAGAACGAACTAGAACTAGAGCGAGAGCGAACGAGAACTAGAGCGAACGAGAACTAGAACGAGAGCGAACGAGAACTAGAGCGAGAGCGAACGAGAACTAGAGCGAGAGCGAACGAGAACTAGAACGAGAGCGAACGAGAACTAGAACGAGAGCGAGAGCGAACGAGAGCGAACGAGAGCGAGAGTGAACGAGAACTAGAACGAGAGCGAGAGCGAACGAGAACTAGAACGAGAGCGAGAGCGAACGAGAACTAGAACGAGAGCGAGAGCGAACGAGAACTAGAACGAGAGCGAGAGCGAACGAGAACTAGAACGAGAGCGAGAGCGAACGAGAGCGAGCGAGAGCGAGAGCGAACTAGAGCGAGAGCGAACTAGAGCGAGAGCGAACGAGAACTAGAGCGAGAGCGAACGAGAACTAGAGCGAGAGCGAACGAGAACTAGAGCGAGAGCGAACGAGAACTAGAGCGAGAGCGAACGAGAACTAGAGCGAGAGCGAACGAGAACTAGAGCGAGAGCGAACGAGAACTAGAGCGAGAGCGAACGAGAACTAGAGCGAGAGCGAACGAGAACTAGAGCGAGAGCGAACGAGAACTAGAGCGAGAGCGAACGAGAACTAGAGCGAGAGCGAACGAGAACTAGAGCGAGAGCGAACGAGAACTAGAGCGAGAGCGAACGAGAACTAGAGCGAGAGCGAACGAGAACTAGAGCGAGAGCGAACGAGAACTGGAGCGAGAGCGAACGAGAACTAGAACGAGAGCGAACGAGAACTAGAGCGAGAGCGAACGAGAACTAGAACGAGAGCGAACGAGAACTAGAACGAGAGCGAGAGCGAACGAGAACTAGAACGAGAGCGAACGAGAACTAGAACGAGAGCGAACGAGAACTAGAACGAGAGCGAACGAGAACTAGAACGAGAGCGAACGAGAACTAGAGCGAGAGCGAACGAGAACTAGAGCGAGAGCGAACGAGAACTAGAGCGAGAGCGAGAGCGAACGAGAACTAGAACGAGAGCGAACGAGAACTAGAACTAGAGCGAGAGCGAACGAGAACTAGAACGAGAGCGAACGAGAACTAGAACGAGAGCGAGAGCGAACGAGAACTAGAACGAGAGCGAACGAGAACTAGAACGAGAGCGAACGAGAACTAGAACGAAAGCGAACGAGAACTAGAACGAGAGCGAGAGCGAACGAGAACTAGAACGAGAGCGAGAGCGAGAGCGAACGAGAGCGAACGAGAGCGAGAGCGAACGAGAGCGAGAGCGAACTAGAGCGAGAGCGAACTAGAGCGAGAGCGAACTAGAGCGAGAGCGAACGAGAACTAGAGCGAGAGCGAACGAGAACTAGAACGAGAGCGAGAGCGAACGAGAGCGAGCGAGAGCGAGAGCGAACTAGAGCGAGAGCGAACGAGAACTAGAGCGAGAGCGAACGAGAACTAGAACGAGAGCGAACGAGAACTAGAACGAGAGCGAACGAGAACTAGAACGAGAGCGAGAGCGAACGAGAACTAGAACGAGAGCGAACGAGAACTAGAGCGAGAGCGAACGAGAACTAGAGCGAGAGCGAACGAGAACTAGAACGAGAGCGAGAGCGAACGAGAACTAGAACGAGAGCGAACGAGAACTAGAACGAGAGCGAACGAGAACTAGAACGAGAGCGAGAGCGAACGAGAACTAGAACGAGAGCGAACGAGAACTAGAACGAGAGCGAACGAGAACTAGAGCGAGAGCGAGAGCGAACGAGAACGAGAGCGAACGAGAACTAGAACGAGAGCGAGAGCGAACGAGAGCGAGCGAGAGCGAACTAGAGCGAGAGCGAACGAGAAGTAGAGCGAGAGCGAACTAGAGCGAGAGCGAACGAGAACTAGAGCGAGAGCGAACGAGAACGAGAGCGAACGAGAACTAGAGCGAGAGCGAACGAGAACTAGAGCGAGAGAGCGAACGAGAACTAGAGCGAGAGAGCGAACGAGAACTAGAGCGAGAGAGCGAACGAGAACTAGAGCGAGAGCGAACGAGAACTAGAGCGAGAGCGAACGAGAACTAGAGCGAGAGAGCGAACGAGAACTAGAGCGAGAGAGCGAACGAGAACTAGAGCGAGAGAGCGAACGAGAACTAGAGCGAGAGAGCGAATGAGAACTAGAGCGAGAGAGCGAACGAGAACTAGAGCGAGAGAGCGAACGAGAACTAGAGCGAGAGCGAACGAGAACTAGAGCGAGAGCGAGAGCGAACGAGAGCGAACGAGAACTAGAGCGAGAGCGAACGAGAACTAGAGCGAGAGCGAACGAGAACTAGAGCGAGAGCGAACGAGAACTAGAGCGAGAGCGAACGAGAACTAGAGCGAGAGAGCGAACGAGAACTAGAACGAAAGCGAGAGCGAACGAGAACTAGAACGAGAGCGAGAGCGAACGAGAACGAGAGCGAGAGCGAACGAGAACGAGAGCGAGAGCGAACGAGAACTAGAGCGAGAGCGAACGAGAACTAGAGCGAGAGCGAACGAGAACTAGAGCGAGAGCGAACGAGAACTAGAGCGAGAGCGAACGAGAACTAGAGCGAGAGCGAACGAGAACTAGAGCGAGAGCGAACGAGAACTAGAGCGAGAGCGAACGAGAACTAGAGCGAGAGCGAACGAGAACTAGAGCGAGAGCGAACGAGAACTAGAGCGAGAGCGAACGAGAACTAGAGCGAGAGCGAACGAGAACTAGAGCGAGAGCGAACGAGAACTAGAGCGAGAGCGAACGAGAACTAGAGCGAGAGCGAACGAGAACTAGAGCGAGAGCGAACGAGAACTAGAACGAGAGCGAACGAGAACTAGAACGAGAGCGAACGAGAACTAGAACGAGAGCGAGAGCGAACGAGAACTAGAGCGAGAGCGAACGAGAACTAGAGCGAGAGCGAACTAGAGCGAGAGCGAACTAGAGCGAGAGCGAACTAGAGCGAGAGCGAACTAGAGCGAGAGCGAACTAGAGCGAGAGCGAACTAGAGCGAGAGCGAACTAGAGCGAGAGCGAACTAGAGCGAGAGCGAACTAGAGCGAGAGCGAACGAGAACTAGAGCGAGAGCGAACGAGAACTAGAGCGAGAGCGAACGAGAACTAGAGCGAGAGCGAACGAGAACTAGAGCGAGAGCGAGAGCGAACGAGAATTAGAACGAGAGCGAGAGCGAACGAGAACTAGAGCGAGAGCGAGAGCGAACGAGAACTAGAACGAGAATTAGAACGAGAGCGAGAGCGAACGAGAGCGAACGAGAGCGAGAGCGAACTAGAGCGAGAGCGAACGAGAACTAGAACGAGAGCGAACGAGAACTAGAACGAGAGCGAACGAGAACTAGAACGAGAGCGAGAGCGAACGAGAACTAGAACGAGAGCGAGAGCGAACGAGAACTAGAACGAGAGCGAACGAGAACTAGAACGAGAGCGAACGAGAGCGAGAGCGAACGAGAGCGAGAGCGAACGAGAGCGAGAGCGAACGAGAGCGAGAGCGAACGAGAGCGAGAGCGAACGAGAGCGAGAGCGAACTAGAGCGAGAGCGAACGAGAGCGAGAGCGAACTAGAGCGAGAGCGAACTAGAGCGAGAGCGAACTAGAGCGAGAGCGAACTAGAGCGAGAGCGAACTAGAGCGAGAGCGAACTAGAGCGAGAGCGAACGAGAACTAGAGCGAGAGCGAACGAGAACTAGAGCGAGAGCGAACGAGAACTAGAGCGAGAGCGAACGAGAACTAGAGCGAGAGCGAACGAGAACTAGAGCGAGAGCGAACGAGAACTAGAGCGAGAGCGAACGAGAACTAGAGCGAGAGCGAACGAGAACTAGAGCGAGAGCGAACGAGAACTAGAGCGAGAGCGAACGAGAACTAGAGCGAGAGCGAGAGCGAACGAGAACTAGCACGAGAGCGAGAGCGAACGAGAACTAGAGCGAGAGCGAACGAGAATTAGAACGAGAGCGAGAGCGAACGAGAACTAGAACGAGAGCGAACGAGAACTAGAGCGAGAGCGAGAGCGAACGAGAATTAGAACGAGAGCGAGAGCGAACGAGAACTAGAACGAGAGCGAGAGCGAACTAGAGCGAGAGCGAACTAGAGCGAGAGCGAACTAGAGCAAGAGCGAACTAGAGCGAGAGCGAACTAGAGCGAGAGCGAACTAGAGCGAGAGCGAACTAGAGCGAGAGCGAACTAGAGCGAGAGCGAACGAGAATTAGAACGAGAGCGAGAGCGAACGAGAATTAGAACGAGAGCGAGAGCGAACGAGAACTAGAACGAGAGCGAGAGCGAACGAGAACTAGAGCGAGAGCGAACGAGAACTAGAGCGAGAGCGAGAGCGAACGAGAACTAGCACGAGAGCGAGAGCGAACGAGAACTAGAGCGAGAGCGAACGAGAATTAGAACGAGAGCGAGAGCGAACGAGAACTAGAACGAGAGCGAGAGCGAACGAGAACTAGAGCGAGAGCGAGAGCGAACGAGAATTAGAAAGAGAGCGAGAGCGAACGAGAACTAGAACGAGAGCGAGAGCGAACTAGAGCGAGAGCGAACTAGAGCGAGAGCAAACTAGAGCGAGAGCGAACTAGAGCGAGAGCGAACTAGAGCGAGAGCGAACTAGAGCGAGAGCGAACTAGAGCTAGAGCGAACTAGAGCGAGAGCGAACGAGAATTAGAACGAGAGCGAGAGCGAACGAGAATTAGAACGAGAGCGAGAGCGAACGAGAACTAGAACGAGAGCGAGAGCGAACGAGAACTAGAGCGAGAGCGAACGAGAATTAGAACGAGAGCGAGAGCGAACGAGAACTAGAGCGAGAGCGAACGAGAATTAGAACGAGAGCGAGAGCGAACGAGAACTAGAACGAGAGCGAGAGCGAACGAGAGCGAACGAGAGCGAGAGCGAACTAGAGCGAGAGCGAACGAGAACTAGAACGAGAGCGAACGAGAACTAGAACGAGAGCGAGAGCGAACGAGAACTAGAACGAGAGCGAGAGCGAATGAGAACTAGAACGAGAGCGAACGAGAGCGAGAGCGAACGAGAGCGAGAGCGAACGAGAGCGAGAGCGAACGAGAGCGAGAGCGAACGAGAGCGAACGAGAGCGAGAGCGAACTAGAGCGAGAGCGAACTAGAGCGAGAGCGAACTAGAGCGAGAGCGAACTAGAGCGAGAGCGAACTAGAGCTAGAGCGAACTAGAGCGAGAGCGAACGAGAGCTAGAGCGAGAGCGAACGAGAGCGAACGAGAACGAGAGCGAACGAGAACGAGAGCGAACGAGAACGAGAGCGAACGAGAACGAACGAGAACGAGAGCGAACGAGAACGAGAGCGAACGAGAGCGAGAGCGAACGAGAACGAGAACGAGAGCGAGAGCGAACGAGAACGAGAGCGAGAGCGAACGAGAGCGAGAGCGAACGAGAGCGAGAGCGAACGAGAGCGAGAGCGAACGAGAGCGAGAGCGAACGAGAGCGAGAGCGAACGAGAGCGAGAGCGAACGAGAGCGAACGAGAGCGAACGAGAGCGAACGAGAACTAGAGCGAGAGCGAACGAGAACTAGAGCGAGAGCGAACGAGAACTAGAGCGAGAGCGAACGAGAACTAGAGCGAGAGCGAACGAGAACTAGAGCGAGAGCGAACGAGAACTAGAGCGAGAGCGAACGAGAACTAGAGCGAGAGCGAACGAGAACTAGAGCGAGAGCGAACGAGAACTAGAGCGAGAGCGAACGAGAACTAGAGCGAGAGCGAACGAGAACTAGAGCGAGAGCGAACGAGAACTAGAGCGAGAGCGAACGAGAACTAGAGCGAGAGCGAACGAGAACTAGAGCGAGAGCGAACGAGAACTAGAGCGAGAGCGAACGAGAACTAGAGCGAGAGCGAACGAGAACTAGAGCGAGAGCGAACGAGAACTAGAGCGAGAGCGAACGAGAACTAGAGCGAGAGCGAACGAGAACTAGAGCGAGAGCGAACGAGAACTAGAGCGAGAGCGAACGAGAACTAGAGCGAGAGCGAACGAGAACTAGAGCGAGAGCGAACGAGAACTAGAACGAGAGCGAACGAGAACTAGAACGAGAGCGAGAGCGAACGAGAACTAGAACGAGAGCGAGAGCGAACGAGAGCGAGAGCGAACTAGAGCGAGAGCGAACTAGAGCGAGAGCGAACTAGAGCGAGAGCGAACTAGAGCGAGAGCGAACTAGAGCGAGAGCGAACGAGAACTAGAACGAGAGCGAACGAGAACTAGAACGAGAGCGAGAGCGAACGAGAACTAGAACGAGAGCGAACGAGAACTAGAGCGAGAGCGAACGAGAACTAGAGCGAGAGCGAACGAGAACTAGAACGAGAGCGAACGAGAACTAGAGCGAGAGCGAACGAGAGCGAACGAGAGCGAGAGCGAACTAGAGCGAGAGCGAACGAGAACTAGAGCGAGAGTGAACGAGAACTAGAGCGAGAGCGAACGAGAACTAGAACGAACTAGAACTAGAGCGAGAGCGAACGAGAACTAGAGCGAACGAGAACTAGAGCGAGAGTGAACGAGAACTAGAACGAACTAGAACTAGAGCGAGAGCGAACGAGAACTAGAGCGAACGAGAACTAGAGCGAACGAGAACTAGAGCGAGAGCGAACGAGAACTAGAGCGAACGAGAACTAGAACGAGAGCGAGAGCGAACGAGAACTAGAACGAGAGCGAACGAGAACTAGAGCGAGAGCGAACGAGAACTAGAGCGAGAGCGAGAGCGAACGAGAGCGAACGAGAGCGAGAGCGAACGAGAACTAGAACGAGAGCGAGAGCGAACGAGAGCGAGAGTGAACGAGAACTAGAACGAGAGCGAGAGCGAACGAGAACGAGAGCGAACGAGAACGAGAGCGAACGAGAACGAGAGCGAACGAGAACTAGAACGAGAGCGAACGAGAACTAGAACGAGAGCGAGAGCGAACGAGAACGAGAGCGAGAGCGAACGAGAACTAGAGCGAGAGCGAACGAGAACTAGAGGGAGAGCGAACGAGAACTAGAACGAGAGCGAGAGCGAACGAGAGCGAACTAGAGCGAGAGCGAACTAGAGCGAGAGCGAACTAGAGCGAGAGCGAACTAGAGCGAGAGCGAACTAGAGCGAGAGCGAACTAGAGCGAGAGCGAACGAGAACTAGAACTAGAGCGAGAGCGAACTAGAGCGAGAGCGAACTAGAGCGAGAGCGAACTAGAGCGAGAGCGAACTAGAGCGAGAGCGAACTAGAGCGAGAGCGAACTAGAGCGAGAGCGAACTAGAGCGAGAGCGAACTAGAGCGAGAGCGAACTAGAACTAGAGCGAGAGCGAACGAGAACGAGAGCGAACGAGAACGAGAGCGAGAGCGAACTAGAGCGAGAGCGAGAGCGAACTAGAGCGAACGAGAACTAGAGCGAGAGCGAACGAGAACTAGAGCGAGAGCGAACGAGAACTAGAGCGAGAGCGAACGAGAACTAGAGCGAGAGCGAACGAGAACTAGAGCGAGAGCGAGAGCGAACGAGAACTAGAGGGAGAGCGAACGAGAACTAGAGCGAGAGCGAACGAGAACTAGAGCGAGAGCGAACGAGAACTAGAGCGAGAGCGAACGAGAACTAGAGCGAGAGCGAACGAGAACTAGAGCGAGAGCGAACGAGAACTAGAGCGAGAGCGAACGAGAACTAGAGCGAGAGCGAACGAGAACTAGAGCGAGAGCGAACGAGAACTAGAGCGAGAGCGAACGAGAACTAGAGCGAGAGCGAACGAGAACTAGAGCGAGAGCGAACGAGAACTAGAGCGAGAGCGAACGAGAACTAGAGCGAGAGCGAACGAGAACTAGAGCGAGAGCGAACGAGAACTAGAGCGAGAGCGAAAGAGAACTAGAGCGAGAGCGAACGAGAACTAGAGCGAGAGCGAACGAGAACGAGAGCGAACGAGAACTAGAACGAGAGCGAACGAGAACTAGAACGAGAGCGAACGAGAACTAGAACGAGAGCGAACTAGAACTAGAACGAGAGCGAACTAGAACGAGAGCGAACGAGAACTAGAGCGAGAGCGAACGAGAACTAGAGCGAGAGCGAACGAGAACTAGAGCGAGAGCGAACGAGAACTAGAGCGAGAGCGAACGAGAACTAGAACGAGAGCGAACGAGAACTAGAACGAGAGCGAGAGCGAACGAGAGCGAACGAGAACGAGAGCGAACGAGAGCGAGAGCGAACTAGAGCGAGAGCCAACGAGAGCGAACGAGAGCGAACGAGAGCGAGAGCGAACTAGAGCGAGAGCCAACGAGAGCGAGAGCCAACGAGAGCGAGAGCCAACGAGAGCGAGAGCCAACGAGAGCGAGAGCGAACTAGAGCGAGAGCGAACGAGAACTAGAGCGAGAGTGAACGAGAACTAGAGCGAGAGCGAGAGCGAACGAGAACTAGAGCGAGAGCGAACGAGAACGAGAGCGAGAGCGAACGAGAACTAGAGCGAGAGCGAACGAGAACTAGAGCGAGAGCGAACGAGAACTAGAGCGAGAGCGAACGAGAACTAGAGCGAGAGCGAACGAGAACTAGAGCGAGAGCGAGAGCGAACGAGAACTAGAACGAGAGCGAGAGCGAACGAGAACTAGAACGAGAGCGAGAGCGAACGAGAACTAGAACGAGAGCGAACGAGAACTAGAACGAGAGCGAACGAGAGCGAGAGCGAATGAGAGCGAGAGCGAACGAGAGCGAGAGCGAACGAGAGCGAGAGCGAACGAGAGCGAGAGCGAACGAGAGCGAGAGCGAACGAGAGCGAGAGCGAACGAGAGCGAGAGCGAACTAGAGCGAGAGCGAACAAGAGCGAGAGCGAACTAGAGCGAGAGCGAACTAGAGCGAGAGCGAACTAGAGCGAGAGCGAACTAGAGCGAGAGCGAACTAGAGCGAACGAGAACTAGAGCGAGAGCGAACGAGAACTAGAGCGAGAGCGAACGAGAACTAGAGCGAGAGCGAACGAGAACTAGAGCGAGAGCGAGAGCGAACGAGAACTAGAGCGAGAGCGAGAGCGAACGAGAGCGAACGAGAACGAGAGCGAACGAGAGCGAGAGCGAACTAGAGCGAGAGCCAACGAGAGCGAACGAGAGCGAACGAGAGCGAGAGCGAACTAGAGCGAGAGCCAACGAGAGCGAGAGCCAACGAGAGCGAGAGCCAACGAGAGCGAGAGCCAACGAGAGCGAGAGCCAACGAGAGCGAGAGCCAACGAGAGCGAGAGCGAACTAGAGCGAGAGCGAACGAGAACTAGAGCGAGAGTGAACGAGAACTAGAGCGAGAGCGAGAGCGAACGAGAACTAGAGCGAGAGCGAACGAGAATGAGAGCGAGAGCGAACGAGAACTAGAGCGAGAGCGAACGAGAACTAGAGCGAGAGCGAACGAGAACTAGAGCGAGAGCGAACGAGAACTAGAGCGAGAGCGAGAGCGAACGAGAACTAGAGCGAGAGCGAGAGCGAACGAGAACTAGAGCGAGAGCGAGAGCGAACGAGAACTAGAACGAGAGCGAGAGCGAACGAGAACTAGAACGAGAGCGAACGAGAACTAGAACGAGAGCGAACGAGAACTAGAACGAGAGCGAACGAGAGCGAGAGCGAACGAGAGCGAGAGCGAACGAGAGCGAGAGCGAACGAGAGCGAGAGCGAACGAGAGCGAGAGCGAACTAGAGCGAGAGCGAACTAGAGCGAGAGCGAACTAGAGCGAGAGCGAACTAGAGCGAGAGCGAACGAGAACTAGAGCGAGAGCGAACGAGAACTAGAGCGAGAGCGAACGAGAACTAGAGCGAGAGCGAACGAGAACTAGAGCGAGAGCGAACGAGAACTAGAGCGAGAGCGAACGAGAACTAGAGCGAGAGCGAACGAGAACTAGAGCGAGAGCGAACGAGAACTAGAGCGAGAGCGAACGAGAACTAGAGCGAGAGCGAACGAGAACTAGAGCGAGAGCGAGAGCGAACGAGAACTAGCACGAGAGCGAGAGCGAACGAGAACTAGAGCGAGAGCGAGAGCGAACGAGAATTAGAACGAGAGCGAGAGCGAACGAGAACTAGAACGAGAGCGAGAGCGAACTAGAGCGAGAGCGAACTAGAGCGAGAGCGAACTAGAGCGAGAGCGAACTAGAGCGAGAGCGAACTAGAGCGAGAGCGAACTAGAGCGAGAGCGAACTAGAGCAAGAGCGAACTAGAGCGAGAGCGAACTAGAGCTAGAGCGAACTAGAGCTAGAGCGAACTAGAGCGAGAGCGAACGAGAATTAGAACGAGAGCGAGAGCGAACGAGAATTAGAACGAGAGCGAGAGCGAACGAGAACTAGAACGAGAGCGAGAGCGAACGAGAACTAGAGCGAGAGCGAACGAGAATTAGAACGAGAGCGAGAGCGAACGAGAACTAGAGCGAGAGCGAACGAGAATTAGAACGAGAGCGAGAGCGAACGAGAACTAGAGCGAGAGCGAACGAGAACTAGAGCGAGAGCGAACGAGAACTAGAACGAGAGCGAATGAGAACTAGAACGAGAGCGAGAGCGAACGAGAACTAGAACGAGAGCGAGAGCGAACGAGAACTAGAACGAGAGCGAACGAGAGCGAGAGCGAACGAGAGCGAGAGCGAACGAGAGCGAGAGCGAACTAGAGCGAGAGCGAACTAGAGCGAGAGCGAACTAGAGCGAGAGCGAACTAGAGCGAGAGCGAACGAGAGCTAGAGCGAGAGCGAACGAGAGCGAACGAGAACGAGAGCGAACGAGAACGAGAGCGAACGAGAACGAGAGCGAACGAGAACGAGAGCGAACGAGAACGAGAGCGAACGAGAACGAGAGCGAACGAGAACGAGAGCGAACGAGAACGAGAGCGAACGAGAACGAGAGCGAACGAGAACGAGAGCGAACGAGAACGAGAGCGAGAGCGAACGAGAACGAGAGCGAGAGCGAGAGCGAACGAGAACGAGAGCGAGAGCGAACGAGAGCGAGAGCGAACGAGAGCGAGAGCGAACGAGAGCGAGAGCGAACGAGAGCGAGAGCGAGAGCGAGAGCGAACGAGAACTAGAGCGAGAGCGAACGAGAACTAGAGCGAACGAGAACTAGAACGAGAGCGAACGAGAACTAGAGCGAGAGCGAGAGCGAACGAGAACTAGAACGAGAGCGAGAGCGAACGAGAACTAGAACGAGAGCGAGAGCGAACGAGAGCGAGCGAGAGCGAGAGCGAACTAGAGCGAGAGCGAACTAGAGCGAGAGCGAACGAGAACTAGAGCGAGAGCGAACGAGAACTAGAGCGAGAGCGAACGAGAACTAGAGCGAGAGCGAACGAGAACTAGAGCGAGAGCGAACGAGAACTAGAGCGAGAGCGAACGAGAACTAGAGCGAGAGCGAACGAGAACTAGAGCGAGAGCGAACGAGAACTAGAGCGAGAGCGAACGAGAACTAGAGCGAGAGCGAACGAGAACTAGAGCGAGAGCGAACGAGAACTAGAGCGAGAGCGAACGAGAACTAGAGCGAGAGCGAACGAGAACTAGAGCGAGAGCGAACGAGAACTGGAGCGAGAGCGAACGAGAACTAGAACGAGAGCGAACGAGAACTAGAGCGAGAGCGAACGAGAACTAGAACGAGAGCGAACGAGAACTAGAACGAGAGCGAGAGCGAACGAGAACTAGAACGAGAGCGAACGAGAACTAGAACGAGAGCGAACGAGAACTAGAACGAGAGCGAATGAGAACTAGAACGAGAGCGAACGAGAACTAGAGCGAGAGCGAACGAGAACTAGAGCGAGAGCGAACGAGAACTAGAGCGAGAGCGAGAGCGAACGAGAACTAGAACGAGAGCGAACGAGAACTAGAACTAGAGCGAGAGCGAACGAGAACTAGAACGAGAGCGAACGAGAACTAGAACGAGAGCGAACGAGAACTAGAACGAGAGCGAACGAGAACTAGAACGAGAGCGAACGAGAACTAGAACGAAAGCGAACGAGAACTAGAACGAGAGCGAGAGCGAACGAGAACTAGAACGAGAGCGAGAGCGAACGAGAGCGAACGAGAGCGAGAGCGAACGAGAGCGAGAGCGAACTAGAGCGAGAGCGAACTAGAGCGAGAGCGAACGAGAACTAGAGCGAGAGCGAACGAGAACTAGAACGAGAGCGAGAGCGAACGAGAGCGAGCGAGAGCGAGAGCGAACTAGAGCGAGAGCGAACGAGAACTAGAGCGAGAGCGAACGAGAACTAGAACGAGAGCGAACGAGAACTAGAACGAGAGCGAACGAGAACTAGAACGAGAGCGAGAGCGAACGAGAACTAGAACGAGAGCGAACGAGAACTAGAGCGAGAGCGAACGAGAACTAGAGCGAGAGCGAACGAGAACTAGAACGAGAGCGAGAGCGAACGAGAACTAGAACGAGAGCGAACGAGAACTAGAACGAGAGCGAGAGCGAACGAGAACTAGAACGAGAGCGAGAGCGAACGAGAACTAGAACGAGAGCGAACGAGAACTAGAACGAGAGCGAACGAGAACTAGAGCGAGAGCGAGAGCGAACGAGAACGAGAGCGAACGAGAACTAGAACGAGAGCGAGAGCGAACGAGAGCGAGCGAGAGCGAACTAGAGCGAGAGCGAACGAGAACTAGAGCGAGAGCGAGAGCGAACTAGAGCGAGAGCGAACGAGAACTAGAGCGAGAGCGAACGAGAACGAGAGCGAGAGCGAACGAGAACTAGAGCGAGAGCGAACGAGAACTAGAGCGAGAGAGCGAACGAGAACTAGAGCGAGAGAGCGAACGAGAACTAGAGCGAGAGAGCGAACGAGAACTAGAGCGAGAGCGAACGAGAACTAGAGCGAGAGCGAACGAGAACTAGAGCGAGAGAGCGAACGAGAACTAGAGCGAGAGAGCGAACGAGAACTAGAGCGAGAGAGCGAACGAGAACTAGAGCGAGAGAGCGAACGAGAACTAGAGCGAGAGAGCGAACGAGAACTAGAGCGAGAGAGCGAACGAGAACTAGAGCGAGAGAGCGAACGAGAACTAGAGCGAGAGCGAACGAGAACTAGAGCGAGAGCGAACGAGAGCGAACGAGAACTAGAGCGAGAGCGAACGAGAACTAGAGCGAGAGCGAACGAGAACTAGAGCGAGAGCGAACGAGAACTAGAGCGAGAGCGAACGAGAACTAGAGCGAGAGAGCGAACGAGAACTAGAACGAGAGCGAGAGCGAACGAGAACTAGAACGAGAGCGAGAGCGAACGAGAACGAGAGCGAGAGCGAACGAGAACGAGAGCGAGAGCGAACGAGAACTAGAGCGAGAGCGAACGAGAACTAGAGCGAGAGCGAACGAGAACTAGAGCGAGAGCGAACGAGAACTAGAGCGAGAGCGAACGAGAACTAGAGCGAGAGCGAACGAGAACTAGAGCGAGAGCGAACGAGAACTAGAGCGAGAGCGAACGAGAACTAGAGCGAGAGCGAACGAGAACTAGAGCGAGAGCGAACGAGAACTAGAGCGAGAGCGAACGAGAACTAGAGCGAGAGCGAACGAGAACTAGAGCGAGAGCGAACGAGAACTAGAGCGAGAGCGAACGAGAACTAGAGCGAGAGCGAACGAGAACTAGAGCGAGAGCGAACGAGAACTAGAGCGAGAGCGAACGAGAACTAGAACGAGAGCGAACGAGAACTAGAACGAGAGCGAACGAGAACTAGAACGAGAGCGAGAGCGAACGAGAACTAGAGCGAGAGCGAGAGCGAACTAGAGCGAGAGCGAACTAGAGCGAGAGCGAACTAGAGCGAGAGCGAACTAGAGCGAGAGCGAACTAGAGCGAGAGCGAACTAGAGCGAGAGCGAACTAGAGCGAGAGCGAACTAGAGCGAGAGCGAACTAGAGCGAGAGCGAACTAGAGCGAGAGCGAACGAGAACTAGAGCGAGAGCGAACGAGAACTAGAGCGAGAGCGAACGAGAACTAGAGCGAGAGCGAGAGCGAACGAGAACTAGAGCGAGAGCGAGAGCGAACGAGAATTAGAACGAGAGCGAGAGCGAACGAGAACTAGAGCGAGAGCGAGAGCGAACGAGAACTAGAACGAGAGCGAGAGCGAACGAGAACTAGAGCGAGAGCGAGAGCGAACGAGAATTAGAACGAGAGCGAGAGCGAACGAGAGCGAACGAGAGCGAACGAGAGCGAGAGCGAACTAGAGCGAGAGCGAACGAGAACTAGAACGAGAGCGAACGAGAACTAGAACGAGAGCGAGAGCGAACGAGAACTAGAGCGAGAGCGAACGAGAACTAGAGCGAGAGCGAACTAGAGCGAGAGCGAACTAGAGCGAGAGCGAACTAGAGCGAGAGCGAACTAGAGCGAGAGCGAACTAGAGCGAGAGCGAACTAGAGCGAGAGCGAACTAGAGCGAGAGCGAACTAGAGCGAGAGCGAACTAGAGCGAGAGCGAACGAGAACTAGAGCGAGAGCGAACGAGAACTAGAGCGAGAGCGAACGAGAACTAGAGCGAGAGCGAGAGCGAACGAGAACTAGAGCGAGAGCGAGAGCGAACGAGAATTAGAACGAGAGCGAGAGCGAACGAGAACTAGAGCGAGAGCGAACGAGAACTAGAACGAGAGCGAGAGCGAACGAGAACTAGAGCGAGAGCGAGAGCGAACGAGAATTAGAACGAGAGCGAGAGCGAACGAGAGCGAACGAGAGCGAACGAGAGCGAGAGCGAACTAGAGCGAGAGCGAACGAGAACTAGAACGAGAGCGAACGAGAACTAGAACGAGAGCGAACGAGAACTAGAACGAGAGCGAGAGCGAACGAGAACTAGAACGAGAGCGAGAGCGAACGAGAACTAGAACGAGAGCGAACGAGAACTAGAACGAGAGCGAACGAGAGCGAGAGCGAACGAGAGCGAGAGCGAACGAGAGCGAGAGCGAACGAGAGCGAGAGCGAACGAGAGCGAGAGCGAACTAGAGCGAGAGCGAACGAGAGCGAGAGCGAACTAGAGCGAGAGCGAACTAGAGCGAGAGCGAACTAGAGCGAGAGCGAACTAGAGCGAGAGCGAACTAGAGCGAGAGCGAACTAGAGCGAGAGCGAACGAGAACTAGAGCGAGAGCGAACGAGAACTAGAGCGAGAGCGAACGAGAACTAGAGCGAGAGCGAACGAGAACTAGAGCGAGAGCGAACGAGAACTAGAGCGAGAGCGAACGAGAACTAGAGCGAGAGCGAACGAGAACTAGAGCGAGAGCGAACGAGAACTAGAGCGAGAGCGAACGAGAACTAGAGCGAGAGCGAACGAGAACTAGAGCGAGAGCGAGAGCGAACGAGAACTAGCACGAGAGCGAGAGCGAACGAGAACTAGAGCGAGAGCGAACGAGAATTAGAACGAGAGCGAGAGCGAACGAGAACTAGAACGAGAGCGAACGAGAACTAGAGCGAGAGCGAGAGCGACCGAGAATTAGAACGAGAGCGAGAGCGAACGAGAACTAGAACGAGAGCGAGAGCGAACTAGAGCGAGAGCGAACTAGAGCGAGAGCGAACTAGAGCGAGAGCGAACTAGAGCGAGAGCGAACTAGAGCGAGAGCGAACTAGAGCGAGAGCGAACTAGAGCGAGAGCGAACTAGAGCGAGAGCGAACGAGAATTAGAACGAGAGCGAGAGCGAACGAGAATTAGAACGAGAGCGAGAGCGAACGAGAACTAGAACGAGAGCGAGAGCGAACGAGAACTAGAGCGAGAGCGAACGAGAACTAGAGCGAGAGCGAACGAGAACTAGCACGAGAGCGAGAGCGAACGAGAACTAGAGCGAGAGCGAGAGCGAACGAGAATTAGAACGAGAGCGAGAGCGAACGAGAACTAGAACGAGAGCGAGAGCGAACGAGAACTAGAGCGAGAGCGAGAGCGAACGAGAATTAGAACGAGAGCGAGAGCGAACGAGAACTAGAACGAGAGCGAGAGCGAACTAGAGCGAGAGCGAACTAGAGCGAGAGCAAACTAGAGCGAGAGCGAACTAGAGCGAGAGCGAACTAGAGCGAGAGCGAACTAGAGCGAGAGCGAACTAGAGCTAGAGCGAACTAGAGCGAGAGCGAACGAGAATTAGAACGAGAGCGAGAGCGAACGAGAATTAGAACGAGAGCGAGAGCGAACGAGAACTAGAACGAGAGCGAGAGCGAACGAGAACTAGAGCGAGAGCGAACGAGAATTAGAACGAGAGCGAGAGCGAACGAGAACTAGAGCGAGAGCGAACGAGAATTAGAACGAGAGCGAGAGCGAACGAGAACTAGAACGAGAGCGAGAGCGAACGAGAGCGAACGAGAGCGAGAGCGAACTAGAGCGAGAGCGAACGAGAACTAGAACGAGAGCGAACGAGAACTAGAACGAGAGCGAGAGCGAACGAGAACTAGAACGAGAGCGAGAGCGAATGAGAACTAGAACGAGAGCGAACGAGAGCGAGAGCGAACGAGAGCGAGAGCGAACGAGAGCGAGAGCGAACGAGAGCGAGAGCGAACGAGAGCGAACGAGAGCGAGAGCGAACTAGAGCGAGAGCGAACTAGAGCGAGAGCGAACTAGAGCGAGAGCGAACTAGAGCGAGAGCGAACTAGAGCTAGAGCGAACTAGAGCGAGAGCGAACGAGAGCTAGAGCGAGAGCGAACGAGAGCGAACGAGAACGAGAGCGAACGAGAACGAGAGCGAACGAGAACGAGAGCGAACGAGAACGAGAGCGAACGAGAACGAGAGCGAACGAGAGCGAGAGCGAACGAGAGCGAGAGCGAGAGCGAGAGCGAACGAGAACGAGAGCGAGAGCGAACGAGAGCGAGAGCGAACGAGAGCGAGAGCGAACGAGAGCGAGAGCGAACGAGAGCGAGAGCGAACGAGAGCGAGAGCGAACGAGAGCGAACGAGAGCGAACGAGAGCGAACGAGAACTAGAGCGAGAGCGAACGAGAACTAGAGCGAGAGCGAACGAGAACTAGAGCGAGAGCGAACGAGAACTAGAGCGAGAGCGAACGAGAACTAGAGCGAGAGCGAACGAGAACTAGAGCGAGAGCGAACGAGAACTAGAGCGAGAGCGAACGAGAACTAGAGCGAGAGCGAACGAGAACTAGAGCGAGAGCGAACGAGAACTAGAGCGAGAGCGAACGAGAACTAGAGCGAGAGCGAACGAGAACTAGAGCGAGAGCGAACGAGAACTAGAGCGAGAGCGAACGAGAACTAGAGCGAGAGCGAACGAGAACTAGAGCGAGAGCGAACGAGAACTAGAGCGAGAGCGAACGAGAACTAGAGCGAGAGCGAACGAGAACTAGAACGAGAGCGAACGAGAACTAGAGCGAGAGCGAACGAGAACTAGAACGAGAGCGAGAGCGAACGAGAGCGAGAGCGAACTAGAGCGAGAGCGAACTAGAGCGAGAGCGAACTAGAGCGAGAGCGAACTAGAGCGAGAGCGAACTAGAGCGAGAGCGAACTAGAGCGAGAGCGAACTAGAGCGAGAGCGAACGAGAACTAGAACGAGAGCGAACGAGAACTAGAACGAGAGCGAGAGCGAACGAGAACTAGAACGAGAGCGAACGAGAACTAGAGCGAGAGCGAACGAGAACTAGAGCGAGAGCGAACGAGAACTAGAACGAGAGCGAACGAGAACTAGAGCGAGAGCGAACGAGAGCGAACGAGAGCGAGAGCGAACTAGAGCGAGAGCGAACGAGAACTAGAGCGAGAGTGAACGAGAACTAGAGCGAGAGCGAACGAGAACTAGAACGAACTAGAACTAGAGCGAGAGCGAACGAGAACTAGAGCGAACGAGAACTAGAGCGAGAGTGAACGAGAACTAGAACGAACTAGAACTAGAGCGAGAGCGAACGAGAACTAGAGCGAACGAGAACTAGAGCGAACGAGAACTAGAGCGAGAGCGAACGAGAACTAGAGCGAACGAGAACTAGAACGAGAGCGAGAGCGAACGAGAACTAGAACGAGAGCGAACGAGAACTAGAGCGAGAGCGAACGAGAACTAGAGCGAGAGCGAGAGCGAACGAGAGCGAACGAGAGCGAGAGCGAACGAGAACTAGAACGAGAGCGAGAGCGAACGAGAGCGAGAGTGAACGAGAACTAGAACGAGAGCGAGAGCGAACGAGAACGAGAGCGAACGAGAACGAGAGCGAACGAGAACGAGAGCGAACGAGAACGAGAGCGAACGAGAACTAGAACGAGAGCGAACGAGAACTAGAACGAGAGCGAGAGCGAACGAGAACGAGAGCGAGAGCGAACGAGAACTAGAGCGAGAGCGAACGAGAACTAGAGGGAGAGCGAACGAGAACTAGAACGAGAGCGAGAGCGAACGAGAGCGAACTAGAGCGAGAGCGAACTAGAGCGAGAGCGAACTAGAGCGAGAGCGAACTAGAGCGAGAGCGAACTAGAGCGAGAGCGAACTAGAGCGAGAGCGAACGAGAACTAGAACTAGAGCGAGAGCGAACTAGAGCGAGAGCGAACTAGAGCGAGAGCGAACTAGAGCGAGAGCGAACTAGAGCGAGAGCGAACTAGAGCGAGAGCGAACTAGAACTAGAGCGAGAGCGAACGAGAACGAGAGCGAACGAGAACGAGAGCGAGAGCGAGAGCGAACTAGAGCGAGAGCGAGAGCGAACTAGAGCGAACGAGAACTAGAGCGAGAGCGAACGAGAACTAGAGCGAGAGCGAACGAGAACTAGAGCGAGAGCGAACGAGAACTAGAGCGAGAGCGAACGAGAACTAGAGCGAGAGCGAGAGCGAACGAGAACTAGAGGGAGAGCGAACGAGAACTAGAGCGAGAGCGAACGAGAACTAGAGCGAGAGCGAACGAGAACTAGAGCGAGAGCGAACGAGAACTAGAGCGAGAGCGAACGAGAACTAGAGCGAGAGCGAACGAGAACTAGAGCGAGAGCGAACGAGAACTAGAGCGAGAGCGAACGAGAACTAGAGCGAGAGCGAACGAGAACTAGAGCGAGAGCGAACGAGAACTAGAGCGAGAGCGAACGAGAACTAGAGCGAGAGCGAACGAGAACTAGAGCGAGAGCGAACGAGAACTAGAGCGAGAGCGAACGAGAACTAGAGCGAGAGCGAACGAGAACTAGAGCGAGAGCGAAAGAGAACTAGAGCGAGAGCGAACGAGAACTAGAGCGAGAGCGAACGAGAACGAGAGCGAACGAGAACTAGAACGAGAGCGAACGAGAACTAGAACGAGAGCGAACGAGAACTAGAACGAGAGCGAACTAGAACTAGAACGAGAGCGAACTAGAACGAGAGCGAACGAGAACTAGAACGAGAGCGAACGAGAACTAGAGCGAGAGCGAACGAGAACTAGAGCGAGAGCGAACGAGAACTAGAGCGAGAGCGAACGAGAACTAGAGCGAGAGCGAACGAGAACTAGAGCGAGAGCGAACGAGAACTAGAACGAGAGCGAACGAGAACTAGAACGAGAGCGAGAGCGAACGAGAGCGAACGAGAACGAGAGCGAACGAGAGCGAGAGCGAACTAGAGCGAGAGCCAACGAGAGCGAACGAGAGCGAACGAGAGCGAGAGCGAACTAGAGCGAGAGCCAACGAGAGCGAGAGCCAACGAGAGCGAGAGCCAACGAGAGCGAGAGCCAACGAGAGCGAGAGCGAACTAGAGCGAGAGCGAACGAGAACTAGAGCGAGAGTGAACGAGAACTAGAGCGAGAGCGAGAGCGAACGAGAACTAGAGCGAGAGCGAACGAGAACGAGAGCGAGAGCGAACGAGAACTAGAGCGAGAGCGAACGAGAACTAGAGCGAGAGCGAACGAGAACTAGAGCGAGAGCGAACGAGAACTAGAGCGAGAGCGAGAGCGAACGAGAACTAGAGCGAGAGCGAGAGCGAACGAGAACTAGAACGAGAGCGAGAGCGAACGAGAACTAGAACGAGAGCGAGAGCGAACGAGAACTAGAACGAGAGCGAACGAGAACTAGAACGAGAGCGAACGAGAGCGAGAGCGAACGAGAGCGAGAGCGAACGAGAGCGAGAGCGAACGAGAGCGAGAGCGAACGAGAGCGAGAGCGAACTAGAGCGAGAGCGAACAAGAGCGAGAGCGAACTAGAGCGAGAGCGAACTAGAGCGAGAGCGAACTAGAGCGAGAGCGAACTAGAGCGAGAGCGAACGAGAACTAGAGCGAGAGCGAACGAGAACTAGAGCGAGAGCGAACGAGAACTAGAGCGAGAGCGAACGAGAACTAGAGCGAGAGCGAACGAGAACTAGAGCGAGAGCGAACGAGAACTAGAGCGAGAGCGAACGAGAACTAGAGCGAGAGCGAACGAGAACTAGAGCGAGAGCGAACGAGAACTAGAGCGAGAGCGAGAGCGAACGAGAACTAGAGCGAGAGCGAGAGCGAACGAGAGCGAACGAGAACGAGAGCGAACGAGAGCGAGAGCGAACTAGAGCGAGAGCCAACGAGAGCGAACGAGAGCGAACGAGAGCGAGAGCGAACTAGAGCGAGAGCCAACGAGAGCGAGAGCCAACGAGAGCGAGAGCCAACGAGAGCGAGAGCCAACGAGAGCGAGAGCCAACGAGAGCGAGAGCGAACTAGAGCGAGAGCGAACGAGAACTAGAGCGAGAGTGAACGAGAACTAGAGCGAGAGTGAACGAGAACTAGAGCGAGAGCGAGAGCGAACGAGAACTAGAGCGAGAGCGAACGAGAATGAGAGCGAGAGCGAACGAGAACTAGAGCGAGAGCGAACGAGAACTAGAGCGAGAGCGAACGAGAACTAGAGCGAGAGCGAACGAGAACTAGAGCGAGAGCGAGAGCGAACGAGAACTAGAGCGAGAGCGAGAGCGAACGAGAACTAGAGCGAGAGCGAGAGCGAACGAGAACTAGAACGAGAGCGAGAGCGAACGAGAACTAGAACGAGAGCGAGAGCGAACGAGAACTAGAACGAGAGCGAACGAGAACTAGAACGAGAGCGAACGAGAGCGAGAGCGAACGAGAGCGAGAGCGAACGAGAGCGAGAGCGAACGAGAGCGAGAGCGAACTAGAGCGAGAGCGAACTAGAGCGAGAGCGAACTAGAGCGAGAGCGAACTAGAGCGAGAGCGAACGAGAACTAGAGCGAGAGCGAACGAGAACTAGAGCGAGAGCGAACGAGAACTAGAGCGAGAGCGAACGAGAACTAGAGCGAGAGCGAACGAGAACTAGAGCGAGAGCGAACGAGAACTAGAGCGAGAGCGAACGAGAACTAGAGCGAGAGCGAACGAGAACTAGAGCGAGAGCGAACGAGAACTAGAGCGAGAGCGAGAGCGAACGAGAACTAGCACGAGAGCGAGAGCGAACGAGAACTAGAGCGAGAGCGAGAGCGAACGAGAATTAGAACGAGAGCGAGAGCGAACGAGAACTAGAACGAGAGCGAGAGCGAACTAGAGCGAGAGCGAACTAGAGCGAGAGCGAACTAGAGCGAGAGCGAACTAGAGCGAGAGCGAACTAGAGCGAGAGCGAACTAGAGCGAGAGCGAACTAGAGCGAGAGCGAACTAGAGCTAGAGCGAACTAGAGCTAGAGCGAACTAGAGCGAGAGCGAACGAGAATTAGAACGAGAGCGAGAGCGAACGAGAATTAGAACGAGAGCGAGAGCGAACGAGAACTAGAACGAGAGCGAGAGCGAACGAGAACTAGAGCGAGAGCGAACGAGAACTAGAGCGAGAGCGAACGAGAATTAGAACGAGAGCGAGAGCGAACGAGAACTAGAGCGAGAGCGAACGAGAATTAGAACGAGAGCGAGAGCGAACGAGAACTAGAGCGAGAGCGAACGAGAACTAGAGCGAGAGCGAACGAGAACTAGAACGAGAGCGAACGAGAACTAGAACGAGAGCGAGAGCGAACGAGAACTAGAACGAGAGCGAGAGCGAACGAGAACTAGAACGAGAGCGAACGAGAGCGAGAGCGAACGAGAGCGAGAGCGAGAGCGAACGAGAACTAGAGCGAGAGCAAACGAGAACTAGAGCGAGAGCGAACGAGAACTAGAGCGAGAGCGAACGAGAACTAGAGCGAGAGCGAACGAGAACTAGAGCGAGAGCGAACGAGAACTAGAGCGAGAGCGAACGAGAACTAGAGCGAGAGCGAACGAGAACTAGAGCGAGAGCGAACGAGAACTAGAGCGAGAGCGAACGAGAACTAGAGCGAGAGCGAACGAGAACTAGAGCGAGAGCGAACGAGAACTAGAGCGAGAGCGAACGAGAACTAGAGCGAGAGCGAACTAGAGCGAGAGCGAACTAGAGCGAGAGCGAACTAGAGCGAGAGCGAACTAGAGCGAGAGCGAACTAGAGCGAGAGCGAACGAGAGCTAGAGCGAGAGCGAACGAGAGCGAACGAGAACGAGAGCGAACGAGAACGAGAGCGAACGAGAACGAGAGCGAACGAGAACGAGAGCGAACGAGAACGAGAGCGAACGAGAACGAGAGCGAACGAGAACGAGAGCGAACGAGAACGAGAGCGAACGAGAACGAGAGCGAACGAGAACGAGAGCGAACGAGAACGAGAGCGAGAGCGAACGAGAACGAGAGCGAGAGCGAACGAGAACGAGAGCGAGAGCGAACGAGAACGAGAGCGAGAGCGAACGAGAGCGAGAGCGAACGAGAGCGAGAGCGAACGAGAGCGAGAGCGAACGAGAGCGAGAGCGAGAGCGAGAGCGAACGAGAACTAGAGCGAGAGCAAACGAGAACTAGAGCGAGAGCGAACGAGAACTAGAGCGAGAGCGAACGAGAACTAGAGCGAGAGCGAACGAGAACTAGAGCGAGAGCGAACGAGAACTAGAGCGAGAGCGAACGAGAACTAGAGCGAGAGCGAACGAGAACTAGAGCGAGAGCGAACGAGAACTAGAGCGAGAGCGAACGAGAACTAGAGCGAGAGCGAACGAGAACTAGAGCGAGAGCGAACGAGAACTAGAGCGAGAGCGAACGAGAACTAGAGCGAGAGCGAACGAGAACTAGAGCGAGAGCGAACGAGAACTAGAGCGAGAGCGAACGAGAACTAGAGCGAGAGCGAACGAGAACTAGAGCGAGAGCGAACGAGAACTAGAACGAGAGCGAACGAGAACTAGAACGAGAGCGAGAGCGAACGAGAACTAGAACGAGAGCGAGAGCGAACGAGAGCGAGAGCGAACTAGAGCGAGAGCGAACTAGAGCGAGAGCGAACTAGAGCGAGAGCGAACTAGAGCGAGAGCGAACTAGAGCGAGAGCGAACGAGAACTAGAACGAGAGCGAACGAGAACTAGAACGAGAGCGAGAGCGAACGAGAACTAGAACGAGAGCGAACGAGAACTAGAGCGAGAGCGAACGAGAACTAGAGCGAGAGCGAACGAGAACTAGAACGAGAGCGAACGAGAACTAGAGCGAGAGCGAACGAGAGCGAACGAGAGCGAGAGCGAACTAGAGCGAGAGCGAACGAGAACTAGAGCGAGAGTGAACGAGAACTAGAGCGAGAGCGAACGAGAACTAGAACGAACTAGAACTAGAGCGAGAGCGAACGAGAACTAGAGCGAACGAGAACTAGAGCGAGAGTGAACGAGAACTAGAACGAACTAGAACTAGAGCGAGAGCGAACGAGAACTAGAGCGAACGAGAACTAGAGCGAACGAGAACTAGAGCGAGAGCGAACGAGAACTAGAGCGAACGAGAACTAGAACGAGAGCGAACGAGAACTAGAACGAGAGCGAACGAGAACTAGAGCGAGAGCGAACGAGAACTAGAACGAGAGCGAGAGCGAACGAGAGCGAACGAGAGCGAGAGCGAACGAGAACTAGAACGAGAGCGAGAGCGAACGAGAGCGAACGAGAGCGAGAGCGAACGAGAACTAGAACGAGAGCGAGAGCGAACGAGAACGAGAGCGAACGAGAACGAGAGCGAACGAGAACGAGAGCGAACGAGAACTAGAACGAGAGCGAACGAGAACTAGAACGAGAGCGAGAGCGAACGAGAACTAGAGCGAGAGCGAACGAGAACTAGAGGGAGAGCGAACGAGAACTAGAACGAGAGCGAGAGCGAACGAGAGCGAACTAGAGCGAGAGCGAACTAGAGCGAACGAGAACTAGAACGAGAGCGAGAGCGAACGAGAGCGAACTAGAGCGAGAGCGAACTAGAGCGAGAGCGAACTAGAGCGAGAGCGAACTAGAGCGAGAGCGAACTAGAGCGAGAGCGAACTAGAGCGAGAGCGAACGAGAACTAGAACTAGAGCGAGAGCGAACTAGAGCGAGAGCGAACTAGAGCGAGAGCGAACTAGAGCGAGAGCGAACTAGAGCGAGAGCGAACTAGAACTAGAGCGAGAGCGAACGAGAACGAGAGCGAACGAGAGCGAGAGCGAACTAGAGCGAGAGCGAACGAGAACTAGAGCGAGAGCGAACGAGAACTAGAGCGAGAGCGAACGAGAACTAGAGCGAGAGCGAACGAGAACTAGAGCGAGAGCGAGAGCGAACGAGAACTAGAGCGAGAGCGAACGAGAACTAGAGCGAGAGCGAACGAGAACTAGAGCGAGAGCGAACGAGAACTAGAGCGAGAGCGAACGAGAACTAGAGCGAGAGCGAACGAGAACTAGAGCGAGAGCGAACGAGAACTAGAGCGAGAGCGAACGAGAACTAGAGCGAGAGCGAACGAGAACTAGAGCGAGAGCGAACGAGAACTAGAGCGAGAGCGAACGAGAACTAGAGCGAGAGCGAACGAGAACTAGAGCGAGAGCGAACGAGAACTAGAGCGAGAGCGAACGAGAACTAGAGCGAGAGCGAACGAGAACTAGAGCGAGAGCGAACGAGAACGAGAGCGAGAGCGAACGAGAACTAGAGCGAGAGCGAACGAGAACGAGAGCGAACGAGAACTAGAACGAGAGCGAACGAGAACTAGAACGAGAGCGAACGAGAACTAGAACGAGAGCGAACTAGAACTAGAACGAGAGCGAACTAGAACGAGAGCGAACGAGAACTAGAACGAGAGCGAACGAGAACTAGAGCGAGAGCGAACGAGAACTAGAGCGAGAGCGAACGAGAACTAGAGCAAGAGCGAACGAGAACTAGAGCGAGAGCGAACGAGAACTAGAGCGAGAGCGAACGAGAACTAGAGCGAGAGCGAACGAGAACTAGAGCGAGAGCGAACGAGAACTAGAGCGAGAGCGAACGAGAACTAGAACGAGAGCGAACGAGAACTAGAACGAGAGCGAGAGCGAACGAGAGCGAACGAGAACGAGAGCGAACGAGAGCGAGAGCGAACTAGAGCGAGAGCCAACGAGAGCGAACGAGAGCGAACGAGAGCGAGAGCGAACTAGAGCGAGAGCCAACGAGAGCGAGAGCCAACGAGAGCGAGAGCCAACGAGAGCGAGAGCCAACGAGAGCGAGAGCCAACGAGAGCGAGAGCGAACTAGAGCGAGAGCGAACGAGAACTAGAGCGAGAGTGAACGAGAACTAGAGCGAGAGCGAGAGCGAACGAGAACTAGAGCGAGAGCGAACGAGAATGAGAGCGAGAGCGAACGAGAACTAGAGCGAGAGCGAACGAGAACTAGAGCGAGAGCGAACGAGAACTAGAGCGAGAGCGAACGAGAACTAGAGCGAGAGCGAACGAGAACTAGAGCGAGAGCGAACGAGAACTAGAGCGAGAGCGAACTAGAGCGAGAGCCAACGAGAGCGAACGAGAGCGAGAGCGAACTAGAGCGAGAGCCAACGAGAGCGAGAGCCAACGAGAGCGAGAGCCAACGAGAGCGAACGAGAGCGAGAGCGAACTAGAGCGAGAGCGAACGAGAACTAGAGCGAGAGTGAACGAGAACTAGAGCGAGAGCGAGAGTGAACGAGAACTAGAGCGAGAGCGAGAGCGAACGAGAACTAGAGCGAGAGCGAACGAGAACGAGAGCGAGAGCGAACGAGAACTACAGCGAGAGCGAACTAGAGCGAGAGCGAACTAGAGCGAGAGCGAACTAGAGCGAGAGCGAACTAGAGCGAGAGCGAACTAGAGCGAGAGCGAACTAGAGCGAGAGCGAACGAGAACTAGAGCGAGAGCGAGAGCGAACGAGAACTAGAGCGAGAGCGAGAGCGAACGAGAACTAGAGCGAGAGCGAACGAGAACTAGAGCGAGAGCGAACGAGAACTAGAGCGAGAGCGAACGAGAACTAGAGCGAGAGCGAACGAGAACTAGAGCGAGAGCGAACGAGAACTAGAGCGAGAGCGAACGAGAACTAGAGCGAGAGCGAACGAGAACTAGAGCGAGAGCGAACGAGAACTAGAGCGAGAGCGAACGAGAACTAGAGCGAGAGCGAACGAGAACTAGAGCGAGAGCGAACGAGAACTAGAGCGAGAGCGAACGAGAACTAGAGCGAGAGCGAACGAGAACTAGAGCGAGAGCGAACGAGAACTAGAACGAGAGCGAACGAGAACTAGAACGAGAGCGAACGAGAACTAGAACGAGAGCGAACGAGAGCGAACGAGAACTAGAACGAGAGCGAACGAGAACTAGAACGAGAGCGAACGAGAACTAGAACGAGAGCGAACGAGAACTAGAACGAGAGCGAGAGCGAACGAGAACTAGAGCGAGAACTAGAGCGAACGAGAACTAGAGCGAGAGCGAACGAGAACTAGAGCGAGAGCGAACGAGAACTAGAGCGAGAGCGAACGAGAACTAGAGCGAGAGCGAACGAGAACGAGAGCGAACGAGAACGAGAGCGAGAGCGAACGAGAACGAGAGCGAGAGCGAACGAGAACTAGAACGAGAGCGAACGAGAACTAGAACGAGAGCGAACGAGAACTAGAGCGAGAGCGAACGAGAACTAGAACGAGAGCGAACGAGAACTAGAACGAGAGCGAACGAGAACTAGAGCGAGAGCGAACGAGAACTAGAGCGAGAGCGAACGAGAACTAGAGCGAGAGCGAACGAGAACGAGAGCGAGAGCGAACGAGAACGAGAGCGAGAGCGAACGAGAACTAGAACGAGAGCGAACGAGAACTAGAGCGAACGAGAACTAGAGCGAGAGCGAACGAGAACTAGAACGAGAGCGAACGAGAACTAGAACGAGAGCGAACGAGAACTAGAGCGAGAGCGAACGAGAACTAGAGCGAGAGCGAACGAGAACTAGAGCGAGAGCGAACGAGAACTAGAGCGAGAGCGAACGAGAACGAGAGCGAGAGCGAACGAGAACTAGAGCGAGAGCGAACGAGAACTAGAGCGAGAGCGAACGAGAACTAGAGCGAGAGCGAACGAGAACTAGAGCGAGAGCGAACGAGAACTAGAGCGAGGGCGAACGAGAACTAGAGCGAGAGCGAACGAGAACTAGAGCGAGAGCGAACGAGAACTAGAACGAGAGCGAACGAGAACTAGAACGAGAGCGAACGAGAACTAGAACGAGAGCGAACGAGAACTAGAACGAGAGCGAGAGCGAACGAGAACTAGAGCGAGAGCGAACGAGAACTAGAGCGAGAGCGAACGAGAACTAGAGCGAGAGCGAACGAGAACTAGAGCGAGAGCGAACGAGAACTAGAGCGAGAGCGAACGAGAACTAGAGCGAGAGCGAACGAGAACTAGAGCGAGAGCGAACGAGAACTAGAGCGAGAGCGAACGAGAACTAGAACGAGAGCGAACGAGAACTAGAACGAGAGCGAACGAGAACTAGAACGAGAGCGAACGAGAGCGAAAGAGAACTAGAACGAGAGCGAACGAGAACTAGAACGAGAGCGAACGAGAACTAGAACGAGAGCGAACGAGAACTAGAACGAGAGCGAGAGCGAACGAGAACTAGAGCGAGAGCGAGAGCGAACGAGAACTAGAGCGAGAGCGAACGAGAACTAGAGCGAGAGCGAACGAGAACTAGAGCGAGAGCGAACGAGAACTAGAGCGAGAGCGAACGAGAACGAGAGCGAGAGCGAACGAGAACGAGAGCGAACGAGAACGAGAGCGAGAGCGAACGAGAACTAGAACGAGAGCGAACGAGAACTAGAACGAGAGCGAACGAGAACTAGAGCGAGAGCGAACGAGAACTAGAACGAGAGCGAACGAGAACTAGAACGAGAGCGAACGAGAACTAGAGCGAGAGCGAACGAGAACTAGAGCGAGAGCGAACGAGAACTAGAGCGAGAGCGAACGAGAACGAGAGCGAGAGCGAACGAGAGCGAGAGCGAACGAGAACTAGAACGAGAGCGAACGAGAACTAGAGCGAACGAGAACTAGAGCGAGAGCGAACGAGAACTAGAACGAGAGCGAACGAGAACTAGAACGAGAGCGAACGAGAACTAGAGCGAGAGCGAACGAGAACTAGAGCGAGAGCGAACGAGAACTAGAGCGAGAGCGAACGAGAACGAGAGCGAGAGCGAACGAGAACGAGAGCGAGAGCGAACGAGAACTAGAGCGAGAGCGAACGAGAACGAGAGCGAGAGCGAACGAGAACGAGAGCGAGAGCGAACGAGAACGAGAGCGAGAGCGAACGAGAACTAGAACGAGAGCGAACGAGAACTAGAACGAGAGCGAACGAGAACTAGAGCGAGAGCGAACGAGAACTAGAACGAGAGCGAACGAGAACTAGAACGAGAGCGAGAGCGAACGAGAACTAGAGCGAGAACTAGAGCGAACGAGAACTAGAGCGAGAGCGAACGAGAACTAGAGCGAGAGCGAACGAGAACTAGAGCGAGAGCGAACGAGAACTAGAGCGAGAGCGAACGAGAACTAGAGCGAGAGCGAACGAGAACTAGAGCGAGAGCGAACGAGAGCGAGAGCGAACGAGAACTAGAACGAGAGCGAACGAGAACTAGAACGAGAGCGAACGAGAACTAGAACGAGAGCGAACGAGAACTAGAACGAGAGCGAGAGCGAACGAGAACTAGAGCGAGAGCGAACGAGAAGTAGAGCGAGAGCGAACGAGAAGTAGAGCGAGAGCGAACGAGAACTAGAGCGAGAGCGAACGAGAACTAGAGCGAGAGCGAACGAGAACTAGAGCGAGAGCGAACGAGAACTAGAGCGAGAGCGAACGAGAACTAGAGCGAGAGCGAACGAGAACTAGAGCGAGAGCGAACGAGAACTAGAGCGAGAGCGAACGAGAACTAGAGCGAACGAGAACTAGAGCGAGAGCGAACGAGAACTAGAGCGAGAGCGAACGAGAACTAGAGCGAGAGCGAACGAGAACTAGAGCGAGAGCGAACGAGAACTAGAGCGAGAGCGAACGAGAACTAGAGCGAGAGCGAACGAGAACTAGAGCGAGAGCGAACGAGAACTAGAGCGAGAGCGAACGAGAACTAGAGCGAGAGCGAACGAGAACTAGAGCGAGAGCGAACGAGAACTAGAGCGAGAGCGAACGAGAACTAGAGCGAGAGCGAACGAGAACTAGAGCGAACGAGAACTAGAGCGAACGAGAACTAGAGCGAACGAGAACTAGAGCGAGAGCGAACGAGAACTAGAGCGAGAGCGAACGAGAACTAGAGCGAGAGCGAACGAGAACTAGAGCGAGAGCGAACGAGAACTAGAGCGAGAGCGAACGAGAACTAGAGCGCGAGCGAACGAGAACTAGAGCGAGAGCGAACGAGAACTAGAGCGAGAGCGAACGAGAACGAGAGCGAGAGCGAACGAGAACTAGAACGAGAGCGAACGAGAACTAGAACGAGAGCGAACGAGAACTAGAGCGAGAGCGAACGAGAACTAGAACGAGAGCGAACGAGAACTAGAACGAGAGCGAACGAGAACTAGAGCGAGAACTAGAGCGAACGAGAACTAGAGCGAGAGCGAACGAGAACTAGAGCGAGAGCGAACGAGAACTAGAGCGAGAGCGAAAGAGAACTAGAGCGAGAGCGAACGAGAACGAGAGCGAGAGCGAGAGCGAACGAGAGCGAGAGCGAGAGCGAACGAGAACTAGAACGAGAGCGAACGAGAACTAGAACGAGAGCGAGAGCGAACGAGAACTAGAACGAGAGCGAGAGCGAACGAGAACTAGAACGAGAACGAGAGCGAACGAGAACTAGAGCGAGAGCGAACGAGAACTAGAGCGAGAGCGAACGAGAACTAGAGCGAGAGCGAACGAGAACTAGAGCGAGAGCGAACGAGAACTAGAGCGAGAGCGAACGAGAACTAGAGCGAGAGCGAACGAGAACTAGAGCGAGAGCGAACGAGAACTAGAGCGAGAGCGAACGAGAACTAGAGCGAGAGCGAACGAGAACTAGAGCGAGAGCGAACGAGAACTAGAGCGAGAGCGAACGAGAACTAGAGCGAGAGCGAACGAGAACTAGAGCGAGAGCGAACGAGAACTAGAGCGAGAGCGAACGAGAACTAGAGCGAGAGCGAACGAGAACTAGAGCGAGAGCGAACGAGAACTAGAGCGAGAGCGAACGAGAACTAGAGCGAGAGCGAACGAGAACTAGAGCGAGAGCGAACGAGAACTAGAGCGAGAGCGAACGAGAACTAGAGCGAGAGCGAACGAGAACTAGAGCGAGAGCGAACGAGAACTAGAGCGAGAGCGAACGAGAACTAGAGCGAGAGCGAGAGCGAACGAGAACTAGAGCGAGAGCGAGAGCGAACGAGAACTAGAGCGAGAGCGAACGAGAACTAGAGCGAACGAGAACTAGAGCGAACGAGAACTAGAGCGAGAGCGAGAGCGAACGAGAACTAGAGCGAGAGCGAACGAGAACTAGAGCGAGAGCGAACGAGAACTAGAGCGAGAGCGAACGAGAACTAGAGCGAGAGCGAACGAGAACTAGAGCGAGAGCGAACGAGAACTAGAGCGAGAGCGAACGAGAACTAGAGCGAGAGCGAACGAGAACTAGAGCGAGAGCGAACGAGAACTAGAGCGAGAGCGAACGAGAACTAGAGCGAGAGCGAACGAGAACTAGAGCGAGAGCGAACGAGAACTAGAGCGAGAGCGAACGAGAACTAGAGCGAGAGCGAACGAGAACTAGAGCGAGAGCGAACGAGAACTAGAGCGAGAGCGAACGAGAACTAGAGCGAGAGCGAACGAGAACTAGAGCGAGAGCGAACGAGAACTAGAGCGAGAGCGAACGAGAACTAGAACGAGAGCGAACGAGAACTAGAACGAGAGCGAACGAGAGCGAACGAGAACTAGAACGAGAGCGAACGAGAACTAGAACGAGAGCGAACGAGAACTAGAACGAGAGCGAACGAGAACTAGAACGAGAGCGAGAGCGAACGAGAACTAGAGCGAGAACTAGAGCGAACGAGAACTAGAGCGAGAGCGAACGAGAACTAGAGCGAGAGCGAACGAGAACTAGAGCGAGAGCGAACGAGAACTAGAGCGAGAGCGAACGAGAACTAGAGCGAGAGCGAACGAGAACTAGAGCGAGAGCGAACGAGAACTAGAGCGAGAGCGAACGAGAACGAGAGCGAGAGCGAACGAGAACGAGAGCGAGAGCGAACGAGAACTAGAACGAGAGCGAACGAGAACTAGAACGAGAGCGAACGAGAACTAGAGCGAGAGCGAACGAGAACTAGAACGAGAGCGAACGAGAACTAGAACGAGAGCGAACGAGAACTAGAACGAGAGCGAACGAGAACTAGAGCGAGAGCGAACGAGAACTAGAGCGAGAGCGAACGAGAACGAGAGCGAGAGCGAACGAGAACTAGAACGAGAGCGAGAGCGAACGAGAACTAGAGCGAGAACTAGAGCGAACGAGAACTAGAGCGAGAGCGAACGAGAACTAGAGCGAGAGCGAACGAGAACTAGAGCGAGAGCGAACGAGAACTAGAGCGAGAGCGAACGAGAACTAGAGCGAGAGCGAACGAGAACGAGAACGAGAGCGAACGAGAGCGAGAGCGAACGAGAACTAGAACGAGAGCGAACGAGAACTAGAACGAGAGCGAACGAGAACTAGAACGAGAGCGAGAGCGAACGAGAACTAGAACGAGAGCGAGAGCGAACGAGAACTAGAGCGAGAGCGAACGAGAACTAGAGCGAGAGCGAACGAGAACTAGAGCGAGAGCGAACGAGAACTAGAGCGAGAGCGAACGAGAACTAGAGCGAGAGCGAACGAGAACTAGAGCGAGAGCGAACGAGAACTAGAGCGAGAGCGAACGAGAACTAGAGCGAGAGCGAACGAGAACTAGAGCGAGAGCGAACGAGAACTAGAGCGAGAGCGAACGAGAACTAGAGCGAGAGCGAACGAGAACTAGAGCGAGAGCGAACGAGAACTAGAGCGAGAGCGAACGAGAACTAGAGCGAGAGCGAACGAGAACTAGAGCGAGAGCGAACGAGAACTAGAGCGAGAGCGAACGAGAACTAGAACGAGAGCGAACGAGAACTAGAACGAGAGCGAACGAGAACTAGAACGAGAGCGAGAGCGAACGAGAACTAGAGCGAGAACTAGAGCGAACGAGAACTAGAGCGAGAGCGAACGAGAACTAGAGCGAGAGCGAACGAGAACTAGAGCGAGAGCGAACGAGAACTAGAGCGAGAGCGAACGAGAACTAGAGCGAGAGCGAACGAGAACTAGAGCGAGAGCGAACGAGAACTAGAGCGAGAGCGAACGAGAACGAGAGCGAGAGCGAACGAGAACTAGAACGAGAGCGAACGAGAACTAGAACGAGAGCGAACGAGAACTAGAGCGAGAGCGAACGAGAACTAGAACGAGAGCGAACGAGAACTAGAGCGAGAACTAGAGCGAACGAGAACTAGAGCGAGAGCGAACGAGAACTAGAGCGAGAGCGAACGAGAACTAGAGCGAGAGCGAACGAGAACTAGAGCGAGAGCGAACGAGAACTAGAGCGAGAGCGAACGAGAACGAGAGCGAGAGCGAACGAGAATGAGAGCGAGAGCGAACGAGAACTAGAACGAGAGCGAACGAGAACTAGAACGAGAGCGAGAGCGAACGAGAACTAGAACGAGAGCGAGAGCGAACGAGAACTAGAGCGAGAGCGAACGAGAACTAGAACGAGAGCGAACGAGAACTAGAGCGAGAGCGAACGAGAACTAGAACGAGAGCGAACGAGAACTAGAACGAGAGCGAACGAGAACTAGAGCGAGAACTAGAGCGAACGAGAACTAGAGCGAGAGCGAACGAGAACTAGAGCGAGAGCGAACGAGAACTAGAGCGAGAGCGAACGAGAACTAGAGCGAGAGCGAACGAGAACTAGAGCGAGAGCGAACGAGAACGAGAGCGAACGAGAATGAGAGCGAACGAGAATGAGAGCGAGAGCGAACGAGAACTAGAACGAGAGCGAACGAGAACTAGAACGAGAGCGAGAGCGAACGAGAACTAGAACGAGAGCGAGAGCGAACGAGAACTAGAACGAGAGCGAGAGCGAACGAGAACTAGAACGAGAGCGAGAGCGAACGAGAACTAGAACGAGAGCGAACGAGAACTAGAACGAGAGCGAGAGCGAACGAGAACTAGAACGAGAGCGAGAGCGAACGAGAACTAGAACGAGAGCGAGAGCGAACGAGAACTAGAACGAGAGCGAACGAGAACTAGAACGAGAGCGAACGAGAACTAGAACGAGAGCGAACGAGAACTAGAGCGAGAGCGAACGAGAACTAGAACGAGAGCGAGAGCGAACGAGAACTAGAACGAGAGCGAGAGCGAACGAGAACTAGAGCGAGAGCGAGAGCGAACGAGAACTAGAACGAGAGCGAACGAGAACTAGAACGAGAGCGAGAGCGAACGAGAACTAGAGCGAGAGCGAGAGCGAACGAGAACGAGAGCGAACGAGAACTAGAACGAGAGCGAACGAGAACTAGAACGAGAGCGAGAGCGAACGAGAACTAGAACGAGAGTGAACGAGAACTAGAACGAACTAGAACTAGAGCGAGAGCGAACGAGAACTAGAGCGAACGAGAACTAGAGCGAACGAGAACTAGAGCGAACGAGAACTAGAGCGAGAGCGAACGAGAACTAGAGCGAACGAGAACTAGAACGAGAGCGAGAGCGAACGAGAACTAGAACGAGAGCGAACGAGAACTAGAGCGAGAGCGAACGAGAACTAGAACGAGAGCGAGAGCGAACGAGAGCGAACGAGAGCGAGAGCGAACGAGAACTAGAACGAGAGCGAGAGCGAACGAGAGCGAGAGTGAACGAGAACTAGAACGAGAGCGAGAGCGAACGAGAACGAGAGCGAACGAGAACGAGAGCGAACGAGAACGAGAGCGAACGAGAACGAGAGCGAACGAGAACTAGAACGAGAGCGAACGAGAACTAGAACGAGAGCGAGAGCGAACGAGAACTAGAGCGAGAGCGAACGAGAACTAGAGGGAGAGCGAACGAGAACTAGAGGGAGAGCGAACGAGAACTAGAACGAGAGCGAGAGCGAACGAGAGCGAACTAGAGCGAGAGCGAACTAGAGCGAGAGCGAACTAGAGCGAGAGCGAACTAGAGCGAGAGCGAACTAGAGCGAGAGCGAACTAGAGCGAGAGCGAACTAGAGCGAGAGCGAACTAGAGCGAGAGCGAACGAGAACTAGAACTAGAGCGAGAGCGAACTAGAGCGAGAGCGAACTAGAGCGAGAGCGAACTAGAGCGAGAGCGAACTAGAGCGAGAGCGAACTAGAGCGAGAGCGAACTAGAGCGAGAGCGAACTAGAGCGAGAGCGAACTAGAACTAGAGCGAGAGCGAACGAGAACGAGAGCGAACGAGAACGAGAGCGAGAGCGAACTAGAGCGAGAGCGAGAGCGAACTAGAGCGAACGAGAACTAGAGCGAGAGCGAACGAGAACTAGAGCGAGAGCGAACGAGAACTAGAGCGAGAGCGAACGAGAACTAGAGCGAGAGCGAACGAGAACTAGAACGAGAGCGAGAGCGAACGAGAGCGAGAGTGAACGAGAACTAGAACGAGAGCGAGAGCGAACGAGAACGAGAGCGAACGAGAACGAGAGCGAACGAGAACGAGAGCGAACGAGAACGAGAGCGAACGAGAACTAGAACGAGAGCGAACGAGAACTAGAACGAGAGCGAGAGCGAACGAGAACTAGAGCGAGAGCGAACGAGAACTAGAGGGAGAGCGAACGAGAACTAGAGGGAGAGCGAACGAGAACTAGAACGAGAGCGAGAGCGAACGAGAGCGAACTAGAGCGAGAGCGAACTAGAGCGAGAGCGAACTAGAGCGAGAGCGAACTAGAGCGAGAGCGAACTAGAGCGAGAGCGAACTAGAGCGAGAGCGAACTAGAGCGAGAGCGAACTAGAGCGAGAGCGAACGAGAACTAGAACTAGAGCGAGAGCGAACTAGAGCGAGAGCGAACTAGAGCGAGAGCGAACTAGAGCGAGAGCGAACTAGAGCGAGAGCGAACTAGAGCGAGAGCGAACTAGAACTAGAGCGAGAGCGAACGAGAACGAGAGCGAACGAGAACGAGAGCGAGAGCGAACTAGAGCGAGAGCGAGAGCGAACTAGAGCGAACGAGAACTAGAGCGAGAGCGAACGAGAACTAGAGCGAGAGCGAACGAGAACTAGAGCGAGAGCGAACGAGAACTAGAGCGAGAGCGAACGAGAACTAGAGCGAGAGCGAACGAGAACTAGAGCGAGAGCGAACGAGAACTAGAGCGAGAGCGAACGAGAACTAGAGCGAGAGCGAACGAGAACTAGAGCGAGAGCGAACAAGAACTAGAGCGAGAGCGAACGAGAACTAGAGCGAGAGCGAACGAGAACTAGAGCGAGAGCGAACGAGAACTAGAGCGAGAGCGAACGAGAACTAGAACGAGAACTAGAGCGAGAGCGAACGAGAACTAGAGCGAGAGCGAACGAGAACTAGAGCGAGAGCGAACGAGAACTAGAGCGAGAGCGAACGAGAACTAGAGCGAGAGCGAACGAGAACTAGAGCGAGAGCGAACGAGAACTAGAGCGAGAGCGAACGAGAACTAGAGCGAGAGCGAGAGCGAACGAGAGCGAACGAGAACTAGAACGAGAGCGAACGAGAACTAGAACGAGAGCGAACGAGAACTAGAACGAGAGCGAACTAGAACTAGAACGAGAGCGAACTAGAACGAGAGCGAACGAGAACTAGAACGAGAGCGAACGAGAACTAGAGCGAGAGCGAACGAGAACTAGAGCGAGAGCGAACGAGAACTAGAGCGAGAGCGAACGAGAACTAGAGCGAGAGCGAACGAGAACTAGAGCGAGAGCGAACGAGAACTAGAACGAGAGCGAACGAGAACTAGAACGAGAGCGAGAGCGAACGAGAGCGAACGAGAACGAGAGCGAACGAGAGCGAGAGCGAACTAGAGCGAGAGCCAACGAGAGCGAACGAGAGCGAACGAGAGCGAGAGCGAACTAGAGCGAGAGCCAACGAGAGCGAGAGCCAACGAGAGCGAGAGCCAACGAGAGCGAGAGCCAACGAGAGCGAGAGCCAACGAGAGCGAGAGCCAACGAGAGCGAGAGCCAACGAGAGCGAGAGCCAACGAGAGCGAGAGCGAACGAGAACTAGAGCGAGAGTGAACGAGAACTAGAGCGAGAGCGAACGAGAACTAGAGCGAGAGCGAACGAGAACTAGAGCGAGAGCGAACGAGAATGAGAGCGAGAGCGAACGAGAACTAGAGCGAGAGCGAACGAGAACTAGAGCGAGAGCGAACGAGAACTAGAGCGAGAGCGAACGAGAACTAGAGCGAGAGCGAACGAGAACTAGAGCGAGAGCGAACGAGAACTAGAGCGAGAGCGAACTAGAGCGAGAGCCAACGAGAGCGAGAGCGAACTAGAGCGAGAGCCAACGAGAGCGAGAGCCAACGAGAGCGAGAGCCAACGAGAGCGAACGAGAGCGAGAGCGAACTAGAGCGAGAGCGAACGAGAACTAGAGCGAGAGTGAACGAGAACTAGAGCGAGAGCGAGAGTGAACGAGAACTAGAGCGAGAGCGAACGAGAACTAGAGCGAGAGCGAACGAGAACGAGAGCGAGAGCGAACGAGAACTACAGCGAGAGCGAACTAGAGCGAGAGCGAACTAGAGCGAGAGCGAACGAGAACTAGAGCGAGAGTGAACGAGAACTAGAGCGAGAGCGAGAGTGAACGAGAACTAGAGCGAGAGCGAGAGCGAACGAGAACTAGAGCGAGAGCGAACGAGAACGAGAGCGAGAGCGAACGAGAACTACAGCGAGAGCGAACTAGAGCGAGAGCGAACTAGAGCGAGAGCGAACTAGAGCGAGAGCGAACGAGAACTAGAGCGAGAGTGAACGAGAACTAGAGCGAGAGCGAGAGTGAACGAGAACTAGAGCGAGAGCGAACGAGAACTAGAGCGAGAGCGAACGAGAACGAGAGCGAGAGCGAACGAGAACTACAGCGAGAGCGAACTAGAGCGAGAGCGAACTAGAGCGAGAGCGAACTAGAGCGAGAGCGAACTAGAGCGAGAGCGAACGAGAACTAGAGCGAGAGCGAGAGCGAACGAGAACTAGAGCGAGAGCGAGAGCGAACGAGAACTAGAGCGAGAGCGAACGAGAACTAGAACTAGAACGAGAGCGAACGAGAACTAGAACGAGAGCGAACGAGAACTAGAACGAGAGCGAGAGCGAACGAGAACTAGAGCGAGAACTAGAGCGAACGAGAACTAGAGCGAGAGCGAACGAGAACTAGAGCGAGAGCGAACGAGAACTAGAGCGAGAGCGAACGAGAACTAGAGCGAGAGCGAACGAGAACTAGAGCGAGAGCGAACGAGAACGAGAGCGAGAGCGAACGAGAACGAGAGCGAGAGCGAACGAGAACTAGAACGAGAGCGAACGAGAACTAGAACGAGAGCGAACGAGAACTAGAGCGAGAGCGAACGAGAACTAGAACGAGAGCGAACGAGAACTAGAACGAGAGCGAACGAGAACTAGAGCGAGAGCGAACGAGAACTAGAGCGAGAGCGAACGAGAACTAGAGCGAGAGCGAACGAGAACGAGAGCGAGAGCGAACGAGAACGAGAGCGACAGCGAACGAGAACTAGAACGAGAGCGAACGAGAACTAGAGCGAACGAGAACTAGAGCGAGAGCGAACGAGAACTAGAACGAGAGCGAACGAGAACTAGAACGAGAGCGAACGAGAACTAGAGCGAGAGCGAACGAGAACTAGAGCGAGAGCGAACGAGAACTAGAGCGAGAGCAAACGAGAACGAGAGCGAGAGCGAACGAGAACGAGAGCGAACGAGAACGAGAGCGAGAGCGAACGAGAACGAGAGCGAGAGCGAACGAGAGCGAGAGCGAACGAGAACGAGAGCGAGAGCGAACGAGAACTAGAACGAGAGCGAACGAGAACTAGAGCGAGAGCGAACGAGAACTAGAGCGAGAGCGAACGAGAACTAGAACGAGAGCGAGAGCGAACGAGAACTAGAGCGAGAACTAGAGCGAACGAGAACTAGAGCGAGAGCGAACGAGAACTAGAGCGAGAGCGAACGAGAACTAGAGCGAGAGCGAACGAGAACTAGAGCGAGAGCGAACGAGAACTAGAGCGAGAGCGAACGAGAACTAGAGCGAGAGCGAACGAGAAAGAGAACGAGAGCGAACGAGAGCGAGAGCGAACGAGAACTAGAACGAGAGCGAACGAGAACTAGAACGAGAGCGAACGAGAACTAGAACGAGAGCGAGAGCGAACGAGAACTAGAACGAGAGCGAGAGCGAACGAGAACTAGAGCGAGAGCGAACGAGAACTAGAGCGAGAGCGAACGAGAACTAGAGCGAGAGCGAACGAGAACTAGAGCGAGAGCGAACGAGAACTAGAGCGAGAGCGAACGAGAACTAGAGCGAGAGCGAACGAGAACTAGAGCGAGAGCGAACGAGAACTAGAGCGAGAGCGAACGAGAACTAGAGCGAGAGCGAACGAGAACTAGAGCGAGAGCGAACGAGAACTAGAGCGAGAGCGAACGAGAACTAGAGCGAGAGCGAACGAGAACTAGAGCGAGAGCGAACGAGAACTAGAGCGAGAGCGAACGAGAACTAGAGCGAGAGCGAACGAGAACTAGAGCGAGAGCGAACGAGAACTAGAGCGAGAGCGAACGAGAACTAGAACGAGAGCGAACGAGAACTAGAACGAGAGCGAACGAGAACTAGAACGAGAGCGAGAGCGAACGAGAACTAGAGCGAGAACTAGAGCGAACGAGAACTAGAGCGAGAGCGAACGAGAACTAGAGCGAGAGCGAACGAGAACTAGAGCGAGAGCGAACGAGAACTAGAGCGAGAGCGAACGAGAACTAGAGCGAGAGCGAACGAGAACTAGAGCGAGAGCGAACGAGAACGAGAGCGAGAGCGAACGAGAACTAGAACGAGAGCGAACGAGAACTAGAACGAGAGCGAACGAGAACTAGAGCGAGAGCGAACGAGAACTAGAACGAGAGCGAACGAGAACTAGAGCGAGAACTAGAGCGAACGAGAACTAGAGCGAGAGCGAACGAGAACTAGAGCGAGAGCGAACGAGAACTAGAGCGAACGAGAACTAGAGCGAGAGCGAACGAGAACTAGAGCGAGAGCGAACGAGAACGAGAGCGAGAGCGAACGAGAATGAGAGCGAGAGCGAACGAGAACTAGAACGAGAGCGAACGAGAACTAGAACGAGAGCGAGAGCGAACGAGAACTAGAACGAGAGCGAGAGCGAACGAGAACTAGAGCGAGAGCGAACGAGAACTATAACGAGAGCGAACGAGAACTAGAGCGAGAGCGAACGAGAACTAGAACGAGAGCGAACGAGAACTAGAACGAGAGCGAACGAGAACTAGAGCGAGAACTAGAGCGAACGAGAACTAGAGCGAGAGCGAACGAGAACTAGAGCGAGAGCGAACGAGAACTAGAGCGAGAGCGAACGAGAACTAGAGCGAGAGCGAACGAGAACTAGAGCGAGAGCGAACGAGAACGAGAGCGAACGAGAATGAGAGCGAGAGCGAACGAGAACTAGAACGAGAGCGAACGAGAACTAGAACGAGAGCGAGAGCGAACGAGAACTAGAACGAGAGCGAGAGCGAACGAGAACTAGAACGAGAGCGAGAGCGAACGAGAACTAGAACGAGAGCGAACGAGAACTAGAACGAGAGCGAGAGCGAACGAGAACTAGAACGAGAGCGAGAGCGAACGAGAACTAGAACGAGAGCGAGAGCGAACGAGAACTAGAACGAGAGCGAACGAGAACTAGAACGAGAGCGAACGAGAACTAGAACGAGAGCGAACGAGAACTAGAGCGAGAGCGAACGAGAACTAGAACGAGAGCGAGAGCGAACGAGAACTAGAACGAGAGCGAGAGCGAACGAGAACTAGAACGAGAGCGAGAGCGAACGAGAACTAGAACGAACGAGAACTAGAACGAGAGCGAACGAGAACTAGAGCGAGAGCGAGAGCGAACGAGAACGAGAGCGAACGAGAACTAGAACGAGAGCGAACGAGAACTAGAACGAGAGCGAGAGCGAACGAGAACTAGAACGAGAGTGAACGAGAACTAGAACGAACTAGAACTAGAGCGAGAGCGAACGAGAACTAGAGCGAACGAGAACTAGAGCGAACGAGAACTAGAGCGAACGAGAACTAGAGCGAGAGCGAACGAGAACTAGAGCGAACGAGAACTAGAACGAGAGCGAGAGCGAACGAGAACTAGAACGAGAGCGAACGAGAACTAGAGCGAGAGCGAACGAGAACTAGAACGAGAGCGAGAGCGAACGAGAGCGAACGAGAGCGAGAGCGAACGAGAACTAGAACGAGAGCGAGAGCGAACGAGAGCGAGAGTGAACGAGAACTAGAACGAGAGCGAGAGCGAACGAGAACGAGAGCGAACGAGAACGAGAGCGAACGAGAACGAGAGCGAACGAGAACTAGAACGAGAGCGAACGAGAACTAGAACGAGAGCGAGAGCGAACGAGAACTAGAGCGAGAGCGAACGAGAACTAGAGGGAGAGCGAACGAGAACTAGAACGAGAGCGAGAGCGAACGAGAGCGAACTAGAGCGAGAGCGAACTAGAGCGAGAGCGAACTAGAGCGAGAGCGAACTAGAGCGAGAGCGAACTAGAGCGAGAGCGAACTAGAGCGAGAGCGAACTAGAGCGAGAGCGAACTAGAGCGAGAGCGAACGAGAACTAGAACTAGAGCGAGAGCGAACTAGAGCGAGAGCGAACTAGAGCGAGAGCGAACTAGAGCGAGAGCGAACTAGAGCGAGAGCGAACTAGAGCGAGAGCGAACTAGAGCGAGAGCGAACTAGAACTAGAGCGAGAGCGAACGAGAACGAGAGCGAACGAGAACGAGAGCGAGAGCGAACTAGAGCGAGAGCGAGAGCGAACTAGAGCGAACGAGAACTAGAGCGAGAGCGAACGAGAACTAGAGCGAGAGCGAACGAGAACTAGAGCGAGAGCGAACGAGAACTAGAGCGAGAGCGAACGAGAACTAGAGCGAGAGCGAACGAGAACTAGAGCGAGAGCGAACGAGAACGAGAACTAGAGCGAGAGCGAACGAGAACTAGAGCGAGAGCGAACGAGAACTAGAGCGAGAGCGAACAAGAACTAGAGCGAGAGCGAACAAGAACTAGAGCGAGAGCGAACGAGAACTAGAGCGAGAGCGAACGAGAACTAGAGCGAGAGCGAACGAGAACTAGAGCGAGAGCGAACGAGAACTAGAGCGAGAGCGAACGAGAACTAGAACGAGAACTAGAGCGAGAGCGAACGAGAACTAGAGCGAGAGCGAACGAGAACTAGAGCGAGAGCGAACGAGAACTAGAGCGAGAGCGAACGAGAACTAGAGCGAGAGCGAACGAGAACTAGAACGAGAACTAGAGCGAGAGCGAACGAGAACTAGAGCGAGAGCGAACGAGAACTAGAGCGAGAGCGAACGAGAACTAGAGCGAGAGCGAACGAGAGCGAACGAGAACTAGAACGAGAGCGAACGAGAACTAGAACGAGAGCGAACGAGAACTAGAACGAGAGCGAACGAGAACTAGAACGAGAGCGAACTAGAACTAGAACGAGAGCGAACTAGAACGAGAGCGAACGAGAACTAGAACGAGAGCGAACGAGAACTAGAGCGAGAGCGAACGAGAACTAGAGCGAGAGCGAGAGCGAACGAGAACTAGAGCGAGAGCGAACGAGAACTAGAGCGAGAGCGAACGAGAACTAGAGCGAGAGCGAACGAGAACTAGAGCGAGAGCGAACGAGAACTAGAACGAGAGCGAACGAGAACTAGAACGAGAGCGAGAGCGAACGAGAACGAGAGCGAACGAGAGCGAGAGCGAACTAGAGCGAGAGCCAACGAGAGCGAACGAGAGCGAGAGCGAACTAGAGCGAGAGCCAACGAGAGCGAGAGCCAACGAGAGCGAGAGCCAACGAGAGCGAGAGCCAACGAGAGCGAGAGCCAACGAGAGCGAGAGCCAACGAGAGCGAGAGCCAACGAGAGCGAGAGCCAACGAGAGCGAGAGCCAACGAGAGCGAGAGCGAACGAGAACTAGAGCGAGAGTGAACGAGAACTAGAGCGAGAGCGAACGAGAACTAGAGCGAGAGCGAACGAGAATGAGAGCGAGAGCGAACGAGAACTAGAGCGAGAGCGAACGAGAACTAGAGCGAGAGCGAACGAGAACTAGAGCGAGAGCGAACGAGAACTAGAGCGAGAGCGAACGAGAACTAGAGCGAGAGCGAACGAGAACTAGAGCGAGAGCGAACTAGAGCGAGAGCCAACGAGAGCGAGAGCGAACTAGAGCGAGAGCCAACGAGAGCGAGAGCCAACGAGAGCGAGAGCCAACGAGAGCGAGAGCCAACGAGAGCGAACGAGAGCGAGAGCGAACTAGAGCGAGAGCGAACGAGAACTAGAGCGAGAGTGAACGAGAACTAGAGCGAGAGCGAGAGTGAACGAGAACTAGAGCGAGAGCGAGAGCGAACGAGAACTAGAGCGAGAGCGAGAGTGAACGAGAACTAGAGCGAGAGCGAGAGTGAACGAGAACTAGAGCGAGAGCGAGAGCGAACGAGAACTAGAGCGAGAGCGAACGAGAACGAGAGCGAGAGCGAACGAGAACTACAGCGAGAGCGAACTAGAGCGAGAGCGAACTAGAGCGAGAGCGAACGAGAACTAGAGCGAGAACTAGAGCGAGAGCGAACGAGAATGAGAGCGAGAGCGAACGAGAACTAGAGCGAGAGCGAACGAGAACTAGAGCGAGAGCGAACGAGAACTAGAGCGAGAGCGAACGAGAACTAGAGCGAGAGCGAACGAGAACTAGAGCGAGAGCGAACGAGAACTAGAGCGAGAGCGAACTAGAGCGAGAGCCAACGAGAGCGAGAGCGAACTAGAGCGAGAGCCAACGAGAGCGAGAGCCAACGAGAGCGAGAGCCAACGAGAGCGAGAGCCAACGAGAGCGAACGAGAGCGAGAGCGAACTAGAGCGAGAGCGAACGAGAACTAGAGCGAGAGTGAACGAGAACTAGAGCGAGAGCGAGAGTGAACGAGAACTAGAGCGAGAGCGAGAGCGAACGAGAACTAGAGCGAGAGCGAGAGTGAACGAGAACTAGAGCGAGAGCGAGAGTGAACGAGAACTAGAGCGAGAGCGAGAGCGAACGAGAACTAGAGCGAGAGCGAACGAGAACGAGAGCGAGAGCGAACGAGAACTACAGCGAGAGCGAACTAGAGCGAGAGCGAACTAGAGCGAGAGCGAACGAGAACTAGAGCGAGAGTGAACGAGAACTAGAGCGAGAGCGAGAGTGAACGAGAACTAGAGCGAGAGCGAGAGCGAACGAGAACTAGAGCGAGAGCGAACGAGAACGAGAGCGAGAGCGAACGAGAACTACAGCGAGAGCGAACTAGAGCGAGAGCGAACTAGAGCGAGAGCGAACTAGAGCGAGAGCGAACGAGAACTAGAGCGAGAGTGAACGAGAACTAGAGCGAGAGCGAGAGTGAACGAGAACTAGAGCGAGAGCGAACGAGAACTAGAGCGAGAGCGAACGAGAACGAGAGCGAGAGCGAACGAGAACTACAGCGAGAGCGAACTAGAGCGAGAGCGAACTAGAGCGAGAGCGAACTAGAGCGAGAGCGAACGAGAACTAGAGCGAGAGCGAGAGCGAACGAGAACTAGAGCGAGAGCGAGAGCGAACGAGAACTAGAGCGAGAGCGAACGAGAACTAGAACTAGAACTAGAGCGAACGAGAACTAGAACGAGAGCGAACGAGAACTAGAACGAGAGCGAGAGCGAACGAGAACTAGAGCGAGAACTAGAGCGAACGAGAACTAGAGCGAGAGCGAACGAGAACTAGAGCGAGAGCGAACGAGAACTAGAGCGAGAGCGAACGAGAACTAGAGCGAGAGCGAACGAGAACTAGAGCGAGAGCGAACGAGAACGAGAGCGAGAGCGAACGAGAACGAGAGCGAGAGCGCACGAGAACTAGAACGAGAGCGAACGAGAACTAGAACGAGAGCGAACGAGAACTAGAGCGAGAGCGAACGAGAACTAGAACGAGAGCGAACGAGAACTAGAACGAGAGCGAACGAGAACTAGAGCGAGAGCGAACGAGAACTAGAGCGAGAGCGAACGAGAACTAGAGCGAGAGCGAACGAGAACGAGAGCGAGAGCGAACGAGAACGAGAGCGACAGCGAACGAGAACTAGAACGAGAGCGAACGAGAACTAGAGCGAACGAGAACTAGAGCGAGAGCGAACGAGAACTAGAACGAGAGCGAACGAGAACTAGAACGAGAGCGAACGAGAACTAGAACGAGAGCGAACGAGAACTAGAGCGAGAGCGAACGAGAACTAGAGCGAGAGCGAACGAGAACTAGAGCGAGAGCGAACGAGAACGAGAGCGAGAGCGAACGAGAACGAGAGCGAACGAGAACGAGAGCGAGAGCGAACGAGAACGAGAGCGAGAGCGAACGAGAGCGAGAGCGAACGAGAACGAGAGCGAGAGCGAACGAGAACTAGAACGAGAGCGAACGAGAACTAGAGCGAGAGCGAACGAGAACTAGAGCGAGAGCGAACGAGAACTAGAACGAGAGCGAGAGCGAACGAGAACTAGAGCGAGAACTAGAGCGAACGAGAACTAGAGCGAGAGCGAACGAGAACTAGAGCGAGAGCGAACGAGAACTAGAGCGAGAGCGAACGAGAACTAGAGCGAGAGCGAACGAGAACTAGAGCGAGAGCGAACGAGAACTAGAGCGAGAGCGAACGAGAACTAGAGCGAGAGCGAACGAGAACTAGAGCGAGAGCGAACGAGAACTAGAGCGAGAGCGAGAGCGAACGAGAACGAGAGCGAACGAGAGCGAGAGCGAACGAGAACTAGAACGAGAGCGAACGAGAACTAGAACGAGAGCGAACGAGAACTAGAACGAGAGCGAACGAGAACTAGAGCGAGAGCGAACGAGAACTAGAGCGAGAGCGAACGAGAACTAGAGCGAGAGCGAACGAGAACTAGAGCGAGAGCGAACGAGAACTAGAGCGAGAGCGAACGAGAACTAGAGCGAGAGCGAACGAGAACTAGAGCGAGAGCGAACGAGAACTAGAGCGAGAGCGAACGAGAACTAGAGCGAGAGCGAACGAGAACTAGAGCGAGAGCGAACGAGAACTAGAGCGAGAGCGAACGAGAACTAGAGCGAGAGCGAACGAGAACTAGAGCGAGAGCGAACGAGAACTAGAGCGAGAGCGAACGAGAACTAGAGCGAGAGCGAACGAGAACTAGAGCGAGAGCGAACGAGAACTAGAGCGAGAGCGAACGAGAACTAGAGCGAGAGCGAACGAGAACTAGAGCGAGAGCGAACGAGAACTAGAGCGAGAGCGAACGAGAACTAGAACGAGAGCGAACGAGAACTAGAACGAGAGCGAACGAGAACTAGAACGAGAGCGAGAGCGAACGAGAACTAGAACGAGAGCGAGAGCGAACGAGAACTAGAGCGAACGAGAACTAGAGCGAACGAGAACTAGAGCGAACGAGAACTAGAGCGAACGAGAACTAGAGCGAGAGCGAACGAGAACTAGAGCGAGAGCGAACGAGAACTAGAGCGAGAGCGAACGAGAACTAGAGCGAGAGCGAACGAGAACTAGAGCGAGAGCGAACGAGAACTAGAGCGAGAGCGAACGAGAACTAGAGCGAGAGCGAACGAGAACTAGAGCGAGAGCGAACGAGAACGAGAGCGAGAGCGAACGAGAACTAGAACGAGAGCGAACGAGAACTAGAACGAGAGCGAACGAGAACTAGAACGAGAGCGAACGAGAACTAGAGCGAGAACTAGAGCGAACGAGAACTAGAGCGAGAGCGAACGAGAACTAGAGCGAGAGCGAACGAGAACTAGAGCGAGAGCGAACGAGAACTAGAGCGAGAGCGAACGAGAACTAGAGCGAGAGCGAACGAGAACGAGAGCGAGAGCGAGAGCGAGAGCGAACGAGAATGAGAGCGAGAGCGAACGAGAACTAGAACGAGAGCGAACGAGAACTAGAACGAGAGCGAGAGCGAACGAGAACTAGAACGAGAGCGAGAGCGAACGAGAACTAGAACGAGAGCGAACGAGAACTAGAGCGAGAGCGAACGAGAACTAGAGCGAGAGCGAACGAGAACTAGAGCGAGAGCGAACGAGAACTAGAGCGAGAGCGAACGAGAACTAGAGCGAGAGCGAACGAGAACTAGAGCGAGAGCGAACGAGAACTAGAGCGAGAGCGAACGAGAACTAGAGCGAGAGCGAACGAGAACTAGAGCGAGAGCGAACGAGAACTAGAGCGAGAGCGAACGAGAACTAGAGCGAGAGCGAACGAGAACTAGAGCGAGAGCGAACGAGAACTAGAGCGAGAGCGAACGAGAACTAGAGCGAGAGCGAACGAGAACTAGAGCGAGAGCGAACGAGAACTAGAGCGAGAGCGAACGAGAACTAGAGCGAGAGCGAACGAGAACTAGAGCGAGAGCGAACGAGAACTAGAGCGAGAGCGAACGAGAACTAGAGCGAGAGCGAACGAGAGCGAGAGCGAACGAGAACGAGAGCGAGAGCGAACGAGAACTAGAACGAGAGCGAACGAGAACTAGAGCGAACGAGAACTAGAACGAGAGCGAGAGCGAACGAGAACTAGAACGAGAGCGAGAGCGAACGAGAACTAGAGCGAGAGCGAACGAGAACTAGAGCGAGAGCGAACGAGAACTAGAGCGAGAGCGAACGAGAACTAGAGCGAGAGCGAACGAGAACTAGAGCGAGAGCGAACGAGAACTAGAGCGAGAGCGAACGAGAACGAGAGCGAGAGCGAGAGCGAGAGCGAACGAGAATGAGAGCGAGAGCGAACGAGAACTAGAACGAGAGCGAACGAGAACTAGAACGAGAGCGAGAGCGAACGAGAACTAGAACGAGAGCGAGAGCGAACGAGAACTAGAACGAGAGCGAACGAGAACTAGAGCGAGAGCGAACGAGAACTAGAGCGAGAGCGAACGAGAACTAGAGCGAGAGCGAACGAGAACTAGAGCGAGAGCGAACGAGAACTAGAGCGAGAGCGAACGAGAACTAGAGCGAGAGCGAACGAGAACTAGAGCGAGAGCGAACGAGAACTAGAGCGAGAGCGAACGAGAACTAGAGCGAGAGCGAACGAGAACTAGAGCGAGAGCGAACGAGAACTAGAGCGAGAGCGAACGAGAACTAGAGCGAGAGCGAACGAGAACTAGAGCGAGAGCGAACGAGAACTAGAGCGAGAGCGAACGAGAACTAGAGCGAGAGCGAACGAGAACTAGAGCGAGAGCGAACGAGAACTAGAGCGAGAGCGAACGAGAACTAGAGCGAGAGCGAACGAGAACTAGAGCGAGAGCGAACGAGAACTAGAGCGAGAGCGAACGAGAGCGAGAGCGAACGAGAACGAGAGCGAGAGCGAACGAGAACTAGAACGAGAGCGAACGAGAACTAGAGCGAACGAGAACTAGAACGAGAGCGAGAGCGAACGAGAACTAGAACGAGAGCGAGAGCGAACGAGAACTAGAGCGAGAGCGAACGAGAACTAGAGCGAGAGCGAACGAGAACTAGAGCGAGAGCGAACGAGAACTAGAGCGAGAGCGAACGAGAACTAGAGCGAGAGCGAACGAGAACTAGAGCGAGAGCGAACGAGAACTAGAGCGAGAGCGAACGAGAACTAGAGCGAGAGCGAACGAGAACTAGAGCGAGAGCGAACGAGAACTAGAACGAGAGCGAACGAGAACTAGAACGAGAGCGAACGAGAACTAGAACGAGAGCGAGAGCGAACGAGAACTAGAACGAGAGCGAACGAGAACTAGAGCGAGAGCGAACGAGAACTAGAGCGAGAGCGAACGAGAACTAGAACGAGAGCGAGAGCGAACGAGAACTAGAACGAGAGCGAGAGCGAACGAGAACTAGAACGAGAGCGAGAGCGAACGAGAACTAGAACGAGAGCGAACGAGAACTAGAACGAGAGCGAGAGCGAACGAGAACTAGAGCGAGAGCGAGAGCGAACGAGAACGAGAGCGAACGAGAACTAGAACGAGAGCGAGAGCGAACGAGAGCGAACGAGAGCGAGAGCGAACGAGAGCGAGAGCGAACTAGAGCGAGAGCGAACTAGAGCGAGAGCGAACTAGAGCGAGAGCGAACTAGAGCGAGAGCGAACTAGAGCGAGAGCGAACGAGAACTAGAGCGAAAGCGAACGAGAACTAGAGCGAGAGCGAACGAGAACTAGAGCGAGAGAGCGAACGAGAACTAGAACGAGAGCGAGAGCGAACGAGAACTAGAACGAGAGCGAGAGCGAACGAGAACGAGAGCGAGAGCGAACGAGAACTAGAGCGAGAGCGAACGAGAACTAGAGCGAGAGCGAACGAGAACTAGAGCGAGAGCGAACGAGAACTAGAGCGAGAGCGAACGAGAACTAGAGCGAGAGCGAACGAGAACTAGAGCGAGAGCGAACGAGAACTAGAGCGAGAGCGAACGAGAACTAGAGCGAGAGCGAACGAGAACTAGAGCGAGAGCGAACGAGAACTAGAGCGAGAGCGAACGAGAACTAGAGCGAGAGCGAACGAGAACTAGAGCGAGAGCGAACGAGAACTAGAGCGAGAGCGAGAGCGAACGAGAACTAGAGCGAGAGCGAGAGCGAACGAGAACTAGAGCGAACGAGAACTAGAGCGAGAGCGAACGAGAACTAGAGCGAGAGCGAACGAGAACTAGAGCGAGAGCGAACGAGAACTAGAGCGAGAGCGAACGAGAGCGAGAGCGAACGAGAACGAGAGCGAGAGCGAACGAGAACTAGAACGAGAGCGAACGAGAACTAGAGCGAACGAGAACTAGAACGAGAGCGAGAGCGAACGAGAACTAGAACGAGAGCGAGAGCGAACGAGAACTAGAGCGAGAGCGAACGAGAACTAGAGCGAGAGCGAACGAGAACTAGAGCGAGAGCGAACGAGAACTAGAGCGAGAGCGAACGAGAACTAGAGCGAGAGCGAACGAGAACTAGAGCGAGAGCGAACGAGAACTAGAGCGAGAGCGAACGAGAACTAGAGCGAGAGCGAACGAGAACTAGAGCGAGAGCGAACGAGAACTAGAACGAGAGCGAACGAGAACTAGAACGAGAGCGAACGAGAACTAGAACGAGAGCGAGAGCGAACGAGAACTAGAACGAGAGCGAACGAGAACTAGAGCGAGAGCGAACGAGAACTAGAGCGAGAGCGAACGAGAACTAGAACGAGAGCGAGAGCGAACGAGAACTAGAACGAGAGCGAGAGCGAACGAGAACTAGAACGAGAGCGAGAGCGAACGAGAACTAGAACGAGAGCGAACGAGAACTAGAACGAGAGCGAGAGCGAACGAGAACTAGAACGAGAGCGAGAGCGAACGAGAACTAGAGCGAGAGCGAGAGCGAACGAGAACGAGAGCGAACGAGAACTAGAACGAGAGCGAGAGCGAACGAGAGCGAACGAGAGCGAGAGCGAACGAGAGCGAGAGCGAACTAGAGCGAGAGCGAACTAGAGCGAGAGCGAACTAGAGCGAGAGCGAACTAGAGCGAGAGCGAACTAGAGCGAGAGCGAACGAGAACTAGAGCGAGAGCGAACGAGAACTAGAGCGAGAGCGAACGAGAACTAGAGCGAGAGAGCGAACGAGAACTAGAACGAGAGCGAGAGCGAACGAGAACTAGAACGAGAGCGAGAGCGAACGAGAACGAGAGCGAGAGCGAACGAGAACTAGAGCGAGAGCGAACGAGAACTAGAGCGAGAGCGAACGAGAACTAGAGCGAGAGCGAACGAGAACTAGAGCGAGAGCGAACGAGAACTAGAGCGAGAGCGAACGAGAACTAGAGCGAGAGCGAACGAGAACTAGAGCGAGAGCGAACGAGAACTAGAGCGAGAGCGAACGAGAACTAGAGCGAGAGCGAACGAGAACTAGAGCGAGAGCGAACGAGAACTAGAGCGAGAGCGAACGAGAACTAGAGCGAGAGCGAACGAGAACTAGAGCGAGAGCGAGAGCGAACGAGAACTAGAGCGAGAGCGAGAGCGAACGAGAACTAGAGCGAGAGCGAACGAGAACTAGAGCGAACGAGAACTAGAGCGAACGAGAACTAGAGCGAGAGCGAGAGCGAACGAGAACTAGAGCGAGAGCGAGAGCGAACGAGAACTAGAGCGAGAGCGAACGAGAACTAGAGCGAGAGCGAACGAGAACTAGAGCGAGAGCGAACGAGAACTAGAGCGAGAGCGAACGAGAACTAGAGCGAGAGCGAACGAGAACGAGAACGAGAGCGAACGAGAGCGAGAGCGAACGAGAACTAGAACGAGAGCGAACGAGAACTAGAACGAGAGCGAACGAGAACTAGAACGAGAGCGAGAGCGAACGAGAACTAGAACGAGAGCGAGAGCGAACGAGAACTAGAGCGAGAGCGAACGAGAACTAGAGCGAGAGCGAACGAGAACTAGAGCGAGAGCGAACGAGAACTAGAGCGAGAGCGAACGAGAACTAGAGCGAGAGCGAACGAGAACTAGAGCGAGAGCGAACGAGAACTAGAGCGAGAGCGAACGAGAACTAGAGCGAGAGCGAACGAGAACTAGAGCGAGAGCGAACGAGAACTAGAGCGAGAGCGAACGAGAACTAGAACGAGAGCGAACGAGAACTAGAACGAGAGCGAACGAGAACTAGAACGAGAGCGAACGAGAACTAGAACGAGAGCGAGAGCGAACGAGAACTAGAGCGAGAACTAGAGCGAACGAGAACTAGAGCGAGAGCGAACGAGAACTAGAGCGAGAGCGAACGAGAACTAGAGCGAGAGCGAACGAGAACTAGAGCGAGAGCGAACGAGAACTAGAGCGAGAGCGAACGAGAACTAGAGCGAGAGCGAACGAGAACGAGAGCGAGAGCGAACGAGAACTAGAACGAGAGCGAACGAGAACTAGAACGAGAGCGAACGAGAACTAGAGCGAGAGCGAACGAGAACTAGAACGAGAGCGAACGAGAACTAGAGCGAGAACTAGAGCGAACGAGAACTAGAGCGAGAGCGAACGAGAACTAGAGCGAGAGCGAACGAGAACTAGAGCGAGAGCGAACGAGAACTAGAGCGAGAGCGAACGAGAACGAGAGCGAGAGCGAACGAGAACGAGAGCGAACGAGAACTAGAACGAGAGCGAGAGCGAACGAGAACTAGAACGAGAGCGAGAGCGAACGAGAACTAGAGCGAGAGCGAACGAGAACTAGAACGAGAGCGAACGAGAACTAGAACGAGAGCGAACGAGAACTAGAACGAGAGCGAACGAGAACTAGAGCGAGAACTAGAGCGAACGAGAACTAGAGCGAGAGCGAACGAGAACTAGAGCGAGAGCGAACGAGAACTAGAGCGAGAGCGAACGAGAACTAGAGCGAGAGCGAACGAGAACTAGAGCGAGAGCGAACGAGAACGAGAGCGAACGAGAATGAGAGCGAGAGCGAACGAGAACTAGAACGAGAGCGAACGAGAACTAGAACGAGAGCGAGAGCGAACGAGAACTAGAACGAGAGCGAGAGCGAACGAGAACTAGAACGAGAGCGAGAGCGAACGAGAACTAGAACGAGAGCGAACGAGAACTAGAACGAGAGCGAGAGCGAACGAGAACTAGAACGAGAGCGAGAGCGAACGAGAACTAGAACGAGAGCGAGAGCGAACGAGAACTAGAACGAGAGCGAGAGCGAACGAGAACTAGAACGAGAGCGAACGAGAACTAGAACGAGAGCGAACGAGAACTAGAACGAGAGCGAACGAGAACTAGAGCGAGAGCGAACGAGAACTAGAACGAGAGCGAGAGCGAACGAGAACTAGAACGAGAGCGAGAGCGAACGAGAACTAGAACGAGAGCGAGAGCGAACGAGAACTAGAACGAGAGCGAACGAGAACTAGAACGAGAGCGAGAGCGAACGAGAACTAGAGCGAGAGCGAGAGCGAACGAGAACGAGAGCGAACGAGAACTAGAACGAGAGCGAACGAGAACTAGAACGAGAGCGAGAGCGAACGAGAACTAGAACGAGAGCGAGAGCGAACGAGAACTAGAGCGAGAGCGAACGAGAGCGAGAGCGAGAGCGAACGAGAACTAGAGCGAACGAGAACTAGAGCGAACGAGAACTAGAGCGAGAGCGAACGAGAACTAGAGCGAGAGCGAACGAGAACTAGAGCGAGAGCGAACGAGAACTAGAGCGAGAGCGAACGAGAACTAGAGCGAGAGCGAACGAGAACTAGAGCGAGAGCGAACGAGAACTAGAGCGAGAGCGAACGAGAACTAGAGCGAGAGCGAACGAGAACTAGAGCGAGAGCGAACGAGAACTAGAGCGAGAGCGAACGAGAACTAGAGCGAGAGCGAACGAGAACTAGAGCGAGAGCGAACGAGAACTAGAGCGAGAGCGAACGAGAACTAGAGCGAGAGCGAACGAGAACTAGAGCGAGAGCGAACGAGAACTAGAACGAGAGCGAACGAGAACTAGAACGAGAGCGAGAGCGAACGAGAACTAGAGCGAGAGCGAGAGCGAACGAGAACTAGAGCGAGAGCGAACGAGAACTAGAGCGAACGAGAACTAGAGCGAGAGCGAACGAGAACTAGAGCGAGAGCGAACGAGAACTAGAGCGAGAGCGAACGAGAACTAGAGCGAGAGCGAACGAGAACTAGAGCGAGAGCGAACGAGAACTAGAGCGAGAGCGAGAGCGAACGAGAACTAGAACGAGAGCGAGAGCGAACGAGAACTAGAGCGAGAGCGAGAGCGAACGAGAATTAGAACGAGAGCGAGAGCGAACGAGAACTAGAACGAGAGCGAGAGCGAACGAGAATTAGAACGAGAGCGAGAGCGAACGAGAACTAGAACGAGAGCGAGAGCGAACGAGAGCGAGAGCGAACTAGAGCGAGAGCGAACGAGAACTAGAACGAGAGCGAACGAGAACTAGAGCGAGAGCGAACGAGAACTAGAACGAGAGCGAACGAGAACTAGAACGAGAGCGAACGAGAACTAGAGCGAGAGCGAACGAGAACTAGAACGAGAGCGAACGAGAACTAGAGCGAGAGCGAACGAGAACTAGAGCGAGAGCGAACGAGAGCGAGAGCGAGAGCGAACGAGAGCGAGAGCGAGAGCGAACTAGAGCGAGAGCGAGAGCGAACTAGAGCGAGAGCGAGAGCGAACTAGAGCGAGAGCGAGAGCGAACTAGAGCGAGAGCGAGAGCGAACTAGAGCGAGAGCGAACTAGAGCGAGAGCGAACTAGAGCGAGAGCGAGAGCGAACTAGAGCGAGAGCGAACGAGAACTAGAGCGAGAGCGAACGAGAACTAGAGCGAGAGCGAACGAGAACTAGAGCGAGAGCGAACGAGAACTAGAGCGAGAGCGAACGAAAACTAGAGCGAGAGCGAACGAGAACTAGAGCGAGAGCGAACGAGAACTAGAGCGAGAGCGAACGAGAACTAGAACGAGAGCGAACGAGAACTAGAACGAGAGCGAACGAGAACTAGAACGAGAGCGAACGAGAACTAGAACGAGAGCGAACGAGAGCGAGAGCGAACTAGAGCGAGAGCGAACGAGAACTAGAACGAGAGCGAACGAGAACTAGAACGAGAGCGAACGAGAACTAGAACGAGAGCGAGAGCGAACGAGAACTAGAACGAGAGCGAACGAGAACTAGAGCGAGAGCGAACGAGAACTAGAGCGAGAGCGAACGAGAACTAGAGCGAGAGCGAACGAGAACTAGAACGAGAGCGAACGAGAACTAGAGCGATAGCGAACGAGAGCGAACGAGAGCGAACGAGAACTAGAGCGAGAGCGAACGAGAACTAGAGCGAGAGCGAACGAGAACTAGAGCGAGAGCGAACGAGAACTAGAGCGAGAGCGAACGAGAACTAGAGCGAGAGCGAACGAGAACTAGAGCGAGAGCGAACGAGAACTAGAGCGAGAGCGAACGAGAACTAGAGCGAGAGCGAACGAGAACTAGAGCGAGAGCGAACGAGAACTAGAGCGAGAGCGAACGAGAACTAGAGCGAGAGCGAACGAGAACTAGAGCGAGAGCGAACGAGAACTAGAGCGAGAGCGAACGAGAACTAGAGCGAGAGCGAACGAGAACTAGAGCGAGAGCGAACGAGAACTAGAGCGAGAGCGAGAGCGAACGAGAACTAGAGCGAGAGCGAACGAGAACTAGAGCGAGAGCGAACGAGAACTAGAGCGAGAGCGAACGAGAACTAGAGCGAGAGCGAACGAGAACTAGAGCGAACGAGAACTAGAGCGAACGAGAACTAGAGCGAACGAGAACTAGAGCGAGAGCGAACGAGAACTAGAACGAGAACGAGAGCGAACGAGAACTAGAACGAGAGCGAACGAGAACTAGAACGAGAGCGAACGAGAACTAGAACGAGAGCGAACGAGAGCGAACGAGAGCGAGAGCGAACGAGAGCGAACGAGAACTAGAGCGAGAGCGAACAAGAACGAGAGCGAACGAGAACTAGAACGAGAGCGAGAGCGAACGAGAACTAGAACGAGAGCGAACGAGAACTAGAACGAGAGCGAGAGCGAACGAGAACGAGAGCGAACGAGAACTAGAACGAGAGCGAACGAGAACTAGAACGAGAGCGAACGAGAACTAGAGCGAGAGCGAACGAGAGCGAGAGCGAACTAGAACGAGAGCGAACTAGAACGAGAGCGAACGAGAACTAGAACGAGAGCGAACGAGAACTAGAACGAGAGCGAACGAGAGCGAGAGCGAACTAGAGCGAGAGCGAACTAGAGCGAGAGCGAACTAGAGCGAGAGCGAACTAGAGCGAGAGCGAACGAGAACTAGAGCGAACGAGAACTAGAGCGAGAGCGAACGAGAGCGAACGAGAGCGAACGAGAGCGAGAGCGAACGAGAACTAGAGCGAGAGCGAACGAGAACTAGAGCGAGAGCGAACGAGAACGAGAGCGAGAGCGAACGAGAACTAGAGCGAACGAGAACTAGAGCGAACGAGAACTAGAGCGAACGAGAACTAGAGCGAGAGCGAACGAGAACTAGAGCGAGAGCGAACGAGAACTAGAGCGAGAGCGAACGAGAACGAGAACTAGAGCGAGAGCGAACGAGAACTAGAACGAGAGCGAGAGCGAACGAGAACTAGAACGAGAGCGAGAGCGAACGAGAACTAGAACGAGAGCGAGAGCGAACGAGAACTAGAACGAGAGCGAACGAGAACTAGAACGAGAGCGAACGAGAGCGAGAGCGAACGAGAGCGAGAGCGAACGAGAGCGAACTAGAGCGAGAGCGAACTAGAGCGAGAGCGAACTAGAGCGAGAGCGAACTAGAGCGAGAGCGAACTAGAGCGAGAGCGAACGAGAACTAGAACGAGAGCGAACTAGAGCGAGAGCGAACGAGAACTAGAGCGAGAGCGAACGAGAACTAGAGCGAGAGCGAACGAGAACTAGAGCGAGAGCGAACGAGAACGAGAGCGAGAGCGAACGAGAGCGAGAGCGAACGAGAGCGAACTAGAGCGAGAGCGAACTAGAGCGAGAGCGAACTAGAGCGAGAGCGAACTAGAGCGAGAGCGAACTAGAACGAGAGCGAACGAGAACTAGAACGAGAGCGAACTAGAGCGAGAGCGAACGAGAACTAGAGCGAGAGCGAACGAGAACTAGAGCGAGAGCGAACGAGAACTAGAGCGAGAGCGAACGAGAACTAGAGCGAGAGCGAACGAGAACTAGAGCGAGAGCGAACGAGAACGAGAGCGAACGAGAGCGAGAGCGAGAGCGAACTAGAGCGAACGAGAACTAGAGCGAGAGCGAACGAGAACTAGAACGAGAGTGAACGAGAACTAGAACTAGAGCGAGAGCGAACTAGAGCGAGAGCGAACGAGAACTAGAGCGAGAGCGAACGAGAACTAGAGCGAGAGCGAACGAGAACTAGAGCGAGAGCGAACGAGAACTAGAGCGAGAGCGAACGAGAACTAGAGCGAGAGCGAACGAGAACTAGAGCGAGAGCGAACGAGAACGAGAGCGAGAGCGAACGAGAACGAGAGCGAGAGCGAGAGCGAACGAGAGCGAGAGCGAACTAGAGCGAACGAGAACTAGAGCAAGAGCGAACGAGAACTAGAGCGAGAGCGAACGAGAACTAGAGCGAGAGCGAACGAGAACTAGAGCGAGAGCGAACGAGAACTAGAGCGAGAGCGAACGAGAACTAGAGCGAGAGCGAACGAGAACTAGAGCGAGAGCGAACGAGAGCGAACGAGAGCGAGAGCGAACGAGAACTAGAACGAGAGCGAGAGCGAACGAGAACTAGAACGAGAGCGAGAGCGAACGAGAGCGAGCGAGAGCGAGAGCGAACTAGAGCGAGAGCGAACGAGAACTAGAGCGAGAGCGAACGAGAACTAGAGCGAGAGCGAACGAGAACTAGAGCGAGAGCGAACGAGAACTAGAGCGAGAGCGAACGAGAACTAGAGCGAGAGCGAACGAGAACTAGAGCGAGAGCGAACGAGAACTAGAGCGAGAGCGAACGAGAACTAGAGCGAGAGCGAACGAGAACTAGAGCGAGAGCGAACGAGAACTAGAGGGAGAGCGAACGAGAACTAGAGCGAGAGCGAACGAGAACTAGAGCGAGAGCGAACGAGAACTAGAGCGAGAGCGAACGAGAACTAGAGCGAGAGCGAACGAGAACTAGAGCGAGAGCGAACGAGAACTAGAGCGAGAGCGAACGAGAACTAGAGCGAGAGCGAACGAGAACTAGAGCGAGAGCGAACGAGAACTAGAGCGAGAGCGAACGAGAACTAGAGCGAACGAGAACTAGAGCGAACGAGAACTAGAGCGAACGAGAACTAGAGCGAACGAGAACTAGAGCGAACGAGAACTAGAGCGAGAGCGAACGAGAACTAGAGCGAGAGCGAACGAGAACTAGAGCGAGAGCGAACGAGAACTGGAGCGAGAGCGAACGAGAACTAGAACGAGAGCGAACGAGAACTAGAACGAGAGCGAACGAGAACTAGAGCGAGAGCGAACGAGAACTAGAGCGAGAGCGAACGAGAACTAGAGCGAGAGCGAACGAGAACTGGAGCGAGAGCGAACGAGAACTAGAACGAGAGCGAACGAGAACTAGAACGAGAGCGAACGAGAACTAGAACGAGAGCGAGAGCGAACGAGAACTAGAACGAGAGCGAACGAGAACTAGAACGAGAGCGAGAGCGAACGAGAACTAGAACGAGAGCGAACGAGAACTAGAGCGAGAGCGAACGAGAACTAGAGCGAGAGCGAACGAGAACCAGAGCGAGAGCGAGAGCGAACGAGAACTAGAACGAGAGCGAACGAGAACTAGAACGAGAGCGAACGAGAACTAGAACGAGAGCGAACGAGAACTAGAACGAGAGCGAGAGCGAACGAGAACTAGAGCGAGAGCGAACGAGAACTAGAGCGAGAGCGAACGAGAACTAGAACGAGAGCGAACGAGAACTAGAACGAGAGCGAACGAGAACTAGAACGAGAGCGAACGAGAACTAGAACGAAAGCGAACGAGAACTAGAACGAGAGCGAGAGCGAACGAGAACTAGAACGAGAGCGAGAGCGAACGAGAGCGAACGAGAGCGAGAGCGAACTAGAGCGAGAGCGAACGAGAACTAGAGCGAGAGCGAACGAGAACTAGAACGAGAGCGAGAGCGAACGAGAGCGAGCGAGAGCGAGAGCGAACTAGAGCGAGAGCGAACGAGAACTAGAGCGAGAGCGAACGAGAACTAGAACGAGAGCGAACGAGAACTAGAACGAGAGCGAACGAGAACTAGAACGAGAGCGAACGAGAACTAGAACGAGAGCGAGAGCGAACGAGAACTAGAACGAGAGCGAACGAGAACTAGAGCGAGAGCGAACGAGAACTAGAGCGAGAGCGAACGAGAACTAGAACGAGAGCGAGAGCGAACGAGAACTAGAACGAGAGCGAGAGCGAACGAGAACTAGAACGAGAGCGAGAGCGAACGAGAACTAGAACGAGAGCGAGAGCGAACGAGAACTAGAACGAGAGCGAGAGCGAACGAGAACTAGAACGAGAGCGAACGAGAACTAGAACGAGAGCGAGAGCGAACGAGAACTAGAGCGAGAGCGAGAGCGAACGAGAACGAGAGCGAACGAGAACTAGAACGAGAGCGAACGAGAACTAGAACGAGAGCGAGAGCGAACGAGAACTAGAACGAGAGCGAGAGCGAACGAGGGTGAACGAGAGCGAGAGCGAACGAGAGCGAGAGCGAACTAGAGCGAGAGCGAACTAGAACGAGAGCGAACGAGAGCGAGAGCGAACGAGAGCGAGAGCGAACTAGAGCGAGAGCGAACTAGAGCGAGAGCGAACGAGAACTAGAGCGAGAGCGAACGAGAACTAGAGCGAGAGCGAGAGCGAACGAGAACGAGAGCGAACGAGAACTAGAGCGAGAGCGAGAGCGAACGAGAACGAGAGCGAACGAGAACTAGAACGAGAGCGAACGAGAACTAGAACGAGAGCGAGAGCGAACGAGAACTAGAACGAGAGCGAGAGCGAACGAGAGCGAACGAGAGCGAGAGCGAACGAGAGCGAGAGCGAACTAGAGCGAGAGCGAACTAGAGCGAGAGCGAACGAGAACTAGAGCGAGAGCGAACGAGAACTAGAACGAGAGCGAGAGCGAGCGAGAGCGAACTAGAGCGAGAGCGAACGAGAACTAGAGCGAGAGCGAACGAGAACTAGAGCGAGAGCGAACGAGAACTAGAGCGAGAGCGAACGAGAACTAGAGCGAGAGCGAACGAGAACTAGAGCGAGAGCGAACGAGAACTAGAGCGAGAGCGAACGAGAACTAGAGCGAACGAGAACTAGAGCGAACGAGAACTAGAGCGAACGAGAACTAGAGCGAACGAGAACTAGAGCGAACGAGAACTAGAGCGAACGAGAACTAGAGCGAGAGCGAACGAGAACTAGAGCGAGAGCGAACGAGAACTAGAGCGAGAGCGAACGAGAACTGGAGCGAGAGCGAACGAGAACTAGAACGAGAGCGAACGAGAACTAGAACGAGAGCGAACGAGAACTAGAGCGAGAGCGAACGAGAACTAGAGCGAGAGCGAACGAGAACTAGAGCGAACGAGAACTAGAGCGAACGAGAACTAGAGCGAACGAGAACTAGAGCGAACGAGAACTAGAGCGAGAGCGAACGAGAACTAGAGCGAGAGCGAACGAGAACTAGAGCGAGAGCGAACGAGAACTGGAGCGAGAGCGAACGAGAACTAGAACGAGAGCGAACGAGAACTAGAACGAGAGCGAACGAGAACTAGAACGAGAGCGAGAGCGAACGAGAACTAGAACGAGAGCGAACGAGAACTAGAACGAGAGCGAGAGCGAACGAGAACTAGAACGAGAGCGAACGAGAACTAGAGCGAGAGCGAACGAGAACTAGAGCGAGAGCGAACGAGAACCAGAGCGAGAGCGAGAGCGAACGAGAACTAGAACGAGAGCGAACGAGAACTAGAACGAGAGCGAACGAGAACTAGAACGAGAGCGAACGAGAACTAGAACGAGAGCGAACGAGAACTAGAGCGAGAGCGAACGAGAACTAGAGCGAGAGCGAACGAGAACTAGAACGAGAGCGAACGAGAACTAGAACGAGAGCGAACGAGAACTAGAACGAGAGCGAACGAGAACTAGAACGAAAGCGAACGAGAACTAGAACGAGAGCGAGAGCGAACGAGAACTAGAACGAGAGCGAACGAGAGCGAACGAGAGCGAGAGCGAACTAGAGCGAGAGCGAACGAGAACTAGAGCGAGAGCGAACGAGAACTAGAACGAGAGCGAGAGCGAACGAGAGCGAGCGAGAGCGAGAGCGAACTAGAGCGAGAGCGAACGAGAACTAGAGCGAGAGCGAGAGCGAACGAGAACTAGAACGAGAGCGAACGAGAACTAGAACGAGAGCGAACGAGAACTAGAACGAGAGCGAACGAGAACTAGAACGAGAGCGAGAGCGAACGAGAACTAGAACGAGAGCGAACGAGAACTAGAGCGAGAGCGAACGAGAACTAGAGCGAGAGCGAACGAGAACTAGAACGAGAGCGAGAGCGAACGAGAACTAGAACGAGAGCGAGAGCGAACGAGAACTAGAACGAGAGCGAGAGCGAACGAGAACTAGAACGAGAGCGAGAGCGAACGAGAACTAGAACGAGAGCGAACGAGAACTAGAACGAGAGCGAGAGCGAACGAGAACTAGAGCGAGAGCGAGAGCGAACGAGAACGAGAGCGAACGAGAACTAGAACGAGAGCGAACGAGAACTAGAACGAGAGCGAGAGCGAACGAGAACTAGAACGAGAGCGAGAGCGAACGAGAGCGAACGAGAGCGAGAGCGAACGAGAGCGAGAGCGAACTAGAGCGAGAGCGAACTAGAACGAGAGCGAACGAGAGCGAGAGCGAACGAGAGCGAGAGCGAACTAGAGCGAGAGCGAACTAGAGCGAGAGCGAACGAGAACTAGAGCGAGAGCGAACGAGAACTAGAGCGAGAGCGAACGAGAACGAGAGCGAACGAGAACTAGAGCGAGAGCGAGAGCGAACGAGAACGAGAGCGAACGAGAACTAGAACGAGAGCGAACGAGAACTAGAACGAGAGCGAGAGCGAACGAGAACTAGAACGAGAGCGAGAGCGAACGAGAGCGAACGAGAGCGAGAGCGAACGAGAGCGAGAGCGAACTAGAGCGAGAGCGAACTAGAGCGAGAGCGAACGAGAACTAGAGCGAGAGCGAACGAGAACGAGAGCGAGAGCGAACGAGAGCGAGCGAGAGCGAACTAGAGCGAGAGCGAACGAGAACTAGAGCGAGAGCGAACGAGAACTAGAGCGAGAGCGAACGAGAACTAGAGCGAGAGCGAACGAGAACTAGAGCGAGAGCGAACGAGAACTAGAGCGAGAGCGAACGAGAACTAGAGCGAGAGCGAACGAGAACTAGAGCGAGAGCGAACGAGAACTAGAGCGAGAGCGAACGAGAACTAGAGCGAGAGCGAACCAGAACTAGAGCGAGAGCGAACGAGAACTAGAGCGAGAGAGCGAACGAGAACTAGAGCGAGAGAGCGAACGAGAACTAGAGCGAGAGAGCGAACGAGAACTAGAGCGAGAGAGCGAACGAGAACTAGAGAGCGAACGAGAACTAGAGCGAGAGCGAACGAGAACTAGAGCGAACGAGAACTAGAGCGAGAGCGAACGAGAACTAGAGCGAGAGCGAACGAGAACTAGAGCGAGAGCGAACGAGAACTAGAGCGAGAGCGAACGAGAACTAGAGCGAGAGCGAACGAGAACTAGAGCGAGAGCGAACGAGAACTAGAGCGAGAGCGAACGAGAACTAGAGCGAGAGCGAACGAGAACTAGAGCGAGAGCGAACGAGAACTAGAGCGAGAGCGAACGAGAACTAGAGCGAGAGCGAACGAGAACTAGAACGAGAGCGAGAGCGAACGAGAACTAGAACGAGAGCGAGAGCGAGAGCGAACGAGAACTAGAACGAGAGCGAGAGCGAACGAGAACTAGAACGAGAGCGAACGAGAACTAGAACGAGAGCGAGAGCGAACGAGAACTAGAACGAGAGCGAACGAGAACTAGAACGAGAGCGAGAGCGAACGAGAACTAGAGCGAGAGCGAGAGCGAACGAGAACGAGAGCGAACGAGAACTAGAACGAGAGCGAACGAGAACTAGAACGAGAGCGAGAGCGAACGAGAGCGAGAGCGAACGAGAGCGAGAGCGAACTAGAGCGAGAGCGAACTAGAGCGAGAGCGAACTAGAGCGAGAGCGAACGAGAACTAGAGCGAGAGCGAACGAGAACTAGAACGAGAGCGAGAGCGAACGAGAGCGAGCGAGCGCGAACTAGAGCGAGAGCGAACGAGAACTAGAGCGAGAGCGAACGAGAACTAGAGCGAGAGCGAACGAGAACTAGAGCGAGAGCGAACGAGAACTAGAGCGAGAGCGAACGAGAACTAGAGCGAGAGCGAACGAGAACTAGAGCGAGAGCGAACGAGAACTAGAGCGAGAGCGAACGAGAACTAGAGCGAGAGCGAACGAGAACTAGAGCGAGAGCGAACGAGAACTAGAGCGAGAGCGAACCAGAACTAGAGCGAGAGCGAACGAGAACTAGAGCGAGAGAGCGAACGAGAACTAGAGCGAGAGAGCGAACGAGAACTAGAGCGAGAGAGCGAACGAGAACTAGAGCGAGAGAGCGAACGAGAACTAGAGCGAGAGAGCGAACGAGAACTAGAGCGAGAGAGCGAACGAGAACTAGAGCGAGAGCGAACGAGAACTAGAGCGAGAGCGAACGAGAACTAGAGCGAGAGCGAACGAGAACTAGAGCGAGAGCGAACGAGAACTAGAGCGAGAGCGAACGAGAACTAGAGCGAGAGCGAACGAGAACTAGAGCGAGAGCGAACGAGAACTAGAGCGAGAGCGAACGAGAACTAGAACGAGAGCGAACGAGAACTAGAGCGATAGCGAACGAGAGCGAACGAGAGCGAACGAGAACTAGAGCGAGAGCGAACGAGAACTAGAGCGAGAGCGAACGAGAACTAGAGCGAGAGCGAACGAGAACTAGAGCGAGAGCGAACGAGAACTAGAGCGAGAGCGAACGAGAACTAGAGCGAGAGCGAACGAGAACTAGAGCGAGAGCGAACGAGAACTAGAGCGAGAGCGAACGAGAACTAGAGCGAGAGCGAACGAGAACTAGAGCGAGAGCGAACGAGAACTAGAGCGAGAGCGAACGAGAACTAGAGCGAGAGCGAACGAGAACGAGAGCGAACGAGAACTAGAACGAGAGCGAGAGCGAACGAGAACTAGAACGAGAGCGAACGAGAACTAGAGCGAGAGCGAACGAGAACTAGAGCGAGAGCGAACGAGAACTAGAGCGAGAGCGAACGAGAACTAGAACGAGAGCGAACGAGAACTAGAGCGATAGCGAACGAGAGCGAACGAGAGCGAACGAGAACTAGAGCGAGAGCGAACGAGAACTAGAGCGAGAGCGAACGAGAACTAGAGCGAGAGCGAACGAGAACTAGAGCGAGAGCGAACGAGAACTAGAGCGAGAGCGAACGAGAACTAGAGCGAGAGCGAACGAGAACTAGAGCGAGAGCGAACGAGAACTAGAGCGAGAGCGAACGAGAACTAGAGCGAGAGCGAACGAGAACTAGAGCGAGAGCGAACGAGAACTAGAGCGAGAGCGAACGAGAACTAGAGCGAGAGCGAACGAGAACTAGAGCGAGAGCGAACGAGAACTAGAGCGAGAGCGAACGAGAACTAGAGCGAGAGCGAACGAGAACTAGAGCGAGAGCGAACGAGAACTAGAGCGAGAGCGAGAGCGAACGAGAACTAGAGCGAGAGCGAACGAGAACTAGAGCGAGAGCGAACGAGAACTAGAGCGAGAGCGAACGAGAACTAGAGCGAGAGCGAACGAGAACTAGAGCGAACGAGAACTAGAGCGAACGAGAACTAGAGCGAACGAGAACTAGAGCGAGAGCGAACGAGAACTAGAACGAGAACGAGAGCGAGAGCGAACGAGAACTAGAACGAGAGCGAACGAGAACTAGAACGAGAGCGAACGAGAACTAGAACGAGAGCGAACGAGAGCGAACGAGAGCGAGAGCGAACGAGAGCGAACGAGAACTAGAGCGAGAGCGAACAAGAACGAGAGCGAACGAGAACTAGAACGAGAGCGAGAGCGAACGAGAACTAGAACGAGAGCGAACGAGAACTAGAACGAGAGCGAGAGCGAACGAGAACGAGAGCGAACGAGAACTAGAACGAGAGCGAACGAGAACTAGAACGAGAGCGAACGAGAACTAGAGCGAGAGCGAACGAGAGCGAGAGCGAACTAGAACGAGAGCGAACTAGAACGAGAGCGAACTAGAACGAGAGCGAACGAGAACTAGAACGAGAGCGAACGAGAACTAGAACGAGAGCGAACGAGAGCGAGAGCGAACTAGAGCGAGAGCGAACTAGAGCGAGAGCGAACTAGAGCGAGAGCGAACTAGAGCGAGAGCGAACGAGAACTAGAGCGAACGAGAACTAGAGCGAGAGCGAACGAGAACTAGAGCGAACGAGAACTAGAGCGAGAGCGAACGAGAGCGAACGAGAGCGAACGAGAGCGAGAGCGAACGAGAACTAGAGCGAGAGCGAACGAGAACTAGAGCGAGAGCGAACGAGAACGAGAGCGAGAGCGAACGAGAACTAGAGCGAACGAGAACTAGAGCGAACGAGAACTAGAGCGAACGAGAACTAGAGCGAGAGCGAACGAGAACTAGAGCGAGAGCGAACGAGAACTAGAGCGAGAGCGAACGAGAACGAGAACTAGAGCGAGAGCGAACGAGAACTAGAACGAGAGCGAGAGCGAACGAGAACTAGAACGAGAGCGAGAGCGAACGAGAACTAGAACGAGAGCGAGAGCGAACGAGAACTAGAACGAGAGCGAACGAGAACTAGAACGAGAGCGAACGAGAGCGAGAGCGAACGAGAGCGAGAGCGAACGAGAGCGAACTAGAGCGAGAGCGAACTAGAGCGAGAGCGAACTAGAGCGAGAGCGAACTAGAGCGAGAGCGAACTAGAGCGAGAGCGAACTAGAGCGAGAGCGAACTAGAGCGAGAGCGAACGAGAACTAGAACGAGAGCGAACTAGAGCGAGAGCGAACGAGAACTAGAGCGAGAGCGAACGAGAACTAGAGCGAGAGCGAACGAGAACTAGAGCGAGAGCGAACGAGAACGAGAGCGAGAGCGAACGAGAGCGAGAGCGAACGAGAGCGAACTAGAGCGAGAGCGAACTAGAGCGAGAGCGAACTAGAGCGAGAGCGAACTAGAACGAGAGCGAACGAGAACGAGAGCGAACGAGAACTAGAACGAGAGCGAACTAGAGCGAGAGCGAACGAGAACTAGAGCGAGAGCGAACGAGAACTAGAGCGAGAGCGAACGAGAACTAGAGCGAGAGCGAACGAGAACTAGAGCGAGAGCGAACGAGAACGAGAGCGAACGAGAGCGAGAGCGAGAGCGAACTAGAGCGAACGAGAACTAGAGCGAGAGCGAACGAGAACTAGAACGAGAGCGAACGAGAACTAGAACTAGAGCGAGAGCGAACTAGAGCGAGAGCGAACGAGAACTAGAGCGAGAGCGAATGAGAACTAGAGCGAGAGCGAACGAGAACTAGAGCGAGAGCGAACGAGAACTAGAGCGAGAGCGAACGAGAACTAGAGCGAGAGCGAACGAGAACTAGAGCGAGAGCGAACGAGAACTAGAGCGAGAGCGAACGAGAACGAGAACGAGAGCGAACGAGAACGAGAGCGAGAGCGAACGAGAGCGAGAGCGAGAGCGAACTAGAGCGAACGAGAACTAGAGCAAGAGCGAACGAGAACTAGAGCGAGAGCGAACGAGAACTAGAGCGAGAGCGAACGAGAACTAGAGCGAGAGCGAACGAGAACTAGAGCGAGAGCGAACGAGAACTAGAGCGAGAGCGAACGAGAACTAGAGCGAGAGCGAACGAGAGCGAACGAGAGCGAGAGCGAACGAGAACTAGAACGAGAGCGAGAGCGAACGAGAACTAGAACGAGAGCGAGAGCGAACGAGAGCGAGCGAGAGCGAGAGCGAACTAGAGCGAGAGCGAACGAGAACTAGAGCGAGAGCGAACGAGAACTAGAGCGAGAGCGAACGAGAACTAGAGCGAGAGCGAACGAGAACTAGAGCGAGAGCGAACGAGAACTAGAGCGAGAGCGAACGAGAACTAGAGCGAGAGCGAACGAGAACTAGAGCGAGAGCGAACGAGAACTAGAGCGAGAGCGAACGAGAACTAGAGCGAGAGCGAACGAGAACTAGAGCGAGAGCGAACGAGAACTAGAGCGAGAGCGAACGAGAACTAGAGCGAGAGCGAACGAGAACTAGAGCGAGAGCGAACGAGAACTAGAGCGAGAGCGAACGAGAACTAGAGCGAGAGCGAACGAGAACTAGAGCGAGAGCGAACGAGAACTAGAGCGAGAGCGAACGAGAACTAGAGCGAGAGCGAACGAGAACTAGAGCGAGAGCGAACGAGAACTAGAGCGAACGAGAACTAGAGCGAACGAGAACTAGAGCGAACGAGAACTAGAGCGAACGAGAACTAGAGCGAACGAGAACTAGAGCGAGAGCGAACGAGAACTAGAGCGAGAGCGAACGAGAACTAGAGCGAGAGCGAACGAGAACTGGAGCGAGAGCGAACGAGAACTGGAGCGAGAGCGAACGAGAACTAGAACGAGAGCGAACGAGAACTAGAACGAGAGCGAACGAGAACTAGAGCGAGAGCGAACGAGAACTAGAGCGAGAGCGAACGAGAACTAGAGCGAACGAGAACTAGAGCGAACGAGAACTAGAGCGAACGAGAACTAGAGCGAACGAGAACTAGAGCGAGAGCGAACGAGAACTAGAGCGAGAGCGAACGAGAACTAGAGCGAGAGCGAACGAGAACTGGAGCGAGAGCGAACGAGAACTAGAACGAGAGCGAACGAGAACTAGAACGAGAGCGAACGAGAACTAGAACGAGAGCGAGAGCGAACGAGAACTAGAACGAGAGCGAACGACAACTAGAACGAGAGCGAGAGCGAACGAGAACTAGAACGAGAGCGAACGAGAACTAGAGCGAGAGCGAACGAGAACTAGAGCGAGAGCGAACGAGAACCAGAGCGAGAGCGAGAGCGAACGAGAACTAGAACGAGAGCGAACGAGAACTAGAACGAGAGCGAACGAGAACTAGAACGAGAGCGAACGAGAACTAGAACGAGAGCGAGAGCGAACGAGAACTAGAGCGAGAGCGAACGAGAACTAGAGCGAGAGCGAACGAGAACTAGAGCGAGAGCGAACGAGAACTAGAACGAGAGCGAACGAGAACTAGAACGAGAGCGAACGAGAACTAGAACGAGAGCGAACGAGAACTAGAACGAAAGCGAACGAGAACTAGAACGAGAGCGAGAGCGAACGAGAACTAGAACGAGAGCGAGAGCGAACGAGAGCGAACGAGAGCGAGAGCGAACTAGAGCGAGAGCGAACGAGAACTAGAGCGAGAGCGAACGAGAACTAGAACGAGAGCGAGAGCGAACGAGAGCGATCGAGAGCGAGAGCGAACTAGAGCGAGAGCGAACGAGAACTAGAGCGAGAGCGAGAGCGAACGAGAACTAGAACGAGAGCGAACGAGAACTAGAACGAGAGCGAACGAGAACTAGAACGAGAGCGAACGAGAACTAGAACGAGAGCGAGAGCGAACGAGAACTAGAACGAGAGCGAACGAGAACTAGAGCGAGAGCGAACGAGAACTAGAGCGAGAGCGAACGAGAACTAGAACGAGAGCGAGAGCGAACGAGAACTAGAACGAGAGCGAGAGCGAACGAGAACTAGAACGAGAGCGAGAGCGAACGAGAACTAGAACGAGAGCGAGAGCGAACGAGAACTAGAACGAGAGCGAACGAGAACTAGAACGAGAGCGAGAGCGAACGAGAACTAGAGCGAGAGCGAGAGCGAACGAGAACTAGAGCGAACGAGAACGAGAGCGAGAGCGAACGAGAACTAGAGCGAGAGCGAACGAGAACTAGAGCGAGAGCGAACGAGAGCGAGAGCGAACTAGAGCGAACGAGAACTAGAGCGAGAGCGAACGAGAACTAGAACGAGAGCGAACGAGAACTAGAACTAGAGCGAGAGCGAACTAGAGCGAGAGCGAACGAGAACTAGAGCGAGAGCGAACGAGAACTAGAGCGAGAGCGAACGAGAACTAGAGCGAGAGCGAACGAGAACTAGAGCGAGAGCGAACGAGAACTAGAGCGAGAGCGAACGAGAACTAGAGCGAGAGCGAACGAGAACTAGAGCGAGAGCGAACGAGAACTAGAGCGAGAGCGAACGAGAACTAGAGCGAGAGCGAACGAGAACTAGAGCGAGAGCGAACGAGAACTAGAGCGAGAGCGAACGAGAGCGAACGAGAGCGAGAGCGAACGAGAACTAGAACGAGAGCGAGAGCGAACGAGAACTAGAACGAGAGCGAGAGCGAACGAGAGCGAGCGAGAGCGAACTAGAGCGAGAGCGAACGAGAACTAGAGCGAGAGCGAACGAGAACTAGAGCGAGAGCGAACGAGAACTAGAGCGAGAGCGAACGAGAACTAGAGCGAGAGCGAACGAGAACTAGAGCGAGAGCGAACGAGAACTAGAGCGAGAGCGAACGAGAACTAGAGCGAGAGCGAACGAGAACTAGAGCGAGAGCGAACGAGAACTAGAGCGAGAGCGAACGAGAACTAGAGCGAGAGCGAACGAGAACTAGAGCGAGAGCGAACGAGAACTAGAGCGAGAGCGAACGAGAACTAGAGCGAGAGCGAACGAGAACTAGAGCGAGAGCGAACGAGAACTGGAGCGAGAGCGAACGAGAACTAGAACGAGAGCGAACGAGAACTAGAACGAGAGCGAACGAGAACTAGAACGAGAGCGAGAGCGAACGAGAACTAGAACGAGAGCGAACGAGAACTAGAACGAGAGCGAACGAGAACTAGAACGAGAGCGAGAGCGAACGAGAACTAGAACGAGAGCGAACGAGAACTAGAGCGAGAGCGAACGAGAACTAGAGCGAGAGCGAACGAGAACTAGAGCGAGAGCGAGAGCGAACGAGAACTAGAACGAGAGCGAACGAGAACTAGAACGAGAGCGAACGAGAACTAGAACGAGAGCGAACGAGAACTAGAACGAGAGCGAGAGCGAACGAGAACTAGAGCGAGAGCGAACGAGAACTAGAACGACAGCGAACGAGAACTAGAACGAGAGCGAACGAGAACTAGAACGAGAGCGAACGAGAACTAGAACGAAAGCGAACGAGAACTAGAACGAGAGCGAGAGCGAACGAGAACTAGAACGAGAGCGAGAGCGAACGAGAGCGAACGAGAGCGAGAGCGAACGAGAGCGAGAGCGAACTAGAGCGAGAGCGAACGAGAACTAGAGCGAGAGCGAACGAGAACTAGAACGAGAGCGAGAGCGAACGAGAGCGAGCGAGAGCGAACTAGAGCGAGAGCGAACGAGAACTAGAGCGAGAGCGAACGAGAACTAGAACGAGAGCGAACGAGAACTAGAACGAGAGCGAACGAGAACTAGAACGAGAGCGAACGAGAACTAGAACGAGAGCGAGAGCGAACGAGAACTAGAACGAGAGCGAACGAGAACTAGAGCGAGAGCGAACGAGAACTAGAGCGAGAGCGAACGAGAACTAGAACGAGAGCGAGAGCGAACGAGAACTAGAACGAGAGCGAGAGCGAACGAGAACTAGAACGAGAGCGAGAGCGAACGAGAACTAGAACGAGAGCGAGAGCGAACGAGAACTAGAACGAGAGCGAACGAGAACTAGAACGAGAGCGAACGAGAACTAGAGCGAGAGCGAGAGCGAACGAGAACGAGAGCGAACGAGAACTAGAACGAGAGCGAGAGCGAACGAGAACTAGAACGAGAGCGAGAGCGAACGAGAGCGAACGAGAGCGAACGAGAGCGAGAGCGAACTAGAGCGAGAGCGAACGAGAACTAGAACGAGAGCGAGAGCGAACGAGAGCGAGCGAGAGCGAACTAGAGCGAGAGCGAACGAGAACTAGAGCGAGAGCGAACGAGAACTAGAGCGAGAGCGAACGAGAACGAGAGCGAGAGCGAACGAGAACGAGAGCGAGAGCGAGAGCGAACGAGAACTAGAGCGAGAGCGAACGAGAACTAGAGCGAGAGCGAACGAGAACTAGAGCGAGAGCGAACGAGAACTAGAGCGAGAGCGAACGAGAACTAGAGCGAGAGCGAACGAGAACTAGAGCGAGAGCGAACGAGAACTAGAGCGAGAGCGAACGAGAACTAGAGCGAGAGAGCGAACGAGAACTAGAGCGAGAGAGCGAACGAGAACTAGAGCGAGAGAGCGAACGAGAACTAGAGCGAGAGAGCGAACGAGAACTAGAGCGAGAGAGCGAACGAGAACTAGAGCGAGAGAGCGAACGAGAACTAGAGCGAGAGCGAACGAGAACTAGAGCGAGAGCGAGAGCGAACGAGAGCGAACGAGAACTAGAGCGAGAGCGAACGAGAACTAGAGCGAGAGCGAACGAGAACTAGAGCGAGAGCGAACGAGAACTAGAGCGAGAGCGAACGAGAACTAGAGCGAGAGAGCGAACGAGAACTAGAACGAGAGCGAGAGCGAACGAGAACTAGAACGAGAGCGAACGAGAACTAGAACGAGAGCGAGAGCGAACGAGAACTAGAGCGAGAGCGAACGAGAACTAGAGCGAGAGCGAACGAGAACTAGAGCGAGAGCGAACGAGAACTAGAGCGAGAGCGAACGAGAACTAGAGCGAGAGCGAACGAGAACTAGAGCGAGAGCGAACGAGAACTAGAGCGAGAGCGAACGAGAACTAGAGCGAGAGCGAACGAGAACTAGAGCGAGAGCGAACGAGAACTAGAGCGAGAGCGAACGAGAACTAGAGCGAGAGCGAACGAGAACTAGAGCGAGAGCGAACGAGAACTAGAGCGAGAGCGAACGAGAACTAGAGCGAGAGCGAACGAGAACTAGAGCGAGAGCGAACGAGAACTAGAGCGAGAGCGAACGAGAACTAGAGCGAGAGCGAACGAGAACTAGAGCGAGAGCGAACGAGAACTAGAGCGAGAGCGAACGAGAGCGAGAGCGAACGAGAACTAGAGCGAACGAGAACTAGAGCGAGAGCGAACGAGAACTAGAGCGAGAGCGAACGAGAACTAGAACGAGAGCGAACGAGAACTAGAACGAGAGCGAGAGCGAACGAGAACTAGAGCGAGAGCGAGAGCGAACGAGAACGAGAGCGAACGAGAACTAGAACGAGAGCGAACGAGAACTAGAACGAGAGCGAGAGCGAACGAGAACTAGAACGAGAGCGAACGAGAGCGAACGAGAGCGAACGAGAGCGAACGAGAGCGAACGAGAGCGAACGAGAGCGAACGAGAGCGAACGAGAGCGAGAGCGAACTAGAGCGAGAGCGAACTAGAGCGAGAGCGAACTAGAGCGAGAGCGAGAGCGAACTAGAGCGAGAGCGAACGAGAACTAGAGCGAGAGCGAACGAGAACTAGAACGAGAGCGAGAGCGAACGAGAACTAGAACGAGAACGAGAGCGAACGAGAGCGAGAGCGAACTAGAGCGAGAGCGAACTAGAGCGAGAGCGAACTAGAGCGAGAGCGAACTAGAGCGAGAGCGAACGAGAACTAGAGCGAGAGCGAACGAGAACTAGAACGAGAGCGAGAGCGAACGAGAGCGAGCGAGAGCGAACTAGAGCGAGAGCGAACGAGAACTAGAGCGAGAGCGAACGAGAACTAGAGCGAGAGCGAACTAGAGCGAGAGCGAACGAGAACGAGAGCGAGAGCGAACGAGAACTAGAGCGAGAGCGAACGAGAACTAGAGCGAGAGCGAACGAGAACTAGAGCGAGAGCGAACGAGAACTAGAGCGAGAGCGAACGAGAACTAGAGCGAGAGCGAACGAGAACTAGAGCGAGAGAGCGAACGAGAACTAGAGCGAGAGAGCGAACGAGAACTAGAGCGAGAGAGCGAACGAGAACTAGAGCGAGAGAGCGAACGAGAACTAGAGCGAGAGAGCGAACGAGAACTAGAGCGAGAGCGAACGAGAACTAGAGCGAGAGCGAACGAGAACTAGAGCGAGAGCGAACGAGAACTAGAGCGAGAGCGAACGAGAACTAGAGCGAGAGCGAACGAGAACTAGAGCGAGAGAGCGAACGAGAACGAGAGCGAACGAGAACTAGAACGAGAGCGAACGAGAACTAGAACGAGAGCGAGAGCGAACGAGAACTAGAGCGAGAGCGAACGAGAACTAGAGCGAGAGCGAACGAGAACTAGAGCGAGAGCGAACGAGAACTAGAGCGAGAGCGAACGAGAACTAGAGCGAGAGCGAACGAGAACTAGAGCGAGAGCGAACGAGAACTAGAGCGAGAGCGAACGAGAACTAGAGCGAGAGCGAACGAGAACTAGAGCGAGAGCGAGAGCGAACGAGAACGAGAGCGAACGAGAACTAGAACGAGAGCGAACGAGAACTAGAACGAGAGCGAGAGCGAACGAGAACTAGAACGAGAGCGAGAGCGAACGAGAGCGAACGAGAGCGAACGAGAGCGAGAGCGAACTAGAGCGAGAGCGAACTAGAGCGAGAGCGAACTAGAGCGAGAGCGAGAGCGAACTAGAGCGAGAGCGAACGAGAACTAGAGCGAGAGCGAACGAGAACTAGAACGAGAGCGAGAGCGAACGAGAACTAGAACGAGAGCGAGAGCGAACGAGAGCGAACGAGAGCGAGAGCGAACTAGAGCGAACGAGAACTAGAGCGAGAGCGAACGAGAACTAGAGCGAGAGCGAACGAGAACTAGAGCGAGAGCGAACGAGAACTAGAGCGAGAGCGAACGAGAACTAGAGCGAGAGCGAAAGAGAACTAGAGCGAGAGCGAAAGAGAACTAGAGCGAGAGCGAACGAGAACTAGAGCGAGAGCGAACGAGAACTAGAGCGAGAGCGAACGAGAACTAGAGCGAGAGCGAACGAGAACTAGAGCGAGAGCGAACGAGAACTAGAGCGAGAGCGAACGAGAACTAGAGCGAGAGCGAACGAGAACTAGAGCGAGAGCGAACGAGAACTAGAGCGAGAGCGAACGAGAACTAGAGCGAGAGCGAACGAGAACTAGAGCGAGAGCGAACGAGAACTAGAGCGAGAGCGAACGAGAACTAGAGCGAACGAGAACTAGAGCGAACGAGAACTAGAGCGAGAGCGAACGAGAACTAGAGCGAGAGCGAACGAGAACTAGAGCGAGAGCGAACGAGAACTAGAGCGAGAGCGAACGAGAACTAGAGCGAGAGCGAACGAGAACTAGAGCGAGAGCGAACGAGAACTAGAGCGAGAGCGAACGAGAACTAGAACGAGAGCGAGAGCGAACGAGAGCGAGCGAGAGCGAACTAGAGCGAGAGCGAACGAGAACTAGAGCGAGAGCGAACGAGAACTAGAGCGAGAGCGAACGAGAACGAGAGCGAACGAGAGCGAGAGCGAACGAGAACTAGAGCGAGAGCGAACGAGAACTAGAGCGAGAGCGAACGAGAACTAGAGCGAGAGCGAACGAGAACTAGAGCGAGAGCGAACGAGAACTAGAGCGAGAGCGAACGAGAACTAGAGCGAGAGAGCGAACGAGAACTAGAGCGAGAGAGCGAACGAGAACTAGAGCGAGAGAGCGAACGAGAACTAGAGCGAGAGAGCGAACGAGAACTAGAGCGAGAGAGCGAACGAGAACTAGAGCGAGAGAGCGAACGAGAACTAGAGCGAGAGCGAACGAGAACTAGAGCGAGAGCGAACGAGAGCGAACGAGAACTAGAGCGAGAGCGAACGAGAACTAGAGCGAGAGCGAACGAGAACTAGAGCGAGAGCGAACGAGAACTAGAGCGAGAGCGAACGAGAACTAGAGCGAGAGCGAACGAGAACTAGAGCGAGAGCGAACGAGAACTAGAACGAGAGCGAGAGCGAACGAGAGCGAGCGAGAGCGAACTAGAGCGAGAGCGAACGAGAACTAGAGCGAGAGCGAACGAGAACTAGAGCGAGAGCGAACGAGAACGAGAGCGAGAGCGAACGAGAACGAGAGCGAGAGCGAACGAGAACTAGAGCGAGAGCGAACGAGAACTAGAGCGAGAGCGAACGAGAACTAGAGCGAGAGCGAACGAGAACTAGAGCGAGAGCGAACGAGAACTAGAGCGAGAGCGAACGAGAACTAGAGCGAGAGCGAACGAGAACTAGAGCGAGAGCGAACGAGAACTAGAGCGAGAGCGAACGAGAACTAGAACGAGAGCGAGAGCGAACGAGAGCGAGCGAGAGCGAACTAGAGCGAGAGCGAACGAGAACTAGAGCGAGAGCGAACGAGAACTAGAGCGAGAGTGAACGAGAACTAGAGCGAGAGCGAACGAGAACTAGAGCGAGAGCGAACGAGAACTAGAACGAGAGCGAACGAGAACTAGCACGAGAGCGAGAGCGAACGAGAACTAGAGCGAGAGCGAGAGCGAACGAGAATTAGAACGAGAGCGAGAGCGAACGAGAACTAGAACGAGAGCGAGAGCGAACGAGAACTAGAGCGAGAGCGAACGAGAACTAGAGCGAGAGCGAACGAGAACTAGAGCGAGAGCGAACGAGAACTAGAGCGAGAGCGAACGAGAACTAGAACGAGAGCGAACGAGAACTAGAACGAGAGCGAGAGCGAACGAGAACTAGAGCGAGAGCGAACGAGAACTAGAGCGAGAGCGAACGAGAACTAGAGCGAGAGCGAACGAGAACTAGAACGAGAGCGAACGAGAACTAGAACGAGAGCGAGAGCGAACGAGAACTAGAGCGAGAGCGAACGAGAACTAGAGCGAGAGCGAACGAGAACTAGAGCGAGAGCGAACGAGAACTAGAGCGAGAGCGAACGAGAACTAGAGCGAGAGCGAACGAGAACTAGAGCGAGAGCGAACGAGAACTAGAGCGAGAGCGAACGAGAACTAGAGCGAGAGCGAACGAGAACTAGAGCGAGAGCGAACGAGAACTAGAGCGAGAGCGAACGAGAACTAGAGCGAGAGCGAACGAGAACTAGAGCGAGAGCGAACGAGAACTAGCACGAGAGCGAACGAGAACTAGAGCGAGAGCGAACGAGAATTAGAACGAGAGCGAGAGCAAACGAGAACTAGAACGAGAGCGAGAGCGAACGAGAACTAGAGCGAGAGCGAAAGCGAACGAGAGCGAACGAGAGCGAGAGCGAACTAGAGCGAGAGCGAACGAGAACTAGAACGAGAGCGAACGAGAACTAGAACGAGAGCGAGAGCGAACGAGAACTAGAACGAGAGCGAGAGCGAACGAGAACTAGAACGAGAACGAGAGCGAACGAGAGCGAGAGCGAACGAGAGCGAGAGCGAACGAGAGCGAGAGCGAACGAGAGCGAGAGCGAACGAGAGCGAGAGCGAACGAGAGCGAGAGCGAACTAGAGCGAGAGCGAACTAGAGCGAGAGCGAACTAGAGCGAGAGCGAACTAGAGCGAGAGCGAACGAGAGCGAGAGCGAACTAGAGCTAGAGCGAACTAGAGCGAGAGCGAACGAGAATTAGAACGAGAGCGAGAGCGAACGAGAATTAGAACGAGAGCGAACGAGAACTAGAACGAGAGCGAGAGCGAACGAGAACTAGAGCGAGAGCGAGAGCGAACGAGAATTAGAACGAGAGCGAGAGCGAACGAGAACTAGAGCGAGAGCGAACGAGAATTAGAACGAGAGCGAGAGCGAACGAGAACTAGAACGAGAGCGAGAGCGAACGAGAGCGAACGAGAGCGAGAGCGAACTAGAGCGAGAGCGAACGAGAACTAGAACGAGAGCGAACGAGAACTAGAACGAGAGCGAGAGCGAACGAGAACTAGAACGAGAGCGAGAGCGAACGAGAACTAGAACGAGAGCGAGAGCGAACGAGAGCGAGAGCGAACTAGAACGAGAGCGAACGAGAGCGAGAGCGAACGAGAGCGAGAGCGAACGAGAGCGAGAGCGAACGAGAGCGAGAGCGAACTAGAGCGAGAGCGAACTAGAGCGAGAGCGAACGAGAATTAGAACGAGAGCGAGAGCGAACGAGAACTAGAACGAGAGCGAAAGCGAACGAGAGCGAACGAGAGCTAGAACGAGAGCGAACGAGAACTAGAGCGAGAGCGAACGAGAACTAGAGCGAGAGCGAACGAGAACTAGAGCGAGAGCGAACGAGAACTAGAGCGAGAGCGAACGAGAACTAGAGCGAGAGCGAACGAGAACTAGAGCGAGAGCGAACGAGAACTAGAACGAGAGCGAACGAGAACTAGAACGAGAGCGAGAGCGAACGAGAACTAGAACGAGAGCGAGAGCGAACGAGAACTAGAACGAGAGCGAACGAGAGCGAGAGCGAACGAGAGCGAGAGCGAACGAGAGCGAGAGCGAACGAGAGCGAGAGCGAACGAGAGCGAACGAGAGCGAACTAGAGCGAGAGCGAACTAGAGCGAGAGCGAACTAGAGCGAGAGCGAACTAGAGCGAGAGCGAACTAGAGCGAGAGCGAACTAGAGCGAGAGCGAACTAGAGCGAGAGCGAACTAGAGCGAGAGCGAACTAGAGCGAGAGCGAACTAGAGCGAGAGCGAACTAGAGCGAGAGCGAACGAGAATTAGAACGAGAGCGAGAGCGAACGAGAATTAGAACGAGAGCGAGAGCGAACGAGAACTAGAACGAGAGCGAGAGCGAACGAGAACTAGAGCGAGAGCGAACGAGAATTAGAACGAGAGCGAGAGCGAACGAGAACTAGAACGAGAGCGAACGAGAGCGAGAGCGAACTAGAACGAGAGCGAACGAGAGCGAGAGCGAACGAGAGCGAGAGCGAACGAGAGCGAACGAGAGCGAGAGCGAACGAGAGCGAGAGCGAACTAGAGCGAGAGCGAACTAGAGCGAGAGCGAACTAGAGCGAGAGCGAACTAGAGCGAGAGCGAACTAGAGCGAGAGCGAACTAGAGCGAGAGCGAACTAGAGCGAGAGCGAACGAGAGCTAGAGCGAGAGCGAACGAGAACTAGAGCGAGAGCGAACGAGAGCGAGAGCGAACGAGAGCGAGAGCGAACGAGAACGAGAGCGAACGAGAACGAGAGCGAACGAGAACGAGAGCGAACAAGAACGAGAGCGAACGAGAACGAGAGCGAACGAGAACGAGAGCGAGAGCGAACGAGAACGAGAGCGAGAGCGAACGAGAACTAGAGCGAGAGCGAACGAGAACTAGAGCGAGAGCGAACGAGAACTAGAGCGAGAGCGAACGAGAACTAGAGCGAGAGCGAACGAGAACTAGAGCGAGAGCGAACGAGAACTAGAGCGAGAGCGAACGAGAACTAGAGCGAGAGCGAACGAGAACTAGAGCGAGAGCGAACGAGAACTAGAGCGAGAGCGAACGAGAACTAGAGCGAGAGCGAACGAGAACTAGAGCGAGAGCGAACGAGAACTAGAGCGAGAGCGAACGAGAACTAGAGCGAGAGCGAACGAGAACTAGAGCGAGAGCGAACGAGAACTAGAGCGAGAGCGAACGAGAACTAGAGCGAGAGCGAACGAGAACGAGAGCGAACGAGAACTAGAGCGAGAGCGAACGAGAACTAGAGCGAGAGCGAACGAGAACTAGAGCGAGAGCGAACGAGAACTAGAGCGAGAGCGAACGAGAACTAGAGCGAGAGCGAACGAGAACTAGAGCGAGAGCGAACGAGAACTAGAGCGAGAGCGAACGAGAACTAGAACGAGAGCGAACGAGAACTAGAACGAGAGCGAACGAGAACTAGAACGAGAGCGAGAGCGAACGAGAACTAGAACGAGAGCGAGAGCGAACGAGAGCGAGAGCGAACGAGAGCGAGAGCGAACTAGAGCGAGAGCGAACTAGAGCGAGAGCGAACTAGAGCGAGAGCGAACTAGAGCGAGAGCGAACGAGAACTAGAACGAGAGCGAACGAGAACTAGAACGAGAGCGAACGAGAACTAGAACGAGAGCGAACGAGAACTAGAGCGAGAGCGAACGAGAACTAGAGCGAGAGCGAACGAGAACTAGAACGAGAGCGAACGAGAACTAGAGCGAGAGCGAACGAGAGCGAACGAGAGCGAGAGCGAACTAGAGCGAGAGCGAACGAGAACTAGAGCGAGAGTGAACGAGAACTAGAGCGAGAGCGAACGAGAACTAGAACGAACTAGAACTAGAGCGAGAGCGAACGAGAACTAGAGCGAACGAGAACTAGAGCGAACGAGAACTAGAGCGAGAGCGAACGAGAACTAGAACGAACTAGAACTAGAGCGAGAGCGAACGAGAACTAGAGCGAACGAGAACTAGAGCGAACGAGAACGAGAGCGAACGAGAACTAGAGCGAACGAGAACTAGAACGAGAGCGAGAGCGAACGAGAACTAGAACGAGAGCGAACGAGAACTAGAGCGAGAGCGAACGAGAACTAGAGCGAGAGCGAACGAGAACTAGAACGAGAGCGAGAGTGAACGAGAACTAGAACGAGAGCGAGAGCGAACGAGAACTAGAACGAGAGCGAGAGCGAACGAGAGCGAGAGCGAACTAGAGCGAGAGCGAACTAGAGCGAGAGCGAACTAGAGCGAGAGCGAACGAGAACTAGAACGAGAGCGAACGAGAACTAGAACGAGAGCGAGAGCGAACGAGAACTAGAACGAGAGCGAACGAGAACTAGAGCGAGAGCGAACGAGAACTAGAGCGAGAGCGAACGAGAACTAGAACGAGAGCGAACGAGAACTAGAGCGAGAGCGAACGAGAACTAGAGCGAGAGCGAACGAGAACTAGAGCGAGAGCGAACGAGAACTAGAGCGAGAGCGAACGAGAACTAGAACGAACTAGAACTAGAGCGAGAGCGAACGAGAACTAGAGCGAACGAGAACTAGAGCGAGAGCGAACGAGAACTAGAACGAACTAGAACTAGAGCGAACGAGAACTAGAACGAGAGCGAGAGCGAACGAGAACTAGAGCGAGAGCGAACGAGAACTAGAGCGAGAGCGAACGAGAACTAGAACGAGAGCGAGAGCGAACGAGAGCGAACTAGAGCGAGAGCGAACTAGAGCGAGAGCGAACTAGAGCGAGAGCGAACTAGAGCGAGAGCGAACGAGAACGAGAGCGAACGAGAACGAGAGCGAGAGCGAACGAGAACGAGAGCGAGAGCGAACGAGAGCGAGAGCGAACTAGAGCGAGAGCGAACTAGAGCGAGAGCGAACTAGAGCGAGAGCGAACTAGAGCGAGAGCGAACGAGAACGAGAGCGAACGAGAACGAGAGCGAGAGCGAACGAGAACGAGAGCGAGAGCGAACGAGAGCGAGAGCGAGAGCGAACTAGAGCGAGAGCGAACTAGAGCGAATGAGAACTAGAGCGAGAGCGAACGAGAACTAGAGCGAGAGCGAACGAGAACTAGAACGAACTAGAACTAGAGCGAACGAGAACTAGAACGAGAGCGAGAGCGAACGAGAACTAGAGCGAGAGCGAACGAGAACTAGAGCGAGAGCGAACGAGAACTAGAACGAGAGCGAGAGCGAACGAGAGCGAACTAGAGCGAGAGCGAACTAGAGCGAGAGCGAACTAGAGCGAGAGCGAACTAGAGCGAGAGCGAACGAGAACGAGAGCGAACGAGAACGAGAGCGAGAGCGAACGAGAACGAGAGCGAGAGCGAACGAGAGCGAGAGCGAGAGCGAACTAGAGCGAGAGCGAACTAGAGCGAGAGCGAACTAGAGCGAGAGCGAACTAGAGCGAGAGCGAACGAGAACGAGAGCGAACGAGAACGAGAGCGAGAGCGAACGAGAACGAGAGCGAGAGCGAACGAGAGCGAGAGCGAGAGCGAACTAGAGCGAGAGCGAACTAGAGCGAATGAGAACTAGAGCGAGAGCGAACGAGAACTAGAGCGAGAGCGAACGAGAACTAGAGCGAGAGCGAACGAGAACTAGAGCGAGAGCGAACGAGAACTAGAGCGAGAGCGAACGATAACTAGAGCGAGAGCGAACGATAACTAGAGCGAGAGCGAACGAGAACTAGAGCGAGAGCGAACGAGAACTAGAGCGAGAGCGAACGAGAACTAGAGCGAGAGCGAACGAGAACTAGAGCGAGAGCGAACGAGAACTAGAGCGAGAGCGAACGAGAACTAGAGCGAGAGCGAACGAGAACTAGAGCGAGAGCGAACGAGAACTAGAGCGAGAGCGAACGAGAACTAGAGCGAGAGCGAACGAGAACTAGAGCGAACGAGAACTAGAGCGAACGAGAACTAGAACGAGAGCGAACGAGAACTAGAGCGAGAGCGAACGAGAACTAGAGCGAACGAGAACTAGAGCGAACGAGAACTAGAACGAGAGCGAGAGCGAACGAGAACTAGAGCGAGAGCGAACGAGAACTAGAACGAGAGCGAGAGCGAACGAGAGCGAACTAGAGCGAGAGCGAACTAGAGCGAGAGCGAACTAGAGCGAGAGCGAACTAGAGCGAGAGCGAACTAGAGCGAGAGCGAACGAGAACGAGAGCGAGAGCGAACGAGAACGAGAGCGAGAGCGAACGAGAGCGAGAGCGAGAGCGAACTAGAGCGAGAGCGAACTAGAGCGAATGAGAACTAGAGCGAGAGCGAACGAGAACTAGAGCGAGAGCGAACGAGAACTAGAGCGAGAGCGAACGATAACTAGAGCGAGAGCGAACGAGAACTAGAGCGAGAGCGAACGAGAACTAGAGCGAGAGCGAACGAGAACTAGAGCGAGAGCGAACGAGAACTAGAGCGAGAGCGAACGAGAACTAGAGCGAGAGCGAACGAGAACTAGAGCGAGAGCGAACGAGAACTAGAGCGAGAGCGAACGAGAACTAGAGCGAGAGCGAACGAGAACTAGAGCGAGAGCGAACGAGAACTAGAGCGAGAGCGAACGAGAACTAGAGCGAGAGCGAACGAGAACTAGAGCGAGAGCGAACGAGAACTAGAGCGAGAGCGAACGAGAACTAGAGCGAGAGCGAACGAGAACTAGAGCGAGAGCGAACGAGAACTAGAGCGAGAGCGAACGAGAACTAGAGCGAGAGCGAACGAGAACTAGAGCGAGAGCGAACGAGAACTAGAGCGAGAGCGAACGAGAACTAGAGCGAGAGCGAACGAGAACGAGAGCGAACGAGAACTAGAACGAGAGCGAACGAGAACTAGAGCGAGAGCGAACGAGAACTAGAACGAGAGCGAACGAGAACTAGAACGAGAGCGAACTAGAACGAGAGCGAACGAGAACTAGAACGAGAGCGAACGAGAACTAGAGCGAGAGCGAACGAGAACTAGAGCGAGAGCGAACGAGAACTAGAGCGAGAGCGAACGAGAACTAGAGCGAGAGCGAACGAGAACTAGAGCGAGAGCGAACGAGAACTAGAACGAGAGCGAGAGCGAACGAGAGCGAACGAGAACGAGAGCGAACGAGAGCGAGAGCGAACGAGAGCGAGAGCCAACGAGAGCGAACGAGAGCGAGAGCGAACTAGAGCGAGAGCCAACGAGAGCGAGAGCCAACGAGAGCGAGAGCCAACGAGAGCGAGAGCCAACGAGAGCGAGAGCGAACTAGAGCGAGAGCGAACGAGAACTAGAGCGAGAGTGAACGAGAACTAGAGCGAGAGCGAGAGCGAACGAGAACTAGAGCGAGAGCGAACGAGAACGAGAGCGAGAGCGAACGAGAACTAGAGCGAGAGCGAACGAGAACTAGAGCGAGAGCGAACGAGAACTAGAGCGAGAGCGAACGAGAACTAGAGCGAACGAGAACTAGAGCGAGAGCGAACGAGAACTAGAGCGAGAGCGAACGAGAACTAGAGCGAGAGCGAACGAGAACTAGAGCGAGAGCGAACTAGAGCGAGAGCCAACGAGAGCGAACGAGAGCGAACGAGAGCGAACGAGAGCGAGAGCGAACTAGAGCGAGAGCCAACGAGAGCGAGAGCCAACGAGAGCGAACGAGAGCGAGAGCGAACTAGAGCGAGAGCGAACGAGAACTAGAGCGAGAGTGAACGAGAACTAGAGCGAGAGCGAGAGCGAACGAGAACTAGAGCGAGAGCGAACGAGAACGAGAGCGAACGAGAACTAGAGCGAGAGCGAACTAGAGCGAGAGCGAACTAGAGCGAGAGCGAACGAGAACTAGAGCGAGAGCGAGAGCGAACGAGAACTAGAGCGAGAGCGAACGAGAACTAGAGCGAGAGCGAGAGCGAACGAGAACTAGAGCGAGAGCGAGAGCGAACGAGAACTAGAGCGAGAGCGAGAGCGAACGAGAACTAGAGCGAGAGCGAACGAGAACTAGAGCGAGAGCGAACGAGAACTAGAGCGAGAGCGAACGAGAACTAGAGCGAGAGCGAACGAGAACTAGAGCGAGAGCGAACGAGAACTAGAGCGAGAGCGAACGAGAACTAGAGCGAGAGCGAACGAGAACTAGAGCGAGAGCGAACGAGAACTAGAGCGAGAGCGAACGAGAACTAGAGCGAGAGCGAACGAGAACTAGAGCGAGAGCGAACGAGAACTAGAGCGAGAGCGAACGAGAACTAGAGCGAGAGCGAACGAGAACTAGAGCGAGAGCGAACGAGAACTAGAGCGAGAGCGAACGAGAACTAGAGCGAGAGCGAACGAGAACGAGAGCGAGAGCGAACGAGAACTAGAACGAGAGCGAACGAGAACTAGAGCGAGAGCGAACGAGAACTAGAACGAGAGCGAACGAGAACTAGAACGAGAGCGAACGAGAACTAGAGCGAGAACTAGAGCGAACGAGAACTAGAGCGAGAGCGAACGAGAACTAGAGCGAGAGCGAACGAGAACTAGAGCGAGAGCGAACGAGAACTAGAGCGAGAGCGAACGAGAACTAGAGCGAGAGCGAACGAGAACTAGAGCGAGAGCGAACGAGAACGAGAGCGAGAGCGAACGAGAACGAGAGCGAGAGCGAACGAGAACTAGAACGAGAGCGAGAGCGAACGAGAACTAGAACGAGAGCGAACGAGAACTAGAACGAGAGCGAGAGCGAACGAGAACTAGAGCGAGAGCGAACGAGAACTAGAGCGAGAGCGAACGAGAACTAGAGCGAGAGCGAACGAGAACTAGAGCGAGAGCGAACGAGAACTAGAGCGAGAGCGAACGAGAACTAGAGCGAGAGCGAACGAGAACTAGAGCGAGAGCGAACGAGAACTAGAGCGAGAGCGAACGAGAACTAGAGCGAGAGCGAACGAGAACTAGAGCGAGAGCGAACGAGAACTAGAGCGAGAGCGAACGAGAACTAGAGCGAACGAGAACTAGAACGAGAGCGAGAGCGAACGAGAACTAGAGCGAGAGCGAACGAGAACTAGAGCGAGAGCGAACGAGAACTAGAGCGAGAGCGAACGAGAACTAGAGCGAGAGCGAACGAGAACTAGAGCGAGAGCGAACGAGAACTAGAGCGAGAGCGAACGAGAACTAGAGCGAGAGCGAACGAGAACTAGAACGAGAGCGAACGAGAACTAGAGCGAGAGCGAACGAGAACTAGAGCGAGAGCGAACGAGAACTAGAACGAGAGCGAACGAGAACTAGAACGAGAGCGAGAGTGAACGAGAACTAGAACGAGAGCGAGAGCGAACGAGAACTAGAACGAGAGCGAGAGCGAACGAGAGCGAGAGCGAACTAGAGCGAGAGCGAACTAGAGCGAGAACGAGAGCGAGAGCGAACTAGAGCGAGAGCGAACTAGAGCGAGAGCGAACTAGAGCGAGAGCGAACTAGAGCGAGAGCGAACGAGAACTAGAGCGAGAGCGAACGAGAACGAGAGCGAACGAGAACGAGAGCGAGAGCGAACGAGAACTAGAACGAGAGCGAACGAGAACTAGAACGAGAGCGAACGAGAACTAGAGCGAGAGCGAACGAGAACTAGAACGAGAGCGAACGAGAACTAGAACGAGAGCGAACGAGAACTAGAACGAGAGCGAGAGCGAACGAGAACTAGAGCGAGAACTAGAGCGAACGAGAACTAGAGCGAGAGCGAACGAGAACGAGAGCGAGAGCGAACGAGAATGAGAGCGAGAGCGAACGAGAACTAGAGCGAGAACTAGAGCGAACGAGAACTAGAGCGAGAGCGAACGAGAACTAGAGCGAGAGCGAACGAGAACGAGAGCGAGAGCGAACGAGAATGAGAGCGAGAGCGAACGAGAACTAGAACGAGAGCGAACGAGAACTAGAACGAGAGCGAGAGCGAACGAGAACTAGAACGAGAGCGAGAGCGAACGAGAACTAGAACGAGAGCGAGAGCGAACGAGAACTAGAGCGAGAGCGAACGAGAACTAGAGCGAGAGCGAGAGCGAACGAGAACTAGAGCGAGAGCGAACGAGAACTAGAGCGAGAGCGAACGAGAACTAGAGCGAGAGCGAACGAGAACGAGAGCGAGAGCGAACGAGAACGAGAGCGAGAGCGAACGAGAACTAGAACGAGAGCGAACGAGAACTAGAACGAGAGCGAGAGCGAACGAGAACTAGAACGAGAGCGAGAGCGAACGAGAACTAGAACGAGAGCGAGAGCGAACGAGAACTAGAGCGAGAGCGAACGAGAACTAGAGCGAGAGCGAACGAGAACTAGAGCGAGAGCGAACGAGAACTAGAGCGAGAGCGAACGAGAACTAGAGCGAGAGCGAACGAGAACTAGAGCGAGAGCGAACGAGAACTAGAGCGAGAGCGAACGAGAACTAGAGCGAGAGCGAACGAGAACTAGAGCGAGAGCGAACGAGAACTAGAGCGAGAGCGAACGAGAACTAGAGCGAGAGCGAACGAGAACTAGAGCGAGAGCGAACGAGAACTAGAGCGAGAGCGAACGAGAACTAGAGCGAGAGCGAACGAGAACTAGAGCGAGAGCGAACGAGAACTAGAGCGAGAGCGAACGAGAACTAGAGCGAGAGCGAACGAGAACTAGAGCGAGAGCGAACGAGAGCGAACGAGAGCGAGAGCGAACTAGAACGAGAGCGAACTAGAACGAGAGCGAACGAGAACTAGAACGAGAGCGAGAGCGAACGAGAACTAGAACGAGAGCGAGAGCGAACGAGAACTAGAACGAGAGCGAGAGCGAACGAGAACTAGAGCGAGAGCGAACGAGAACTAGAGCGAGAGCGAACGAGAACTAGAGCGAGAGCGAACGAGAACTAGAGCGAGAGCGAACGAGAACTAGAGCGAGAGCGAACGAGAACGAGAGCGAGAGCGAACGAGAACGAGAGCGAGAGCGAACGAGAGCGAGAGCGAACGAGAACTAGAACTAGAACGAGAGCGAACGAGAACTAGAACGAGAGCGAACGAGAACTAGAACGAGAGCGAACGAGAACTAGAACGAGAGCGAGAGCGAACGAGAACTAGAGCGAGAACTAGAGCGAACGAGAACTAGAGCGAGAGCGAACGAGAACTAGAGCGAGAGCGAACGAGAACTAGAGCGAGAGCGAACGAGAACTAGAGCGAGAGCGAACGAGAACTAGAGCGAGAGCGAACGAGAACTAGAGCGAGAGCGAACGAGAACTAGAGCGAGAGCGAACGAGAACTAGAGCGAGAGCGAACGAGAACTAGAGCGAGAGCGAACGAGAACTAGAGCGAGAGCGAACGAGAACTAGAGCGAGAGCGAACGAGAACTAGAGCGAGAGCGAACGAGAACTAGAGCGAGAGCGAACGAGAACTAGAGCGAGAGCGAACGAGAACTAGAGCGAGAGCGAACGAGAACTAGAGCGAGAGCGAACGAGAACTAGAGCGAGAGCGAACGAGAACTAGAGCGAGAGCGAACGAGAACTAGAACGAGAGCGAGAGCGAACGAGAACTAGAACGAGAGCGAGAGCGAACGAGAACTAGAACGAGAGCGAGAGCGAACGAGAACTAGAACGAGAGCGAGAGCGAACGAGAACTAGAGCGAGAGCGAACGAGAACTAGAGCGAGAGCGAACGAGAACTAGAGCGAGAGCGAACGAGAACTAGAGCGAGAGCGAGAGCGAACGAGAACTAGAGCGAGAGCGAACGAGAACTAGAGCGAGAGCGAACGAGAACTAGAGCGAGAGCGAACGAGAACTAGAGCGAGAGCGAACGAGAACTAGAGCGAGAGCGAACGAGAACTAGAGCGAGAGCGAACGAGAACTAGAACGAGAGCGAACGAGAACTAGAACGAGAGCGAACGAGAACTAGAACGAGAGCGAGAGCGAACGAGAACTAGAACGAGAGCGAACGAGAACTAGAGCGAGAGCGAACGAGAACTAGAGCGAGAGCGAACGAGAACTAGAACGAGAGCGAGAGCGAACGAGAACTAGAACGAGAGCGAGAGCGAACGAGAACTAGAACGAGAGCGAGAGCGAACGAGAACTAGAACGAGAGCGAACGAGAACTAGAAAGAGAGCGAGAGCGAACGAGAACTAGAGCGAGAGCGAGAGCGAACGAGAACGAGCGAGAGCGAGAGAGAGAGCGAGAGCGAACGAGAACTAGAGCGAGAGCGAGAGCGAACGAGAACGAGCGAGAGCGAGAGCGAACGAGAACGAGAGCGAACGAGAACTAGAACGAGAGCGAGAGCGAACGAGAACTAGAACGAGAGCGAGAGCGAACGAGAGCGAGAGCGAACGAGAGCGAGAGCGAACTAGAGCGAGAGCGAACCAGAGCGAGAGCGAACTAGAGCGAGAGCGAACGAGAACTAGAGCGAGAGCGAACGAGAACTAGAACGAGAGCGAGAGCGAACGAGAGCGAGCGAGCGCGAACTAGAGCGAGAGCGAACGAGAACTAGAGCGAGAGCGAACGAGAACTAGAGCGAGAGCGAACGAGAACGAGAGCGAGAGCGAACGAGAACGAGAGCGAGAGCGAACGAGAACTAGAGCGAGAGCGAACGAGAACTAGAGCGAGAGCGAACGAGAACTAGAGCGAGAGCGAACGAGAACTAGAGCGAGAGCGAACGAGAACTAGAGCGAGAGAGCGAACGAGAACTAGAGCGAGAGAGCGAACGAGAACTAGAGCGAGAGAGCGAACGAGAACTAGAGCGAGAGAGCGAACGAGAACTAGAGCGAGAGAGCGAACGAGAACTAGAGCGAGAGAGCGAACGAGAACTAGAGAGAGAGCGAACGAGAACTAGAGCGAGAGCGAACGAGAACTAGAGCGAGAGCGAGAGCGAACGAGAGCGAACGAGAACTAGAGCGAGAGCGAACGAGAACTAGAGCGAGAGCGAACGAGAACGAGAGCGAGAGCGAACGAGAACTAGAACGAGAGCGAACGAGAACTAGAACGAGAGCAAGAGCGAACGAGAACGAGAGCGAGAGCGAACGAGAACTAGAGCGAGAGCGAACGAGAACTAGAGCGAGAGCGAACGAGAACTAGAGCAAGAGCGAACGAGAACTAGAGCGAGAGCGAACGAGAACTAGAGCGAGAGCGAACGAGAACTAGAGCGAGAGCGAACGAGAACTAGAGCGAGAGCGAACGAGAACTAGAGCGAGAGCGAACGAGAACTAGAGCGAGAGCGAACGAGAACTAGAGCGAGAGCGAACGAGAACTAGAGCGAGAGCGAACGAGAACTAGAGCGAGAGCGAACGAGAACTAGAGCGAGAGCGAACGAGAACTAGAGCGAGAGCGAACGAGAACTAGAACGAGAGCGAGAGCGAACGAGAACTAGAACGAGAGCGAGAGCGAACGAGAACTAGAACGAGAGCGAGAGCGAACGAGAACTAGAACGAGAGCGAGAGCGAACGAGAACTAGAACGAGAGCGAGAGCGAACGAGAACTAGAGCGAGAGCGAACGAGAACTAGAGCGAGAGCGAACGAGAACTAGAGCGAGAGCGAGAGCGAACGAGAACTAGAGCGAGAGCGAACGAGAACTAGAGCGAGAGCGAACGAGAACTAGAGCGAGAGCGAACGAGAACTAGAGCGAGAGCGAACGAGAACTAGAGCGAGAGCGAACGAGAACTAGAGCGAGAGCGAACGAGAACTAGAACGAGAGCGAACGAGAACTAGAACGAGAGCGAACGAGAACTAGAACGAGAGCGAGAGCGAACGAGAACTAGAACGAGAGCGAACGAGAACTAGAGCGAGAGCGAACGAGAACTAGAGCGAGAGCGAACGAGAACTAGAACGAGAGCGAGAGCGAACGAGAACTAGAACGAGAGCGAGAGCGAACGAGAACTAGAACGAGAGCGAGAGCGAACGAGAACTAGAACGAGAGCGAACGAGAACTAGAAAGAGAGCGAGAGCGAACGAGAACTAGAGCGAGAGCGAGAGCGAACGAGAACGAGCGAGAGCGAGAGCGAGAGCGAACGAGAACGAGAGCGAACGAGAACTAGAACGAGAGCGAGAGCGAACGAGAACTAGAACGAGAGCGAGAGCGAACGAGAGCGAGAGCGAACGAGAGCGAGAGCGAACTAGAGCGAGAGCGAACCAGAGCGAGAGCGAACTAGAGCGAGAGCGAACGAGAACTAGAGCGAGAGCGAACGAGAACTAGAACGAGAGCGAGAGCGAGCGAGAGCGAACTAGAGCGAGAGCGAACGAGAACTAGAGCGAGAGCGAACGAGAACTAGAGCGAGAGCGAACGAGAACGAGAGCGAGAGCGAACGAGAACTAGAGCGAGAGCGAACGAGAACTAGAGCGAGAGCGAACGAGAACTAGAGCGAGAGCGAACGAGAACTAGAGCGAGAGCGAACGAGAACTAGAGCGAGAGCGAACGAGAACTAGAGCGAGAGCGAACGAGAACTAGAGCGAGAGAGCGAACGAGAACTAGAGCGAGAGAGCGAACGAGAACTAGAGCGAGAGAGCGAACGAGAACTAGAGCGAGAGAGCGAACGAGAACTAGAGAGAGAGCGAACGAGAACTAGAGCGAGAGCGAACGAGAACTAGAGCGAGAGCGAGAGCGAACGAGAGCGAACGAGAACTAGAGCGAGAGCGAACGAGAACTAGAGCGAGAGCGAACGAGAACGAGAGCGAGAGCGAACGAGAACTAGAACGAGAGCGAACGAGAACTAGAACGAGAGCAAGAGCGAACGAGAACGAGAGCGAGAGCGAACGAGAACTAGAGCGAGAGCGAACGAGAACTAGAGCGAGAGCGAACGAGAACTAGAGCGAGAGCGAACGAGAACTAGAGCGAGAGCGAACGAGAACTAGAGCGAGAGCGAACGAGAACTAGAGCGAGAGCGAACGAGAACTAGAGCGAGAGCGAACGAGAACTAGAGCGAGAGCGAACGAGAACTAGAGCGAGAGCGAACGAGAACTAGAGCGAGAGCGAACGAGAACTAGAGCGAGAGCGAACGAGAACTAGAGCGAGAGCGAACGAGAACTAGAGCGAGAGCGAACGAGAACTAGAGCGAGAGCGAACGAGAACTAGAGCGAGAGCGAACGAGAACTAGAGCGAGAGCGAACGAGAACTAGAGCGAGAGCGAACGAGAACTAGAGCGAGAGCGAACGAGAACTAGAGCGAGAGCGAACGAGAACTAGAGCGAGAGCGAACGAGAACTAGAGCGAGAGCGAACGAGAACTAGAGCGAACGAGAACTAGAGCGAACGAGAACTAGAGCGAGAGCGAGAGCGAACGAGAACTAGAGCGAGAGCGAACGAGAACTAGAGCGAGAGCGAACGAGAACTAGAGCGAGAGCGAACGAGAACTAGAGCGAGAGCGAACGAGAACTAGAGCGAGAGCGAACGAGAACTAGAGCGAGAGCGAACGAGAACTAGAGCGAGAGCGAACGAGAACTAGAGCGAGAGCGAACGAGAACTAGAGCGAGAGCGAACGAGAACTAGAACGAGAGCGAACGAGAACTAGAACGAGAGCGAACGAGAACTAGAGCGAGAGCGAGAGCGAACGAGAACTAGAGCGAGAGCGAACGAGAACTAGAGCGAGAGCGAACGAGAACTAGAGCGAGAGCGAACGAGAACTAGAGCGAGAGCGAACGAGAACTAGAGCGAGAGCGAGAGCGAACGAGAACTAGAACGAGAGCGAGAGCGAACGAGAACTAGAGCGAGAGCGAGAGCGAACGAGAATTAGAACGAGAGCGAGAGCGAACGAGAACTAGAACGAGAGCGAGAGCGAACGAGAATTAGAACGAGAGCGAGAGCGAACGAGAACTAGAACGAGAGCGAGAGCGAACGAGAGCGAGAGCGAACTAGAGCGAGAGCGAACGAGAACTAGAACGAGAGCGAACGAGAACTAGAGCGAGAGCGAACGAGAACTAGAACGAGAGCGAACGAGAACTAGAGCGAGAGCGAACGAGAACTAGAACGAGAGCGAACGAGAACTAGAGCGAGAGCGAACGAGAGCGAGAGCGAGAGCGAACTAGAGCGAGAGCGAGAGCGAACTAGAGCGAGAGCGAGAGCGAACTAGAGCGAGAGCGAACTAGAGCGAGAGCGAGAGCGAACTAGAGCGAGAGCGAGAGCGAACTAGAGCGAGAGCGAGAGCGAACTAGAGCGAGAGCGAACGAGAACTAGAACGAGAGCGAACGAGAACTAGAACGAGAGCGAACGAGAACTAGAACGAGAGCGAGAGCGAACGAGAGCGAACTAGAGCGAGAGCGAACGAGAACTAGAACGAGAGCGAACGAGAACTAGAACGAGAGCGAGAGCGAACGAGAACTAGAACGAGAGCGAACGAGAACTAGAGCGAGAGCGAACGAGAACTAGAGCGAGAGCGAACGAGAACTAGAACGAGAGCGAACGAGAACTAGAGCGATAGCGAACGAGAGCGAACGAGAGCGAACGAGAGCGAACGAGAACTAGAGCGAGAGCGAACGAGAACTAGAGCGAGAGCGAACGAGAACTAGAGCGAGAGCGAACGAGAACTAGAGCGAGAGCGAACGAGAACTAGAGCGAGAGCGAACGAGAACTAGAGCGAGAGCGAACGAGAACTAGAGCGAGAGCGAACGAGAACTAGAGCGAGAGCGAACGAGAACTAGAGCGAGAGCGAACGAGAACTAGAGCGAGAGCGAACGAGAACTAGAGCGAGAGCGAACGAGAACTAGAGCGAGAGCGAACGAGAACTAGAGCGAGAGCGAACGAGAACTAGAGCGAGAGCGAACGAGAACTAGAGCGAGAGCGAACGAGAACTAGAGCGAGAGCGAACGAGAACTAGAGCGAACGAGAACTAGAGCGAGAGCGAACGAGAACTAGAGCGAGAGCGAGAGCGAACGAGAACTAGAGCGAGAGCGAACGAGAACTAGAGCGAGAGCGAACGAGAACTAGAGCGAGAGCGAACGAGAACTAGAGCGAACGAGAACTAGAGCGAACGAGAACTAGAGCGAACGAGAACTAGAGCGAACGAGAACTAGAGCGAACGAGAACTAGAGCGAACGAGAACTAGAGCGAACGAGAACTAGAGCGAACGAGAACTAGAGCGAGAGCGAACGAGAACTAGAACGAGAACTAGAACGAGAGCGAACGAGAACTAGAACGAGAGCGAGAGCGAACGAGAACGAGAACTAGAACGAGAGCGAACGAGAACTAGAACGAGAGCGAGAGCGAACGAGAACTAGAACGAGAGCGAACGAGAACTAGAACGAGAGCGAACGAGAACTAGAACGAGAGCGAACGAGAACTAGAACGAGAGCGAACGAGAGCGAACGAGAGCGAGAGCGAACGAGAGCGAACGAGAACTAGAGCGAGAGCGAACGAGAGCGAACGAGAACTAGAGCGAGAGCGAACGAGAGCGAACGAGAACTAGAACGAGAGCGAGAGCGAACGAGAACTAGAACGAGAGCGAACGAGAACTAGAACGAGAGCGAACGAGAACTAGAACGAGAGCGAACGAGAACTAGAACGAGAGCGAACGAGAACTAGAGCGAGAGCGAACGAGAGCGAGAGCGAACTAGAACGAGAGCGAGAGCGAACGAGAACTAGAACGAGAGCGAACGAGAACTAGAACGAGAGCGAACGAGAGCGAGAGCGAACTAGAGCGAGAGCGAACTAGAGCGAGAGCGAACTAGAGCGAGAGCGAACGAGAACTAGAGCGAACGAGAACTAGAGCGAACGAGAACTAGAGCGAGAGCGAACGAGAGCGAACGAGAGCGAACGAGAACGAGAGCGAGAGCGAACGAGAACTAGAGCGAGAGCGAACGAGAACTAGAGCGAGAGCGAACGAGAACGAGAGCGAGAGCGAACGAGAACTAGAGCGAACGAGAACTAGAGCGAGAGCGAACGAGAACTAGAGCGAGAGCGAACGAGAACTAGAGCGAGAGCGAACGAGAACTAGAGCGAGAGCGAACGAGAACTAGAACGAGAGAGAACTAGAGCGAGAGCGAACGAGAACTAGAACGAGAGCGAGAGCGAACGAGAACTAGAACGAGAGCGAGAGCGAACGAGAACTAGAACGAGAGCGAGAGCGAACGAGAACTAGAACGAGAGCGAGAGCGAACGAGAACTAGAACGAGAGCGAGAGCGAACGAGAACTAGAACGAGAGCGAGAGCGAACGAGAACTAGAACGAGAGCGAGAGCGAACGAGAACTAGAACGAGAGCGAGAGCGAACGAGAACTAGAACGAGAGCGAGAGCGAACGAGAACTAGAACGAGAGCGAACGAGAGCGAGAGCGAACGAGAGCGAACGAGAGCGAGAGCGAACGAGAGCGAACTACAGCGAGAGCGAACTAGAGCGAGAGCGAACTAGAGCGAGAGCGAACTAGAGCGAGAGCGAACTAGAGCGAGAGCGAACTAGAGCGAGAGCGAACTAGAGCGAGAGCGAACTAGAGCGAGAGCGAACTAGAGCGAGAGCGAACTAGAGCTAGAGCGAACTAGAGCTAGAGCGAACTATAGCGAGAGCGAACGAGAGCGAACGAGAACGAGAGCGAACGAGAACGAGAGCGAACGAGAACGAGAGCGAGAGCGAACGAGAGCGAGAGCGAACGAGAGCGAACGAGAACGAGAGCGAACGAGAACGAGAGCGAACGAGAGCGAGAGCGAACGAGAACTAGAGCGAACGAGAACTAGAGCGAGAGCGAACGAGAACTAGAGCGAGAGCGAACGAGAACTAGAGCGAGAGCGAACGAGAACTAGAGCGAGAGCGAACGAGAACTAGAGCGAGAGCGAACGAGAACTAGAGCGAGAGCGAACGAGAACTAGAGCGAGAGCGAACGAGAACTAGAGCGAGAGCGAACGAGAACTAGAGCGAGAGCGAACGAGAACTAGAGCGAGAGCGAACGAGAACTAGAGCGAGAGCGAACGAGAACTAGAGCGAGAGCGAACGAGAACTAGAGCGAGAGCGAACGAGAACTAGAGCGAGAGCGAACGAGAACTAGAGCGAACGAGAACTAGAGCGAACGAGAACTAGAGCGAACGAGAACTAGAGCGAACGAGAACTAGAGCGAACGAGAACTAGAGCGAACGAGAACTAGAGCGAACGAGAACTAGAGCGAGAGCGAACGAGAACTAGAACGAGAACTAGAACGAGAGCGAACGAGAACTAGAACGAGAGCGAGAGCGAACGAGAACGAGAACTAGAACGAGAGCGAACGAGAACTAGAACGAGAGCGAGAGCGAACGAGAACTAGAACGAGAGCGAACGAGAACTAGAACGAGAGCGAACGAGAACTAGAACGAGAGCGAACGAGAACTAGAACGAGAGCGAACGAGAGCGAACGAGAGCGAGAGCGAACGAGAGCGAACGAGAACTAGAGCGAGAGCGAACGAGAACTAGAACGAGAGCGAGAGCGAACGAGAACTAGAACGAGAGCGAACGAGAACTAGAACGAGAGCGAACGAGAACTAGAACGAGAGCGAACGAGAACTAGAACGAGAGCGAACGAGAACTAGAGCGAGAGCGAACGAGAGCGAGAGCGAACTAGAACGAGAGCGAGAGCGAACGAGAACTAGAACGAGAGCGAACGAGAACTAGAACGAGAGCGAACGAGAGCGAGAGTGAACTAGAGCGAGAGCGAACTAGAGCGAGAGCGAACTAGAGCGAGAGCGAACTAGAGCGAGAGCGAACGAGAACTAGAGCGAACGAGAACTAGAGCAAACGAGAACTAGAGCGAGAGCGAACGAGAGCGAACGAGAGAGAACGAGAGCGAGAGCGAACGAGAACTAGAGCGAGAGCGAACGAGAACTAGAGCGAGAGCGAACGAGAACGAGAGCGAGAGCGAACGAGAACTAGAGCGAACGAGAACTAGAGCGAGAGCGAACGAGAACTAGAGCGAGAGCGAACGAGAACTAGAGCGAGAGCGAACGAGAACTAGAGCGAGAGCGAACGAGAACTAGAACGAGAGAGAACTAGAGCGAGAGCGAACGAGAACTAGAACGAGAGCGAGAGCGAACGAGAACTAGAACGAGAGCGAGAGCGAACGAGAACTAGAACGAGAGCGAGAGCGAACGAGAACTAGAACGAGAGCGAGAGCGAACGAGAACTAGAACGAGAGCGAGAGCGAACGAGAACTAGAACGAGAGCGAGAGCGAACGAGAACTAGAACGAGAGCGAGAGCGAACGAGAACTAGAACGAGAGCGAGAGCGAACGAGAACTAGAACGAGAGCGAGAGCGAACGAGAACTAGAACGAGAGCGAACGAGAGCGAGAGCGAACGAGAGCGAACGAGAGCGAGAGCGAACGAGAGCGAACTAGAGCGAGAGCGAACTAGAGCGAGAGCGAACTAGAGCGAGAGCGAACTAGAGCGAGAGCGAACTAGAGCGAGAGCGAACTAGAGCGAGAGCGAACTAGAGCTAGAGCGAACTAGAGCTAGAGCGAACTATAGCGAGAGCGAACGAGAGCGAACGAGAACGAGAGCGAACGAGAACGAGAGCGAACGAGAACGAGAGCGAGAGCGAACGAGAGCGAGAGCGAACGAGAGCGAACGAGAACGAGAGCGAACGAGAACGAGAGCGAACGAGAGCGAGAGCGAACGAGAACTAGAGCGAACGAGAACTAGAGCGAGAGCGAACGAGAACTAGAGCGAGAGCGAACGAGAACTAGAGCGAGAGCGAACGAGAACTAGAGCGAGAGCGAACGAGAACTAGAGCGAGAGCGAACGAGAACTAGAGCGAGAGCGAACGAGAACTAGAGCGAGAGCGAACGAGAACTAGAGCGAGAGCGAACGAGAACTAGAGCGAGAGCGAACGAGAACTAGAGCGAGAGCGAACGAGAACTAGAGCGAGAGCGAACGAGAACTAGAGCGAGAGCGAACGAGAACTAGAGCGAGAGCGAACGAGAACTAGAGCGAGAGCGAACGAGAACTAGAGCGAGAGCGAACGAGAACTAGAGCGAGAGCGAACGAGAACTAGAGCGAGAGCGAACGAGAACTAGAGCGAGAGCGAACGAGAACTAGAGCGAGAGCGAACGAGAACGAGAGCGAACGAGAACTAGAGCGAGAGCGAACGAGAACTAGAGCGAGAGCGAACGAGAACTAGAGCGAGAGCGAACGAGAACTAGAGCGAGAGCGAACGAGAACTAGAGCGAGAGCGAACGAGAACTAGAGCGAGAGCGAACGAGAACTAGAGCGAGAGCGAACGAGAACTAGAACGAGAGCGAACGAGAACTAGAACGAGAGCGAGAGCGAACGAGAACTAGAACGAGAGCGAGAGCGAACGAGAGCGAGAGCGAACTAGAGCGAGAGCGAACTAGAGCGAGAGCGAACGAGAACTAGAACGAGAGCGAACGAGAACTAGAACGAGAGCGAACTAGAGCGAGAGCGAACGAGAACTAGAGCGAGAGCGAACTAGAGCTAGAGCGAACTAGAGCGAGAGCGAACGAGAGCGAGAGCGAACTAGAGCGAGAGCGAGCGATCGAGAACGAGAGCGAACGAGAACGAGAGCGAACGAGAACGAGAGCGAACGAGAACGAGAGCGAACGAGAACGAGAGCGAGAGCGAACGAGAGCGAGAGCGAACGAGAGCGAACGAGAACGAGAGCGAACGAGAACGAGAGCGAACGAGAGCGAGAGCGAACGAGAACTAGAACGAGAGCGAGAGCGAACGAGAGCGAGAGCGAACTAGAGCGAGAGCGAACTAGAGCGAGAGCGAACGAGAACTAGAACGAGAGCGAACGAGAACTAGAACGAGAGCGAACTAGAGCGAGAGCGAACGAGAACTAGAGCGAGAGCGAACGAGAACTAGAGCGAGAGCGAACGAGAACTAGAGCGAGAGCGAACGAGAACTAGAGCGAGAGCGAACGAGAACGAGAGCGAGAGCGAACGAGAACGAGAGCGAGAGCGAGAGCGAGCGAGAGCGAGAGCGAACTAGAGCGAACGAGAACTAGAGCGAGAGCGAACGAGAACTAGAACGAGAGCGAACGAGAACTAGAACTAGAGCGAGAGCGAACTAGAGCGAGAGCGAACGAGAACTAGAGCGAGAGCGAACGAGAACTAGAGCGAGAGCGAACGAGAACTAGAGCGAGAGCGAACGAGAACTAGAGCGAGAGCGAACGAGAACTAGAGCGAGAGCGAACGAGAACTAGAGCGAGAGCGAACGAGAACGAGAGCGAGAGCGAACGAGAACGAGAGCGAGAGCGAACGAGAGCGAGAGCGAACTAGAGCGAACGAGAACTAGAGCGAGAGCGAACGAGAACTAGAGCGAGAGCGAACGAGAACTAGAGCGAGAGCGAACGAGAACTAGAGCGAGAGCGAACGAGAACTAGAGCGAGAGCGAACGAGAACTAGAGCGAGAGCGAACGAGAACTAGAGCGAGAGCGAACGAGAACTAGAGCGAGAGCGAACGAGAACTAGAGCGAGAGCGAACGAGAACTAGAGCGAGAGCGAACGAGAACTAGAGCGAGAGCGAACGAGAACTAGAGCGAGAGCGAACGAGAACTAGAGCGAGAGCGAACGAGAACTAGAGCGAGAGCGAACGAGAACTAGAGCGAGAGCGAACGAGAACTAGAGCGAGAGCGAACGAGAACTAGAGCGAGAGCGAACGAGAACTAGAGCGAGAGCGAACGAGAACTAGAGCGAGAGCGAACGAGAACTAGAGCGAGAGCGAACGAGAACTAGAGCGAGAGCGAACGAGAACTAGAGCGAGAGCGAACGAGAACTAGAGCGAGAGCGAACGAGAACTAGAGCGAGAGCGAACGAGAACTAGAGCGAGAGCGAACGAGAACTAGAGCGAGAGCGAACGAGAACTAGAGCGAACGAGAACTAGAACGAGAGCGAACGAGAACTAGAGCGAGAGCGAACGAGAACTAGAACGAGAGCGAACGAGAACTAGAACGAGAGCGAACGAGAACGAGAGCGAACGAGAACTAGAACGAGAGCGAACGAGAACTAGAACGAGAGCGAACGAGAACTAGAGCGAGAGCGAACGAGAACTAGAGCGAGAGCGAACGAGAACTAGAGCGAGAGCGAACGAGAACTAGAGCGAGAGCGAACGAGAACTAGAGCGAGAGCGAACGAGAACTAGAACGAGAGCGAGAGCGAACGAGAGCGAGAGCGAACGAGAGCGAACGAGAGCGAGAGCGAACTAGAGCGAGAGCCAAACGAGAGCGATCGAGAGCGAGAGCGAACTAGAGCGAGAGCCAACGAGAGCGAGAGCCAACGAGAGCGAGAGCCAACGAGAGCGAACGAGAGCGAGAGCGAACTAGAGCGAGAGCGAACGAGAACTAGAGCGAGAGTGAACGAGAACTAGAGCGAGAGCGAGAGCGAACGAGAACTAGAGCGAGAGCGAACGAGAACTAGAGCGAGAGCGAACGAGAACGAGAGCGAGAGCGAACGAGAACTAGAGCGAGAGCGAACGAGAACTAGAGCGAGAGCGAACGAGAACTAGAGCGAGAGCGAACGAGAACGAGAACGAGAGCGAGAGCGAACGAGAACTACAGCGAGAGCGAACTAGAGCGAGAGCGAACTAGAGCGAGAGCGAACGAGAACTAGAGCGAGAGCGAACGAGAACTAGAGCGAGAGCGAACGAGAACTAGAGCGAGAGCGAACGAGAACTAGAGCGAGAGCGAACGAGAACTAGAGCGAGAGCGAACGAGAACTAGAGCGAGAGCGAACGAGAACTAGAGCGAGAGCGAACGAGAACTAGAGCGAGAGCGAACGAGAACTAGAGCGAGAGCAAACGAGAACTAGAGCGAACGAGAACTAGAGCGAGAGCGAACGAGAACTAGAGCGAGAGCGAACGAGAACTAGAGCGAGAGCGAACGAGAACTAGAGCGAGAGCGAACGAGAACTAGAGCGAGAGCGAACGAGAACTAGAGCGAGAGCGAACGAGAACTAGAACGAGAGCGAACGAGAACTAGAACGAGAGCGAACGAGAACTAGAACGAGAGCGAACGAGAACTAGAACGAGAGCGAGAGCGAACGAGAACTAGAGCGAGAACTAGAGCGAACGAGAACTAGAGCGAGAGCGAACGAGAACTAGAGCGAGAGCGAACGAGAACTAGAGCGAGAGCGAACGAGAACTAGAGCGAGAGCGAACGAGAACTAGAGCGAGAGCGAACGAGAACTAGAGCGAGAGCGAACGAGAACTAGAGCGAGAGCGAACGAGAACGAGAGCGAACGAGAACGAGAGCGAGAGCGAACGAGAACTAGAACGAGAGCGAACGAGAACTAGAACGAGAGCGAACGAGAACTAGAAAGAGAGCGAACGAGAACTAGAACGAGAGCGAACGAGAACTAGAACGAGAGCGAGAGCGAACGAGAACTAGAGCGAGAACTAGAGCGAACGAGAACTAGAGCGATAGCGAACGAGAACTAGAGCGAGAGCGAACGAGAACTAGAGCGAGAGCGAGAGCGAACGAGAACTAGAGCGAGAGCGAACGAGAACTAGAGCGAGAGCGAACGAGAACGAGAGCGAGAGCGAACGAGAACGAGAGCGAACGAGAACTAGAACGAGAGCGAACGAGAACTAGAACGAGAGCGAGAGCGAACGAGAACTAGAGCGAGAGCGAACGAGAACTAGAACGAGAGCGAGAGCGAACGAGAACTAGAACGAGAGCGAGAGCGAACGAGAACGAGAGCGAGAGCGAACGAGAACGAGAGTGAGAGCGAACGAGAACTAGAACGAGAGCGAACGAGAACTAGAACGAGAGCGAGAGCGAACGAGAACTAGAGCGAGAGCGAACGAGAACGAGAGCGAGAGCGAACGAGAACGAGAGCGAGAGCGAACGAGAACTAGAACGAGAGCGAACGAGAACTAGAACGAGAGCGAACGAGAACTAGAACGAGAGCGAGAGCGAACGAGAACTAGAGCGAGAGCGAACGAGAACTAGAGCGAGAGCGAACGAGAACTAGAGCGAGAGCGAACGAGAACTAGAGCGAGAGCGAACGAGAACTAGAGCGAGAGCGAACGAGAACTAGAGCGAGAGCGAACGAGAACTAGAGCGAGAGCGAACGAGAACTAGAGCGAGAGCGAACGAGAACTAGAGCGAGAGCGAACGAGAACTAGAGCGAGAGCGAACGAGAACTAGAGCGAGAGCGAACGAGAACTAGAGCGAGAGCGAACGAGAACTAGAGCGAGAGCGAACGAGAACTAGAGCGAGAGCGAACGAGAACTAGAGCGAGAGCGAACGAGAACTAGAGCGAGAGCGAACGAGAACTAGAACGAGAGCGAGAGCGAACGAGAACTAGAGCGAGAGCGAACGAGAACTAGAGCGAGAGCGAACGAGAACTAGAGCGAGAGCGAACGAGAACTAGAGCGAGAGCGAACGAGAACTAGAGCGAGAGCGAACGAGAACTAGAGCGAGAGCGAACGAGAACTAGAACGAGAGCGAACGAGAACTAGAACGAGAGCGAACGAGAACTAGAACGAGAGCGAGAGCGAACGAGAACTAGAGCGAGAACTAGAGCGAACGAGAACTAGAGCGAGAGCGAACGAGAACTAGAGCGAGAGCGAACGAGAACTAGAGCGAGAGCGAACGAGAACTAGAGCGAGAGCGAACGAGAACTAGAGCGAGAGCGAACGAGAACTAGAGCGAGAGCGAACGAGAACTAGAGCGAGAGCGAACGAGAACTAGAGCGAGAGCGAACGAGAACGAGAGCGAACGAGAACGAGAGCGAGAGCGAACGAGAACTAGAACGAGAGCGAACGAGAACTAGAACGAGAGCGAACGAGAACTAGAGCGAGAGCGAACGAGAACTAGAGCGAGAGCGAACGAGAACTAGAACGAGAGCGAGAGCGAACGAGAACTAGAGCGAGAACTAGAGCGAACGAGAACTAGAGCGAGAGCGAACGAGAACTAGAGCGAGAGCGAACGAGAACTAGAGCGAGAGCGAGAGCGAACGAGAACTAGAGCGAGAGCGAACGAGAACTAGAGCGAGAGCGAACGAGAACGAGAGCGAGAGCGAACGAGAACGAGAGCGAGAGCGAACGAGAACTAGAACGAGAGCGAACGAGAACTAGAACGAGAGCGAGAGCGAACGAGAACTAGAGCGAGAGCGAACGAGAACTAGAACGAGAGCGAGAGCGAACGAGAACTAGAACGAGAGCGAGAGCGAACGAGAACGAGAGCGAGAGCGAACGAGAACTAGAACGAGAGCGAACGAGAACTAGAACGAGAGCGAGAGCGAACGAGAACTAGAGCGAGAGCGAACGAGAACGAGAGCGAGAGCGAACGAGAACGAGAGCGAGAGCGAACGAGAACTAGAACGAGAGCGAACGAGAACTAGAACGAGAGCGAGAGCGAACGAGAACTAGAACGAGAGCGAGAGCGAACGAGAACTAGAACGAGAGCGAACGAGAACTAGAGCGAGAGCGAACGAGAACTAGAGCGAACGAGAACTAGAGCGAGAGCGAACGAGAACTAGAGCGAGAGCGAACGAGAACTAGAGCGAGAGCGAACGAGAACTAGAGCGAGAGCGAACGAGAACTAGAGCGAGAGCGAACGAGAACTAGAGCGAGAGCGAACGAGAACTAGAGCGAGAGCGAACGAGAACTAGAGCGAGAGCGAACGAGAACTAGAGCGAGAGCGAACGAGAACTAGAGCGAGAGCGAACGAGAACTAGAGCGAGAGCGAACGAGAACTAGAGCGAGAGCGAACGAGAACTAGAGCGAGAGCGAACGAGAACTAGAGCGAGAGCGAACGAGAACTAGAGCGAGAGCGAACGAGAACTAGAGCGAGAGCGAACGAGAACTAGAGCGAGAGCGAACGAGAACTAGAGCGAGAGCGAACGAGAACTAGAGCGAGAGCGAACGAGAACTAGAGCGAGAGCGAACGAGAACTAGAGCTAGAGCGAACGAGAACTAGAGCGAGAGCGAACGAGAACTAGAGCGAGAGCGAACGAGAACTAGAGCGAGAGCGAACGAGAACTAGAGCGAGAGCGAACGAGAACTAGAGCGAGAGCGAACGAGAACTAGAGCGAGAGCGAACGAGAACTAGAGCGAGAGCGAACGAGAACTAGAGCGAGAGCGAACGAGAACTAGAGCGAGAGCGAACGAGAACTAGAGCGAGAGCGAACGAGAACTAGAGCGAGAGCGAACGAGAACTAGAGCGAGAGCGAACGAGAACTAGAGCGAGAGCGAACGAGAACTAGAGCGAACGAGAACTAGAGCGAGAGCGAACGAGAACTAGAGCGAGAGCGAACGAGAACTAGAGCGAGAGCGAACGAGAACTAGAGCGAGAGCGAACGAGAACTAGAGCGAGAGCGAACGAGAACTAGAGCGAGAGCGAACGAGAACTAGAGCGAGAGCGAACGAGAACTAGAGCGAGAGCGAACGAGAACTAGAGCGAGAGCGAACGAGAACTAGAGCGAGAGCGAACGAGAACTAGAGCGAGAGCGAACGAGAACTAGAGCGAGAGCGAACGAGAACTAGAGCGAGAGCGAACGAGAACTAGAGCGAGAGCGAACGAGAACTAGAGCGAGAGCGAACGAGAACTAGAGCGAGAGCGAACGAGAACTAGAGCGAGAGCGAACGAGAACTAGAACGAGAGCGAACGAGAACTAGAGCGAGAGCGAACGAGAACTAGAGCGAGAGCGAGAGCGAACGAGAACTAGAGCGAGAGCGAACGAGAACTAGAGCGAGAGCGAACGAGAACTAGAGCGAGAGCGAACGAGAACTAGAGCGAGAGCGAACGAGAACTAGAGCGAGAGCGAACGAGAACTAGAGCGAGAGCGAACGAGAACTAGAGCGAGAGCGAACGAGAACTAGAGCGAGAGCGAACGAGAACTAGAGCGAGAGCGAACGAGAACTAGAGCGAGAGCGAACGAGAACTAGAGCGAGAGCGAAAGAGAACTAGAGCGAGAGCGAACGAGAACTAGAACAAGAGCGAACGAGAACTAGAGCGAGAGCGAACGAGAACTAGAGCGAGAGCGAGAGCGAACGAGAACTAGAGCGAGAGCGAACGAGAACTAGAGCGAGAGCGAACGAGAACTAGAGCGAGAGCGAACGAGAACTAGAGCGAGAGCGAACGAGAGCGAACGAGAACTAGAGCGAGAGCGAACGAGAACTAGAGCGAGAGCGAACGAGAACTAGAGCGAGAGCGAACGAGAACTAGAGCGAGAGCGAACGAGAACTAGAGCGAGAGCGAACGAGAACTAGAGCGAGAGCGAACGAGAACTAGAGCGAGAGCGAACGAGAACTAGAGCGAGAGCGAACGAGAACGAGAGCGAGAGCGAACGAGAACGAGAGCGAGAGCGAACGAGAACTAGAACGAGAGCGAACGAGAACTAGAACGAGAGCGAACGAGAACTAGAACGAGAGCGAGAGCGAACGAGAACTAGAACGAGAGCGAACGAGAACTAGAACGAGAGCGAGAGCGAACGAGAACTAGAACGAGAGCGAACGAGAACTAGAACGAGAGCGAACGAGAACTAGAACGAGAGCGAGAGCGAACGAGAACTAGAACGAGAGCTTGAGCGAACGAGAACTAGAGCGAGAGCGAACGAGAACTAGAGCTAGAGCGAACGAGAACTAGAGCGAGAGCGAACGAGAACTAGAGCGAGAGCGAACGAGAACTAGAGCGAGAGCGAACGAGAACTAGAGCGAGAGCGAACGAGAACTAGAGCGAGAGCGAACGAGAACTAGAGCGAGAGCGAACGAGAACGAGAGCGAGAGCGAACGAGAACTAGAGCGAGAGCGAACGAGAACTAGAGCGAGAGCGAACGAGAACTAGAGCGAGAGCGAACGAGAACTAGAGCGAGAGCGAACGAGAACTAGAGCGAGAGCGAACGAGAACTAGAGCGAGAGCGAACGAGAACTAGAGCGAGAGCGAACGAGAACTAGAGCGAGAGCGAACGAGAACTAGAGCGAGAGCGAACGAGAACTAGAGCGAGAGCGAACGAGAACTAGAGCGAGAGCGAACGAGAACTAGAGCGAGAGCGAACGAGAACTAGAGCGAGAGCGAACGAGAACTAGAGCGAGAGCGAACGAGAACTAGAGCGAGAGCGAACGAGAACTAGAGCGAGAGCGAACGAGAACTAGAGCGAGAGCGAACGAGAACTAGAGCGAGAGCGAACGAGAACTAGAGCGAGAGCGAACGAGAACTAGAGCGAGAGCGAACGAGAACTAGAGCGAGAGCGAACGAGAACTAGAGCGAGAGCGAACGAGAACTAGAGCGAGAGCGAACGAGAACTAGAGCGAGAGCGAACGAGAACTAGAGCGAACGAGAACTAGAGCGAGAGCGAACGAGAACTAGAGCGAGAGCGAACGAGAACTAGAGCGAGAGCGAACGAAAACCAGAGCGAGAGCGAACGAGAACTAGAGCGAACGAGAACTAGAGCGAACGAGAACTAGAGCGAACGAGAACTAGAGCGAACGAGAACTAGAGCGAGAGCGAACGAGAACTAGAGCGAGAGCGAACGAGAACAAGAGCGAGAGCGAACGAGAACGAGAGCGAGAGCGAACGAGAACTAGAACGAGAGCGAGAGCGAACGAGAACTAGAACGAGAGCGAGAGCGAACGAGAACTAGAGCGAGAGCGAACGAGAACTAGAGCGAGAGCGAACGAGAACTAGAGCGAGAGCGAACGAGAACTAGAGCGAGAGCGAACGAGAACTAGAGCGAGAGCGAACGAGAACTAGAGCGAGAGCGAACGAGAACTAGAGCGAGAGCGAACGAGAACTAGAGCGAGAGCGAACGAGAACTAGAGCGAGAGCGAACGAGAACTAGAGCGAGAGCGAACGAGAACTAGAGCGAGAGCGAACGAGAACTAGAGCGAGAGCGAACGAGAACTAGAGCGAGAGCGAACGAGAACTAGAGCGAGAGCGAACGAGAGCGAGAGCGAACGAGAACTAGAACGAGAGCGAACGAGAACTAGAACGAGAGCGAACGAGAACTAGAACGAGAGCGAACGAGAACTAGAACGAGAGCTTGAGCGAACGAGAACTAGAGCGAGAGCGAACGAGAACTAGAGCGAGAGCGAACGAGAACTAGAGCGAGAGCGAACGAGAACTAGAGCGAGAGCGAACGAGAACTAGAGCGAGAGCGAACGAGAACTAGAGCGAGAGCGAACGAGAACTAGAGCGAGAGCGAACGAGAACTAGAGCGAGAGCGAACGAGAACTAGAGCGAGAGCGAACGAGAAGTAGAGCGAGAGCGAACGAGAACTAGAGCGAGAGCGAACGAGAACTAGAGCGAGAGCGAACGAGAACTAGAGCGAGAGCGAACGAGAACTAGAGCGAGAGCGAACGAGAACTAGAGCGAGAGCGAACGAGAACTAGAGCGAGAGCGAACGAAAACCAGAGCGAGAGCGAACGAAAACCAGAGCGAGAGCGAACGAGAACCAGAGCGAGAGCGAACGAGAACTAGAGCGTGAGCGAACGAGAACTAGAGCGAGAGCGAACGAGAACTAGAGCGAGAGCGAACGAGAACTAGAGCGAGAGCGAACGAGAACTAGAGCGAGAGCGAACGAGAACTAGAGCGAGAGCGAACGAGAACTAGAGCGAGAGCGAACGAGAACTAGAGCGAGAGCGAACGAGAACTAGAGCGAGAGCGAACGAGAACTAGAGCGAGAGCGAACGAGAACTAGAGCGAGAGCGAACGAGAGCGAGAGCGAACGAGAACTAGAACGAGAGCGAACGAGAACTAGAACGAGAGCGAACGAGAACTAGAACGAGAGCGAACGAGAACTAGAACGAGAGCTTGAGCGAACGAGAACTAGAGCGAGAGCGAACGAGAACTAGAGCGAGAGCGAACGAGAACTAGAGCGAGAGCGAGAGCGAACGAGAACTAGAGCGAGAGCGAACGAGAACTAGAGCGAGAGCGAACGAGAACTAGAGCGAGAGCGAACGAGAACTAGAGCGAGAGCGAACGAGAACTAGAGCGAGAGCGAACGAGAACTAGAGCGAGAGCGAACGAGAACTAGAGCGAGAGCGAACGAGAACTAGAGCGAGAGCGAACGAGAACTAGAGCGAGAGCGAACGAGAACTAGAGCGAGAGCGAACGAGAACTAGAGCGAGAGCGAACGAGAACTAGAGCGAGAGCGAACGAGAACTAGAGCGAGAGCGAACGAGAACTAGAGCGAGAGCGAACGAAAACCAGAGCGAGAGCGAACGAAAACCAGAGCGAGAGCGAACGAGAACCAGAGCGAGAGCGAACGAGAACTAGAGCGAACGAGAACTAGAGCGAACGAGAACTAGAGCGAACGAGAACTAGAGCGAACGAGAACTAGAGCGAACGAGAACTAGAGCGAACGAGAACTAGAGCGAACGAGAACTAGAGCGAACGAGAACTAGAGCGAACGAGAACTAGAGCGAACGAGAACTAGAGCGAACGAGAACTAGAGCGAACGAGAACTAGAGCGAACGAGAACTAGAGCGAACGAGAACTAGAGCGAACGAGAACTAGAGCGAACGAGAACTAGAGCGAACGAGAACTAGAGCGAACGAGAACTAGAGCGAACGAGAACTAGAGCGAACGAGAACTAGAGCGAGAGCGAACGAGAGCGAACGAGAACTAGAGCGAGAGCGAACGAGAGCGAACGAGAACTAGAGCGAGAGCGAACGAGAGCGAACGAGAACTAGAGCGAGAGCGAACGAGAGCGAGAGCGAACGAGAGCGAGAGCGAACGAGAGCGAACGAGAACTAGAGCGAGAGCGAACGAGAGCGAACGAGAACTAGAGCGAGAGCGAACGAGAGCGAACGAGAACTAGAGCGAGAGCGAAAGAGAGCGAACGAGAACTAGAGCGAACGAGAACTAGAGCGAACGAGAACTAGAGCGAGAGCGAACGAGAACTAGAGCGAGAGCGAACGAGAACTAGAGCGAGAGCGAACGAGAACTAGAGCGAGAGCGAACGAGAACTAGAGCGAGAGCGAACGAGAACTAGAGCGAGAGCGAACGAGAACTAGAGCGAGAGCGAACGAGAACTAGAGCGAGAGCGAACGAGAACTAGAGCGAGAGCGAACGAGAACTAGAGCGAGAGCGAACGAGAACTAGAGTGAGAGCGAACGAGAACTAGAGCGAGAGCGAACGAGAACGAGACCGAGAGCGAACGAGAACGAGAGCGAGAGCGAACGAGAACTAGAACGAGAGCGAACGAGAACTAGAACGAGAGCGAGAGCGAACGAGAACTAGAGCGAGAGCGAACGAGAACTAGAACGAGAGCGAGAGCGAACGAGAACTAGAACGAGAGCGAACGAGAACTAGAGCGAGAGCGAACGAGAACTAGAACGAGAGCGAACGAGAACTAGAACGAGAGCGAACGAGAACTAGAACGAGAGCGAACTAGAACGAGAGCGAACGAGAACTAGAACGAGAGCGAAAGAGAACTAGAACGAGAGCGAACGAGAACTAGAGCGAGAGCGAACGAGAACTAGAGCGAGAGCGAACGAGAACTAGAACGAGAGCGAACGAGAACTAGAGCGAGAGCGAACGAGAACTAGAGCGAGAGCGAACGAGAACTAGAGTGAGAGCGAACGAGAACTAGAGCGAGAGCGAACGAGAACGAGACCGAGAGCGAACGAGAACGAGAGCGAGAGCGAACGAGAACTAGAACGAGAGCGAACGAGAACTAGAACGAGAGCGAGAGCGAACGAGAACTAGAGCGAGAGCGAACGAGAACTAGAACGAGAGCGAGAGCGAACGAGAACTAGAACGAGAGCGAACGAGAACTAGAGCGAGAGCGAACGAGAACTAGAGCGAGAGCGAACGAGAACTAGAACGAGAGCGAACGAGAACTAGAACGAGAGCGAACTAGAACGAGAGCGAACGAGAACTAGAACGAGAGCGAAAGAGAACTAGAACGAGAGCGAACGAGAACTAGAGCGAGAGCGAACGAGAACTAGAGCGAGAGCGAACGAGAACTAGAACGAGAGCGAACGAGAACTAGAACTAGAACGAGAGCGAACGAGAGCGAGAGCGAACTAGAGCGAGAGCGAACGAGAACTAGAGCGAGAGCGAACGAGAACTAGAGCGAGAGCGAACGAGAACTAGAGCGAGAGCGAACGAGAACTAGAGCGAGAGCGAACTAGAGCGAGAGCGAGAGCGAACTAGAGCGAGAGCGAGAGCGAACTAGAGCGAGAGCGAGAGCGAACTAGAGCGAGAGCGAACGAGAACTAGAGCGAGAGCGAACGAGAACTAGAGCGAGAGCGAACGAGAACTAGAGCGAGAGCGAACGAGAACTAGAGCGAGAGCGAACGAGAACTAGAGCGAGAGCGAACGAGAACTAGAGCGAGAGCGAACGAGAACTAGAGCGAGAGCGAACGAGAACGAGAGCGAGAGCGAACGAGAACTAGAGCGAGAGCGAACGAGAACTAGAGCGAGAGCTAACGAGAACTAGAACGAGAGCGAACGAGAACTAGAGCGAGAACTAGAGCGAACGAGAACTAGAGCGAGAGCGAACGAGAACTAGAGCGAGAGCGAACGAGAACTAGAGCGAGAGAGCGAACGAGAACGAGAGCGAGAGCGAACGAGAACTAGAACGAGAGCGAACGAGAACTAGAACGAGAGCGAACGAGAACTAGAACGAGAGCGAACGAGAACTAGAACGAGAGCGAACGAGAACTAGAGCGAGAGCGAACGAGAACTAGAGCGAGAGCGAACGAGAACTAGAGCGAGAGCGAACGAGAACTAGAGCGAGAGCGAACGAGAACTAGAGCGAGAGCGAGAGCGAACGAGAACTAGAGCGAGAGCGAACGAGAACTAGAGCGAGAGCGAACGAGAACTAGAGCGAGAGCGAACGAGAGCGAGAGCGAACGAGAACGAGAGCGAGAGCGAACGAGAACTAGAACGAGAGCGAACGAGAACTAGAGCGAGAGCGAACGAGAACTAGAGCGAGAGCGAACGAGAACTAGAGCGAGAGCGAACGAGAACTAGAGCGAGAGCGAACGAGAACTAGAACGAGAGCGAACGAGAACTAGAACGAGAGCGAACGAGAACTAGAACGAGAGCGAACGAGAACTAGAACGAGAGCGAACGAGAACTAGAACGAGAGCGAACTAGAACGAGAGCGAACGAGAACTAGAACGAGAGCGAGAGCGAACGAGAACTAGAGCGAGAGCGAACGAGAACTAGAGCGAGAGCGAACGAGAACTAGAACGAGAGCGAGAGCGAACGAGAACTAGAGCGAGAACTAGAGCGAACGAGAACTAGAGCGAGAGCGAACGAGAACTAGAACGAGAGCGAACGAGAACTAGAACGAGAGCGAACGAGAACTAGAGCGAGAGCGAACGAGAACTAGAGCGAGAGCGAACGAGAACTAGAGCGAGAGCGAACGAGAACTAGAGCGAGAGCGAACGAGAACTAGAGCGAGAGCGAACGAGAACTAGAGCGAGAGCGAACGAGAACTAGAGCGAGAGCGAACGAGAACTAGAGCGAGAGCGAACGAGAACTAGAGCGAGAGCGAACGAGAACTAGAGCGAGAGCGAACGAGAACTAGAGCGAGAGCGAACGAGAACTAGAGCGAGAGCGAACGAGAACTAGAGCGAGAGCGAACGAGAGCGAGAGCGAACGAGAACTAGAACGAGAGCGAACGAGAACTAGAACGAGAGCGAACGAGAACTAGAACGAGAGCGAGAGCGAACGAGAACTAGAACGAGAGCTTGAGCGAACGAGAACTAGAACGAGAGCGAACGAGAACTAGAGCGAGAGCGAACGAGAACTAGAGCGAGAGCGAACGAGAACTAGAGCGAGAGCGAACTAGAGCGAGAGCGAACGAGAACTAGAGCGAGAGCGAACTAGAGCGAGAGCGAACGAGAACTAGAGCGAGAGCGAACGAGAACTAGAGCGAGAGCGAACGAGAACTAGAGCGAGAGCGAACGAGAACTAGAGCGAGAGCGAACGAGAACTAGAGCGAGAGCGAACGAGAACTAGAGCGAGAGCGAACGAGAACTAGAGCGAGAGCGAACGAGAACTAGAGCGAGAGCGAACGAGAACTAGAGCGAGAGCGAACGAGAACTAGAGCGAGAGCGAACGAGAACTAGAGCGAGAGCGAACGAGAACTAGAGCGAGAGCGAACGAGAACTAGAGCGAGAGCGAACGAGAACTAGAGCGAGAGCGAACGAGAACTAGAGCGAGAGCGAACGAAAACCAGAGCGAGAGCGAACGAAAACCAGAGCGAGAGCGAACGAGAACCAGAGCGAGAGCGAACGAGAACTAGAGCGAACGAGAACTAGAGCGAACGAGAACTAGAGCGAACGAGAGCGAGAGCGAACGAGAACTAGAGCGAACGAGAACTAGAGCGAACGAGAACTAGAGCGAACGAGAACTAGAGCGAACGAGAACTAGAGCGAACGAGAACTAGAGCGAACGAGAACTAGAGCGAACGAGAACTAGAGCGAACGAGAACTAGAGCGAACGAGAACTAGAGCGAACGAGAACTAGAGCGAACGAGAACTAGAGCGAACGAGAACTAGAGCGAACGAGAACTAGAGCGAACGAGAACTAGAGCGAACGAGAACTAGAGCGAACGAGAACTAGAGCGAACGAGAACTAGAGCGAACGAGAACTAGAGCGAACGAGAACTAGAGCGAACGAGAACTAGAGCGAACGAGAACTAGAGCGAGAGCGAACGAGAGCGAACGAGAACTAGAGCGAGAGCGAACGAGAGCGAACGAGAACTAGAGCGAGAGCGAACGAGAGCGAGAGCGAACGAGAGCGAGAGCGAACGAGAGCGAACGAGAACTAGAGCGAGAGCGAACGAGAGCGAACGAGAACTAGAGCGAGAGCGAACGAGAGCGAACGAGAACTAGAGCGAGAGCGAAAGAGAGCGAACGAGAACTAGAGCGAACGAGAACTAGAGCGAGAGCGAACGAGAACTAGAGCGAGAGCGAACGAGAACTAGAGCGAGAGCGAACGAGAACTAGAGCGAGAGCGAACGAGAACTAGAGCGAGAGCGAACGAGAACTAGAGCGAGAGCGAACGAGAACTAGAGCGAGAGCGAACGAGAACTAGAGCGAGAGCGAGAGCGAACGAGAACTAGAGCGAGAGCGAACGAGAACTAGAGCGAGAGCGAACGAGAACTAGAGCGAGAGCGAACGAGAACGAGACCGAGAGCGAACGAGAACGAGAGCGAGAGCGAACGAGAACTAGAACGAGAGCGAACGAGAACTAGAACGAGAGCGAGAGCGAACGAGAACTAGAGCGAGAGCGAACGAGAACTAGAACGAGAGCGAGAGCGAACGAGAACTAGAACGAGAGCGAACGAGAACTAGAGCGAGAGCGAACGAGAACTAGAACGAGAGCGAACGAGAACTAGAACGAGAGCGAACGAGAACTAGAACGAGAGCGAACTAGAACGAGAGCGAACGAGAACTAGAACGAGAGCGAAAGAGAACTAGAACGAGAGCGAACGAGAACTAGAGCGAGAGCGAACGAGAACTAGAGCGAGAGCGAACGAGAACTAGAACGAGAGCGAACGAGAACTAGAACTAGAACGAGAGCGAACGAGAGCGAGAGCGAACTAGAGCGAGAGCGAACGAGAACTAGAGCGAGAGCGAACGAGAACTAGAACGAGAGCGAGAGCGAACGAGAACGAGAGCGAGAGCGAACGAGAGCTAGAGCGAACGAGAGCGAGAGCCAACGAGAACTAGAGCGAGAGCGAACGAGAACTAGAGCGAGAGCGAACGAGAACTAGAGCGAGAGCGAACGAGAACTAGAGCGAGAGCGAACGAGAACTAGAGCGAGAGCGAACGAGAACTAGAGCGAGAGCGAACGAGAACTAGAGCGAGAGCGAACGAGAACTAGAGCGAGAGCGAACGAGAACTAGAGCGAGAGCGAACGAGAACTAGAGCGAGAGCGAACGAGAACTAGAGCGAGAGCGAACGAGAACTAGAACGAGAGCGAACGAGAACTAGAACGAGAGCGAACGAGAACTAGAACGAGAGCGAACGAGAACTAGAACGAGAGCGAACTAGAACGAGAGCGAACGAGAACTAGAACGAGAGCGAGAGCGAACGAGAACTAGAGCGAGAGCGAACGAGAACTAGAGCGAGAGCGAACGAGAACTAGAACGAGAGCGAGAGCGAACGAGAACTAGAGCGAGAACTAGAGCGAACGAGAACTAGAGCGAGAGCGAACGAGAACTAGAGCGAGAGCGAACGAGAACTAGAGCGAGAGCGAACGAGAACTAGAGCGAGAGAGCGAACGAGAACGAGAGCGAGAGCGAACGAGAACTAGAACGAGAGCGAACGAGAACTAGAACGAGAGCGAACGAGAACTAGGACGAGAGCGAGAGCGAACGAGAACTAGAACGAGAGCGAACGAGAACTAGAGCGAGAGCGAACGAGAACTAGAGCGAGAGCGAACGAGAACTAGAGCGAGAGCGAACGAGAACTAGAGCGAGAGCGAACGAGAACTAGAGCGAGAGCGAGAGCGAACGAGAACTAGAGCGAGAGCGAACGAGAACTAGAGCGAGAGCGAACGAGAACTAGAGCGAGAGCGAACGAGAGCGAGAGCGAACGAGAACGAGAGCGAGAGCGAACGAGAACTAGAACGAGAGCGAACGAGAACTAGAGCGAGAGCGAACGAGAACTAGAGCGAGAGCGAACGAGAACTAGAGCGAGAGCGAACGAGAACTAGAGCGAGAGCGAACGAGAACTAGAGCGAGAGCGAACGAGAACTAGAACGAGAGCGAACGAGAACTAGAACGAGAGCGAACGAGAACTAGAACGAGAACGAACGAGAACTAGAACGAGAGCGAACGAGAACTAGAACGAGAGCGAACTAGAACGAGAGCGAACGAGAACTAGAACGAGAGCGAGAGCGAACGAGAACTAGAACGAGAGCGAACGAGAACTAGAGCGAGAGCGAACGAGAACTAGAGCGAGAGCGAACGAGAACTAGAGCGAGAGCGAACGAGAACTAGAGCGAGAGCGAACGAGAACTAGAGCGAGAGCGAACGAGAACTAGAGCGAGAGCGAACGAGAACTAGAACGAGAGCGAACGAGAACTAGAACGAGAGCGAACGAGAACTAGAACGAGAGCGAGAGCGAACGAGAACTAGAACGAGAGCTTGAGCGAACGAGAACTAGAGCGAGAGCGAACGAGAACTAGAGCTAGAGCGAACGAGAACTAGAGCGAGAGCGAACGAGAACTAGAGCGAGAGCGAACGAGAACTAGAGCGAGAGCGAACGAGAACTAGAGCGAGAGCGAACGAGAACTAGAGCGAGAGCGAACGAGAACTAGAGCGAGAGCGAACGAGAACTAGAGCGAGAGCGAACGAGAACTAGAGCGAGAGCGAACGAGAACTAGAGCGAGAGCGAACGAGAACTAGAGCGAGAGCGAACGAGAACTAGAGCGAGAGCGAACGAGAACTAGAGCGAGAGCGAACGAGAACTAGAGCGAGAGCGAACGAGAACTAGAGCGAGAGCGAACGAGAGCGAACGAGAACTAGAGCGAGAGCGAACGAGAGCGAACGAGAACTAGAGCGAGAGCGAACGAGAGCGAACGAGAACTAGAGCGAACGAGAACTAGAGCGAGAGCGAACGAGAACTAGAGCGAGAGCGAACGAGAACTAGAGCGAGAGCGAACGAGAACTAGAGCGAGAGCGAACGAGAACTAGAGCGAGAGCGAACGAGAACTAGAGCGAGAGCGAACGAGAACTAGAGCGAGAGCGAACGAGAACTAGAGCGAGAGCGAACGAGAACTAGAGCGAGAGCGAACGAGAACTAGAGCGAGAGCGAACGAGAACGAGACCGAGAGCGAACGAGAACGAGAGCGAGAGCGAACGAGAACTAGAACGAGAGCGAACGAGAACTAGAACGAGAGCGAGAGCGAACGAGAACTAGAGCGAGAGCGAACGAGAACTAGAACGAGAGCGAACGAGAACTAGAACGAGAGCGAACGAGAACTAGAGCGAGAGCGAACGAGAACTAGAACGAGAGCGAACGAGAACTAGAACGAGAGCGAACGAGAACTAGAACGAGAGCGAACTAGAACGAGAGCGAACGAGAACTAGAACGAGAGCGAAAGAGAACTAGAACGAGAGCGAAAGAGAACTAGAACGAGAGCGAACGAGAACTAGAGCGAGAGCGAACGAGAACTAGAGCGAGAGCGAACGAGAACTAGAACGAGAGCGAGAGCGAACGAGAACTAGAACTAGAACGAGAGCGAACGAGAGCGAGAGCGAACTAGAGCGAGAGCGAGAGCGAACTAGAGCGAGAGCGAACGAGAACTAGAGCGAGAGCGAACGAGAACTAGAGCGAGAGCGAACGAGAACTAGAGCGAGAGCGAGAGCGAACTAGAGCGAGAGCGAGAGCGAACTAGAGCGAGAGCGAGAGCGAACTAGAGCGAGAGCGAGAGCGAACTAGAGCGAGAGCGAGAGCGAACTAGAGCGAGAGCGAACGAGAACTAGAGCGAGAGCGAACGAGAACTAGAGCGAGAGCGAACGAGAACTAGAGCGAGAGCGAACGAGAACTAGAGCGAGAGCGAACGAGAACTAGAGCGAGAGCGAACGAGAACTAGAACGAGAGCGAGAGCGAACGAGAACGAGAGCGAACGAGAGCTAGAGCGAACGAGAGCGAGAGCCAATGAGAACTAGAGCGAGAGCGAACGAGAACTAGAGCGAGAGCGAACGAGAACTAGAGCGAGAGCGAACGAGAACTAGAGCGAGAGCGAGAGCGAACGAGAACTAGAACGAGAGCGAACGAGAACTAGAGCGAGAACTAGAGCGAACGAGAACTAGAGCGAGAGCGAACGAGAACTAGAGCGAGAGCGAACGAGAACTAGAGCGAGAGAGCGAACGAGAACGAGAGCGAACGAGAACTAGAACGAGAGCGAACGAGAACTAGAACGAGAGCGAACGAGAACTAGAACGAGAGCGAGAGCGAACGAGAACTAGAACGAGAGCGAACGAGAACTAGAGCGAGAGCGAACGAGAACTAGAGCGAGAGCGAACGAGAACTAGAGCAGAGCGAACGAGAACTAGAGCGAGAGCGAACGAGAACTAGAGCGAGAGCGAGAGCGAACGAGAACTAGAGCGAGAGCGAACGAGAACTAGAGCGAGAGCGAACGAGAACTAGAGCGAGAGCGAACGAGAACTAGAGCGAGAGCGAACGAGAGCGAGAGCGAACGAGAACGAGAGCGAGAGCGAACGAGAACTAGAACGAGAGCGAACGAGAACTAGAGCGAGAGCGAACGAGAACTAGAGCGAGAGCGAACGAGAACTAGAGCGAGAGCGAACGAGAACTAGAGCGAGAGCGAACGAGAACTAGAACGAGAGCGAACGAGAACTAGAACGAGAGCGAACGAGAACTAGAACGAGAGCGAACGAGAACTAGAACGAGAGCGAACGAGAACTAGAACGAGAGCGAACTAGAACGAGAGCGAACGAGAACTAGAACGAGAGCGAGAGCGAACGAGAACTAGAGCGAGAGCGAACGAGAACTAGAGCGAGAGCGAACGAGAACTAGAACGAGAGCGAGAGCGAACGAGAACTAGAGCGAGAACTAGAGCGAACGAGAACTAGAGCGAGAGCGAACGAGAACTAGAGCGAGAGCGAACGAGAACTAGAGCGAGAGAGCGAACGAGAACGAGAGCGAGAGCGAACGAGAACTAGAACGAGAGCGAACGAGAACTAGAACGAGAGCGAACGAGAACTAGAGCGAGAGAGCGAACGAGAACGAGAGCGAGAGCGAACGAGAACTAGAGCGAGAGCGAACGAGAACGAGAGCGAGAGCGAACGAGAACTAGAACGAGAGCGAACGAGAACTAGAGCGAGAGCGAACGAGAACTAGAGCGAACGAGAACTAGAGCGAACGAGAACTAGAGCGAACGAGAACTAGAGCGAACGAGAACTAGAGCGAACGAGAACTAGAGCGAACGAGAACTAGAGCGAACGAGAACTAGAGCGAACGAGAACTAGAGCGAACGAGAACTAGAGCGAACGAGAACTAGAGCGAACGAGAACTAGAGCGAACGAGAACTAGAGCGAACGAGAACTAGAGCGAACGAGAACTAGAGCGAACGAGAACTAGAGCGAACGAGAACTAGAGCGAACGAGAACTAGAGCGAACGAGAACTAGAGCGAACGAGAACTAGAGCGAACGAGAACTAGAGCGAACGAGAACTAGAGCGAGAGCGAACGAGAGCGAACGAGAACTAGAGCGAGAGCGAACGAGAGCGAACGAGAACTAGAGCGAGAGCGAACGAGAGCGAACGAGAGCGAGAGCGAACGAGAGCGAACGAGAACTAGAGCGAGAGCGAACGAGAGCGAACGAGAACTAGAGCGAGAGCGAACGAGAACTAGAGCGAGAGCGAACGAGAACTAGAGCGAGAGCGAACGAGAACTAGAACGAGAGCGAACGAGAACTAGAACGAGAGCGAACGAGAACTAGAACGAGAGCGAACGAGAACTAGAACGAGAGCGAACGAGAACTAGAACGAGAGCGAACTAGAACGAGAGCGAACGAGAACTAGAACGAGAGCGAGAGCGAACGAGAACTAGAACGAGAGCGAACGAGAACTAGAGCGAGAGCGAACGAGAACTAGAGCGAGAGCGAACGAGAACTAGAGCGAGAGCGAACGAGAACTAGAGCGAGAGCGAACGAGAACTAGAACGAGAGCGAACGAGAACTAGAACGAGAGCGAACGAGAACTAGAACGAGAGCGAACGAGAACTAGAACGAGAGCGAACTAGAACTAGAACGAGAGCGAACTAGAACGAGAGCGAACGAGAACTAGAACGAGAGCGAGAGCGAACGAGAACTAGAGCGAGAGCGAACGAGAACTAGAGCGAGAGCGAACGAGAACTAGAACGAGAGCGAGAGCGAACGAGAACTAGAGCGAGAACTAGAGCGAACGAGAACTAGAGCGAGAGCGAACGAGAACTAGAGCGAGAGCGAACGAGAACTAGAGCGAGAGAGCGAACGAGAACGAGAGCGAGAGCGAACGAGAACTAGAACGAGAGCGAACGAGAACTAGAACGAGAGCGAACGAGAACTAGAGCGAGAGAGCGAACGAGAACGAGAGCGAGAGCGAACGAGAACTAGAGCGAGAGCGAACGAGAACGAGAGCGAGAGCGAACGAGAACTAGAACGAGAGCGAACGAGAACTAGAGCGAGAGCGAACGAGAACTAGAGCGAACGAGAACTAGAGCGAACGAGAACTAGAGCGAACGAGAACTAGAGCGAACGAGAACTAGAGCGAACGAGAACTAGAGCGAACGAGAACTAGAGCGAACGAGAACTAGAGCGAACGAGAACTAGAGCGAACGAGAACTAGAGCGAACGAGAACTAGAGCGAACGAGAACTAGAGCGAACGAGAACTAGAGCGAACGAGAACTAGAGCGAACGAGAACTAGAGCGAACGAGAACTAGAGCGAACGAGAACTAGAGCGAACGAGAACTAGAGCGAACGAGAACTAGAGCGAACGAGAACTAGAGCGAACGAGAACTAGAGCGAACGAGAACTAGAGCGAACGAGAACTAGAGCGAACGAGAACTAGAGCGAACGAGAACTAGAGCGAACGAGAACTAGAGCGAGAGCGAACGAGAGCGAACGAGAACTAGAGCGAGAGCGAACGAGAGCGAACGAGAACTAGAGCGAGAGCGAACGAGAGCGAGAGCGAACGAGAGCGAACGAGAACTAGAGCGAGAGCGAACGAGAGCGAACGAGAACTAGAGCGAGAGCGAACGAGAGCGAACGAGAACTAGAGCGAGAGCGAACGAGAGCGAACGAGAACTAGAGCGAGAGCGAACGAGAACTAGAGCGAGAGCGAACGAGAACTAGAGCGAGAGCGAACGAGAACTAGAGCGAGAGCGAACGAGAACTAGAGCGAGAGCGAACGAGAACTAGAGCGAGAGCGAACGAGAACTAGAGCGAGAGCGAACGAGAACTAGAGCGAGAGCGAACGAGAGCGAACGAGAACTAGAGCGAGAGCGAACGAGAGCGAACGAGAACTAGAGCGAGAGCGAACGAGAACTAGAGCGAGAGCGAACGAGAACTAGAGCGAGAGCGAACGAGAACTAGAGCGAGAGCGAACGAGAACTAGAGCGAGAGCGAACGAGAACTAGAGCGAGAGCGAACGAGAACTAGAGCGAGAGCGAACGAGAACTAGAGCGAGAGCGAACGAGAACTAGAGCGAGAGCGAACGAGAACTAGAGCGAGAGCAAACGAGAACTAGAGCGAGAGCGAACGAGAACTAGAGCGAGAGCGAACGAGAACTAGAGCGAGAGCGAACGAGAACGAGACCGAGAGCGAACGAGAACGAGAGCGAGAGCGAACGAGAACTAGAACGAGAGCGAACGAGAACTAGAACGAGAGCGAGAGCGAACGAGAACTAGAGCGAGAGCGAACGAGAACTAGAACGAGAGCGAGAGCGAACGAGAACTAGAACGAGAGCGAACGAGAACTAGAGCGAGAGCGAACGAGAACTAGAACGAGAGCGAACGAGAACTAGAACGAGAGCGAACGAGAACTAGAACGAGAGCGAACTAGAACGAGAGCGAACGAGAACTAGAACGAGAGCGAAAGAGAACTAGAACGAGAGCGAACGAGAACTAGAGCGAGAGCGAACGAGAACTAGAGCGAGAGCGAACGAGAACTAGAACGAGAGCGAACGAGAACTAGAACTAGAACGAGAGCGAACGAGAGCGAGAGCGAACTAGAGCGAGAGCGAACGAGAACTAGAGCGAGAGCGAACGAGAACTAGAACGAGAGCGAACGAGAACTAGAGCGAGAGCGAACGAGAACTAGAGCGAGAGCGAACTAGAACTAGAGCGAGAGCGAACTAGAGCGAGAGCGAGAGCGAACTAGAGCGAGAGCGAGAGCGAACTAGAGCGAGAGCGAGAGCGAACTAGAGCGAGAGCGAGAGCGAACTAGAGCGAGAGCGAGAGCGAACTAGAGCGAGAGCGAGAGCGAACTAGAGCGAGAGCGAACGAGAACTAGAGCGAGAGCGAACGAGAACTAGAGCGAGAGCGAACGAGAACTAGAGCGAGAGCGAACGAGAACTAGAACGAGAGCGAGAGCGAACGAGAACGAGAGCGAGAGCGAACGAGAGCTAGAGCGAACGAGAGCGAGAGCCAACGAGAACTAGAGCGAGAGCGAACGAGAACTAGAGCGAGAGCGAACGAGAACTAGAGCGAGAGCGAGAGCGAACGAGAACTAGAGCGAGAGCGAACGAGAACTAGAACGAGAGCGAGAGCGAACGAGAACTAGAGCGAGAACTAGAGCGAACGAGAACTAGAGCGAGAGCGAACGAGAACTAGAGCGAGAGCGAACGAGAACTAGAGCGAGAGAGCGAACGAGAACGAGAGCGAGAGCGAACGAGAACTAGAACGAGAGCGAACGAGAACTAGAACGAGAGCGAACGAGAACTAGAACGAGAGCGAGAGCGAACGAGAACTAGAACGAGAGCGAACGAGAACTAGAGCGAGAGCGAACGAGAACTAGAGCGAGAGCGAACGAGAACTAGAGCGAGAGCGAACGAGAACTAGAGCGAGAGCGAACGAGAACTAGAGCGAGAGCGAGAGCGAACGAGAACTAGAGCGAGAGCGAACGAGAACTAGAGCGAGAGCGAACGAGAACTAGAGCGAGAGCGAACGAGAGCGAGAGCGAACGAGAACGAGAGCGAGAGCGAACGAGAACTAGAACGAGAGCGAACGAGAACTAGAGCGAGAGCGAACGAGAACTAGAGCGAGAGCGAACGAGAACTAGAGCGAGAGCGAACGAGAACTAGAGCGAGAGCGAACGAGAACTAGAGCGAGAGCGAACGAGAACTAGAACGAGAGCGAACGAGAACTAGAACGAGAGCGAACGAGAACTAGAACGAGAGCGAACGAGAACTAGAACGAGAGCGAACGAGAACTAGAACGAGAGCGAACTAGAACGAGAGCGAACGAGAACTAGAACGAGAGCGAGAGCGAACGAGAACTAGAGCGAGAGCGAACGAGAACTAGAGCGAGAGCGAACGAGAACTAGAACGAGAGCGAGAGCGAACGAGAACTAGAGCGAGAACTAGAGCGAACGAGAACTAGAGCGAGAGCGAACGAGAACTAGAGCGAGAGCGAACGAGAACTAGAGCGAGAGAGCGAACGAGAACGAGAGCGAGAGCGAACGAGAACTAGAACGAGAGCGAACGAGAACTAGAACGAGAGCGAACGAGAACTAGGACGAGAGCGAGAGCGAACGAGAACTAGAACGAGAGCGAACGAGAACTAGAGCGAGAGCGAACGAGAACTAGAGCGAGAGCGAACGAGAACTAGAGCGAGAGCGAACGAGAACTAGAGCGAGAGCGAACGAGAACTAGAGCGAGAGCGAGAGCGAGAGCGAACGAGAACTAGAGCGAGAGCGAACGAGAACTAGAGCGAGAGCGAACGAGAACTAGAGCGAGAGCGAACGAGAACTAGAGCGAGAGCGAACGAGAGCGAGAGCGAACGAGAACGAGAGCGAGAGCGAACGAGAACGAGAGCGAGAGCGAACGAGAACTAGAGCGAGAGCGAACGAGAACTAGAGCGAGAGCGAACGAGAACTAGAGCGAGAGCGAACGAGAACTAGAGCGAGAGCGAACGAGAACTAGAGCGAGAGCGAACGAGAACTAGAGCGAGAGCGAACGAGAACTAGAACGAGAGCGAACGAGAACTAGAACGAGAGCGAACGAGAACTAGAACGAGAGCGAACGAGAACTAGAACGAGAGCGAACGAGAACTAGAACGAGAGCGAACGAGAACTAGAACGAGAGCGAACTAGAACGAGAGCGAACGAGAACTAGAACGAGAGCGAGAGCGAACGAGAACTAGAACGAGAGCGAACGAGAACTAGAGCGAGAGCGAACGAGAACTAGAGCGAGAGCGAACGAGAACTAGAGCGAGAGCGAACGAGAACTAGAGCGAGAGCGAACGAGAACTAGAGCGAGAGCGAACGAGAACTAGAGCGAGAGCGAACGAGAACTAGAACGAGAGCGAACGAGAACTAGAACGAGAGCGAACGAGAACTAGAACGAGAGCGAGAGCGAACGAGAACTAGAGCGAGAGCGAACGAGAACTAGAGCTAGAGCGAACGAGAACTAGAGCGAGAGCGAACGAGAACTAGAGCGAGAGCGAACGAGAACTAGAGCGAGAGCGAACGAGAACTAGAGCGAGAGCGAACGAGAACTAGAGCGAGAGCGAACGAGAACTAGAGCGAGAGCGAACGAGAACTAGAGCGAGAGCGAACGAGAACTAGAGCGAGAGCGAACGAGAACTAGAGCGAGAGCGAACGAGAACTAGAGCGAGAGCGAACGAGAACTAGAGCGAGAGCGAACGAGAACTAGAGCGAGAGCGAACGAGAACTAGAGCGAGAGCGAACGAGAACTAGAGCGAGAGCGAACGAGAACTAGAGCGAGAGCGAACGAGAGCGAACGAGAACTAGAGCGAGAGCGAACGAGAGCGAACGAGAACTAGAGCGAGAGCGAACGAGAGCGAACGAGAACTAGAGCGAACGAGAACTAGAGCGAGAGCGAACGAGAACTAGAGCGAGAGCGAACGAGAACTAGAGCGAGAGCGAACGAGAACTAGAGCGAGAGCGAACGAGAACTAGAGCGAGAGCGAACGAGAACTAGAGCGAGAGCGAGAGCGAACGAGAACTAGAGCGAGAGCGAACGAGAACTAGAGCGAGAGCGAACGAGAACTAGAGCGAGAGCGAACGAGAACTAGAGCGAGAGCGAACGAGAACTAGAGCGAGAGCGAACGAGAACTAGAGCGAGAGCGAACGAGAACGAGACCGAGAGCGAACGAGAACGAGAGCGAGAGCGAACGAGAACTAGAACGAGAGCGAACGAGAACTAGAACGAGAGCGAGAGCGAACGAGAACTAGAGCGAGAGCGAACGAGAACTAGAACGAGAGCGAGAGCGAACGAGAACTAGAACGAGAGCGAACGAGAACTAGAGCGAGAGCGAACGAGAACTAGAACGAGAGCGAACGAGAACTAGAACGAGAGCGAACGAGAACTAGAACGAGAGCGAACTAGAACGAGAGCGAACGAGAACTAGAACGAGAGCGAAAGAGAACTAGAACGAGAGCGAACGAGAACTAGAGCGAGAGCGAACGAGAACTAGAGCGAGAGCGAACGAGAACTAGAACGAGAGCGAACGAGAAATAGAACTAGAACGAGAGCGAACGAGAGCGAGAGCGAACTAGAGCGAGAGCGAACGAGAACTAGAGCGAGAGCGAACGAGAACTAGAGCGAGAGCGAACGAGAACTAGAGCGAGAGCGAACGAGAACTAGAGCGAGAGCGAGAGCGAACTAGAGCGAGAGCGAGAGCGAACTAGAGCGAGAGCGAGAGCGAACTAGAGCGAGAGCGAGAGCGAACTAGAGCGAGAGCGAGAGCGAACTAGAGCGAGAGCGAGAGCGAACTAGAGCGAGAGCGAACGAGAACTAGAGCGAGAGCGAACGAGAACTAGAGCGAGAGCGAACGAGAACTAGAGCGAGAGCGAACGAGAACTAGAGCGAGAGCGAACGAGAACTAGAGCGAGAGCGAACGAGAACTAGAGCGAGAGCGAACGAGAACGAGAGCGAGAGCGAACGAGAGCTAGAGCGAACGAGAGCGAGAGCCAATGAGAACTAGAGCGAGAGCGAACGAGAACTAGAGCGAGAGCGAACGAGAACTAGAGCGAGAGCGAACGAGAACTAGAGCGAGAGCGAACGAGAACTAGAGCGAGAGCGAACGAGAACTAGAACGAGAGCGAACGAGAACTAGAGCGAGAACTAGAGCGAACGAGAACTAGAGCGAGAGCGAACGAGAACTAGAGCGAGAGCGAACGAGAACTAGAGCGAGAGAGCGAACGAGAACGAGAGCGAGAGCGAACGAGAACTAGAACGAGAGCGAACGAGAACTAGAACGAGAGCGAACGAGAACTAGAACGAGAGCGAACGAGAACTAGAACGAGAGCGAGAGCGAACGAGAACTAGAACGAGAGCGAACGAGAACTAGAGCGAGAGCGAACGAGAACTAGAGCGAGAGCGAACGAGAACTAGAGCAGAGCGAACGAGAACTAGAGCGAGAGCGAACGAGAACTAGAGCGAGAGCGAGAGCGAACGAGAACTAGAGCGAGAGCGAACGAGAACTAGAGCGAGAGCGAACGAGAACTAGAGCGAGAGCGAACGAGAGCGAGAGCGAACGAGAACGAGAGCGAGAGCGAACGAGAACTAGAACGAGAGCGAACGAGAACTAGAGCGAGAGCGAACGAGAACTAGAGCGAGAGCGAACGAGAACTAGAGCGAGAGCGAACGAGAACTAGAGCGAGAGCGAACGAGAACTAGAGCGAGAGCGAACGAGAACTAGAACGAGAGCGAACGAGAACTAGAGCGAACGAGAACTAGAACGAGAGCGAACGAGAACTAGAACGAGAGCGAACGAGAACTAGAACGAGAGCGAACTAGAACGAGAGCGAACGAGAACTAGAACGAGAGCGAGAGCGAACGAGAACTAGAGCGAGAGCGAACGAGAACTAGAGCGAGAGCGAACGAGAACTAGAACGAGAGCGAGAGCGAACGAGAACTAGAGCGAGAACTAGAGCGAACGAGAACTAGAGCGAGAGCGAACGAGAACTAGAGCGAGAGCGAACGAGAACTAGAGCGAGAGAGCGAACGAGAACGAGAGCGAGAGCGAACGAGAACTAGAACGAGAGCGAACGAGAACTAGAACGAGAGCGAACGAGAACTAGAACGAGAGCGAGAGCGAACGAGAACTAGAACGAGAGCGAACGAGAACTAGAGCGAGAGCGAACGAGAACTAGAGCGAGAGCGAACGAGAACTAGAGCGAGAGCGAACGAGAACTAGAGCGAGAGCGAACGAGAACTAGAGCGAGAGCGAGAGCGAACGAGAACTAGAGCGAGAGCGAACGAGAACTAGAGCGAGAGCGAACGAGAACTAGAGCGAGAGCGAACGAGAGCGAGAGCGAACGAGAACGAGAGCGAGAGCGAACGAGAACTAGAACGAGAGCGAACGAGAACTAGAGCGAGAGCGAACGAGAACTAGAGCGAGAGCGAACGAGAACTAGAGCGAGAGCGAACGAGAACTAGAGCGAGAGCGAACGAGAACTAGAGCGAGAGCGAACGAGAACTAGAGCAGAGCGAACGAGAACTAGAGCGAGAGCGAACGAGAACTAGAGCGAGAGCGAGAGCGAACGAGAACTAGAGCGAGAGCGAACGAGAACTAGAGCGAGAGCGAACGAGAACTAGAGCGAGAGCGAACGAGAGCGAGAGCGAACGAGAACGAGAGCGAGAGCGAACGAGAACTAGAACGAGAGCGAACGAGAACTAGAGCGAGAGCGAACGAGAACTAGAGCGAGAGCGAACGAGAACTAGAGCGAGAGCGAACGAGAACTAGAGCGAGAGCGAACGAGAACTAGAGCGAGAGCGAACGAGAACTAGAACGAGAGCGAACGAGAACTAGAACGAGAGCGAACGAGAACTAGAACGAGAGCGAACGAGAACTAGAACGAGAGCGAACGAGAACTAGAACGAGAGCGAACTAGAACGAGAGCGAACGAGAACGAGAGCGAGAGCGAACGAGAACTAGAGCGAGAGCGAACGAGAACTAGAGCGAGAGCGAACGAGAACTAGAACGAGAGCGAGAGCGAACGAGAACTAGAGCGAGAACTAGAGCGAACGAGAACTAGAGCGAGAGCGAACGAGAACTAGAGCGAGAGCGAACGAGAACTAGAGCGAGAGAGCGAACGAGAACGAGAGCGAGAGCGAACGAGAACTAGAACGAGAGCGAACGAGAACTAGAACGAGAGCGAACGAGAACTAGAACGAGAGCGAGAGCGAACGAGAACTAGAACGAGAGCGAACGAGAACTAGAGCGAGAGCGAACGAGAACTAGAGCGAGAGCGAACGAGAACTAGAGCGAGAGCGAACGAGAACTAGAGCGAGAGCGAACGAGAACTAGAGCGAGAGCGAGAGCGAACGAGAACTAGAGCGAGAGCGAACGAGAACTAGAGCGAGAGCGAACGAGAACTAGAGCGAGAGCGAACGAGAGCGAGAGCGAACGAGAACGAGAGCGAGAGCGAACGAGAACTAGAACGAGAGCGAACGAGAACTAGAGCGAGAGCGAACGAGAACTAGAGCGAGAGCGAACGAGAACTAGAGCGAGAGCGAACGAGAACTAGAGCGAGAGCGAACGAGAACTAGAACGAGAGCGAACGAGAACTAGAACGAGAGCGAACGAGAACTAGAACGAGAGCGAACGAGAACTAGAACGAGAGCGAACGAGAACTAGAACGAGAGCGAACTAGAACGAGAGCGAACGAGAACTAGAACGAGAGCGAGAGCGAACGAGAACTAGAACGAGAGCGAACGAGAACTAGAGCGAGAGCGAACGAGAACTAGAGCGAGAGCGAACGAGAACTAGAGCGAGAGCGAACGAGAACTAGAGCGAGAGCGAACGAGAACTAGAGCGAGAGCGAACGAGAACTAGAGCGAGAGCGAACGAGAACTAGAACGAGAGCGAACGAGAACTAGAACGAGAGCGAACGAGAACTAGAACGAGAGCGAGAGCGAACGAGAACTAGAACGAGAGCTTGAGCGAACGAGAACTAGAGCGAGAGCGAACGAGAACTAGAGCTAGAGCGAACGAGAACTAGAGCGAGAGCGAACGAGAACTAGAGCGAGAGCGAACGAGAACTAGAGCGAGAGCGAACGAGAACTAGAGCGAGAGCGAACGAGAACTAGAGCGAGAGCGAACGAGAACTAGAGCGAGAGCGAACGAGAACTAGAGCGAGAGCGAACGAGAACTAGAGCGAGAGCGAACGAGAACTAGAGCGAGAGCGAACGAGAACTAGAGCGAGAGCGAACGAGAACTAGAGCGAGAGCGAACGAGAACTAGAGCGAGAGCGAACGAGAACTAGAGCGAGAGCGAACGAGAACTAGAGCGAGAGCGAACGAGAACTAGAGCGAGAGCGAACGAGAACTAGAGCGAGAGCGAACGAGAACTAGAGCGAGAGCGAACGAGAACTAGAGCGAGAGCGAACGAGAACTAGAGCGAGAGCGAACGAGAACTAGAGCGAGAGCGAACGAGAACTAGAGCGAGAGCGAGAGCGAACGAGAACTAGAGCGAGAGCGAACGAGAACTAGAGCGAGAGCGAACGAGAGCGAACGAGAACTAGAGCGAGAGCGAACGAGAGCGAACGAGAACTAGAGCGAGAGCGAACGAGAGCGAACGAGAACTAGAGCGAACGAGAACTAGAGCGAGAGCGAACGAGAACTAGAGCGAGAGCGAACGAGAACTAGAGCGAGAGCGAACGAGAACTAGAGCGAGAGCGAACGAGAACTAGAGCGAGAGCGAACGAGAACTAGACCGAGAGCGAACAAGAACTAGAGCGAGAGCGAACGAGAACTAGAACGAGAGCGAACGAGAACTAGAACGAGAGCGAGAGCGAACGAGAACTAGAGCGAGAGCGAACGAGAACTAGAACGAGAGCGAACGAGAACTAGAGCGAGAGCGAGAGCGAACTAGAGCGAGAGCGAGAGCGAACTAGAGCGAGAGCGAACTAGAGCGAGAGCGAACTAGAGCGAGAGCGAACTAGAGCGAGAGCGAGAGCGAACGAGAACTAGAGCGAGAGCGAACGAGAACTAGAGCGAGAGCGAACGAGAACTAGAGCGAGAGCGAACGAGAACTAGAGCGAGAGCGAGAGCGAACTAGAGCGAGAGCGAGAGCGAACTAGAGCGAGAGCGAACGAGAACTAGAGCGAGAGCGAACGAGAACTAGAGCGAGAGCGAACGAGAACTAGAGCGAGAGCGAACGAGAACTAGAACGAGAGCGAGAGCGAACGAGAGCGAACGAGAGCTAGAGCGAACGAGAGCGACAGCCAACGAGAACTAGAGCGAGAGCGAACGAGAACTAGAGCGAGAGCGAACGAGAACTAGAGCGAGAGCGAACGAGAACTAGAGCGAGAGCGAACGAGAACTAGAACGAGAGCGAGAGCGAACGAGAACTAGAGCGAGAACTAGAGCGAACGAGAACTAGAGCGAGAGCGAACGAGAACTAGAGCGAGAGCGAACGAGAACTAGAGCGAGAGAGCGAACGAGAACTAGAGCGAGAGCGAACGAGAACTAGAACGAGAGCGAACGAGAACTAGAACGAGAGCGAACGAGAACTAGAACGAGAGCGAGAGCGAACGAGAACTAGAACGAGAGCGAACGAGAACTAGAGCGAGAGCGAACGAGAACTAGAGCGAGAGCGAACGAGAACTAGAGCGAGAGCGAACGAGAACTAGAGCGAGAGCGAACGAGAACTAGAGCGAGAGCGAACGAGAACTAGAGCGAGAGCGAACGAGAACTAGAGCGAGAGCGAACGAGAACTAGAGCGAGAGCGAACGAGAACTAGAGCGAGAGCGAACGAGAACTAGAGCGAGAGCGAACGAGAACTAGAGCGAGAGCGAACGAGAACTAGAACGAGAGCTAACGAGAGCGAGAGCGAACTAGAGCGAGAGCGAACTAGAGCGAGAGCGAACTAGAGCGAGAGCGAACTAGAGCGAGAGCGAGAGCGAACGAGAACTAGAGCGAGAGCGAACGAGAACTAGAGCGAGAGCGAACGAGAACTAGAGCGAGAGCGAACGAGAACTAGAGCGAGAGCGAGAGCGAACTAGAGCGAGAGCGAGAGCGAACTAGAGCGAGAGCGAACGAGAACTAGAGCGAGAGCGAACGAGAACTAGAGCGAGAGCGAACGAGAACTAGAGCGAGAGCGAACGAGAACTAGAACGAGAGCGAGAGCGAACGAGAACGAGAGCGAACGAGAGCTAGAGCGAACGAGAGCGACAGCCAACGAGAACTAGAGCGAGAGCGAACGAGAACTAGAGCGAGAGCGAACGAGAACTAGAGCGAGAGCGAACGAGAACTAGAGCGAGAGCGAACGAGAACTAGAACGAGAGCGAGAGCGAACGAGAACTAGAGCGAGAACTAGAGCGAACGAGAACTAGAGCGAGAGCGAACGAGAACTAGAGCGAGAGCGAACGAGAACTAGAGCGAGAGAGCGAACGAGAACTAGAGCGAGAGCGAACGAGAACTAGAACGAGAGCGAACGAGAACTAGAACGAGAGCGAACGAGAACTAGAACGAGAGCGAGAGCGAACGAGAACTAGAACGAGAGCGAACGAGAACTAGAGCGAGAGCGAACGAGAACTAGAGCGAGAGCGAACGAGAACTAGAGCGAGAGCGAACGAGAACTAGAGCGAGAGCGAACGAGAACTAGAGCGAGAGCGAGAGCGAACGAGAACTAGAGCGAGAGCGAACGAGAACTAGAGCGAGAGCGAACGAGAACTAGAGCGAGAGCGAACGAGAGCGAGAGCGAACGAGAACGAGAGCGAGAGCGAACGAGAACTAGAACGAGAGCGAACGAGAACTAGAGCGAGAGCGAACGAGAACTAGAGCGAGAGCGAACGAGAACTAGAGCGAGAGCGAACGAGAACTAGAGCGAGAGCGAACGAGAACTAGAACGAGAGCGAACGAGAACTAGAACGAGAGCGAACGAGAACTAGAACGAGAGCGAACGAGAACTAGAACGAGAGCGAACGAGAACTAGAACGAGAGCGAACTAGAACGAGAGCGAACGAGAACTAGAACGAGAGCGAGAGCGAACGAGAACTAGAACGAGAGCGAACGAGAACTAGAGCGAGAGCGAGAGCGAACGAGAACTAGAGCGAGAGCGAACGAGAACTAGAGCGAGAGCGAACGAGAACTAGAGCGAGAGCGAACGAGAACTAGAGCGAGAGCGAACGAGAACTAGAGCGAGAGCGAACGAGAACTAGAGCGAGAGCGAACGAGAACTAGAGCGAGAGCGAACGAGAACTAGAGCGAGAGCGAACGAGAACGAGAGCGAGAGCGAGAGCGAACGAGAACGAGAGCGAGAGCGAACGAGAACTAGAGCGAACTAGAACGAGAGCGAACGAGAACTAGAACGAGAGCGAGAGCGAACGAGAACTAGAACGAGAGCGAACGAGAGCGAACGAGAGCGAGAGCGAACTAGAGCGAGAGCCAACGAGAACTAGAGCGAGAGCCAACGAGAACTAGAGCGAGAGCCAACGAGAACTAGAACGAGAGCGAGAGCGAACGAGAACTAGAACGAGAGCGAACGAGAGCGAACGAGAGCGAGAGCGAACTAGAGCGAGAGCCAACGAGAACTAGAGCGAGAGCGAACGAGAACTAGAGCGAGAGCGAACGAGAACTAGAGCGAGAGCGAACGAGAACTAGAGCGAGAGCGAACGAGAACTAGAGCGAGAGCGAACGAGAACGAGAACTAGAGCGAGAGCGAACGAGAACTAGAGCGAGAGCGAACGAGAACTAGAGCGAGAGCGAACGAGAACTAGAGCGAGAGCGAACGAGAACTAGAGCGAGAGCGAACGAGAACTAGAGCGAGAGCGAACGAGAACTAGAGCGAGAGCGAACGAGAACTAGAGCGAGAGCGAACGAGAACTAGAGCGAGAGCGAACGAGAACTAGAGCGAGAGCGAACGAGAACTAGAGCGAGAGCGAACGAGAACTAGAGCGAGAGCGAACGAGAACTAGAGCGAGAGCGAACGAGAACTAGAGCGAGAGCGAACGAGAGCGAGAGCGAACGAGAACTAGAGCGAGAGCGAACTAGAGCGAGAGCGAGAGCGAACTAGAGCGAGAGCGAACTAGAGCGAGAGCGAACTAGAGCGAGAGCGAACTAGAGCGAGAGCGAACTAGAGCGAACGAGAACTAGAGCGAGAGCGAACGAGAACTAGAGCGAGAGCGAACGAGAACTAGAGCGAGAGCGAACGAGAACTAGAGCGAGAGCGAACGAGAACTAGAGCGAGAGCGAACGAGAACTAGAGCGAGAGCGAACGAGAACTAGAGCGAGAGCGAACGAGAACTAGAGCGAGAGCGAACGAGAACTAGAGCGAGAGCGAACGAGAACTAGAGCGAGAGCGAACGAGAACTAGAACGAGAGCGAACGAGAACTAGAGCGAGAGCGAACGATTACTAGAACGAGAGCGAGAGCGAACGAGAACTAGAACGAGAGCGAACGAGAACTAGAGCGAGAGCGAACGAGAACTAGAGCGAGAGCGAACGAGAACTAGAGCGAGAGCGAACGAGAACTAGAGCGAGAGCGAGAGCGAACGAGAACTAGAGCGAGAGCGAGAGCGAACGAGAACTAGAGCGAGAGCGAACGAGAACTAGAACGAGAGCGAGAGCGAACGAGAACTAGAACGAGAGCGAACGAGAACTAGAGCGAGAGCGAACGAGAACTAGAGCGAGAGCGAACGAGAACTAGAGCGAGAGCGAGAGCGAACGAGAACTAGAGCGAGAGCGAACGAGAACTAGAGCGAGAGCGAACGAGAACTAGAGCGAGAGCGAACGAGAACTAGAACGAGAGCGAGAGCGAACGAGAACGAGAGCAAGAGCGAACGAGAACTAGAGCGAGAGCGAACGAGAACTAGAACGAGAGCGAACGAGAACTAGAACGAGAGCGAACTAGAACGAGAACTAGAACGAGAGCGAGAGCGAACGAGAACTAGAGCGAGAGCGAACGAGAACTAGAGCGAGAGCGAACTAGAACGAGAGCGAGAGCGAACGAGAACTAGAGCGAGAGCGAACGAGAACTAGAGCGAGAGCGAACGAGAACTAGAGCGAGAGCGAACGAGAACTAGAGCGAGAGCGAACGAGAACTAGAGCGAGAGCGAACGAGAACTAGAGCGAGAGCGAACGAGAACTAGAGCGAGAGCGAACGAGAACTAGAGCGAGAGCGAACGAGAACTAGAGCGAGAGCGAACGAGAACTAGAGCGAGAGCGAACGAGAACTAGAACGAGAGCGAACGAGAACTAGAGCGAGAGCGAACGAGAACTAGAGCGAGAGCGAACGATTACTAGAACGAGAGCGAGAGCGAACGAGAACTAGAACGAGAGCGAACGAGAACTAGAGCGAGAGCGAACGAGAACTAGAGCGAGAGCGAACGAGAACTAGAGCGAGAGCGAACGAGAACTAGAACGAGAGCGAACGAGAACTAGAACGAGAGCGAACTAGAACGAGAACTAGAACGAGAGCGAGAGCGAACGAGAACTAGAACGAGAGCGAACGAGAACTAGAGCGAGAGCGAACGAGAACTAGAGCGAGAGCGAACGAGAACTAGAGCGAGAGCGAACGAGAACTAGAGCGAGAGCGAACGAGAACTAGAGCGAGAGCGAGAGCGAACGAGAACTAGAGCGAGAGCGAGAGCGAACGAGAACTAGAGCGAGAGCGAACGAGAACTAGAACGAGAGCGAGAGCGAACGAGAACTAGAACGAGAGCGAACGAGAACTAGAGCGAGAGCGAACGAGAACTAGAGCGAGAGCGAACGAGAACTAGAGCGAGAGCGAGAGCGAACGAGAACTAGAGCGAGAGCGAACGAGAACTAGAGCGAGAGCGAACGAGAACTAGAGCGAGAGCGAACGAGAACTAGAGCGAGAGCGAACGAGAACTAGAACGAGAGCGAGAGCGAACGAGAACGAGAGCAAGAGCGAACGAGAACTAGAGCGAGAGCGAACGAGAACTAGAACGAGAGCGAACGAGAACTAGAACGAGAGCGAACTAGAACGAGAACTAGAACGAGAGCGAGAGCGAACGAGAACTAGAACGAGAGCGAACGAGAACTAGAGCGAGAGCGAACGAGAACTAGAGCGAGAGCGAACTAGAACGAGAGCGAGAGCGAACGAGAACTAGAACGAACTAGAGCGAGAGCGAACGAGAACTAGAACGAGAGCGAGAGCGAACGAGAACTAGAGCGAGAGCGAACGAGAACGAGAGCGAACGAGAACTAGAACGAGAGCGAACGAGAACTAGAACGAGAGCGAACGAGAACTAGAACGAGAGCGAGAGCGAACGAGAACTAGAACGAGAGCGAGAGCGAACGAGAGCGAACGAGAGCGAGAGCGAGAGCGAACTAGAGCGAGAGCGAACTAGAGCGAGAGAGAACGAGAACTAGAACGAGAGCGAACGAGAACTAGAACGAGAGCGAGAGCGAACTAGAGCGAGCGAGAGCGAACTAGAGCGAGCGAGAGCGAGAGCGAACTAGAGCGAGAGCGAACGAGAACTAGAGCGAGAGCGAACGAGAACTAGAGCGAGAGCGAACGAGAACTAGAGCGAGAGCGAACGAGAACGAGAGCGAGAGCGAACGAGAACTAGAGCGAGAGCGAGAGCGAACGAGAACTAGAACGAGAGCGAACGAGAACTAGAGCGAGAGCGAACGAGAACTAGAGCGAGAGCGAGAGCGAACTAGAACGAGAGCGAGAGCGAACGAGAACTAGAACGAACTAGAGCGAGAGCGAACGAGAACTAGAACGAGAGCGAACGAGAACTAGAGCGAGAGCGAACGAGAACGAGAGCGAACGAGAACTAGAACGAGAGCGAACGAGAACTAGAACGAGAGCGAACGAGAACTAGAACGAGAGCGAACGAGAACTAGAACGAGAGCGAGAGCGAACGAGAACTAGAACGAGAGCGAGAGCGAACGAGAGCGAACGAGAGCGAGAGCGAACGAGAGCGAGAGCGAACTAGAGCGAGAGCGAACTAGAGCGAGAGCGAACTAGAGCGAGAGCGAACGAGAACTAGAACGAGAGCGAGAGCGAACGAGAGCGAACGAGAGCGAGAGCGAACGAGAGCGAGAGCGAACTAGAGCGAGAGCGAACTAGAGCGAGAGCGAACTAGAGCGAGAGCGAACTAGAGCGAGAGCGAACTAGAGCGAGAGCGAACGAGAACTAGAACGAGAGCGAACGAGAACTAGAACGAGAGCGAGAGCGAACTAGAGCGAGCGAGAGCGAGAGCGAACTAGAGCGAGCGAGAGCGAGAGCGAACTAGAGCGAGAGCGAACGAGAACTAGAGCGAGAGCGAGAGCGAACTAGAGCGAGAGCGAGAGCGAACTAGAGCGAGAGCGAACGAGAACTAGAGCGAGAGCGAACGAGAACTAGAGCGAGAGCGAACGAGAACTAGAGCGAGAGCGAACGAGAACTAGAGCGAGAGCGAACGAGAACTAGAGCGAGAGCGAACGAGAACTAGAGCGAGAGCGAACGAGAACTAGAGCGAGAGCGAACGAGAACTAGAGCGAGAGCGAACGAGAACTAGAGCGAGAGCGAACGAGAACTAGAGCGAGAGCGAACGAGAACTAGAGCGAGAGCGAACGAGAACTAGAGCGAGAGCGAACGAGAACTAGAGCGAGAGCGAACGAGAACTAGAGCGAGAGCGAACGAGAACTAGAGCGAGAGCGAACGAGAACTAGAGCGAGAGCGAACGAGAACTAGAGCGAGAGCGAACGAGAACTAGAGCGAGAGCGAACGAGAACTAGAGCGAGAGCGAACGAGAACTAGAGCGAGAGCGAGAGCGAACGAGAACTAGAGCGAGAGCGAACGAGAACTAGAGCGAACGAGAACTAGAGCGAGAGCGAGAGCGAACTAGAGCGAGAGCGAGAGCGAGAGCGAACTAGAGCGAGAGCGAACGAGAACTAGAGCGAGAGCGAACGAGAACTAGAGCGAGAGCGAACGAGAACTAGAGCGAGAGCGAACGAGAACTAGAGCGAGAGCGAACGAGAACTAGAGCGAGAGCGAACGAGAACTAGAGCGAGAGCGAACGAGAACTAGAGCGAGAGCGAACGAGAACTAGAGCGAGAGCGAACGAGAACTAGAGCGAGAGCGAACGAGAACTAGAGCGAGAGCGAACGAGAACTAGAGCGAGAGCGAACGAGAACTAGAGCGAGAGCGAACGAGAACTAGAGCGAGAGCGAACGAGAACTAGAGCGAGAGCGAACGAGAACTAGAGCGAGAGCGAACGAGAACTAGAACGAGAGCGAACGAGAACTAGAACGAGAGCGAACGAGAACTAGAACGAGAGCGAGAGCGAACGAGAACTAGAGCGAGAGCGAACGAGAACTAGAGCGAGAGCGAACGAGAACTAGAGCGAGAGCGAGAGCGAACGAGAACTAGAGCGAGAGCGAGAGCGAACGAGAACTAGAGCGAGAGCGAACGAGAACTAGAGCGAACGAGAACTAGAGCGAGAGCGAGAGCGAACGAGAACTAGAGCGAGAGCGAACGAGAACTAGAGCGAGAGCGAACGAGAACTAGAGCGAGAGCGAACGAGAACTAGAGCGAGAGCGAACGAGAACTAGAGCGAGAGCGAACGAGAACTAGAGCGAGAGCGAACGAGAACTAGAGCGAGAGCGAACGAGAACTAGAGCGAGAGCGAACGAGAACTAGAGCGAGAGCGAACGAGAACTAGAACGAGAGCGAACGAGAACTAGAACGAGAGCGAACGAGAACTAGAACGAGAGCGAACGAGAACTAGAACGAGAGCGAACGAGAACTAGAACGAGAGCGAACGAGAACTAGAGCGAGAGCGAACGAGAACTAGAGCGAGAGCGAACGAGAACTAGAGCGAGAGCGAACGAGAACTAGAACGAGAGCGAGAGCGAACTAGAGCGAGAGCGAGAGCGAACTAGAGCGAGAGCGAGAGCGAACGAGAACTAGAGCGAGAGAGCGAACGAGAACTAGAACGAGAGCGAGAGCGAACGAGAACTAGAACGAGAGCGAACGAGAACTAGAACGAGAGCGAACGAGAACTAGAGCGAGAGCGAACGAGAACTAGAGCGAGAGCGAACGAGAACTAGAGCGAGAGCGAACGAGAACTAGAGCGAGAGCGAACGAGAACTAGAGCGAGAGCGAACGAGAACTAGAGCGAGAGCGAACGAGAACTAGAGCGAGAGCGAACGAGAACTAGAGCGAGAGCGAACGAGAACTAGAGCGAGAGCGAACGAGAACTAGAGCGAGAGCGAACGAGAACTAGAGCGAGAGCGAACGAGAACTAGAGCGAGAGCGAACGAGAACTAGAGCGAGAGCGAACGAGAACTAGAGCGAGAGCGAACGAGAATTAGAGCGAGAGCGAACGAGAACTAGAGCGAGAGCGAACGAGAACTAGAGCGAGAGCGAACGAGAACTAGAGCGAGAGCGAACGAGAACTAGAGCGAGAGCGAACGAGAACTAGAGCGAGAGCGAGAGCGAACGAGAACTAGAGCGAGAGCGAACGAGAACTAGAGCGAGAGCGAACGAGAACTAGAGCGAGAGCGAACGAGAACTAGAGCGAGAGCGAGAGCGAACGAGAACTAGAGCGAGAGCGAGAGCGAACGAGAACTAGAGCGAACGCGAGAGCGAACGAGAACTAGAGCGAACGAGAACTAGAGCGAACGAGAACTAGAGCGAACGAGAACTAGAGCGAACGAGAACTAGAGCGAACGAGAACTAGAGCGAACGAGAACTAGAGCGAACGAGAACTAGAGCGAGAGCGAGAGCGAGAGCGAACTAGAGCGAGAGCGAGAGCGAACGAGAACTAGAGCGAGAGCGAACGAGAACTAGAGCGAGAGCGAACGAGAACTAGAGCGAGAGCGAACGAGAACTAGAGCGAGAGCGAACGAGAACTAGAGCGAGAGCGAACGAGAACTAGAGCGAGAGCGAACGAGAACTAGAGCGAGAGCGAACGAGAACTAGAGCGAGAGCGAACGAGAACTAGAGCGAGAGCGAACGAGAACTAGAGCGAGAGCGAACGAGAACTAGAGCGAGAGCGAACGAGAACTAGAGCGAGAGCGAACGAGAACTAGAGCGAGAGCGAACGAGAACTAGAGCGAGAGCGAACGAGAACTAGAGCGAGAGCGAACGAGAACTAGAGCGAGAGCGAACGAGAACTAGAGCGAGAGCGAACGAGAACTAGAGCGAGAGCGAACGAGAACTAGAGCGAGAGCGAACGAGAACTAGAGCGAGAGCGAACGAGAACTAGAGCGAGAGCGAACGAGAACTAGAACGAGAGCGAGAGCGAACGAGAACTAGAGCGAGAGCGAACTAGAGCGAGAGCGAACGAGAACTAGAGCGAGAGCGAGAGCGAACGAGAACTAGAGCGAGAGCGAGAGCGAACGAGAACTAGAGCGAGAGCGAACGAGAACTAGAGCGAACGAGAACTAGAGCGAGAGCGAGAGCGAACGAGAACTAGAGCGAGAGCGAACGAGAACTAGAGCGAGAGCGAACGAGAACTAGAGCGAGAGCGAACGAGAACTAGAGCGAGAGCGAACGAGAACTAGAGCGAGAGCGAACGAGAACTAGAGCGAGAGCGAACGAGAACTAGAGCGAGAGCGAACGAGAACTAGAGCGAGAGCGAACGAGAACTAGAGCGAGAGCGAACGAGAACTAGAGCGAGAGCGAACGAGAACTAGAGCGAGAGCGAACGAGAACTAGAACGAGAGCGAACGAGAACTAGAACGAGAGCGAACGAGAACTAGAACGAGAGCGAACGAGAACTAGAGCGAGAGCGAACGAGAACTAGAGCGAGAGCGAACGAGAACTAGAACGAGAGCGAACGAGAACTAGAACGAGAGCGAACGAGAACTAGAGCGAGAGCGAACGAGAACTAGAGCGAGAGCGAACGAGAACTAGAACGAGAGCGAGAGCGAACTAGAGCGAGAGCGAGAGCGAACTAGAGCGAGAGCGAGAGCGAACTAGAGCGAGAGCGAGAGCGAACTAGAGCGAGAGCGAGAGCGAACTAGAGCGAGAGCGAGAGCGAACTAGAGCGAGAGCGAGAGCGAACTAGAGCGAGAGCGAGAGCGAACTAGAGCGAGAGCGAACTAGAGCGAGAGCGAACTAGAGCGAGAGCGAACTAGAGCGAGAGCGAACTAGAGCGAGAGCGAGAGCGAACTAGAGCGAGAGCGAACTAGAGCGAGAGCGAACTAGAGCGAGAGCGAGAGCGAACTAGAGCGAGAGCGAGAGCGAACTAGAGCGAGAGCGAACTAGAGCGAGAGCGAACTAGAGCGAGAGCGAGAGCGAACTAGAGCGAGAGCGAGAGCGAACTAGAGCGAGAGCGAGAGCGAACTAGAGCGAGAGCGAGAGCGAACTAGAGCGAGAGCGAGAGCGAACTAGAACGAGAGCGAGAGCGAACTAGAGCGAGAGCGAGAGCGAACTAGAGCGAGAGCGAACTAGAGCGAGAGCGAACTAGAGCGAGAGCGAACTAGAGCGAGAGCGAGAGCGAACTAGAGCGAGAGCGAACTAGAGCGAGAGCGAGAGCGAACTAGAGCGAGAGCGAGAGCGAACTAGAGCGAGAGCGAGAGCGAACTAGAGCGAGAGCGAGAGCGAACTAGAGCGAGAGCGAACTAGAGCGAGAGCGAGAGCGAACTAGAGCGAGAGCGAACTAGAGCGAGAGCGAGAGCGAACTAGAGCGAGAGCGAGAGCGAGAGCGAACTAGAGCGAGAGCGAACTAGAGCGAGAGCGAACTAGAGCGAGAGCGAACTAGAGCGAGAGCGAGAGCGAACTAGAGCGAGAGCGAGAGCGAACTAGAGCGAGAGCGAGAGCGAACTAGAGCGAGAGCGAGAGCGAACTAGAGCGAGAGCGAGAGCGAACTAGAGCGAGAGCGAGAGCGAACTAGAGCGAGAGCGAGAGCGAACTAGAGCGAGAGCGAGAGCGAACTAGAGCGAGAGCGAACTAGAGCGAGAGCGAGAGCGAACTAGAGCGAGAGCGAGAGCGAACTAGAGCAAGAGCGAGAGCGAACTAGAGCGAGAGCGAGAGCGAACTAGAGCGAGAGCGAGAGCGAACTAGAGCGAGAGCGAACGAGAACTAGAGCGAGAGCGAACGAGAACTAGAGCGAGAGCGAACGAGAACTAGAGCGAGAGCGAACGAGAACTAGAGCGAGAGCGAACGAGAACTAGAGCGAGAGCGAACGAGAACTAGAGCGAGAGCGAACGAGAACTAGAGCGAGAGCGAGAGCGAACTAGAGCGAGAGCGAGAGAGAACTAGAGCGAGAGCGAACGAGAACTAGAGCGAGAGCGAACGAGAACTAGAGCGAGAGCGAACGAGAACTAGAGCGAGAGCGAACGAGAACTAGAGCGAGAGCGAACGAGAACTAGAGCGAGAGCGAACTAGAGCGAGAGCGAACGAGAACTAGAGCGAGAGCGAACGAGAACTAGAGCGAGAGCGAACGAGAACTAGAGCGAGAGCGAACGAGAACTAGAGCGAGAGCGAGAGCGAACGAGAACTAGAGCGAGAGCGAACGAGAACTAGAGCGAGAGCGAACGAGAACTAGAGCGAGAGCGAACGAGAACTAGAGCGAGAGCGAACGAGAACTAGAGCGAGAGCGAACGAGAACTAGAGCGAGAGCGAACGAGAACTAGAGCGAGAGCGAACGAGAACTAGAGCGAGAGCGAACTAGAGCGAGAGCGAACGAGAACTAGAGCGAGAGCGAACGAGAACTAGAGCGAGAGCGAACGAGAACTAGAGCGAGAGCGAACGAGAACTAGAGCGAGAGCGAACGAGAACTAGAGCGAGAGCGAACGAGAACTAGAGCGAGAGCGAACGAGAACTAGAGCGAGAGCGAGAGCGAACGAGAACTAGAGCGAGAGCGAACGAGAATTAGAACGAGAGCGAACGAGAATTAGAACGAGAGCGAGAGCGAACGAGAACTAGAGCGAGAGCGAGAGCGAACGAGAATTAGAACGAGAGCGAGAGCGAACGAGAACTAGAGCGAGAGCGAGAGCGAACGAGAATTAGAACGAGAGCGAGAGCGAACGAGAACAAGAACGAGAGCGAGAGCGAACGAGAGCGAACGAGAGCGAGAGCGAACTAGAGCGAGAGCGAACGAGAACTAGAGCGAGAGCGAACGAGAACTAGAACGAGAGCGAACGAGAACTAGAGCGAGAGCGAACGAGAGCGAACTAGAGCGAGAGCGAACTAGAGCGAGAGCGAACTAGAGCGAGAGCGAGAGCGAACTAGAGCGAGAGCGAACTAGAGCGAGAGCGAACTAGAGCGAGAGCGAACTAGAGCGAGAGCGAGAGCGAACTAGAGCGAGAGCGAACTAGAGCAAGAGCGAGAGCGAACTAGAGCGAGAGCGAGAGCGAACTAGAGCGAGAGCGAGAGCGAACTAGAGCGAGAGCGAGAGCGAACGAGAACTAGAGCGAGAGCGAACGAGAACTAGAGCGAGAGCGAACGAGAACTAGAGCGAGAGCGAACGAGAACTAGAGCGAGAGCGAGAGCGAACGAGAACTAGAGCGAGAGCGAACGAGAACTAGAGCGAGAGCGAACGAGAACTAGAGCGAGAGCGAACGAGAACTAGAGCGAGAGCGAACGAGAACTAGAGCGAGAGCGAACGAGAACTAGAGCGAGAGCGAACGAGAACTAGAGCGAGAGCGAACTAGAGCGAGAGCGAACGAGAACTAGAGCGAGAGCGAACGAGAACTAGAGCGAGAGCGAACGAGAACTAGAGCGAGAGCGAACGAGAACTAGAGCGAGAGCGAACGAGAACTAGAGCGAGAGCGAACGAGAACTAGAGCGAGAGCGAACGAGAACTAGAGCGAGAGCGAGAGCGAACGAGAACTAGAGCGAGAGCGAACGAGAATTAGAACGAGAGCGAACGAGAATTAGAACGAGAGCGAGAGCGAACGAGAACTAGAGCGAGAGCGAGAGCGAACGAGAATTAGAACGAGAGCGAGAGCGAACGAGAACTAGAGCGAGAGCGAGAGCGAACGAGAATTAGAACGAGAGCGAGAGCGAACGAGAACAAGAACGAGAGCGAGAGCGAACGAGAGCGAACGAGAGCGAGAGCGAACTAGAGCGAGAGCGAACGAGAACTAGAGCGAGAGCGAACGAGAACTAGAACGAGAGCGAACGAGAACTAGAGCGAGAGCGAACGAGAGCGAACTAGAGCGAGAGCGAACTAGAGCGAGAGCGAGAGCGAACTAGAGCGAGAGCGAGAGCGAACTAGAGCGAGAGCGAGAGCGAACTAGAGCGAGAGCGAGAGCGAACTAGAGCGAGAGCGAGAGCGAACTAGAGCGAGAGCGAGAGCGAACTAGAGCGAGAGCGAACTAGAGCGAGAGCGAACGAGAACTAGAGCGAGAGCGAACGAGAACTAGAGCGAGAGCGAACGAGAACTAGAGCGAGAGCGAACGAGAACTAGAGCGAGAGCGAACGAGAACTAGAGCGAGAGCGAACGAGAACTAGAGCGAGAGCGAACGAGAACTAGAGCGAGAGCGAACGAGAACTAGAGCGAGAGCGAACGAGAACTAGAACGAGAGCGAACGAGAACTAGAACGAGAGCGAACGAGAACTAGAACGAGAGCGAGAGCGAACGAGAACTAGAGCGAGAGCGAACTAGAGCGAGAGCGAACTAGAGCGAGAGCGAACTAGAGCGAGAGCGAACTAGAGCGAGAGCGAACTAGAGCGAGAGCGAACTAGAGCGAGAGCGAACTAGAGCGAGAGCGAACAAGAGCGAGAGCGAACTAGAGCTAGAGCGAGAGCGAACGAGAACTAGAGCGAGAGCGAACGAGAACGAGAGCGAGAGCGAACGAGAGCGAGAGCGAACGAGAACGAGAGCGAACGAGAACGAGAGCGAGAGCGAACGAGAACGAGAGCGAACGAGAACGAGAGCGAGAGCGAACGAGAACTAGAGCGAGAGCGAACGAGAACTAGAGCGAGAGCGAACGAGAACTAGAGCGAACGAGAACTAGAGCGAGAGCGAACGAGAACTAGAGCGAGAGCGAACGAGAACTAGAGCGAGAGCGAACGAGAACTAGAGCGAGAGCGAACGAGAACTAGAGCGAGAGCGAACGAGAACTAGAGCGAGAGCGAACGAGAACTAGAGCGAGAGCGAACGAGAACTAGAGCGAGAGCGAGAGCGAACGAGAACTAGAGCGAGAGCGAGAGCGAACGAGAACTAGAGCGAGAGCGAACGAGAACGAGAGCGAGAGCGAACGAGAACGAGAGCGAGAGCGAACGAGAACTAGAGCGAACGAGAACGAGAGCGAACGAGAACTAGAGCGAGAGCGAGAGCGAACGAGAACTAGAGCGAGAGCGAACGAGAACTAGAGCGAGAGCGAACGAGAACTAGAGCGAGAGCGAACGAGAACTAGAGCGAGAGCGAACGAGAACTAGAGCGAGAGCGAACGAGAACTAGAGCGAGAGCGAACGAGAACTAGAGCGAGAGCGAACGAGAACTAGAGCGAGAGCGAACGAGAACTAGAGCGAGAGCGAACGAGAACTAGAGCGAGAGCGAACGAGAACTAGAGCGAGAGCGAACGAGAACTAGAGCGAGAGCGAACGAGAACTAGAGCGAGAGCGAACGAGAACTAGAACGAGAGCGAACGAGAACTAGAACGAGAGCGAGAGCGAACGAGAACTAGAACGAGAGCGAGAGCGAGAGCGAACGAGAGCGAGAGCGAACTAGAGCGAGAGCGAACTAGAGCGAGAGCGAACTAGAGCGAGAGCGAACTAGAGCGAGAGCGAACGAGAACTAGAACGAGAGCGAACGAGAACTAGAACGAGAGCGAGAGCGAACGAGAACTAGAACGAGAGCGAACTAGAACTAGAGCGAGAGCGAACGAGAACTAGAGCGAGAGCGAACGAGAACTAGAACGAGAGCGAACGAGAACTAGAGCGAGAGCGAACGAGAGCGAACGAGAGCGAGAGCGAACTAGAGCGAGAGCGAACGAGAACTAGAGCGAGAGTGAACGAGAACTAGAGCGAGAGCGAACGAGAACTAGAACGAACTAGAACTAGAGCGAGAGCGAACGAGAACTAGAGCGAACGAGAACTAGAGCGAGAGCGAACGAGAACTAGAACGAACTAGAACTAGAGCGAGAGCGAACGAGAACTAGAGCGAACGAGAACTAGAGCGAACGAGAACTAGAGCGAGAGCGAACGAGAACTAGAGCGAACGAGAACTAGAGCGAACGAGAACTAGAACGAGAGCGAGAGCGAACGAGAACTAGAACGAGAGCGAGAGCGAACTAGAGCGAGAGCGAACGAGAACTAGAGCGAGAGCGAACGAGAACTAGAACGAGAGCGAGAGCGAACGAGAGCGAACGAGAACTAGAGCGAGAGCGAACGAGAACTAGAGCGAGAGCGAACGAGAACTAGAGCGAACGAGAACTAGAGCGAGAGCGAACGAGAACTAGAGCGAGAGCGAACGAGAACTAGAGCGAGAGCGAACGAGAACTAGAGCGAGAGCGAACGAGAACTAGAGCGAGAGCGAACGAGAACTAGAGCGAGAGCGAACGAGAACTAGAGCGAGAGCGAACGAGAACTAGAGCGAGAGCGAACGAGAACTAGAGCGAGAGCGAACGAGAACTAGAGCGAGAGCGAACGAGAACTAGAGCGAGAGCGAACGAGAACTAGAGCGAGAGCGAACGAGAACTAGAGCGAGAGCGAACGAGAACTAGAGCGAGAGCGAACGAGAACTAGAGCGAGAGCGAACGAGAACTAGAGCGAGAGCGAACGAGAACTAGAGCGAGAGCGAACGAGAACTAGAGCGAGAGCGAACGAGAACTAGAGCGAGAGCGAACGAGAACGAGAGCGAGAGCGAACGAGAACGAGAGCGAGAGCGAACGAGAACGAGAGCGAGAGCGAACGAGAACTAGAACGAGAGCGAACGAGAACTAGAGCGAGAGCGAACGAGAACTAGAGCGAGAGCGAACGAGAACTAGAACGAGAGCGAACGAGAACTAGAACGAGAGCGAACTAGAACGAGAGCGAACGAGAACGAGAGCGAACGAGAACGAGAGCGAGAACGAACGAGAACTAGAACGAGAGCGAACGAGAACTAGAGCGAGAGCGAACGAGAACTAGAGCGAGAGCGAACGAGAACTAGAGCGAGAGCGAACGAGAACTAGAGCGAGAGCGAACGAGAACTAGAGCGAGAGCGAACGAGAACTAGAGCGAGAGCGAGAGCGAACGAGAACTAGAGCGAAAGCGAGAGCGAACGAGAACTAGAGCGAGAGCGAACGAGAACTAGAGCGAGAGCGAACGAGAACTAGAGCGAGAGCGAACGAGAACTAGAGCGAACGAGAACTAGAGCGAGAGCGAACGAGAACTAGAGCGAGAGCGAACGAGAACTAGAGCGAGAGCGAACGAGAACTAGAGCGAGAGCGAACGAGAACTAGAGCGAGAGCGAACGAGAACTAGAACGAGAGCGAACGAGAACCAGAGCGAGAGCGAACGAGAACTAGAACGAGAGCGAACGAGAACTAGAACGAGAGCGAGAGCGAACGAGAACGAGAGCGAACGAGAACTAGAACGAGAGCGAGAGCGAACGAGAACTAGAACGAGAGCGAACGAGAACTAGAACGAGAGCGAACGAGAACTAGAACGAGAGCGAACGAGAACTAGAACGAGAGCGAACTAGAACGAGAGCGAACGAGAACTAGAACGAGAGCGAACGAGAACTAGAGCGAGAGCGAACGAGAACTAGAGCGAGAGCGAACGAGAACTAGAGCGAGAGCGAACGAGAACTAGAGCGAGAGCGAACGAGAACTAGAGCGAGAGCGAACGAGAACTAGAGCGAGAGCGAACGAGAACTAGAGCGAGAGCGAACGAGAACTAGAGCGAGAGCGAACGAGAACTAGAGCGAGAGCGAACGAGAACTAGAGCGAGAGCGAACGAGAACTAGAGCGAGAGCGAACGAGAACTAGAGCGAGAGCGAACGAGAACTAGAGCGAGAGCGAACGAGAACTAGAGCGAGAGCGAACGAGAACTAGAGCGAGAGCGAACGAGAACTAGAGCGAGAGCGAACGAGAACTAAAGCGAGAGCAAACGAGAACTAGAGCGAGAGCAAACGAGAACTAGAGCGAGAGCGAACGAGAACTAGAGCGAGAGCGAACGAGAACTAGAGCGAGAGCGAACGAGAACTAGAGCGAGAGCGAGAGCAAACGAGAACTAGAGCGAGAGCAAACGAGAACTAGAGCGAGAGCGAGAGCAAACGAGAACTAGAGCGAGAGCAAACGAGAACTAAAGCGAGAGCAAACGAGAACTAGAGCGAGAGCAAACGAGAACGAGAACTAAAGCGAGAGCAAACGAGAACTAGAGCGAGAGCAAACGAGAACTAGAGCGAGAGCAAACGAGAACTAGAGCGAGAGCGAACGAGAACTAGAGCGAGAGCGAACGAGAACTAGAGCGAGAGCGAGAGCGAACGAGAACTAGAGCGAGAGCGAACGAGAACTAGAACGAGAGCGAACGAGAACTAGAGCGAGAGCGAACGAGAACTAGAACGAGAGCGAACGAGAACTAGAACGAGAGCGAACGAGAACTAGAGCGAGAGCGAACGAGAACTAGAACGAGAGCGAGAGCGAACGAGAACTAGAACGAGAGCGAACGAGAACTAGAACGAGAGCGAACGAGAACTAGAACGAGAGCGAGAGCGAGAGCGAACGAGAACGAGAGCGAGAGCGAACGAGAACTAGAGCGAGAGAGCGAACGAGAACTAGAGCGAGAGAGCGAACGAGAACTAGAGCGAGAGAGCGAACGAGAACTAGAGCGAGAGAGCGAACGAGAACTAGAGCGAGAGAGCGAACGAGAACTAGAGCGAGAGAGCGAACGAGAACTAGAGCGAGAGAGCGAACGAGAACTAGAGCGAGAGAGCGAACGAGAACTAGAGCGAGAGAGCGAACGAGAACTAGAGCGAGAGAGCGAACGAGAACTAGAGCGAGAGAGCGAACGAGAACTAGAGCGAGAGAGCGAACGAGAACTAGAACGAGAGCGAACGAGAACGAGAGCGAGAGCGAACGAGAACTAGAGCGAGAGCGAGAGCGAACTAGAGCGAGCGAGAGCGAACTAGAGCGAGAGAGCGAACGAGAACTAGAGCGAGAGAGCGAACGAGAACTAGAGCGAGAGAGCGAACGAGAACTAGAGCGAGAGAGCGAACGAGAACTAGAGCGAGAAAGCGAACGAGAACTAGAGCGAGAGAGCGAACGAGAACTAGAACGAGAGCGAACGAGAACTAGAACGAGAACTAGAACGAACGAGAACTAGAGCGAGAGCGAGAGCGAACGAGAACTAGAGCGAGAGCGAACGAGAACTAGAGCGAGAGCGAACGAGAACTAGAGCGAGAGCGAACGAGAACTAGAGCGAGAGCGAACGAGAACTAGAGCGAGAGCGAACGAGAACTAGAGCGAGAGCGAACGAGAACTAGAGCGAGAGCGAACGAGAACTAGAGCGAGAGCGAACGAGAACTAGAGCGAGAGCGAACGAGAACTAGAGCGAGAGCGAACGAGAACTAGAGCGAGAGCGAACGAGAACTAGAGCGAGAGCGAACGAGAACTAGAGCGAGAGCGAACGAGAACAAGAGCGAGAGCGAACGAGAACGAGAGCGAGAGCGAACGAGAGCGAGAGCGAACTAGAACTAGAGCGAGAGAGCGAACGAGAACTAGAGCGAGAGAGCGAACGAGAACTAGAGCGAGAGAGCGAACGAGAACTAGAGCGAGAGAGCGAACGAGAACTAGAGCGAGAGAGCGAACGAGAACGAGAGCGAGAGCGAACGAGAACTAGAACGAGAGCGAGAGCGAACGAGAACTAGAACGAGAGCGAGAGCGAACGAGAACTAGAACGAGAGCGAGAGCGAACGAGAACTAGAACGAGAGCGAGAGCGAACGAGAACTAGAGCGAGAGCGAACGAGAACTAGAACGAGAGCGAGAGCGAACGAGAGCGAGAGCGAACGAGAGCGAACGAGAACTAGAGCGAACGAGAACTAGAGCGAACGAGACCTAGAGCGAACGAGACCTAGAGCGAACGAGACCTAGAGCGAACGAGAACTAGAGCGAACGAGAACTAGAGCGAACGAGAACTAGAGCGAACGAGAACTAGAGCGAACGAGAACTAGAGCGAACGAGAACTAGAGCGAACGAGAACTAGAGCGAACGAGAACTAGAGCGAACGAGAACTAGAGCGAACGAGAACTAGAGCGAACGAGAACTAGAGCGAACGAGAACTAGAGCGAACGAGAACTAGAGCGAGAGCGAACGAGAACTAGAGCGAGAGCGAACGAGAACTAGAGCGAGAGCGAACGAGAACTAGAGCGAGAGCGAACGAGAACTAGAACGAGAGCGAACGAGAACTAGAACGAGAGCGAACGAGAACTAGAGCGAGAGCGAACGAGAACTAGAGCGAGAGCGAACGAGAACTAGAGCGAGAGCGAACTAGAGCGAGAGCGAACGAGAACTAGAACGAGAGCTAACGAGAACTAGAACGAGAGCGAACGAGAACTAGAACGAGAGCGAACGAGAACTAGAACGAGAACTAGAACGAGAACTAGAACGAGAGCGAACGAGAACTAGAACGAGAGCGAACGAGAACTAGAACGAGAGCGAACGAGAACTAGAACGAGAGCGAACGAGAACTAGAACGAGAGCGAGAGAACTAGAACGAGAGCGAACGAGAACTAGAACGAGAGCGAACGAGAACTAGAACGAGAACTAGAACGAGAGCGAACGAGAACGAGAGCGAACGAGAACTAGAACGAGAGCGAGAGCGAACGAGAACTAGAACGAGAACGAGAGCGAACGAGAACGAGAGCGAACGAGAACTAGAACGAGAGCGAGAGCGAACGAGAACTAGAACGAGAACGAGAGCGAACGAGAACGAGAGCGAACGAGAACTAGAACGAGAGCGAGAGCGAACGAGAACTAGAACGAGAACGAGAGCGAACGAGAACAAGAGCGAACGAGAACTAGAACGAGAGCGAGAGCGAACGAGAACTAGACCGAGAGCGAGAGCGAACGAGAGCGAGAGCGAACGAGAGCGAGAGCGAACGAGAGCGAGAGCGAACGAGAGCGAGAGCGAACTAGAGCGAGAGCGAACTAGAGCGAGAGCGAACTAGAGCGAGAGCGAACTAGAGCGAGAGCGAACTAGAGCGAGAGCGAACTAGAGCGAGAGCGAACTAGAGCGAGAGCGAACTAGAGCGAGAGCGAACTAGAGCGAGAGCGAACTAGAGCGAGAGCGAACTAGAGCGAGAGCGAACTAGAGCGAGAGCGAACTAGAGCGAGAGCGAACTAGAGCGAGAGCGAACGAGAGCGAGAGCGAACGAGAGCGAGAGCGAACGAGAACTAGAGCGAACGAGAACTAGAGCGAGAGCGAACGAGAACTAGAGCGAGAGCGAACGAGAACTAGAGCGAGAGCGAACGAGAACTAGAGCGAGAGCGAACGAGAACTAGAGCGAGAGCGAACGAGAACTAGAGCGAGAGCGAACGAGAACTAGAGCGAGAGCGAACGAGAACTAGAGCGAGAGCGAACGAGAACTAGAGCGAGAGCGAACGAGAACTAGAGCGAGAGCGAACGAGAACTAGAGCGAGAGCGAACGAGAACTAGAGCGAGAGCGAACGAGAACTAGAGCGAGAGCGAACGAGAACTAGAGCGAGAGCGAACGAGAACTAGAGCGAGAGCGAACGAGAACTAGAGCGAGAGCGAACGAGAACTAGAGCGAGAGCGAACGAGAACTAGAGCGAGAGCGAACGAGAACTAGAGCGAGAGCGAACGAGAACTAGAGCGAGAGCGAACGAGAGCGAGAGCGAACGAGAACGAGAGCGAGAGCGAACGAGAGCGAGAGCGAACGAGAGCGAGAGCGAGAGCGAACGAGAACTAGAGCGAGAGCGAACGAGAACTAGAACGAGAGCGAACTAGAACGAGAGCGAGAGCGAACTAGAACGAGAGCGAACGAGAACTAGAGCGAGAGAGCGAACGAGAACTAGAGCGAGAGAGCGAACGAGAACTAGAGCGAGAGAGCGAACGAGAACTAGAGCGAGAGCGAACGAGAACTAGAGCGAGAGCGAACGAGAACTAGAGCGAGAGCGAACGAGAACTAGAGCGAGAGCGAACGAGAACTAGAGCGAGAGCGAACGAGAACTAGAGCGAGAGCGAACGAGAACTAGAGCGAGAGCGAACGAGAACTAGAGCGAGAGCGAACGAGAACGAGAGCGAGAGCGAACGAGAACGAGAACTAGAGCGAGAGCGAACGAGAACTAGAGCGAGAGCGAACGAGAACTAGAGCGAGAGCGAGAGAGAACTAGAACGAGAGCGAACGAGAACTAGAACGAGAGCGAACGAGAACTAGAACGAGAGCGAACGAGAACTAGAACGAGAGCGAACGAGAACTAGAACGAGAGCGAACGAGAACTAGAACGAGAGCGAACGAGAACTAGAACGAGAGCGAACGAGAACTAGAACGAGAGCGAACGAGAACTAGAACGAGAGCGAACGAGAACTAGAACGAGAGCGAGAGCGAACGAGAGCGAGAGCGAACGAGAACTAGAGCGAGAGCGAACTAGAACGAGAGCGAGAGCGAACGAGAACTAGAACGAGAGCGAACGAGAGCGAGAGCGAACGAGAACTAGAGCGAACTAGAACGAGAGCGAGAGCGAACGAGAACTAGAACGAGAGCGAACGAGAACTAGAACGAGAGCGAGCGAGAGCGAACGAGAACTAGAACGAGAGCGAACGAGAACTAGAGCGAGAGCGAACGAGAACTAGAGCGAGAGCGAACGAGAACTAGAGCGAGAGCGAACGAGAACTAGAACGAGAGCGAACGAGAGCGAGAGCGAGAGCGAACGAGAGCGAACTAGAACGAGAGCGAACTAGAACGAGAGCGAACTAGAACGAGAGCGAACGAGAACGAGAGCGAACGAGAACTAGAGCGAACGAGAACTAGAGCGAACGAGAACTAGAGCGAACGAGAACTAGAGCGAACGAGAACTAGAGCGAGAGCGAACGAGAACTAGAGCGAGAGCGAACGAGAACTAGAGCGAGAGCGAACGAGAACTAGAGCGAGAGCGAACGAGAACTAGAGCGAGAGCGAACGAGAACTAGAGCGAGAGCGAACGAGAACTAGAGCGAGAGCGAACGAGAACTAGAGCGAGAGCGAACGAGAACTAGAGCGAGAGCGAACGAGAACTAGAGCGAGAGCGAACGAGAACTAGAGCGAGAGCGAACGAGAACTAGAGCGAGAGCGAACGAGAACTAGAGCGAGAGCGAACGAGAACTAGAGCGAGAGCGAACGAGAACTAGAGCGAGAGCGAACGAGAACTAGAGCGAGAGCGAACGAGAACTAGAGCGAGAGCGAACGAGAACTAGAGCGAGAGCGAACGAGAACTAGAGCGAGAGCGAACGAGAACTAGAGCGAACGAGAACTAGAGCGAGAGCGAACGAGAACTAGAGCGAGAGCGAACGAGAACTAGAGCGAGAGCGAACGAGAACTAGAGCGAGAGCGAACGAGAACTAGAGCGAGAGCGAACGAGAACTAGAGCGAGAGCGAACGAGAACTAGAGCGAGAGCGAACGAGAACTAGAGCGAGAGCGAACGAGAACTAGAGCGAGAGCGAACGAGAACTAGAGCGAGAGCGAACGAGAACTAGAGCGAGAGCGAACGAGAACTAGAGCGAGAGCGAACGAGAACTAGAGCGAGAGCGAACGAGAACGAGAGCGAGAGCGAACGAGAACGAGAGCGAGAGCGAACGAGAACTAGAGCGAGAGCGAACGAGAACTAGAGCGAGAGCGAACGAGAACTAGAGCGAACGAGAACTAGAGCGAGAGCGAACGAGAACGAGAGCGAACGAGAACGAGAGCGAACGAGAACTAGAACGAGAGCGAACGAGAACTAGAGCGAGAGCGAACGAGAACTAGAGCGAGAGCGAACGAGAACGAGAGCGAGAGCGAACGAGAACTAGAACGAGAGCGAACGAGAATGAGAGCGAGAGCGGACGAGAGCGAGAGCGAACGAGAACTAGAGCGAGAGCGAACGAGAGCGAGAGCGAACGAGAGCGAGAGCGAACGAGAGCGAGAGCGAACGAGAACGAGAGCGAACGAGAACGAGAGCGAGAGCGAACGAGAACGAGAGCGAACGAGAACGAGAGCGAACGAGAACGAGAGCGAGAGCGAACGAGAACGAGAGCGAGAGCGGACGAGAACTAGAGCGAGAGCGAACGAGAACTAGAGCGAGAGCGAACGAGAACTAGAGCGAGAGCGAACGAGAACTAGAGCGAGAGCGAACGAGAACTAGAGCGAGAGCGAACGAGAACTAGAGCGAGAGCGAACGAGAACTAGAGCGAGAGCGAACGAGAACTAGAACGAGAGCGAGAGCGAACGAGAACTAGAGCGAGAGCGAACGAGAACTAGAACGAGAGCGAACGAGAACTAGAACGAGAGCGAACGAGAACTAGAACGAGAGCGAACGAGAACTAGAGCGAGAGCGAACGAGAACTAGAGCGAGAGCGAACGAGAACTAGAGCGAGAGCGAACGAGAACTAGAGCGAGAGCGAACGAGAACTAGAGCGAGAGCGAACGAGAACTAGAGCGAGAGCGAACGAGAACTAGAGCGAGAGCGAACGAGAACTAGAGCGAGAGCGAACGAGAACTAGAGCGAGAGCGAACGAGAACGAGAGCGAGAGCGAACGAGAACTAGAACGAGAGCGAACGAGAACGAGAGCGAGAGCGGACGAGAACGAGAGCGAACGAGAACGAGAGCGAACGAGAACGAGAGCGAACGAGAACGAGAGCGAACGAGAACGAGAGCGAACGAGAACGAGAGCGAACGAGAACTAGAGCGAACGAGAACTAGAGCGAGAGCGAACGAGAACTAGAGCGAGAGCGAACGAGAACTAGAGCGAGAGCGAACGAGAACTAGAGCGAGAGCGAACGAGAACGAGAACGAGAGCGAGAGCGAACGAGAACTAGAACGAGAGCGAACGAGAACGAGAGCGAGAGCGAGAGCGGACGAGAACGAGAGCGAACGAGAACGAGAGCGAACGAGAACGAGAGCGAACGAGAACGAGAGCGAACGAGAACGAGAGCGAACGAGAACGAGAGCGAACGAGAACTAGAGCGAACGAGAACGAGAGCGAACGAGAACTAGAGCGAACGAGAACGAGAGCGAGAGCGAACGAGAACTAGAGCGAGAGCGAACGAGAACTAGAGCGAGAGCGAACGAGAACTAGAGCGAGAGCGAACGAGAACGAGAGCGAACAAGAACGAGAACTAGAGCGAGAGCGAACGAGAACGAGAGCGAGAGCGAACGAGAACGAGAGCGAACGAGAACTAGAACGAGAGCGAGAGCGAACGAGAACGAGAGCGAACGAGAACGAGAGCGAACGAGAACGAGAGCGAGAGCGAACGAGAACTAGAACGAGAACGAGAGCGAGAGCGAACGAGAGCGAGAGCGAACGAGAGCGAACGAGAACGAGAGCGAACGAGAACGAGAGCGAACGAGAACGAGAGCGAAAGCGAACGAGAACGAGAGCGGACGAGAACGAGAACGAGAGCGGACGAGAACGAGAGCGGACGAGAACGAGAGCGGACGAGAACGAGAGCGGACGAGAACGAGAGCGGACGAGAACGAGAGCGGACGAGAACGAGAGCGGACGAGAACGAGAGCGAACGAGAACTAGAGCGAGAGCGAACGAGAACTAGAGCGAGAGCGAACGAGAACTAGAGCGAGAGCGAACGAGAACGAGAACTAGAGCGAGAGCGAACGAGAACTAGAGCGAGAGCGAACGAGAACTAGAGCGAGAACGAGAGCGGACGAGAACGAGAGCGGACGAGAACGAGAGCGGACGAGAACGAGAGCGGACGAGAACGAGAGCGGACGAGAACGAGAGCGGACGAGAACGAGAACTAGAGCGAACGAGAACTAGAGCGAGAGCGAACGAGAACTAGAGCGAGAGCGAACGAGAACGAGAGCGAGAGCGAACAAGAACGAGAGCGAGAGCGAACGAGAACTAGAGCGAGAGCGAACGAGAACTAGAGCGAGAGCGAACGAGAACTAGAGCGAGAGCGAACGAGAACTAGAGCGAGAGCGAACGAGAACGAGAACTAGAGCGAACGAGAACGAGAACTAGAGCGAACGAGAACGAGAACTAGAGCGAGAGCGAACGAGAACTAGAGCGAGAGCGAACGAGAACTAGAGCGAGAGCGAACGAGAACTAGAGCGAGAGCGAACGAGAACTAGAGCGAGAGCGAACGAGAACTAGAGCGAGAGCGAACGAGAACTAGAGCGAGAGCGAACGAGAACTAGAGCGAGAGCGAACGAGAACTAGAGCGAGAGCGAACGAGAACTAGAGCGAGAGAGCGAACGAGAACTAGAGCGAGAGAGCGAACGAGAACTAGAGCGAGAGAGCGAACGAGAACTAGAGCGAGAGAGCGAACGAGAACTAGAGCGAGAGAGCGAACGAGAACTAGAGCGAGAGAGCGAACGAGAACTAGAGCGAGAGAGCGAACGAGAACTAGAGCGAGAGAGCGAACGAGAACTAGAGCGAGAGAGCGAACGAGAACTAGAGCGAGAGAGCGAACGAGAACTAGAGCGAGAGAGCGAACGAGAACTAGAGCGAGAGAGCGAACGAGAACTAGAGCGAGAGAGCGAACGAGAACTAGAGCGAGAGAGCGAACGAGAACTAGAGCGAGAGAGCGAACGAGAACTAGAGCGAGAGAGCGAACGAGAACTAGAGCGAGAGAGCGAACGAGAACTAGAGCGAGAGAGCGAACGAGAACTAGAGCGAGAGAGCGAACGAGAACTAGAGCGAGAGAGCGAACGAGAACTAGAGCGAGAGAGCGAACGAGAACTAGAGCGAGAGAGCGAATGAGAACTAGAGCGAGAGAGCGAACGAGAACTAGAGCGAGAGAGCGAACGAGAACTAGAGCGAGAGAGCGAACGAGAACTAGAGCGAGAGAGCGAACGAGAACTAGAGCGAGAGAGCGAACGAGAACTAGAGCGAACGAGAACTAGAGCGAGAGAGCGAACGAGAGCGAGAGCGAACGAGAACTAGAGCGAGAGCGAACGAGAACTAGAGCGAACGAGAACTAGAGCGAGAGCGAACGAGAACTAGAGCGAGAGCGAACGAGAACTAGAGCGAGAGCGAACGAGAACTAGAGCGAGAGCGAACGAGAACTAGAGCGAGAGCGAACGAGAACTAGAGCGAACGAGAACGAGAGCGAGAGCGAACGAGAGCGAACGAGAGCGAGAGCGAACGAGAGCGAGAGCGAACGAGAGCGAGAGCGAACGAGAGCGAACGAGAGCGAGAGCGAACGAGAGCGAGAGCGAACGAGAGCGAGAGCGAACGAGAGCGAGAGCGAACGAGAGCGAACGAGAGCGAGAGCGAACGAGAGCGAGAGCGAACGAGAACTAGAGCGAGAGCGAGAGCGAACGAGAACTAGAGCGAGAGCGAACGAGAACTAGAGCGAGAGCGAACGAGAACTAGAGCGAGAGCGAACGAGAACTAGAGCGAGAGCGAACGAGAACTAGAGCGAGAGCGAACGAGAACTAGAGCGAGAGCGAACGAGAACTAGAGCGAGAGCGAACGAGAACTAGAGCGAGAGCGAACGAGAACTAGAGCGAGAGCGAACGAGAACTAGAGCGAGAGCGAACGAGAACTAGAGCGAGAGCGAACGAGAACTAGAGCGAGAGCGAACGAGAACTAGAGCGAGAGCGAACGAGAACTAGAGCGAGAGCGAACGAGAACTAGAGCGAGAGCGAACGAGAACTAGAGCGAGAGCGAACGAGAACTAGAGCGAGAGCGAACGAGAACTAGAGCGAGAGCGAACGAGAACTAGAGCGAGAGCGAACGAGAACTAGAGCGAGAGCGAACGAGAACTAGAGCGAGAGCGAACGAGAACTAGAGCGAGAGCGAACGAGAACTAGAGCGAGAGCGAACGAGAACTAGAGCGAGAGCGAACGAGAACTAGAGCGAGAGCGAACGAGAACTAGAGCGAGAGCGAACGAGAACTAGAGCGAGAGCGAACGAGAACGAGAGCGAGAGCGAACGAGAACTAGAGCGAGAGCGAACGAGAACGAGAGCGAGAGCGAACGAGAACGAGAGCGAGAGCGAACGAGAACGAGAGCGAACGAGAACTAGAACGAGAGCGAACGAGAACTAGAGCGAGAGCGAACGAGAACTAGAGCGAGAGCGAACGAGAACGAGAGCGAGAGCGAACGAGAACTAGAACGAGAGCGAACGAGAACGAGAGCGAGAGCGGACGAGAACGAGAGCGAACGAGAACGAGAGCGAACGAGAACGAGAGCGAACGAGAACTAGAGCGAGAGCGAACGAGAACTAGAGCGAGAGCGAACGAGAACGAGAGCGAGAGCGAACGAGAACGAGAACGAGAACTAGAGCGAGAGCGAACGAGAACTAGAGCGAGAGCGAACGAGAACTAGAGCGAGAGCGAACGAGAACTAGAGCGAGAGCGAACGAGAGCGAGAGCGAACGAGAACGAGAGCGAACGAGAGCGAGAGCGAACGAGAGCGAGAGCGAACGAGAGCGAGAGCGAACGAGAACGAGAGCGAGAGCGAACGAGAACGAGAGCGAGAGCGAACGAGAACGAGAGCGAGAGCGAACGAGAACTAGAACGAGAGCGAACGAGAACTAGAACGAGAGCGAACGAGAACGAGAGCGAGAGCGGACGAGAACTAGAACGAGAGCGAACGAGAACTAGAGCGAGAGCGAACGAGAACTAGAGCGAGAGCGAACGAGAACTAGAGCGAGAGCGAACGAGAACTAGAGCGAGAGCGAACGAGAACTAGAGCGAGAGCGAACGAGAACTAGAGCGAGAGCGAACGAGAACTAGAGCGAGAGCGAACGAGAACTAGAACGAGAGCGAACGAGAACTAGAACGAGAGCGAACGAGAACTAGAACGAGAGCGAACGAGAACTAGAGCGAGAGCGAACGAGAACTAGAGCGAGAGCGAACGAGAACTAGAGCGAACGAGAACTAGAGCGAACGAGAACGAGAGCGAGAGCGGACGAGAACGAGAGCGAACGAGAACGAGAGCGAACGAGAACGAGAGCGAACGAGAACTAGAGCGAGAGCGAACGAGAACTAGAGCGAGAGCGAACGAGAACGAGAGCGAGAGCGAACGAGAACGAGAACTAGAGCGAGAGCGAACGAGAACTAGAGCGAGAGCGAACGAGAACTAGAGCGAGAGCGAACGAGAACTAGAGCGAGAGCGAACGAGAACTAGAGCGAGAGCGAACGAGAGCGAGAGCGAACGAGAACGAGAGCGAACGAGAGCGAGAGCGAACGAGAGCGAGAGCGAACGAGAGCGAGAGCGAACGAGAACGAGAGCGAGAGCGAACGAGAACGAGAGCGAGAGCGAACGAGAACGAGAGCGAGAGCGAACGAGAACTAGAACGAGAGCGAACGAGAACTAGAACGAGAGCGAACGAGAACGAGAGCGAGAGCGGACGAGAACTAGAACGAGAGCGAACGAGAACTAGAGCGAGAGCGAACGAGAACTAGAGCGAGAGCGAACGAGAACTAGAGCGAGAGCGAACGAGAACTAGAGCGAGAGCGAACGAGAACTAGAGCGAGAGCGAACGAGAACTAGAGCGAGAGCGAACGAGAACTAGAGCGAGAGCGAACGAGAACTAGAGCGAGAGCGAACGAGAACTAGAACGAGAGCGAACGAGAACTAGAACGAGAGCGAACGAGAACTAGAACGAGAGCGAACGAGAACTAGAGCGAGAGCGAACGAGAACTAGAGCGAGAGCGAACGAGAACTAGAGCGAACGAGAACTAGAGCGAACGAGAACTAGAGCGAGAGCGAACGAGAACTAGAACGAGAGAGCGAACGAGAACTAGAACGAGAGAGCGAACGAGAACGAGAGCGAGAGCGAACGAGAACTAGAGCGAGAGCGAACGAGAACGAGAGCGAACGAGAACTAGAACGAGAGCGAGAGCGAACGAGAACGAGAGCGAACGAGAACGAGAGCGAACGAGAACGAGAGCGAGAGCGAACGAGAACTAGAACGAGAGCGAACGAGAACTAGAACGAGAGCGAACGAGAACTAGAACGAGAGCGAACGAGAACGAGAGCGAGAGCGAACGAGAACGAGAGCGGACGAGAACGAGAGCGGACGAGAACGAGAGCGGACGAGAACGAGAGCGGACGAGAACGAGAGCGAACGAGAACGAGAGCGAACGAGAACGAGAGCGAGAGCGAACGAGAACTAGAGCGAGAGCGAACGAGAACGAGAGCGAGAGCGAACGAGAACGAGAACTAGAGCGAGAGCGAACGAGAACTAGAGCGAGAGCGAACGAGAACTAGAGCGAGAGCGAACGAGAACTAGAGCGAGAGCGAACGAGAACTAGAACGAGAGCGAGAGCGAACGAGAACTAGAGCGAGAGCGAACGAGAACTAGAGCGAGAGCGAACGAGAACTAGAGCGAGAGCGAACGAGAACTAGAGCGAGAGCGAACGAGAACTAGAGCGAGAGCGAACGAGAACTAGAGCGAGAGCGAACGAGAACTAGAGCGAGAGCGAACGAGAACTAGAGCGAGAGCGAACGAGAGCGGACGAGAACGAGAGCGGACGAGAACGAGAGCGGACGAGAACGAGAGCGGACGAGAACGAGAGCGGACGAGAACGAGAACTAGAGCGAACGAGAACTAGAGCGAGAGCGAACGAGAACTAGAGCGAGAGCGAACGAGAACGAGAGCGAGAGCGAACGAGAACGAGAGCGAGAGCGAACGAGAACGAGAGCGAGAGCGAACGAGAACGAGAGCGAGAGCGAACGAGAGCGAGAGCGAACGAGAACGAGAGCGAGAGCGAACGAGAACTAGAGCGAGAGCGAACGAGAACTAGAGCGAGAGCGAACGAGAACTAGAGCGAGAGCGAGAGCGAACGAGAACTAGAGCGAGAGCGAACGAGAACTAGAGCGAGAGCGAACGAGAACTAGAGCGAGAGCGAACGAGAACTAGAGCGAGAGAGCGAACGAGAACTAGAGCGAGAGAGCGAACGAGAACTAGAGCGAGAGAGCGAACGAGAACTAGAGCGAGAGAGCGAACGAGAACTAGAGCGAGAGAGCGAACGAGAACTAGAGCGAGAGAGCGAACGAGAACTAGAGCGAGAGAGCGAACGAGAACTAGAGCGAGAGAGCGAACGAGAACTAGAGCGAGAGAGCGAACGAGAACTAGAGCGAGAGAGCGAACGAGAACTAGAGCGAGAGAGCGAACGAGAACTAGAGCGAGAGAGCGAACGAGAACTAGAGCGAGAGAGCGAACGAGAACTAGAGCGAGAGAGCGAACGAGAACTAGAGCGAGAGAGCGAACGAGAACTAGAGCGAGAGAGCGAACGAGAACTAGAGCGAGAGAGCGAACGAGAACTAGAGCGAGAGAGCGAACGAGAACTAGAGCGAGAGAGCGAACGAGAACTAGAGCGAGAGCGAACGAGAACTAGAGCGAGAGAGCGAACGAGAACTAGAGCGAGAGAGCGAACGAGAACTAGAGCGAGAGAGCGAACGAGAACTAGAGCGAGAGAGCGAACGAGAACTAGAGCGAGAGAGCGAACGAGAACTAGAGCGAGAGCGAACGAGAACTAGAGCGAGAGCGAACGAGAACTAGAGCGAGAGCGAACGAGAACTAGAGCGAGAGAGCGAACGAGAACTAGAGCGAGAGAGCGAACGAGAACTAGAGCGAGAGAGCGAACGAGAACTAGAGCGAGAGAGCGAACGAGAACTAGAGCGAGAGAGCGAACGAGAACTAGAGCGAGAGAGCGAACGAGAACTAGAACGAGAGCGAGAGCGAACGAGAACGAGAGCGAGAGCGAACGAGAGCGAGAGCGAACGCGAACTAGAACGAGAGCGAACGCGAACTAGAACGAGAGCGAACGAGAACGAGAGAGCGAACGAGAACTAGAACGAGAGAGCGAACGAGAACTAGAACGAGAGAGCGAACGAGAACTAGAGCGAGAGAGCGAACGAGAACTAGAACGAGAGCGAACGAGAACTAGAACGAGAGAGCGAACGAGAACTAGAGCGAGAGCGAACGAGAACGAGAGCGAGAGCGAACGAGAACTAGAACGAGAGCGAGAGCGAACTAGAGCGAGAGCGAACTAGAGCGAGAGCGAACTAGAGCGAGAGCGAACTAGAGCGAGAGCGAACGAGAGTGAGAGCGAACTAGAGCGAGAGCGAACGAGAGCGAGAGCGAACTAGAGCGAGAGCGAACGAGAGCGAGAGCGAACTAGAGCGAGAGCGAACGAGAGCGAGAGCGAGAGCGAACGAGAGCGAGAGCGAACGAGAACGAGAGAGCGAACGAGAACTAGAACGAGAGAGCGAACGAGAACTAGAACGAGAGAGCGAACGAGAACTAGAGCGAGAGAGCGAACGAGAACTAGAACGAGAGCGAACGAGAACTAGAACGAGAGAGCGAACGAGAACTAGAGCGAGAGCGAACGAGAACGAGAGCGAGAGCGAACGAGAACGAGAGCGAGAGCGAACGAGAACTAGAACGAGAGCGAGAGCGAACTAGAGCGAGAGCGAACTAGAGCGAGAGCGAACTAGAGCGAGAGCGAACGAGAGCGAGAGCGAACTAGAGCGAGAGCGAACGAGAGCGAGAGCGAACGAGAACTAGAGCGAGAGCGAACGAGAGCGAGAGCGAACGAGAACTAGAGCGAGCGCGCGAACGAGAACTAGAGCGAGCGCGCGAACGAGAACTAGAGCGAGCGCGCGAACGAGAACTAGAGCGAGCGCGCGAACGAGAACTAGAGCGAGCGCGCGAACGAGAACTAGAGCGAGCGCGCGAACGAGAACTAGAGCGAGCGCGCGAACGAGAACTAGAGCGAGCGCGCGAACGAGAACTAGAGCGAGCGCGCGAACGAGAACTAGAGCGAGCGCGCGAACGAGAACTAGAGCGAGCGCGCGAACGAGAACTAGAGCGAGCGCGCGAACGAGAACTAGAGCGAGCGCGCGAACGAGAACTAGAGCGAGCGCGCGAACGAGAACTAGAGCGAGCGCGCGAACGAGAACTAGAGCGAGCGCGCGAACGAGAACTAGAGCGAGCGCGCGAACGAGAACTAGAGCGAGAGAGCGAACGAGAACTAGAGCGAGAGAGCGAACGAGAACTAGAGCGAGAGAGCGAACGAGAACTAGAGCGAGAGAGCGAACGAGAACTAGAGCGAGCGCGCGAACGAGAACTAGAGCGAGCGCGCGAACGAGAACTAGAGCGAGCGCGCGAACGAGAACTAGAGCGAGCGCGCGAACGAGAACTAGAGCGAGCGCGCGAACGAGAACTAGAGCGAGCGCGCGAACGAGAACTAGAGCGAGCGCGCGAACGAGAACTAGAGCGAGCGCGCGAACGAGAACTAGAGCGAGCGCGCGAACGAGAACTAGAGCGAGCGCGCGAACGAGAACTAGAGCGAGCGCGCGAACGAGAACTAGAGCGAGAGAGCGAACGAGAACTAGAGCGAGAGAGCGAACGAGAACTAGAGCGAGAGAGCGAACGAGAACTAGAGCGAGAGAGCGAACGAGAACTAGAGCGAGAGAGCGAACGAGAACTAGAGCGAGAGAGCGAACGAGAACTAGAGCGAGCGCGCGAACGAGAACTAGAGCGAGCGCGCGAACGAGAACTAGAGCGAGCGCGCGAACGAGAACTAGAGCGAGCGCGCGAACGAGAACTAGAGCGAGCGCGCGAACGAGAACTAGAGCGAGCGCGCGAACGAGAACTAGAGCGAGAGCGAACGAGAACTAGAGCGAGAGCGAACGAGAACTAGAGCGAGAGCGAACGAGAACTAGAGCGAGAGCGAACGAGAACTAGAGCGAGAGCGAACGAGAACTAGAGCGAGAGCGAACGAGAACTAGAGCGAGAGCGAACGATAACTAGAGCGAGAGCGAACGATAACTAGAGCGAGAGCGAACGAGAACTAGAGCGAGAGCGAACGAGAACTAGAGCGAGAGCGAACGAGAACTAGAGCGAGAGCGAACGAGAACTAGAGCGAGAGCGAACGAGAACTAGAGCGAGAGCGAACGAGAACTAGAGCGAGAGCGAACGAGAACTAGAGCGAGAGCGAACGAGAACTAGAGCGAGAGCGAACGAGAACTAGAGCGAACGAGAACTAGAGCGAGAGCGAACGAGAACTAGAGCGAGAGCGAACGAGAACTAGAGCGAGAGAGCGAACGAGAACTAGAGCGAGAGAGCGAACGAGAACTAGAGCGAGAGAGCGAACGAGAACTAGAGCGAGAGAGCGAACGAGAACTAGAGCGAGAGAGCGAACGAGAACTAGAGCGAGAGCGAACGAGAACTAGAGCGAGAGCGAACGAGAACTAGAGCGAGAGCGAACGAGAACTAGAGCGAGAGAGCGAACGAGAACTAGAGCGAGAGAGCGAACGAGAACTAGAGCGAGAGAGCGAACGAGAACTAGAGCGAGAGAGCGAACGAGAACTAGAGCGAGAGAGCGAACGAGAACTAGAGCGAGAGAGCGAACGAGAACTAGAACGAGAGCGAGAGCGAACGAGAACGAGAGCGAGAGCGAACGAGAGCGAGAGCGAACGCGAACTAGAACGAGAGCGAACGCGAACTAGAACGAGAGCGAACGAGAACGAGAGAGCGAACGAGAACTAGAACGAGAGAGCGAACGAGAACTAGAACGAGAGAGCGAACGAGAACTAGAGCGAGAGAGCGAACGAGAACTAGAACGAGAGCGAACGAGAACTAGAACGAGAGAGCGAACGAGAACTAGAGCGAGAGCGAACGAGAACGAGAGCGAGAGCGAACGAGAACTAGAACGAGAGCGAGAGCGAACTAGAGCGAGAGCGAACTAGAGCGAGAGCGAACTAGAGCGAGAGCGAACTAGAGCGAGAGCGAACTAGAGCGAGAGCGAACGAGAGCGAGAGCGAACTAGAGCGAGAGCGAACTAGAGCGAGAGCGAACGAGAGCGAGAGCGAACTAGAGCGAGAGCGAACGAGAGCGAGAGCGAGAGCGAACGAGAGCGAGAGCGAACGAGAACGAGAGAGCGAACGAGAACTAGAACGAGAGAGCGAACGAGAACTAGAACGAGAGAGCGAACGAGAACTAGAGCGAGAGAGCGAACGAGAACTAGAACGAGAGCGAACGAGAACTAGAACGAGAGAGCGAACGAGAACTAGAGCGAGAGCGAACGAGAACGAGAGCGAGAGCGAACGAGAACTAGAACGAGAGCGAGAGCGAACTAGAGCGAGAGCGAACTAGAGCGAGAGCGAACGAGAGCGAGAGCGAACGAGAGCGAGAGCGAACTAGAGCGAGAGCGAACGAGAGCGAGAGCGAACGAGAACTAGAGCGAGAGCGAACGAGAGCGAGAGCGAACGAGAACTAGAGCGAGAGCGAACGAGAACTAGAGCGAGCGCGCGAACGAGAACTAGAGCGAGCGCGCGAACGAGAACTAGAGCGAGCGCGCGAACGAGAACTAGAGCGAGCGCGCGAACGAGAACTAGAGCGAGCGCGCGAACGAGAACTAGAGCGAGCGCGCGAACGAGAACTAGAGCGAGCGCGCGAACGAGAACTAGAGCGAGCGCGCGAACGAGAACTAGAGCGAGCGCGCGAACGAGAACTAGAGCGAGCGCGCGAACGAGAACTAGAGCGAGCGCGCGAACGAGAACTAGAGCGAGCGCGCGAACGAGAACTAGAGCGAGAGAGCGAACGAGAACTAGAGCGAGAGAGCGAACGAGAACTAGAGCGAGAGAGCGAACGAGAACTAGAGCGAGAGAGCGAACGAGAACTAGAGCGAGAGAGCGAACGAGAACTAGAGCGAGCGCGCGAACGAGAACTAGAGCGAGCGAACGAGAACTAGAGCGAGCGCGCGAACGAGAACTAGAGCGAGAGAGCGAACGAGAACTAGAGCGAGAGAGCGAACGAGAACTAGAGCGAGAGAGCGAACGAGAACTAGAGCGAGCGCGCGAACGAGAACTAGAGCGAGCGCGCGAACGAGAACTAGAGCGAGCGCGCGAACGAGAACTAGAGCGAGCGCGCGAACGAGAACTAGAGCGAGCGCGCGAACGAGAACTAGAGCGAGCGCGCGAACGAGAACTAGAGCGAGCGCGCGAACGAGAACTAGAGCGAGCGCGCGAACGAGAACTAGAGCGAGAGAGCGAACGAGAACTAGAGCGAGAGAGCGAACGAGAACTAGAGCGAGAGAGCGAACGAGAACTAGAGCGAGAGAGCGAACGAGAACTAGAGCGAGAGAGCGAACGAGAACTAGAGCGAGAGAGCGAACGAGAACTAGAGCGAGAGAGCGAACGAGAACTAGAGCGAGAGAGCGAACGAGAACTAGAGCGAGAGAGCGAACGAGAACTAGAGCGAGCGCGCGAACGAGAACTAGAGCGAGCGCGCGAACGAGAACTAGAGCGAGCGCGCGAACGAGAACTAGAGCGAGCGCGCGAACGAGAACTAGAGCGAGAGCGAACGAGAACTAGAGCGAGAGCGAACGAGAACTAGAGCGAGAGCGAACGAGAACTAGAGCGAGAGCGAACGAGAACTAGAGCGAGAGCGAACGAGAACTAGAGCGAGAGCGAACGAGAACTAGAGCGAGAGCGAACGAGAACTAGAGCGAGAGCGAACGATAACTAGAGCGAGAGCGAACGAGAACTAGAGCGAGAGCGAACGAGAACTAGAGCGAGAGCGAACGAGAACTAGAGCGAGAGCGAACGAGAACTAGAGCGAGAGCGAACGAGAACTAGAGCGAGAGCGAACGAGAACTAGAGCGAGAGCGAACGAGAACTAGAGCGAGAGCGAACGAGAACTAGAGCGAGAGCGAACGAGAACTAGAGCGAGAGCGAACGAGAACTAGAGCGAGAGCGAACGAGAACTAGAGCGAGAGCGAACGAGAACTAGAGCGAGAGCGAACGAGAACTAGAGCGAGAGCGAACGAGAACTAGAGCGAGAGCGAACGAGAACTAGAGCGAACGAGAACTAGAGCGAGAGCGAACTAGAACGACAGCGAGAGCGAACGAGAACTAGAACGAGAGCGAACGAGAACTAGAACGAGAGCGAACGAGAACTAGAACTAGAACGAAAGCGAGAGCGAACGAGAACTAGAGCGAACGAGAACTAGAACGAAAGCGAGAGTGAACGAGAACTAGAGCGAACGAGAACTAGAACGAAAGCGAGAGCGAACGAGAGCGAGAGCGAACGAGAGCGAGAGCGAACGAGAACTAGAGCGAACGAGAACTAGAGCGAACGAGAACTAGAGCGAGAGAGCGAACGAGAACTAGAGCGAGAGAGCGAACGAGAACTAGAGCGAGAGAGCGAACGAGAACTAGAGCGAGAGAGCGAACGAGAACTAGAGCGAGAGAGCGAACGAGAACTAGAGCGAGAGAGCGAACGAGAACTAGAGCGAGAGAGCGAACGAGAACTAGAGTGAGAGAGCGAACGAGAACTAGAGCGAGAGAGCGAACGAGAACTAGAGCGAGAGAGCGAACGAGAACTAGAGCGAGAGAGCGAACGAGAACTAGAGCGAGAGAGCGAACGAGAACTAGAGCGAGAGAGCGAACGAGAACTAGAGCGAGAGAGCGAACGAGAACTAGAGCGAGAGAGCGAACGAGAACTAGAGCGAGAGAGCGAACGAGAACTAGAGCGAGAGAGCGAACGAGAACTAGAGCGAGAGAGCGAACGAGAACTAGAGCGAACGAGAACTAGAGCGAGAGAGCGAACGAGAGCGAGAGCGAACGAGAACTAGAGCGAGAGCGAACGAGAACTAGAGCGAACGAGAACTAGAGCGAGAGCGAACGAGAACTAGAGCGAGAGCGAACGAGAACTAGAGCGAGAGAGCGAACGAGAACTAGAGCGAGAGAGCGAACGAGAACTAGAGCGAACGAGAACTAGAGCGAGAGAGCGAACGAGAACTAGAGCGAGAGAGCGAACGAGAACTAGAGCGAGAGAGCGAACGAGAAAGCATAGAGCGAACGAGAACTAGAGCGAGAGAGTGAACGAGAACTAGAGCGAGAGAGCGAACGAGAACTAGAGCGAACGAGAACTAGAGCGAACGAGAACTAGAGCGAGAGAGTGAACGAGAACTAGAGCGAGAGAGCGAACGAGAACTAGAGCGAACGAGAACTAGAGCGAGAGAGCGAACGAGAACTAGAGCGAGAGAGCGAACGAGAACTAGAGCGAACGAGAACTAGAGCGAGAGAGCGAACGAGAACTAGAGCGAGAGAGCGAACGAGAACTAGAGCGAGAGAGCGAACGAGAACTAGAGCGAGAGAGCGAACGAGAACTAGAGCGAGAGAGCGAACGAGAACTAGAGCGAGAGAGCGAACGAGAACTAGAGCGAGAGAGCGAACGAGAACTAGAGCGAGAGAGCGAACGAGAACTAGAGCGAGAGAGCGAACGAGAACTAGAGCGAGAGAGCGAACGAGAACTAGAGCGAGAGAGCGAACGAGAACTAGAGCGAGAGAGCGAACGAGAACTAGAGCGAGAGAGCGAACGAGAACTAGAGCGAGAGAGCGAACGAGAACTAGAGCGAGAGAGCGAACGAGAACTAGAGCGAGAGAGCGAACGAGAACTAGAGCGAGAGAGCGAACGAGAACTAGAGCGAGAGAGCGAACGAGAACTAGAGAGCGAACGAGAACTAGAGCGAGAGAGCGAACGAGAACTAGAGCGAGAGAGCGAACGAGAACTAGAGCGAGAGAGCGAACGAGAACTAGAGCGAGAGAGCGAACGAGAACTAGAGCGAGAGAGCGAACGAGAACTAGAGCAAACGAGAACTAGAGCGAGAGAGCGAACGAGAGCGAGAGCGAACGAGAACTAGAGCGAGAGCGAACGAGAACTAGAGCGAACGAGAACTAGAGCGAGAGCGAACGAGAACTAGAGCGAGAGAGCGAACGAGAACTAGAGCGAGAGCGCGAACGAGAACTAGAGCGAGAGCGCGAACGAGAACTAGAGCGAGAGCGCGAACGAGAACTAGAGCGAGAGCGCGAACGAGAACTAGAGCGAGAGCGCGAACGAGAACTAGAGCGAGAGCGCGAACGAGAACTAGAGCGAGAGAGCGAACGAGAACTAGAGCGAGAGAGCGAACGAGAACTAGAGCGAGAGAGCGAACGAGAACTAGAGCGAGAGAGCGAACGAGAACTAGAGCGAGAGAGCGAACGAGAACTAGAGCGAGAGAGCGAACGAGAACTAGAGCGAGAGAGCGAACGAGAACTAGAGCGAGAGAGCGAACGAGAACTAGAGCGAGAGAGCGAACGAGAACTAGAGCGAGAGAGCTTACGAGAAATAGAGCGAGAGAGCGAACGAGAACTAGAGAGCGAACGAGAACTAGAGCGAGAGAGCGAACGAGAACTAGAGCGAGAGAGCGAACGAGAACTAGAGCGAGAGAGCGAACGAGAACTAGAGCGAGAGCGAACGAGAACTAGAGCGAGAGAGCGAACGAGAACTAGAGCGAGAGAGCGAACGAGAACTAGAGCGAGAGAGCGAACGAGAACTAGAGCGAGAGAGCGAACGAGAACTAGAGCGAGAGAGCGAACGAGAACTAGAGCGAGAGAGCGAACGAGAACTAGAGCGAGAGAGCGAACGAGAACTAGAGCGAGAGAGCGAACGAGAACTAGAGCGAACGAGAACTAGAGCGAGAGAGCGAGAGCGAACGAGAACTAGAGCGAGAGCGAACGAGAACTAGAGCGAACGAGAACTAGAGCGAGAGAGCGAACGAGAGCGAACGAGAACTAGAGCGAGAGCGAACGAGAACTAGAGCGAGAGCGCGAACGAGAACTAGAGCGAGCGCGCGAACGAGAACTAGAGCGAGCGCGCGAACGAGAACTAGAGCGAGCGCGCGAACGAGAACTAGAGCGAGCGCGCGAACGAGAACTAGAGCGAGCGCGCGAACGAGAACTAGAGCGAGCGCGCGAACGAGAACTAGAGCGAGCGCGCGAACGAGAACTAGAGCGAGCGCGCGAACGAGAACTAGAGCGAGCGCGCAAACGAGAACTAGAGCGAGCGCGCAAACGAGAACTAGAGCGAGCGCGCGAACGAGAACTAGAGCGAGCGCGCGAACGAGAACTAGAGCGAGCGCGCGAACGAGAACTAGAACGAGAGCGAGAGCGAACGAGAACTAGAACGAGAGCGAGAGCGAACGAGAACTAGAACGAGAGCGAGAGCGAACGAGAACTAGAACGAGAGCGAGAGCGAACGAGAACTAGAACGAGAGCGAGAGCGAACGAGAACTAGAACGAGAGCGAGAGCGAACGAGAACTAGAACGAGAGCGAGAGCGAACGAGAACTAGAACGAGAGCGAACTAGAGCGAGAGCGAACTAGAGCGAGAGCGAACTAGAGCGAGAGCGAACTAGAGCGAGAGCGAACTAGAGCGAGAGCGAACTAGAGCGAGAGCGAACTAGAGCGAGAGCGAACTAGAGCGAGAGCGAACTAGAGCGAGAGCGAACTAGAGCGAGAGCGAACTAGAGCGAGAGCGAACTAGAGCGAGAGCGAACTAGAGCGAGAGCGAACGAGAACTAGAGCGAGAGCGAACGAGAACGAGAACGAGAGCGAGAGCGAACGAGAACTAGAACGAGAGCGAGAGCGAAGGAGAGCGAGAGCGAACTAGAGCGAGAGCGAGAGCGAACTAGAGCGAGAGCGAGAGCGAACTAGAGCGAGAGCGAACTAGAGCGAGAGCGAACTAGAGCGAGAGCGAACTAGAGCGAGAGCGAACTAGAGCGAGAGCGAACTAGAGCGAGAGCGAACTAGAGCGAGAGCGAACTAGAGCGAGAGCGAACGAGAACTAGAGCGAGAGCGAACGAGAACGAGAGCGAGAGCGAACGAGAACTAGAACGAGAGCGAGAGCGAAGGAGAGCGAGAGCGAACTAGAGCGAGAGCGAGAGCGAACTAGAGCGAGAGCGAGAGCGAACTAGAGCGAGAGCGAACTAGAGCGAGAGCGAACTAGAGCGAGAGCGAACTAGAGCGAGAGCGAACTAGAGCGAGAGCGAACTAGAGCGAGAGCGAACTAGAGCGAGAGCGAACTAGAGCGAACTAGAGCGAGAGCGAACGAGAGCGAACTAGAGCGAGAGCGAACGAGAACGAGAACGAGAGCGAGAGCGAACGAGAACTAGAACGAGAGCGAGAGCGAAGGAGAGCGAGAGCGAACTAGAGCGAGAGCGAACTAGAGCGAGAGCGAACTAGAGCGAGAGCGAGAGCGAACTAGAGCGAGAGCGAACTAGAGCGAGAGCGAACTAGAGCGAGAGCGAACTAGAGCGAGAGCGAACTAGAGCGAGAGCGAACTAGAGCGAGAGCGAACTAGAGCGAGAGCGAACTAGAGCGAGAGCGAACTAGAGCGAGAGCGAGAGAGCGAACTAGAGCGAGAGCGAGAGAGCGAACTAGAGCGAGAGCGAGAGAGCGAACTAGAGCGAGAGCGAGAGAGCGAACTAGAGCGAGAGCGAGAGAGCGAACTAGAGCGAGAGCGAGAGAGCGAACTAGAGCGAGAGCGAGAGAGCGAACTAGAGCGAGAGCGAGAGAGCGAACGACAACTAGAGCGAGAGAGCGAACTAGAGCGAGAGCGAGAGAGCGAACTAGAGCGAGAGCGAGAGAGCGAACTAGAGCGAGAGCGAGAGAGCGAACGACAACTAGAGCGAGAGAGCGAACTAGAGCGAGAGCGAGAGAGCGAACTAGAGCGAGAGCGAACTAGAGCGAGAGCGAACTAGAGCGAGAGCGAACTAGAGCGAGAGCGAACTAGAGCGAGAGCGAACTAGAGCGAGAGCGAACTAGAGCGAGAGCGAACTAGAGCGAGAGCGAACTAGAGCGAGAGCGAACTAGAGCGAGAGCGAACTAGAGCGAGAGCGAACTAGAGCGAGAGCGAACTAGAGCGAGAGCGAACGAGAACGAGAACGAGAGCGAGAGCGAACGAGAACTAGAACGAGAGCGAGAGCGAAGGAGAGCGAGAGCGAACTAGAGCGAGAGCGAACTAGAGCGAGAGCGAACTAGAGCGAGAGCGAGAGCGAACTAGAGCGAGAGCGAACTAGAGCGAGAGCGAACTAGAGCGAGAGCGAACTAGAGCGAGAGCGAACTAGAGCGAGAGCGAACTAGAGCGAGAGCGAACTAGAGCGAGAGCGAACTAGAGCGAGAGCGAACTAGAGCGAGAGCGAACTAGAGCGAGAGCGAACTAGAGCGAGAGCGAACTAGAGCGAGAGCGAACTAGAGCGAGAGAGCGAACTAGAGCGAGAGCGAACTAGAGCGAGAGAGCGAACTAGAGCGAGAGAGCGAACTAGAGCGAGAGCGAGAGAGCGAACTAGAGCGAGAGCGAGAGAGCGAACTAGAGCGAGAGCGAGAGAGCGAACTAGAGCGAGAGCGAGAGAGCGAACTAGAGCGAGAGCGAGAGAGCGAACTAGAGCGAGAGCGAGAGAGCGAACTAGAGCGAGAGCGAACTAGAGCGAGAGCGAACTAGAGCGAGAGCGAACTAGAGCGAGAGCGAGAGAGCGAACTAGAGCGAGAGCGAGAGAGCGAACTAGAGCGAGAGCGAGAGAGCGAACTAGAGCGAGAGCGAGAGAGCGAACTAGAGCGAGAGCGAGAGAGCGAACTAGAGCGAGAGCGAGAGAGCGAACTAGAGCGAGAGCGAGAGAGCGAACTAGAGCGAGAGCGAGAGAGCGAACGACAACTAGAGCGAGAGAGCGAACTAGAGCGAGAGCGAGAGAGCGAACTAGAGCGAGAGCGAGAGAGCGAACTAGAGCGAGAGCGAGAGAGCGAACGACAACTAGAGCGAGAGAGCGAACTAGAGCGAGAGCGAGAGAGCGAACTAGAGCGAGAGCGAACTAGAGCGAGAGCGAACTAGAGCGAGAGCGAACTAGAGCGAGAGCGAACTAGAGCGAGAGCGAACTAGAGCGAGAGCGAACTAGAGCGAGAGCGAACTAGAGCGAGAGCGAACTAGAGCGAGAGCGAACTAGAGCGAGAGCGAACTAGAGCGAGAGCGAACTAGAGCGAGAGCGAACTAGAGCGAGAGCGAACTAGAGCGAGAGCGAACGAGAGCGAACTAGAGCGAGAGCGAACGAGAGCGAACTAGAGCGAGAGCGAACGAGAACGAGAACGAGAGCGAACGAGAACTAGAACGAGAGCGAGAGCGAAGGAGAGCGAGAGCGAACTAGAGCGAGAGCGAACTAGAGCGAGAGCGAGAGCGAACTAGAGCGAGAGCGAACTAGAGCGAGAGCGAACTAGAGCGAGAGCGAACTAGAGCGAGAGCGAACTAGAGCGAGAGCGAACTAGAGCGAGAGCGAACTAGAGCGAGAGCGAACTAGAGCGAGAGCGAACTAGAGCGAGAGCGAACTAGAGCGAGAGCGAGAGCGAACTAGAGCGAGAGCGAGAGCGAACTAGAGCGAGAGCGAGAGCGAACTAGAGCGAGAGCGAGAGCGAACTAGAGCGAGAGCGAGAGCGAACTAGAGCGAGAGCGAGAGCGAACTAGAGCGAGAGAGCGAACGAGAACGAGAGCGAACGAGAACTAGAACGAGAGCGAACGAGAACTAGAACGAGAGCGAGAGCGAACTAGAGCGAGAGCGAACTAGAGCGAGAGCGAACTAGAGCGAGAGCGAACTAGAGCGAGAGCGAACTAGAGCGAGAGCGAACTAGAGCGAGAGCGAACTAGAGCGAGAGCGAACTAGAGCGAGAGCGAACTAGAGCGAGAGCGAACTAGAGCGAGAGCGAACTAGAGCGAGAGCGAACTAGAGCGAGAGCGAACTAGAGCGAGAGCGAACTAGAGCGAGAGCGAGAGCGAACTAGAGCGAGAGCGAGAGCGAACTAGAGCGAGAGCGAGAGCGAACTAGAGCGAGAGCGAGAGCGAACTAGAGCGAGAGCGAGAGCGAACTAGAGCGAGAGCGAACTAGAGCGAGAGCGAACTAGAGCGAGAGCGAACTAGAGCGAGAGCGAACTAGAGCGAGAGCGAGAGAGCGAACTAGAGCGAGAGCGAGAGAGCGAACTAGAGCGAGAGCGAGAGAGCGAACTAGAGCGAGAGCGAGAGAGCGAACTAGAGCGAGAGCGAGAGAGCGAACTAGAGCGAGAGCGAGAGAGCGAACTAGAGCGAGAGCGAGAGAGCGAACTAGAGCGAGAGCGAGAGAGCGAACTAGAGCGAGAGCGAGAGAGCGAACTAGAGCGAGAGCGAGAGAGCGAACTAGAGCGAGAGCGAGAGAGCGAACTAGAGCGAGAGCGAGAGAGCGAACTAGAGCGAGAGCGAGAGAGCGAACTAGAGCGAGAGCGAGAGAGCGAACTAGAGCGAGAGCGAGAGAGCGAACTAGAGCAGAGCGAGAGCGAACTAGAGCGAGAGCGAGAGAGCGAACTAGAGCGAGAGCGAGAGAGCGAACGACAACTAGAGCGAGAGAGCGAACGACAACTAGAGCGAGAGAGCGAACGACAACTAGAGCGAGAGAGCGAACGACAACTAGAGCGAGAGAGCGAACGACAACTAGAGCGAGAGAGCGAACGACAACTAGAGCGAGAGAGCGAACGACAACTAGAGCGAGAGAGCGAACGACAACTAGAGCGAGAGAGCGAACGACAACTAGAGCGAGAGAGCGAACGACAACTAGAGCGAGAGAGCGAACGACAACTAGAGCGAGAGAGCGAACGACAACTAGAGCGAGAGAGCGAACGACAACTAGAGCGAGAGAGCGAACGACAACTAGAGCGAGAGAGCGAACGACAACTAGAGCGAGAGAGCGAACGACAACTAGAGCGAGAGAGCGAACGACAACTAGAGCGAGAGAGCGAACGACAACTAGAGCGAGAGAGCGAACGACAACTAGAGCGAGAGAGCGAACGACAACTAGAGCGAGAGAGCGAACGACAACTAGAGCGAGAGAGCGAACGACAACTAGAGCGAGAGAGCGAACGACAACTAGAGCGAGAGAGCGAACTAGAGCGAGAGCGAACTAGAGCGAGAGCGAACTAGAGCGAGAGCGAACTAGAGCGAGAGCGAACGAGAACTAGAGCGAGAGCGAACGAGAACTAGAGCGAGAGCGAACGAGAACTAGAGCGAGAGCGAACGAGAACTAGAACGAGAGCGAACGAGAACTAGAACGAGAGCGAACGAGAACGAGAGCGAACGAGAACGAGAACGAGAGCGAACGAGAACTAGAACGAGAGCGAACGAGAACTAGAACGAGAGCGAACGAGAACTAGAACGAGAGCGAACGAGAACTAGAGCGAGAGCGAGAGCGAACTAGAATGAGAGCGAACGAGAACTAGAACGAGAGCGAGAGCGAACGAGAACGAGAGCGAACGAGAACTAGAACGAGAGCGAGAGCGAACGAGAACTAGAGCGAGAGCGAACGAGAACTAGAGCGAGAGCGAACGAGAACTAGAGCGAGAGCGAACGAGAACTAGAGCGAGAGCGAACGAGAACTAGAGCGAGAGCGAACGAGAACTAGAGCGAGAGCGAACGAGAACTAGAGCGAGAGCGAACGAGAACTAGAGCGAGAGCGAACGAGAACTAGAGCGAGAGCGAACGAGAACTAGAGCGAGAGCGAACGAGAACTAGAGCGAGAGCGAACGAGAACTAGAGCGAGAGCGAACGAGAACTAGAGCGAGAGCGAACGAGAACTAGAGCGAGAGCGAACGAGAACTAGAGCGAGAGCAAACGAGAACTAGAGCGAGAGCAAACGAGAACTAGAGCGAGAGCAAACGAGAACTAGAGCGAGAGCAAACGAGAACTAGAGCGAGAGCAAACGAGAACAAGAGCGAGAGCAAACGAGAACAAGAGCGAGAGCGAACGAGAACTAGAGCGAGAGCGAACGAGAACTAGAGCGAGAGCGAACGAGAACTAGAGCGAGAGCGAACGACAACTAGAGCGAGAGCGAACGAGAACTAGAGCGAGAGCGAACGAGAACTAGAGCGAGAGCGAACGAGAACTAGAGCGAGAGCGAACGAGAACTAGAGCGAGAGCGAACGAGAACTAGAGCGAGAGCGAACGAGAACTAGAGCGAGAGCGAACGACAACTAGAGCGAGAGCGAACGACAACTAGAGCGAGAGCGAACGACAACTAGAGCGAGAGCGAACGACAACTAGAGCGAGAGCGAACGACAACTAGAGCGAGAGCGAACGACAACTAGAGCGAGAGCGAACGACAACTAGAGCGAGAGCGAACGACAACTAGAGCGAGAGCGAACGACAACTAGAGCGAGAGCGAACGACAACTAGAGCGAGAGCGAACTAGAGCGAGAGCGAACGAGAACTAGAGCGAGAGCGAACGAGAACTAGAGCGAGAGCGAACGACAACTAGAGCGAGAGCGAACGACAACTAGAGCGAGAGCGAACGACAACTAGAGCGAGAGCGAACGACAACTAGAGCGAGAGCGAACGACAACTAGAGCGAGAGCGAACGACAACTAGAGCGAGAGCGAACGACAACTAGAGCGAGAGCGAACGACAACTAGAGCGAGAGCGAACGACAACTAGAGCGAGAGCGAACGACAACTAGAGCGAGAGCGAACGACAACTAGAGCGAGAGCGAACGACAACTAGAGCGAGAGCGAACGACAACTAGAGCGAGAGCGAACGACAACTAGAGCGAGAGCGAACGAGAACTAGAGCGAGAGCGAACGAGAACTAGAGCGAGAGCGAACGAGAACTAGAGCGAGAGCGAACGAGAACTAGAGCGAGAGCGAACGAGAACTAGAGCGAGAGCGAACGAGAACTAGAGCGAGAGAGCGAACGAGAGCGAGAGCGAACGAGAACTAGAACGAGAGCGAGAGCGAACGAGAACTAGAACGAGAGCGAGAGCGAACGAGAACTAGAACGAGAGCGAACGAGAACTAGAACGAGAGCGAGAGCGAACGAGAACTAGAACGAGAGCGAACGAGAACTAGAGCGAGAGCGAACGAGAACTAGAGCGAGAGCGAACGAGAACTAGAGCGAGAGCGAACGAGAACTAGAGCGAGAGCGAGAGCGAACGAGAACTAGAGCGAGAGCGAACGAGAACTAGAGCGAGAGCGAACGAGAACTAGAGCGAGAGCGAACGAGAACTAGAGCGAGAGCGAACGAGAACTAGAACGAGAGCGAACGAGAACTAGAACGAGAGCGAACGAGAACTAGAGCGAGAGCGAACGAGAACTAGAGCGAGAGCGAACGAGAACGAGAGCGAACGAGAACTAGAGCGAGAGCGAACGAGAACTAGAGCGAGAGCGAACGAGAACTAGAGCGAGAGCGAACGAGAACTAGAGCGAGAGCGAACGAGAACTAGAGCGAGAGCGAACGAGAGCGAGAGCGAACGAGAGCGAGAGCGAACGAGAACTAGAGCGAACGAGAACTAGAGCGAGAGCGAACGAGAACTAGAGCGAGAGCGAGAGCGAACTAGAGCGAGAGCGAGAGCGAACTAGAGCGAGAGCGAACTAGAGCGAGAGCGAACTAGAGCGAGAGCGAACTAGAGCGAGAGCGAGAGCGAACTAGAGCGAGAGCGAGAGCGAACTAAAGCGAGAGCGAGAGCGAACGAGAACTAGAGCGAGAGCGAACGAGAACGAGAGCGAGAGCGAACGAGAACTAGAGCGAGAGCGAACGAGAACTAGAGCGAGAGCGAGAGCGAACTAGAGCGAGAGCGAGAGCGAGCGAGAGCGAGAGCGAACGAGAACTAGAGCGAGAGCGAACGAGAACTAGAGCGAGAGCGAACGAGAACTAGAACGAGAGCGAACGAGAACTAGAGCGAGAGCGAACGAGAACTAGAGCGAGAGAGCGAACGAGAACTAGAGCGAGAGCGAACGAGAACTAGAGCGAGAGCGAACGAGAACTAGAGCGAGAGCGAACGAGAACTAGAGCGAGAGCGAACGAGAACTAGAGCGAGAGCGAACGAGAACTAGAGCGAGAGCGCGAACGAGAACGAGAGCGAGAGCGAACGAGAACTAGAACGAGAGCGAGAGCGAACGAGAACTAGAACGAGAGCGAGAGCGAACGAGAACTAGAACGAGAGCGAGAGCGAACGAGAACTAGAACGAGAGCGAGAGCGAACGAGAACTAGAACGAGAGCGAACGAGAACTAGAACGAGAGCGAGAGCGAACGAGAACTAGAACGAGAGCGAACGAGAACTAGAGCGAGAGCGAACGAGAACTAGAGCGAGAGCGAACGAGAACTAGAGCGAGAGCGAACGAGAACTAGAGCGAGAGCGAGAGCGAACGAGAACTAGAGCGAGAGCGAGAGCGAACGAGAACTAGAGCGAGAGCGAGAGCGAACGAGAACTAGAGCGAGAGCGAACGAGAACTAGAGCGAGAGCGAACGAGAACTAGAACGAGAGCGAACGAGAACTAGAACGAGAGCGAACGAGAACTAGAACGAGAGCGAACGAGAACTAGAGCGAGAGCGAACGAGAACTAGAGCGAGAGCGAACGAGAACGAGAGCGAACGAGAACTAGAGCGAGAGCGAACGAGAACTAGAGCGAGAGCGAACGAGAACTAGAGCGAGAGCGAACGAGAGCGAGAGCGAACGAGAGCGAGAGCGAACGAGAACTAGAGCGAGAGCGAACGAGAACTAGAGCGAGAGCGAACGAGAACTAGAGCGAGAGCGAGAGCGAACTAGAGCGAGAGCGAACTAGAGCGAGAGCGAACTAGAGCGAGAGCGAACTAAAGCGAGAGCGAACTAAAGCGAGAGCGAGAGCGAACGAGAACTAGAGCGAGAGAGCGAACGAGAACTAGAGCGAGAGAGCGAACGAGAACTAGAGCGAGAGCGCGAACGAGAACGAGAGCGAGAGAGCGAACGAGAACGAGAGCGAGAGCGAACGAGAACGAGAACGAGAGCGAGAGCGAGAGCGAACGAGAACGAGAACGAGAGCGAACGAGAACTAGAACGAGAGCGAGAGCGAACGAGAACTAGAACGAGAGCGAGAGCGAACGAGAACGAGAGCGAACGAGAGCGAGAGCGAACGAGAACTAGAGCGAGAGCGAACGAGAACTAGAGCGAGAGCGAACGAGAACTAGAGCGAGAGCGAACGAGAACTAGAGCGAGAGCGAACGAGAACTAGAGCGAGAGCGAACGAGAACTAGAGCGAGAGCGAACGAGAACTAGAGCGAGAGCGAACGAGAACTAGAGCGAGAGCGAACGAGAACTAGAGCGAGAGCGAACGAGAACTAGAGCGAGAGCGAACGAGAACTAGAGCGAGAGCGAACGAGAACTAGAGCGAGAGCGAACGAGAACTAGAGCGAGAGCGAACGAGAACTAGAGCGAGAGCGAACGAGAACTAGAGCGAGAGCGAACGAGAACTAGAGCGAGAGCGAACGAGAACTAGAGCGAGAGCGAACGAGAACTAGAGCGAGAGCGAACGAGAACGAGAGCGAGAGCGAACGAGAACGAGAGCGAGAGCGAACGAGAGCGAGAGCGAGAGCGAACGAGAACTAGAGCGAGAGCGAGAGCGAACTAGAGCGAGAGCGAACTAGAGCGAGAGCGAACTAGAGCGAGAGCGAGAGCGAACTAGAGCGAGAGCGAACTAGAGCGAGAGCGAACTAGAGCGAGAGCGAACGAGAACTAGAGCGAGAGAGCGAACGAGAACTAGAGCGAGAGAGCGAACGAGAACTAGAGCGAGAGAGCGAACGAGAACGAGAGCGAGAGCGAACGAGAACTAGAGCGAGAGCGAACGAGAACTAGAGCGAGAGCGAACGAGAACTAGAGCGAGAGCGAACGAGAACTAGAGCGAGAGCGAACGAGAACGAGAGCGAGAGCGAACGAGAACTAGAGCGAGAGCGAACGAGAACTAGAGCGAGAGCGAACGAGAACTAGAGCGAGAGCGAACGAGAACTAGAGCGAGAGCGAACTAGAGCGAGAGCGAACTAGAGCGAGAGCGAACTAGAGCGAGAGCGAACTAGAGCGAGAGCGAACTAGAGCGAGAGCGAACTAGAGCGAGAGCGAACTAGAGCGAGAGCGAGAGCGAACGAGAGCGAGAGCGAACGAGAACTAGAGCGAGAGAGCGAACGAGAACTAGAGCGAGAGAGCAAACGAGAACGAGAGCGAGAGCGAACGAGAACTAGAACGAGAGCGAGAGCGAGAGCGAACGAGAACTAGAGCGAGAGCGAACGAGAACGAGAGCGAGAGCGAACGAGAACTAGAGCGAGAGCGAACGAGAACTAGAGCGAGAGCGAACGAGAACTAGAGCGAGAGCGAGAGCGAACTAGAGCGAGAGCGAACTAGAGCGAGAGCGAACTAGAGCGAGAGCGAACTAGAGCGAGAGCGAACTAGAGCGAGAGCGAACTAGAGCGAGAGCGAACTAGAGCGAGAGCGAACTAGAGCGAGAGCGAACTAGAGCGAGAGCGAACTAGAGCGAGAGCGAACTAGAGCGAGAGCGAACTAGAGCGAGAGCGAACTAGAGCGAGAGCGAACTAGAGCGAGAGCGAACGAGAACTAGAGCGAGAGAGCGAACGAGAACTAGAACGAGAGAGCGAACGAGAACTAGAACGAGAGCGAGCGAGAACTAGAACGAGAGCGAGCGAGAACTAGAACGAGAGCGAGAGCGAACGAGAACGAGAGCGAGAGCGAACGAGAACTAGAGCGAGAGCGAACGAGAACGAGAGCGAGAGCGAACGAGAGCGAGAGCGAACGAGAACTAGAGCGAGAGCGAACGAGAACTAGAGCGAGAGCGAACGAGAACTAGAGCGAGAGCGAACGAGAACTAGAGCGAGAGCGAACGAGAACTAGAGCGAGAGCGAACGAGAACTAGAGCGAGAGCGAACGAGAACTAGAGCGAGAGCGAACGAGAACTAGAGCGAGAGCGAACGAGAACTAGAGCGAGAGCGAACGAGAACTAGAGCGAGAGCGAACGAGAACTAGAGCGAGAGCGAACGAGAACTAGAGCGAGAGCGAACGAGAACTAGAGCGAGAGCGAACGAGAACTAGAGCGAGAGCGAACGAGAACTAGAGCGAGAGCGAACGAGAACTAGAGCGAGAGCGAACGAGAACTAGAGCGAGAGCGAACGAGAACTAGAGCGAGAGCGAACGAGAACTAGAGCGAGAGCGAACGAGAACGAGAGCGAGAGCGAACGAGAACGAGAGCGAGAGCGAACGAGAACGAGAGCGAGAGCGAACGAGAACGAGAGCGAGAGCGAACGAGAACGAGAGCGAGAGCGAACTAGAGCGAGAGCGAGAGCGAACTAGAGCGAGAGCGAGAGCGAACTAGAGCGAGAGCGAACGAGAACTAGAGCGAGAGAGCGAACGAGAACTAGAGCGAGAGAGCTAACGAGAACGAGAGCGAACGAGAACTAGAACGAGAGCGAGAGCGAACGAGAACTAGAACGAGAGCGAGAGCGAACGAGAACTAGAACGAGAGCGAGAGCGAACGAGAACTAGAACGAGAGCGAGAACGAGAGCGAACGAGAACTAGAACGAGAACGAGAGCGAGAGCGAACGAGAACTAGAGCGAGAGCGAACGAGAACTAGAGCGAGAGCGAACGAGAACTAGAGCGAGAGCGAACGAGAACGAGAGCGAGAGCGAACGAGAACGAGAGCGAGAGCGAACGAGAACTAGAGCGAGAGCGAACGAGAACTAGAGCGAGAGCGAACGAGAACTAGAGCGAGAGCGAGAGCGAACTAGAGCGAGAGCGAACTAGAGCGAGAGCGAACTAGAGCGAGAGCGAACTAGAGCGAGAGCGAACTAGAGCGAGAGCGAACTAGAGCGAGAGCGAACTAGAGCGAGAGCGAACTAGAGCGAGAGCGAACTAGAGCGAGAGCGAGAGCGAACTAGAGCGAGAGCGAGAGAGCAAACGAGAACTAGAGCGAGAGAGCAAACGAGAACGAGAGCGAGAGCGAACGAGAACGAGAACGAGAGCGAGAGCGAACGAGAACTAGAGCGAGAGCGAACGAGAACGAGAGCGAGAGCGAACGAGAACTAGAGCGAGAGCGAACGAGAACTAGAGCGAGAGCGAGCGAGAACTAGAGCGAGAGCGAACGAGAACTAGAGCGAGAGCGAACGAGAACTAGAGCGAGAGCGAACGAGAACTAGAGCGAGAGCGAACTAGAGCGAGAGCGAACTAGAGCGAGAGCGAACTAGAGCGAGAGCGAACTAGAGCGAGAGCGAACTAGAGCGAGAGCGAGAGCGAGAGCGAACTAGAGCGAGAGCGAACTAGAGCGAGAGCGAACTAGAGCGAGAGCGAACTAGAGCGAGAGCGAACTAGAGCGAGAGCGAACTAGAGCGAGAGCGAACTAGAGCGAGAGCGAACTAGAGCGAGAGCGAACTAGAGCGAGAGCGAGAGCGAACGAGAGCGAGAGCGAACGAGAACTAGAGCGAGAGAGCGAACGAGAACTAGAGCGAGAGAGCAAACGAGAACGAGAGCGAGAGCGAACGAGAACTAGAACGAGAGCGAGAGCGAACGAGAGCGAGAGCGAACGAGAACTAGAACGAGAGCGAGAGCGAACGAGAACTAGAGCGAGAGCGAACGAGAACGAGAGCGAGAGCGAACGAGAACTAGAGCGAGAGCGAACGAGAACTAGAGCGAGAGCGAACGAGAACTAGAGCGAGAGCGAACGAGAACTAGAGCGAGAGCGAACGAGAACTAGAGCGAGAGCGAACGAGAACTAGAGCGAGAGCGAGAGCGAACTAGAGCGAGAGCGAACTAGAGCGAGAGCGAACTAGAGCGAGAGCGAACTAGAGCGAGAGCGAACTAGAGCGAGAGCGAACTAGAGCGAGAGCGAACTAGAGCGAGAGCGAACTAGAGCGAGAGCGAACTAGAGCGAGAGCGAACTAGAGCGAGAGCGAACTAGAGCGAGAGCGAACTAGAGCGAGAGCGAACTAGAGCGAGAGCGAACTAGAGCGAGAGCGAACGAGAACTAGAGCGAGAGAGCGAATGAGAACTAGAACGAGAGAGCGAACGAGAACTAGAACGAGAGCGAGCGAGAACTAGAACGAGAGCGAGCGAGAACTAGAACGAGAGCGAGAGCGAACGAGAGCGAGAGCGAACGAGAACTAGAGCGAGAGCGAACGAGAACGAGAGCGAGAGCGAACGAGAACTAGAGCGAACGAGAACTAGAGCGAACGAGAACTAGAGCGAGAGCGAACGAGAACTAGAGCGAGAGCGAACGAGAACTAGAGCGAGAGCGAACGAGAACTAGAGCGAGAGCGAACGAGAACTAGAGCGAGAGCGAACGAGAACTAGAGCGAGAGCGAACGAGAACTAGAGCGAGAGCGAACGAGAACTAGAGCGAGAGCGAACGAGAACTAGAGCGAGAGCGAACGAGAACTAGAGCGAGAGCGAACGAGAACGAGAGCGAGAGCGAACGAGAACGAGAGCGAGAGCGAACGAGAACTAGAGCGAGAGCGAACGAGAACTAGAGCGAGAGCGAACGAGAACTAGAGCGAGAGCGAGAGCGAACTAGAGCGAGAGCGAACTAGAGCGAGAGCGAACTAGAGCGAGAGCGAACTAGAGCGAGAGCGAACTAGAGCGAGAGCGAACTAGAGCGAGAGCGAACTAGAGCGAGAGCGAACTAGAGCGAGAGCGAGAGCGAACTAGAGCGAGAGCGAGAGAGCAAACGAGAACTAGAGCGAGAGAGCAAACGAGAACGAGAGCGAGAGCGAACGAGAACGAGAACGAGAGCGAGAGCGAACGAGAACTAGAGCGAGAGCGAACGAGAACGAGAGCGAGAGCGAACGAGAACTAGAGCGAGAGCGAACGAGAACTAGAGCGAGAGCGAGCGAGAACTAGAGCGAGAGCGAACGAGAACTAGAGCGAGAGCGAACGAGAACTAGAGCGAGAGCGAACGAGAACTAGAGCGAGAGCGAACTAGAGCGAGAGCGAACTAGAGCGAGAGCGAACTAGAGCGAGAGCGAACTAGAGCGAGAGCGAACTAGAGCGAGAGCGAACTAGAGCGAGAGCGAACTAGAGCGAGAGCGAACTAGAGCGAGAGCGAACTAGAGCGAGAGCGAACTAGAGCGAGAGCGAACTAGAGCGAGAGCGAACTAGAGCGAGAGCGAACTAGAGCGAGAGCGAACTAGAGCGAGAGCGAGAGCGAACGAGAGCGAGAGCGAACGAGAACTAGAGCGAGAGAGCGAACGAGAACTAGAGCGAGAGAGCAAACGAGAACGAGAGCGAGAGCGAACGAGAACTAGAACGAGAGCGAGAGCGAACGAGAGCGAGAGCGAACGAGAACTAGAACGAGAGCGAGAGCGAACGAGAACTAGAGCGAGAGCGAACGAGAACGAGAGCGAGAGCGAACGAGAACTAGAGCGAGAGCGAACGAGAACTAGAGCGAGAGCGAACGAGAACTAGAGCGAGAGCGAACGAGAACTAGAGCGAGAGCGAACGAGAACTAGAGCGAGAGCGAACGAGAACTAGAGCGAGAGCGAGAGCGAACTAGAGCGAGAGCGAACTAGAGCGAGAGCGAACTAGAGCGAGAGCGAACTAGAGCGAGAGCGAACTAGAGCGAGAGCGAACTAGAGCGAGAGCGAACTAGAGCGAGAGCGAACTAGAGCGAGAGCGAACTAGAGCGAGAGCGAACTAGAGCGAGAGCGAACTAGAGCGAGAGCGAACTAGAGCGAGAGCGAACTAGAGCGAGAGCGAACTAGAGCGAGAGCGAACTAGAGCGAGAGCGAACTAGAGCGAGAGCGAACGAGAACTAGAGCGAGAGAGCGAATGAGAACTAGAACGAGAGAGCGAACGAGAACTAGAACGAGAGCGAGCGAGAACTAGAACGAGAGCGAGCGAGAACTAGAACGAGAGCGAGAGCGAACGAGAGCGAGAGCGAACGAGAACTAGAGCGAGAGCGAACGAGAACGAGAGCGAGAGCGAACGAGAACTAGAGCGAACGAGAACTAGAGCGAACGAGAACTAGAGCGAGAGCGAACGAGAACTAGAGCGAGAGCGAACGAGAACTAGAGCGAGAGCGAACGAGAACTAGAGCGAGAGCGAACGAGAACTAGAGCGAGAGCGAACGAGAACTAGAGCGAGAGCGAACGAGAACTAGAGCGAGAGCGAACGAGAACTAGAGCGAGAGCGAACGAGAACTAGAGCGAGAGCGAACGAGAACTAGAGCGAGAGCGAACGAGAACTAGAGCGAGAGCAAACGAGAACTAGAGCGAGAGCAAACGAGAACTAGAGCGAGAGCAAACGAGAACTAGAGCGAGAGCAAACGAGAACTAGAGCGAGAGCAAACGATAACTAGAGCGAGAGCAAACGAGAACTAGAGCGAGAGCAAACGAGAACTAGAGCGAGAGCAAACGAGAACTAGAGCGAGAGCGAACGAGAACTAGAGCGAGAGCGAACGAGAACTAGAGCGAGAGCGAACGAGAACTAGAGCGAGAGCGAACGAGAACTAGAGCGAGAGCGAACGAGAACTAGAGCGAGAGCGAACGAGAACTAGAGCGAGAGCGAACGAGAACTAGAGCGAGAGCGAACGAGAACTAGAGCAAGAGCGAACGAGAACTAGAGCGAACGAGAACTAGAGCGAGAGCGAACGAGAACTAGAGCGAGAGCGAACGAGAACTAGAGCGAGAGCGAACGAGAACTAGAGCGAGAGCGAACGAGAACTAGAGCGAGAGCGAACGAGAACTAGAGCGAGAGCGAACGAGAACTAGAGCGAGAGCGAACGAGAACTAGAGCGAGAGCGAACGAGAACTAGAGCGAGAGCGAACGAGAACTAGAGCGAGAGCGAACGAGAACTAGAGCGAGAGCGAATGAGAACTTGAGCGAGAGCGAACGAGAACTAGAGCGAGAGCGAACGAGAACTAGAGCGAGAGCGAACGAGAACTAGAGCGAGAGCGAACGAGAACTAGAGCGAGAGCGAACGAGAACTAGAGCGAGAGCGAACGAGAACTAGAGCGAGAGCGAACGAGAACTAGAGCGAGAGCGAACGAGAACTAGAGCGAGAGCGAACGAGAACTAGAGCGAGAGCGAACGAGAACTAGAGCGAGAGCGAACGAGAACTAGAACGAGAGCGAACGAGAACTAGAGCGAGAGCGAACGAGAACTAGAACGAGAGCGAACGAGAACTAGAACGAGAGCGAGAGCGAACGAGAACTAGAACGAGAGCGAGAGCGAACGAGAACGAGAGCGAGAGCGAACGAGAACTAGAGCGAGAGCGAACGAGAACTAGAGCGAGAGCGAACGAGAACTAGAGCGAGAGCGAACGAGAACTAGAGCGAGAGCGAACGAGAACTAGAGCGAGAGCGAACGAGAACTAGAGCGAGAGCGAACGAGAACTAGAGCGAGAGCGAACGAGAACTAGAGCGAGAGCGAACGAGAACTAGAGCGAGAGCGAACGAGAACTAGAGCGAGAGCGAACGAGAACTAGAGCGAGAGCGAACGAGAACTAGAGCGAGAGCGAACGAGAACTAGAGCGAGAGCGAACGAGAACTAGAGCGAGAGCGAACGAGAACTAGAGCGAGAGCGAACGAGAACTAGAGCGAGAGCGAACGAGAACTAGAGCGAGAGCGAACGAGAACTAGAGCGAGAGCGAACGAGAACTAGAGCGAACGAGAACTAGAGCGAGAGCGAACGAGAACTAGAGCGAGAGCGAACGAGAACTAGAGCGAGAGCGAACGAGAACTAGAGCGAGAGCGAACGAGAACTAGAGCGAGAGCGAACGAGAACTAGAGCGAGAGCGAACGAGAACTAGAGCGAGAGCGAACGAGAACTAGAGCGAGAGCGAACGAGAACTAGAGCGAGAGCGAACGAGAACTAGAGCGAGAGCGAACGAGAACTAGAGCGAGAGCGAATGAGAACTTGAGCGAGAGCGAACGAGAACTAGAGCGAGAGCGAACGAGAACTAGAGCGAGAGCGAACGAGAACTAGAGCGAGAGCGAACGAGAACTAGAGCGAGAGCGAACGAGAACTAGAGCGAGAGCGAACGAGAACTAGAGCGAGAGCGAACGAGAACTAGAGCGAGAGCGAACGAGAACTAGAGCGAGAGCGAACGAGAACTAGAGCGAGAGCGAACGAGAACTAGAGCGAGAGCGAACGAGAACTAGAACGAGAGCGAACGAGAACTAGAGCGAGAGCGAACGAGAACTAGAACGAGAGCGAACGAGAACTAGAACGAGAGCGAGAGCGAACGAGAACTAGAACGAGAGCGAGAGCGAACGAGAACGAGAGCGAGAGCGAACGAGAACTAGAGCGAGAGCGAACGAGAACTAGAGCGAGAGCGAACGAGAACTAGAGCGAGAGCGAACGAGAACTAGAGCGAGAGCGAACGAGAACTAGAGCGAGAGCGAACGAGAACTAGAGCGAGAGCGAACGAGAACTAGAGCGAGAGCGAACGAGAACTAGAGCGAGAGCGAACGAGAACTAGAGCGAGAGCGAACGAGAACTAGAGCGAGAGCGAACGAGAACTAGAGCGAGAGCGAACGAGAACTAGAGCGAGAGCGAACGAGAACTAGAGCGAGAGCGAACGAGAACTAGAGCGAGAGCGAACGAGAACTAGAGCGAGAGCGAACGAGAACTAGAGCGAGAGCGAACGAGAACTAGAGCGAGAGCGAACGAGAACTAGAGCGAGAGCGAACGAGAACTAGAGCGAGAGCGAACGAGAACTAGAGCGAGAGCGAACGAGAACTAGAGCGAGAGCGAACGAGAACTAGAGCGAGAGCGAACGAGAACTAGAGCGAGAGCGAACGAGAACTAGAGCGAGAGCGAACGAGAACTAGAGCGAGAGCGAGCGAGAACTAGAGCGAGAGCGAGCGAGAACTAGAGCGAGAGCGAACGAGAACTAGAGCGAGAGCGAACGAGAACTAGAGCGAGAGCAAACGAGAACTAGAGCGAGAGCGAACGAGAACTAGAGCGAGAGCAAACGAGAACTAGAGCGAGAGCGAACGAGAACTAGAGCGAGAGCGAACGAGAACTAGAGCGAGAGCGAACGAGAACTAGAGCGAGAGCGAACGAGAACTAGAGCGAGAGCGAACGAGAACTAGAGCGAGAGCGAACGAGAACTAGAGCGAGAGCGAACGAGAACTAGAGCGAGAGCGAACGAGAACTAGAGCGAGAGCGAACGAGAACTGGAGCGAGAGCGAACGAGAACTAGAGCGAGAGCGAACGAGAACTAGAGCGAGAGCGAACGAGAACTAGAGCGAGAGCGAACGAGAACTAGAGCGAGAGCGAACGAGAACTAGAACGAGAGCGAACGAGAACTAGAGCGAGAGCGAACGAGAACTAGAACGAGAGCGAACGAGAACGAGAGCGAGAGCGAACGAGAACTAGAGCGAGAGCGAACGAGAACTATAGCGAGAGCGAACGAGAACTAGAACGAGAGCGAGAGCGAACGAGAACTAGAGCGAGAGCGAACGAGAACTAGAACGAGAGCGAACGAGAACTAGAGCGAGAGCGAACGAGAACTAGAACGAGAGCGAACGAGAACTAGAACGAGAGCGAGAGCGAACGAGAACTAGAACGAGAGCGAACGAGAACTAGAGCGAGAGCGAACGAGAACTAGAGCGAGAGCGAACGAGAACTAGAGCGAGAGCGAACGAGAACTAGAGCGAACGAGAACTAGAGCGAGAGCGAACGAGAACTAGAGCGAGAGCGAACGAGAACTAGAGCGAGAGCGAACGAGAACTAGAGCGAGAGCGAACGAGAACTAGAGCGAGAGCGAACGAGAACTAGAGCGAGAGCGAGAGCGAACGAGAACTAGAACGAGAGCGAGAGCGAGAGCGAACGAGAGCGAACTAGAGCGAACTAGAGCGAGAGCGAACGAGAACTAGAGCGAGAGCGAACGAGAACTAGAGCGAGAGCGAACGAGAACTAGAGCGAGAGCGAACGAGAACTAGAACGAGAGCGAACGAGAACTAGAGCGAGAGCGAACGAGAACTAGAACGAGAGCGAACGAGAACTAGAACGAGAGCGAACGAGAACTAGAACGAGAGCGAGAGCGAACGAGAACTAGAACGAGAGCGAACGAGAACTAGAGCGAGAGCGAACGAGAACTAGAGCGAGAGCGAACGAGAACTAGAGCGAGAGCGAACGAGAACTAGAGCGAGAGCGAACGAGAACTAGAGCGAACGAGAACTAGAGCGAGAGCGAACGAGAACTAGAGCGAGAGCGAACGAGAACTAGAGCGAGAGCGAACGAGAACTAGAGCGAGAGCGAACGAGAACTAGAACGAGAGCGAGAGCGAACGAGAACTAGAACGAGAGCGAACGAGAACTAGAACGAGAGCGAGAGCGAACGAGAACTAGAACGAGAGCGAGAGCGAACGAGAACGAGAGCGAGAGCGAGAGCGAACGAGAGCGAACGAGAGCGAACTAGAGCGAGAGCGAACGAGAACTAGAGCGAGAGCGAACGAGAACTAGAGCGAGAGCGAACGAGAACTAGAGCGAGAGCGAACGAGAACTAGAACGAGAGCGAACGAGAACTAGAGCGAGAGCGAACGAGAACTAGAACGAGAGCGAACGAGAACTAGAACGAGAGCGAACGAGAACTAGAACGAGAGCGAACGAGAACTAGAACGAGAGCGAGAGCGAACGAGAACTAGAACGAGAGCGAACGAGAACTAGAGCGAGAGCGAACGAGAACTAGAGCGAGAGCGAACGAGAACTAGAACGAGAGCGAACGAGAACTAGAACGAGAGCGAGAGCGAACTAGAGCGAGAGCGAACTAGAGCGAGAGCGAACTAGAGCGAGAGCGAACTAGAGCGAGAGCGAACTAGAGCGAGAGCGAACTAGAGCGAGAGCGAACTAGAGCGAGAGCGAACTAGAGCGAGAGCGAACTAGAGCGAGAGCGAACTAGAGCGAGAGCGAACGAGAACTAGAGCGAGAGCGAGAGCGAACGAGAACTAGAACGAGAGCGAGAGCGAACGAGAGCGAACTAGAGCGAGAGTGAACGAGAACTAGAGCGAGAGCGAACGAGAACTAGAGCGAGAGCGAACGAGAGCGAGAGCGAACGAGAGCGAACGAGAGCGAACTAGAGCGAGAGCGAACGAGAACTAGAGCGAGAGCGAGAGCAAACGAGAACTAGAACGAGAGCGAGAGCGAACGAGAACTAGAGCGAGAGCGAACGAGAACTAGAGCGAGAGCGAACGAGAACTAGAGCGAGAGCGAACGAGAACTAGAGCGAGAGCGAACGAGAACTAGAGCGAGAGCGAACGAGAACTAGAGCGAGAGCGAACGAGAACTAGAGCGAGAGCGAACGAGAACTAGAGCGAGAGCGAACGAGAACTGGAGCGAGAGCGAACGAGAACTAGAGCGAGAGCGAACGAGAACTAGAGCGAGAGCGAACGAGAACTAGAGCGAGAGCGAGAGCAAACGAGAACTAGAACGAGAGCGAGAGCGAACGAGAACTAGAACGAGAGCGAACGAGAACTAGAACGAGAGCGAACGAGAACTAGAACGAGAGCGAACGAGAACTAGAACGAGAGCGAACGAGAACTAGAACGAGAGCGAACGAGAACTAGAACGAGAGCGAGAGCGAACGAGAACTAGAACGAGAGCGAACGAGAACGAGAGCGAGAGCGAACGAGAACTAGAGCGAGAGCGAACGAGAACTAGAGCGAGAGCGAACGAGAACTAGAGCGAGAGCGAACGAGAACTAGAGCGAGAGCGAACGAGAACTAGAGCGAGAGCGAACGAGAACTAGAACGAGAGCGAGAGCGAACGAGAGCGAACGAGAGCGAGAGCGAACGAGAACTAGAGCGAGAGCGAGAGCGAACGAGAACTAGAGCGAGAGCGAGAGCAAACGAGAACTAGAACGAGAGCGAGAGCGAACGAGAACTAGAGCGAGAGCGAACGAGAACTAGAGCGAGAGCGAACGAGAACTAGAACGAGAGCGAACGAGAACTAGAACGAGAGCGAACGAGAACTAGAACGAGAGCGAACGAGAACTAGAACGAGAGCGAGAGCGAACGAGAGCGAACTAGAGCGAGAGCGAACTAGAGCGAGAGCGAACTAGAGCGAGAGCGAACGAGAACTAGAGCGAGAGCGAACGAGAACTAGAGCGAGAGCGAACGAGAACTAGAGCGAGAGCGAACGAGAACTAGAGCGAGAGCGAACGAGAACTAGAGCGAGAGCGAGAGCGAGAGCGAACTAGAGCGAGAGCGAACGAGAACTAGAGCGAACGAGAACTAGAGCGAGAGCGAGAGCGAACGAGAACTAGAACGAGAGCGAACGAGAACGAGAGCGAGAGCGAACGAGAACTAGAGCGAGAGCGAACGAGAACTAGAGCGAGAGCGAACGAGAACTAGAGCGAGAGCGAACGAGAACTAGAGCGAGAGCGAACGAGAACTAGAGCGAGAGCGAACGAGAACTAGAGCGAGAGCGAACGAGAACTAGAGCGAGAGCGAACGAGAACTAGAGCGAGAGCGAACGAGAACTAGAGCGAGAGCGAACGAGAACTAGAGCGAGAGCGAACGAGAACTAGAGCGAGAGCGAACGAGAACTAGAGCGAGAGCGAACGAGAACTAGAACGAGAGCGAACGAGAACTAGAACGAGAGCGAACGAGAACTAGAACGAGAGCGAGAGCGAACGAGAGCGAACGAGAGCGAGAGCGAACGAGAACTAGAGCGAGAGCGAGAGCAAACGAGAACTAGAACGAGAGCGAGAGCGAACGAGAACTAGAGCGAGAGCGAACGAGAACTAGAGCGAGAGCGAACGAGAACTAGAGCGAGAGCGAACGAGAACTAGAGCGAGAGCGAACGAGAACTAGAACGAGAGCGAACGAGAACTAGAACGAGAGCGAACGAGAACTAGAACGAGAGCGAACGAGAACTAGAACGAGAGCGAGAGCGAACGAGAGCGAACTAGAGCGAGAGCGAACTAGAGCGAGAGCGAACTAGAGCGAGAGCGAACTAGAGCGAGAGCGAACGAGAACTAGAGCGAGAGCGAACGAGAACTAGAGCGAGAGCGAACGAGAACTAGAGCGAGAGCGAACGAGAACTAGAGCGAGAGCGAACGAGAACTAGAGCGAGAGCGAGAGCGAACTAGAGCGAGAGCGAACGAGAACTAGAGCGAGAGCGAACGAGAACTAGAGCGAGAGCGAACGAGAACTAGAGCGAGAGCGAGAGCGAACGAGAACTAGCACGAGAGCGAACGAGAACGAGAGCGAGAGCGAACGAGAACGAGAGCGAGAGCGAACGAGAACTAGAGCGAGAGCGAACGAGAACTAGAGCGAGAGCGAACGAGAACTAGAGCGAGAGCGAACGAGAACTAGAGCGAGAGCGAACGAGAACTAGAGCGAGAGCGAACGAGAACTAGAGCGAAAGCGAACGAGAACTAGAGCGAGAGCGAACGAGAACTAGAACGAGAGCGAACGAGAACTAGAACGAGAGCGAGAGCGAACGAGAGCGAACGAGAGCGAGAGCGAACGAGAACTAGAGCGAGAGCGAGAGCAAACGAGAACTAGAACGAGAGCGAGAGCGAACGAGAACTAGAGCGAGAGCGAGAGCGAACGAGAACTAGAGCGAGAGCGAACGAGAGCGAACGAGAGCGAGAGCGAACGAGAACTAGAGCGAGAGCGAGAGCAAACGAGAACTAGAACGAGAGCGAGAGCGAACGAGAACTAGAACGAGAGCGAGAGCGAACGAGAACTAGAGCGAGAGCGAGAGCGAACGAGAACTAGAGCGAGAGCGAACGAGAACTAGAGCGAGAGCGAACGAGAACTAGAGCGAGAGCGAACGAGAACTAGAACGAGAGCGAACGAGAACTAGAGCGAGAGCGAACGAGAGCGAGAGCGAACGAGAGCGAGAGCGAACGAGAGCGAGAGCGAACGAGAGCGAGAGCGAACGAGAGCGAGAGCGAACGAGAGCGAGAGCGAACGAGAGCGAGAGCGAACGAGAGCGAGAGCGAACGAGAGCGAGAGCGAACGAGAGCGAACGCGAACTAGAGCGAGAGCGAACGCGAACTAGAGCGAGAGCGAACGAGAACTAGAGCGAGAGCGAACGAGAACTAGAACGAGAGCGAACGAGAACTAGAACGAGAGCGAACGAGAGCGAACGAGAGCGAGAGCGAACGAGAACTAGAGCGAGAGCGAGAGCAAACGAGAACTAGAACGAGAGCGAGAGCGAACGAGAACTAGAGCGAGAGCGAACGAGAACTAGAGCGAGAGCGAACGAGAACTAGAACGAGAGCGAACGAGAACTAGAACGAGAGCGAACGAGAACTAGAACGAGAGCGAACGAGAACTAGAACGAGAGCGAACGAGAACTAGAACGAGAGCGAGAGCGAACGAGAACGAGAGCGAGAGCGAACGAGAACTAGAACGAGAGCGAACGAGAACGAGAGCGAGAGCGAACGAGAACTAGAGCGAGAGCGAACGAGAACTAGAGCGAGAGCGAACGAGAACTAGAACTAGAGCGAGAGCGAACGAGAACTAGAACTAGAGCGAGAGCGAACGAGAACTAGAACTAGAACGAGAGCGAGAGCGAACGAGAACTAGAGCGAGAGCGAACGAGAACTAGAGCGAGAGCGAACGAGAACTAGAGCGAGAGCGAACGAGAACTAGAGCGAGAGCGAACGAGAACTAGAGCGAGAGCGAACGAGAACTAGAACGAGAGCGAGAGCGAACGAGAACTAGAACGAGAGCGAGAGCGAACGAGAACTAGAACGAGAGCGAGAGCGAACGAGAACTAGAACGAGAGCGAACGAGAACTAGAGCGAGAGCGAACGAGAACTAGAACGAGAGCGAACGAGAACTAGAACGAGAGCGAACGAGAACTAGAGCGAGAGCGAACGAGAACTAGAGCGAGAGCGAACGAGAACTAGAACGAGAGCGAACGAGAACTAGAGCGAGAGCGAACGAGAACTAGAGCGAGAGCGAACGAGAACTAGAGCGAGAGCGAACGAGAACTAGAACGAGAGCGAACGAGAGCGAGAGCGAACGAGAGCGAGAGCGAACGAGAACTAGAGCGAGAGCGAACGAGAACTAGAGCGAGAGCGAACGAGAACTAGAGCGAGAGCGAACGAGAACTAGAGCGAGAGCGAACGAGAACTAGAATGAGAGCGAACGAGAACTAGAACGAGAGCGAACGAGAACTAGAACGAGAGCGAGAGCGAACGAGAACTAGAACGAGAGCGAACGAGAACTAGAGCGAGAGCGAACGAGAACTAGAGCGAGAGCGAACGAGAGCGAGAGCGAACGAGAGCGAGAGCGAACGAGAGCGAGAGCGAACGAGAGCGAGAGCGAACGAGAGCGAGAGCGAACGAGAGCGAACGCGAACTAGAGCGAGAGCGAGAGCAAACGAGAACTAGAGCGAGAGCGAGAGCAAACGAGAACTAGAACGAGAGCGAACGAGAACTAGAGCGAGAGCGAGAGCGAACGAGAACTAGAGCGAGAGCGAACGAGAACTAGAACGAGAGCGAACGAGAACTAGAACGAGAGCGAACGAGAACTAGAACGAGAGCGAACGAGAACTAGAACGAGAGCGAACGAGAACTAGAACGAGAGCGAACGAGAACTAGAACGAGAGCGAACGAGAACTAGAACGAGAGCGAGAGCGAACGAGAACTAGAGCGAGAGCGAACGAGAACGAGAGCGAGAGCGAGAGCGAACGAGAACTAGAGCGAGAGCGAACGAGAACTAGAGCGAGAGCGAACGAGAACTAGAACTAGAGCGAGAGCGAACGAGAACTAGAACTAGAACGAGAGCGAGAGCGAACGAGAACTAGAGCGAGAGCGAACGAGAACTAGAGCGAGAGCGAACGAGAACTAGAGCGAGAGCGAACGAGAACTAGAGCGAGAGCGAACGAGAACTAGAGCGAGAGCGAACGAGAACTAGAGCGAGAGCGAACGAGAACTAGAACGAGAGCGAGAGCGAACGAGAACTAGAACGAGAGCGAACGAGAACTAGAACGAGAGCGAGAGCGAACGAGAACTAGAACGAGAGCGAACGAGAACTAGAGCGAGAGCGAACGAGAACTAGAACGAGAGCGAACGAGAACTAGAACGAGAGCGAACGAGAACTAGAACGAGAGCGAACGAGAACTAGAGCGAGAGCGAACGAGAACTAGAACGAGAGCGAACGAGAACTAGAACGAGAGCGAACGAGAACTAGAACGAGAGCGAACGAGAACTAGAACGAGAGCGAACGAGAACTAGAACGAGAGCGAACGAGAACTAGAGCGAGAGCGAACGAGAACTAGAGCGAGAGCGAACGAGAGCGAACGAGAGCGAACGAGAGCGAACGAGAGCGAGAGCGAACGAGAGCGAGAGCGAACGAGAGCGAGAGCGAGAGCGAACGAGAGCGAGAGCGAACGAGAGCGAGAGCGAACGAGAGCGAGAGCGAACGAGAGCGAGAGCGAACGAGAGCGAGAGCGAACGAGAGCGAGAGCGAACGAGAGCGAGAGCGAACGAGAGCGAGAGCGAACGAGAGCGAACGCGAACTAGAGCGAACGCGAACTAGAGCGAGAGCGAACGCGAACTAGAGCGAGAGCAAACGCGAACTAGAGCGAGAGCAAACGAGAACTAGAACGAGAGCGAACGAGAACTAGAGCGAGAGCGAGAGCAAACGAGAACTAGAACGAGAGCGAGAGCAAACGAGAACTAGAACGAGAGCGAACGAGAACTAGAGCGAGAGCGAGAGCGAACGAGAACTAGAGCGAGAGCGAACGAGAACTAGAACGAGAGCGAACGAGAACTAGAACGAGAGCGAACGAGAACTAGAACGAGAGCGAACGAGAACTAGAACGAGAGCGAACGAGAACTAGAACGAGAGCGAAAGAGAACTAGAACGAGAGCGAGAGCGAACGAGAACTAGAACGAGAGCGAACGAGAACGAGAGCGAGAGCGAACGAGAACTAGAGCGAGAGCGAACAAGAACTAGAGCGAGAGCGAACGAGAACTAGAACTAGAGCGAGAGCGAACGAGAACTAGAACTAGAACGAGAGCGAGAGCGAACGAGAACTAGAGCGAGAGCGAACGAGAACTAGAGCGAGAGCGAACGAGAACTAGAGCGAGAGCGAACGAGAACTAGAGCGAGAGCGAACGAGAACTAGAGCGAGAGCGAACGAGAACTAGAGCGAGAGCGAACGAGAACTAGAGCGAGAGCGAACGAGAACTAGAGCGAGAGCAAACGAGAACTAGAACGAGAGCGAACGAGAACTAGAGCGAGAGCGAGAGCAAACGAGAACTAGAACGAGAGCGAGAGCAAACGAGAACTAGAACGAGAGCGAACGAGAACTAGAGCGAGAGCGAGAGCGAACGAGAACTAGAGCGAGAGCGAACGAGAACTAGAACGAGAGCGAACGAGAACTAGAACGAGAGCGAACGAGAACTAGAACGAGAGCGAACGAGAACTAGAACGAGAGCGAACGAGAACTAGAACGAGAGCGAACGAGAACTAGAACGAGAGCGAACGAGAACTAGAACGAGAGCGAGAGCGAACGAGAACTAGAACGAGAGCGAACGAGAACGAGAGCGAGAGCGAACGAGAACTAGAGCGAGAGCGAACAAGAACTAGAGCGAGAGCGAACGAGAACTAGAACTAGAGCGAGAGCGAACGAGAACTAGAACTAGAACGAGAGCGAGAGCGAACGAGAACTAGAGCGAGAGCGAACGAGAACTAGAGCGAGAGCGAACGAGAACTAGAGCGAGAGCGAACGAGAACTAGAGCGAGAGCGAACGAGAACTAGAGCGAGAGCGAACGAGAACTAGAGCGAGAGCGAACGAGAACTAGAGCGAGAGCGAACGAGAACTAGAGCGAGAGCAAACGAGAACTAGAACGAGAGCGAACGAGAACTAGAGCGAGAGCGAGAGCAAACGAGAACTAGAACGAGAGCGAGAGCAAACGAGAACTAGAACGAGAGCGAACGAGAACTAGAGCGAGAGCGAGAGCGAACGAGAACTAGAGCGAGAGCGAACGAGAACTAGAACGAGAGCGAACGAGAACTAGAACGAGAGCGAACGAGAACTAGAACGAGAGCGAACGAGAACTAGAACGAGAGCGAACGAGAACTAGAACGAGAGCGAACGAGAACTAGAACGAGAGCGAACGAGAACTAGAACGAGAGCGAGAGCGAACGAGAACTAGAACGAGAGCGAACGAGAACGAGAGCGAGAGCGAACGAGAACTAGAACTAGAGCGAGAGCGAACGAGAACTAGAACTAGAACGAGAGCGAGAGCGAACGAGAACTAGAGCGAGAGCGAACGAGAACTAGAGCGAGAGCGAACGAGAACTAGAGCGAGAGCGAACGAGAACTAGAGCGAGAGCGAACGAGAACTAGAACGAGAGCGAGAGCGAACGAGAACTAGAACGAGAGCGAGAGCGAACGAGAACTAGAACGAGAGCGAGAGCGAACGAGAACTAGAACTAGAACGAGAGCGAGAGCGAACGAGAACTAGAGCGAGAGCGAACGAGAACTAGAACTAGAGCGAGAGCGAACGAGAACTAGAACTAGAACGAGAGCGAGAGCGAACGAGAACTAGAGCGAGAGCGAACGAGAACTAGAGCGAGAGCGAACGAGAACTAGAGCGAGAGCGAACGAGAACTAGAACGAGAGCGAGAGCGAACGAGAACTAGAACGAGAGCGAGAGCGAACGAGAACTAGAACGAGAGCGAGAGCGAACGAGAACTAGAACGAGAGCGAACGAGAACTAGAGCGAGAGCGAACGAGAACTAGAACGAGAGCGAACGAGAACTAGAACGAGAGCGAACGAGAACTAGAGCGAGAGCGAACGAGAACTAGAGCGAGAGCGAACGAGAACTAGAACGAGAGCGAACGAGAACTAGAACGAGAGCGAACGAGAACTAGAGCGAGAGCGAACGAGAACTAGAGCGAGAGCGAACGAGAACTAGAACGAGAGCGAACGAGAGCGAGAGCGAACGAGAGCGAGAGCGAACGAGAGCGAGAGCGAACGAGAGCGAGAGCGAACGAGAGCGAGAGCGAACGAGAGCGAGAGCGAACGAGAGCGAGAGCGAACGAGAGCGAGAGCGAACGAGAGCGAGAGCGAACGAGAGCGAGAGCGAACGAGAGCGAGAGCGAACTAGAGCGAGAGCGAACGCGAACTAGAGCGAGAGCAAACGAGAACTAGAACGAGAGCGAACGAGAACTAGAGCGAGAGCGAGAGCAAACGAGAACTAGAACGAGAGCGAACGAGAACTAGAGCGAGAGCGAGAGCGAACGAGAACTAGAGCGAGAGCGAACGAGAACTAGAACGAGAGCGAACGAGAACTAGAACGAGAGCGAACGAGAACTAGAACGAGAGCGAACGAGAACTAGAGCGAGAGCGAACGAGAACTAGAGCGAGAGCGAACGAGAACTAGAGCGAGAGCGAACGAGAACTAGAGCGAGAGCGAACGAGAACTAGAGCGAGAGCGAACGAGAACTAGAGCGAGAGCGAACGAGAACTAGAGCGAGAGCGAACGAGAACTAGAGCGAGAGCGAACGAGAACTAGAGCGAGAGCGAACGAGAACTAGAGCGAGAGCGAACGAGAACTAGAGCGAGAGCGAACGAGAACTAGAGCGAGAGCAAACGAGAACTAGAGCGAGAGCAAACGAGAACTAGAGCGAGAGCGAACGAGAACTAGAGCGAGAGCGAACGAGAACTAGAGCGAGAGCGAACGAGAACTAGAGCGAGAGCGAACGAGAACTAGAGCGAGAGCGAACGAGAACTAGAGCGAGAGCGAACGAGAACTAGAGCGAGAGCGAACGAGAACTAGAGCGAGAGCGAACGAGAACTAGAGCGAGAGCGAACGAGAACTAGAGCGAGAGCGAACGAGAACTAGAGCGAGAGCGAACGAGAACTGGAGCAAGAGCGAACGAGAACTAGAGCGAGAGCGAACGAGAACTAGAGCGAGAGCGAACGAGAACTAGAGCGAGAGCGAACGAGAACTAGAGCGAGAGCGAACGAGAACTAGAACGAGAGCGAACGAGAACTAGAGCGAGAGCGAACGAGAACTAGAACGAGAGCGAACGAGAACGAGAGCGAGAGCGAGAGCGAACTAGAGCGAGAGCGAACGAGAACTAGAACGAGAGCGAACGAGAACTAGAACGAGAGCGAGAGCGAACGAGAACTAGAGCGAGAGCGAACGAGAACTAGAACGAGAGCGAACGAGAACTAGAGCGAGAGCGAACGAGAACTAGAACGAGAGCGAACGAGAACTAGAACGAGAGCGAGAGCGAACGAGAACTAGAACGAGAGCGAACGAGAACTAGAGCGAGAGCGAACGAGAACTAGAGCGAGAGCGAACGAGAACTAGAGCGAGAGCGAACGAGAACTAGAGCGAACGAGAACTAGAGCGAGAGCGAACGAGAACTAGAGCGAGAGCGAACGAGAACTAGAGCGAGAGCGAACGAGAACTAGAGCGAGAGCGAACGAGAACTAGAGCGAGAGCGAGAGCGAACGAGAACTAGAACGAGAGCGAGAGCGAGAGCGAACGAGAGCGAACTAGAGCGAACTAGAGCGAGAGCGAACGAGAACTAGAGCGAGAGCGAACGAGAACTAGAGCGAGAGCGAACGAGAACTAGAGCGAGAGCGAACGAGAACTAGAACGAGAGCGAACGAGAACTAGAGCGAGAGCGAACGAGAACTAGAACGAGAGCGAACGAGAACTAGAACGAGAGCGAACGAGAACTAGAACGAGAGCGAGAGCGAACGAGAACTAGAACGAGAGCGAACGAGAACTAGAGCGAGAGCGAACGAGAACTAGAGCGAGAGCGAACGAGAACTAGAGCGAGAGCGAACGAGAACTAGAGCGAGAGCGAACGAGAACTAGAGCGAACGAGAACTAGAGCGAGAGCGAACGAGAACTAGAGCGAGAGCGAACGAGAACTAGAGCGAGAGCGAACGAGAACTAGAGCGAGAGCGAACGAGAACTAGAACGAGAGCGAGAGCGAACGAGAACTAGAACGAGAGCGAACGAGAACTAGAACGAGAGCGAGAGCGAACGAGAACTAGAACGAGAGCGAGAGCGAACGAGAACGAGAGCGAGAGCGAACGAGAGCGAACGAGAGCGAACTAGAGCGAGAGCGAACGAGAACTAGAGCGAGAGCGAACGAGAACTAGAGCGAGAGCGAACGAGAACTAGAGCGAGAGCGAACGAGAACTAGAACGAGAGCGAACGAGAACTAGAGCGAGAGCGAACGAGAACTAGAACGAGAGCGAACGAGAACTAGAACGAGAGCGAACGAGAACTAGAACGAGAGCGAACGAGAACTAGAACGAGAGCGAGAGCGAACGAGAACTAGAACGAGAGCGAACGAGAACTAGAGCGAGAGCGAACGAGAACTAGAGCGAGAGCGAACGAGAACTAGAACGAGAGCGAACGAGAACTAGAACGAGAGCGAGAGCGAACTAGAGCGAGAGCGAACTAGAGCGAGAGCGAACTAGAGCGAGAGCGAACTAGAGCGAGAGCGAACTAGAGCGAGAGCGAACTAGAGCGAGAGCGAACTAGAGCGAGAGCGAACTAGAGCGAGAGCGAACGAGAACTAGAGCGAGAGCGAGAGCGAACGAGAACTAGAACGAGAGCGAGAGCGAACGAGAGCGAACTAGAGCGAGAGTGAACGAGAACTAGAGCGAGAGCGAACGAGAACTAGAGCGAGAGCGAACGAGAGCGAGAGCGAACGAGAGCGAACGAGAGCGAACTAGAGCGAGAGCGAACGAGAACTAGAGCGAGAGCGAGAGCAAACGAGAACTAGAACGAGAGCGAGAGCGAACGAGAACTAGAGCGAGAGCGAACGAGAACTAGAACGAGAGCGAACGAGAACTAGAACGAGAGCGAACGAGAACTAGAACGAGAGCGAACGAGAACTAGAACGAGAGCGAACGAGAACTAGAACGAGAGCGAACGAGAACTAGAACGAGAGCGAGAGCGAACGAGAACTAGAACGAGAGCGAACGAGAACGAGAGCGAGAGCGAACGAGAACGAGAGCGAGAGCGAACGAGAACTAGAGCGAGAGCGAACGAGAACTAGAGCGAGAGCGAACGAGAACTAGAGCGAGAGCGAACGAGAACTAGAGCGAGAGCGAACGAGAACTAGAACGAGAGCGAGAGCGAACGAGAGCGAACGAGAGCGAGAGCGAACGAGAACTAGAGCGAGAGCGAGAGCGAACGAGAACTAGAGCGAGAGCGAGAGCAAACGAGAACTAGAACGAGAGCGAGAGCGAACGAGAACTAGAGCGAGAGCGAACGAGAACTAGAGCGAGAGCGAACGAGAACTAGAACGAGAGCGAACGAGAACTAGAACGAGAGCGAACGAGAACTAGAACGAGAGCGAACGAGAACTAGAACGAGAGCGAACGAGAACTAGAACGAGAGCGAGAGCGAACGAGAGCGAACTAGAGCGAGAGCGAACTAGAGCGAGAGCGAACTAGAGCGAGAGCGAACGAGAACTAGAGCGAGAGCGAACGAGAACTAGAGCGAGAGCGAACGAGAACTAGAGCGAGAGCGAACGAGAACTAGAGCGAGAGCGAACGAGAACTAGAGCGAGAGCGAGAGCGAGAGCGAACTAGAGCGAGAGCGAACGAGAACTAGAGCGAACGAGAACTAGAGCGAGAGCGAACGAGAACTAGAACGAGAGCGAACGAGAACGAGAGCGAGAGCGAACGAGAACTAGAGCGAGAGCGAACGAGAACTAGAGCGAGAGCGAACGAGAACTAGAGCGAGAGCGAACGAGAACTAGAGCGAGAGCGAACGAGAACTAGAGCGAGAGCGAACGAGAACTAGAGCGAGAGCGAACGAGAACTAGAGCGAGAGCGAACGAGAACTAGAGCGAGAGCGAACGAGAACTAGAGCGAGAGCGAACGAGAACTAGAGCGAGAGCGAACGAGAACTAGAGCGAGAGCGAACGAGAACTAGAGCGAGAGCGAACGAGAACTAGAACGAGAGCGAACGAGAACTAGAACGAGAGCGAACGAGAACTAGAACGAGAGCGAGAGCGAACGAGAGCGAACGAGAGCGAGAGCGAACGAGAACTAGAGCGAGAGCGAGAGCAAACGAGAACTAGAACGAGAGCGAGAGCGAACGAGAACTAGAGCGAGAGCGAACGAGAACTAGAGCGAGAGCGAACGAGAACTAGAGCGAGAGCGAACGAGAACTAGAGCGAGAGCGAACGAGAACTAGAGCGAGAGCGAACGAGAACTAGAACGAGAGCGAACGAGAACTAGAACGAGAGCGAACGAGAACTAGAACGAGAGCGAGAGCGAACGAGAGCGAACTAGAGCGAGAGCGAACTAGAGCGAGAGCGAACTAGAGCGAGAGCGAACTAGAGCGAGAGCGAACGAGAACTAGAGCGAGAGCGAACGAGAACTAGAGCGAGAGCGAACGAGAACTAGAGCGAGAGCGAACGAGAACTAGAGCGAGAGCGAACGAGAACTAGAGCGAGAGCGAGAGCGAACTAGAGCGAGAGCGAACGAGAACTAGAGCGAGAGCGAACGAGAACTAGAGCGAGAGCGAACGAGAACTAGAGCGAGAGCGAACGAGAACTAGCACGAGAGCGAACGAGAACGAGAGCGAGAGCGAACGAGAACGAGAGCGAGAGCGAACGAGAACTAGAGCGAGAGCGAACGAGAACTAGAGCGAGAGCGAACGAGAACTAGAGCGAGAGCGAACGAGAACTAGAGCGAGAGCGAACGAGAACTAGAGCGAGAGCGAACGAGAACTAGAGCGAAAGCGAACGAGAACTAGAGCGAGAGCGAACGAGAACTAGAACGAGAGCGAACGAGAACTAGAACGAGAGCGAGAGCGAACGAGAGCGAACGAGAGCGAGAGCGAACGAGAACTAGAGCGAGAGCGAGAGCAAACGAGAACTAGAACGAGAGCGAGAGCGAACGAGAACTAGAGCGAGAGCGAGAGCGAACGAGAACTAGAGCGAGAGCGAACGAGAGCGAACGAGAGCGAGAGCGAACGAGAACTAGAGCGAGAGCGAGAGCAAACGAGAACTAGAACGAGAGCGAGAGCGAACGAGAACTAGAACGAGAGCGAGAGCGAACGAGAACTAGAGCGAGAGCGAGAGCGAACGAGAACTAGAGCGAGAGCGAACGAGAACTAGAGCGAGAGCGAACGAGAACTAGAACGAGAGCGAACGAGAACTAGAGCGAGAGCGAACGAGAACTAGAGCGAGAGCGAACGAGAGCGAGAGCGAACGAGAGCGAGAGCGAACGAGAGCGAGAGCGAACGAGAGCGAGAGCGAACGAGAGCGAGAGCGAACGAGAGCGAGAGCGAACGAGAGCGAGAGCGAACGAGAGCGAACGCGAACTAGAGCGAGAGCGAACGCGAACTAGAGCGAGAGCGAACGAGAACTAGAGCGAGAGCGAACGAGAACTAGAACGAGAGCGAACGAGAACTAGAACGAGAGCGAACGAGAGCGAACGAGAGCGAGAGCGAACGAGAACTAGAGCGAGAGCGAGAGCAAACGAGAACTAGAACGAGAGCGAGAGCGAACGAGAACTAGAGCGAGAGCGAACGAGAACTAGAGCGAGAGCGAACGAGAACTAGAACGAGAGCGAACGAGAACTAGAACGAGAGCGAACGAGAACTAGAACGAGAGCGAACGAGAACTAGAACGAGAGCGAACGAGAACTAGAACGAGAGCGAACGAGAACTAGAACGAGAGCGAGAGCGAACGAGAACTAGAACGAGAGCGAACGAGAACGAGAGCGAGAGCGAACGAGAACTAGAGCGAGAGCGAACGAGAACTAGAGCGAGAGCGAACGAGAACTAGAACTAGAGCGAGAGCGAACGAGAACTAGAACTAGAACGAGAGCGAGAGCGAACGAGAACTAGAGCGAGAGCGAACGAGAACTAGAGCGAGAGCGAACGAGAACTAGAGCGAGAGCGAACGAGAACTAGAGCGAGAGCGAACGAGAACTAGAGCGAGAGCGAACGAGAACTAGAACGAGAGCGAGAGCGAACGAGAACTAGAACGAGAGCGAGAGCGAACGAGAACTAGAACGAGAGCGAGAGCGAACGAGAACTAGAACGAGAGCGAACGAGAACTAGAGCGAGAGCGAACGAGAACTAGAACGAGAGCGAACGAGAACTAGAACGAGAGCGAACGAGAACTAGAGCGAGAGCGAACGAGAACTAGAGCGAGAGCGAACGAGAACTAGAACGAGAGCGAACGAGAACTAGAGCGAGAGCGAACGAGAACTAGAGCGAGAGCGAACGAGAACTAGAGCGAGAGCGAACGAGAACTAGAACGAGAGCGAACGAGAGCGAGAGCGAACGAGAGCGAGAGCGAACGAGAACTAGAGCGAGAGCGAACGAGAACTAGAGCGAGAGCGAACGAGAACTAGAATGAGAGCGAACGAGAACTAGAACGAGAGCGAACGAGAACTAGAACGAGAGCGAGAGCGAACGAGAACTAGAACGAGAGCGAACGAGAACTAGAGCGAGAGCGAACGAGAACTAGAGCGAGAGCGAACGAGAGCGAGAGCGAACGAGAGCGAGAGCGAACGAGAGCGAGAGCGAACGAGAGCGAACGCGAACTAGAGCGAGAGCGAGAGCAAACGAGAACTAGAGCGAGAGCGAGAGCAAACGAGAACTAGAACGAGAGCGAACGAGAACTAGAGCGAGAGCGAGAGCGAACGAGAACTAGAGCGAGAGCGAACGAGAACTAGAACGAGAGCGAACGAGAACTAGAACGAGAGCGAACGAGAACTAGAACGAGAGCGAACGAGAACTAGAACGAGAGCGAACGAGAACTAGAACGAGAGCGAACGAGAACTAGAACGAGAGCGAACGAGAACTAGAACGAGAGCGAACGAGAACTAGAACGAGAGCGAACGAGAACTAGAACGAGAGCGAGAGCGAACGAGAACTAGAGCGAGAGCGAACGAGAACGAGAGCGAGAGCGAACGAGAACTAGAGCGAGAGCGAACGAGAACTAGAGCGAGAGCGAACGAGAACTAGAGCGAGAGCGAACGAGAACTAGAACTAGAGCGAGAGCGAACGAGAACTAGAACTAGAACGAGAGCGAGAGCGAACGAGAACTAGAGCGAGAGCGAACGAGAACTAGAGCGAGAGCGAACGAGAACTAGAGCGAGAGCGAACGAGAACTAGAGCGAGAGCGAACGAGAACTAGAGCGAGAGCGAACGAGAACTAGAACGAGAGCGAGAGCGAACGAGAACTAGAACGAGAGCGAACGAGAACTAGAACGAGAGCGAGAGCGAACGAGAACTAGAACGAGAGCGAACGAGAACTAGAGCGAGAGCGAACGAGAACTAGAACGAGAGCGAACGAGAACTAGAACGAGAGCGAACGAGAACTAGAACGAGAGCGAACGAGAACTAGAGCGAGAGCGAACGAGAACTAGAACGAGAGCGAACGAGAACTAGAACGAGAGCGAACGAGAACTAGAACGAGAGCGAACGAGAACTAGAACGAGAGCGAACGAGAACTAGAGCGAGAGCGAACGAGAACTAGAGCGAGAGCGAACGAGAGCGAGAGCGAACGAGAGCGAGAGCGAACGAGAGCGAGAGCGAGAGCGAACGAGAGCGAGAGCGAACGAGAGCGAGAGCGAACGAGAGCGAGAGCGAACGAGAGCGAGAGCGAACGAGAGCGAGAGCGAACGAGAGCGAGAGCGAACGAGAGCGAGAGCGAACGAGAGCGAGAGCGAACGAGAGCGAACGCGAACGAGAGCGAACGCGAACTAGAGCGAGAGCGAACGCGAACTAGAGCGAGAGCAAACGAGAACTAGAACGAGAGCGAACGAGAACTAGAGCGAGAGCGAGAGCAAACGAGAACTAGAACGAGAGCGAGAGCAAACGAGAACTAGAACGAGAGCGAACGAGAACTAGAGCGAGAGCGAGAGCGAACGAGAACTAGAGCGAGAGCGAACGAGAACTAGAACGAGAGCGAACGAGAACTAGAACGAGAGCGAACGAGAACTAGAACGAGAGCGAACGAGAACTAGAACGAGAGCGAACGAGAACTAGAACGAGAGCGAACGAGAACTAGAACGAGAGCGAACGAGAACTAGAACGAGAGCGAACGAGAACTAGAACGAGAGCGAGAGCGAACGAGAACTAGAACGAGAGCGAACGAGAACGAGAGCGAACGAGAACTAGAGCGAGAGCGAACGAGAACTAGAGCGAGAGCGAACGAGAACTAGAACTAGAGCGAGAGCGAACGAGAACTAGAACTAGAACGAGAGCGAGAGCGAACGAGAACTAGAGCGAGAGCGAACGAGAACTAGAGCGAGAGCGAACGAGAACTAGAGCGAGAGCGAACGAGAACTAGAGCGAGAGCGAACGAGAACTAGAGCGAGAGCGAATGAGAACTAGAGCGAGAGCGAACGAGAACTAGAGCGAGAGCAAACGAGAACTAGAACGAGAGCGAACGAGAACTAGAGCGAGAGCGAGAGCAAACGAGAACTAGAACGAGAGCGAGAGCAAACGAGAACTAGAACGAGAGCGAACGAGAACTAGAGCGAGAGCGAGAGCGAACGAGAACTAGAGCGAGAGCGAACGAGAACTAGAACGAGAGCGAACGAGAACTAGAACGAGAGCGAACGAGAACTAGAACGAGAGCGAACGAGAACTAGAACGAGAGCGAACGAGAACTAGAACGAGAGCGAACGAGAACTAGAACGAGAGCGAGAGCGAACGAGAACTAGAACGAGAGCGAACGAGAACGAGAGCGAGAGCGAACGAGAACTAGAACTAGAGCGAGAGCGAACGAGAACTAGAACTAGAACGAGAGCGAGAGCGAACGAGAACTAGAGCGAGAGCGAACGAGAACTAGAGCGAGAGCGAACGAGAACTAGAGCGAGAGCGAACGAGAACTAGAACGAGAGCGAGAGCGAACGAGAACTAGAACGAGAGCGAGAGCGAACGAGAACTAGAACGAGAGCGAGAGCGAACGAGAACTAGAACTAGAACGAGAGCGAGAGCGAACGAGAACTAGAGCGAGAGCGAACGAGAACTAGAACTAGAGCGAGAGCGAACGAGAACTAGAACTAGAACGAGAGCGAGAGCGAACGAGAACTAGAGCGAGAGCGAACGAGAACTAGAGCGAGAGCGAACGAGAACTAGAGCGAGAGCGAACGAGAACTAGAACGAGAGCGAGAGCGAACGAGAACTAGAACGAGAGCGAGAGCGAACGAGAACTAGAACGAGAGCGAGAGCGAACGAGAACTAGAACGAGAGCGAACGAGAACTAGAGCGAGAGCGAACGAGAACTAGAACGAGAGCGAACGAGAACTAGAACGAGAGCGAATGAGAACTAGAGCGAGAGCGAACGAGAACTAGAGCGAGAGCGAACGAGAACTAGAACGAGAGCGAACGAGAACTAGAACGAGAGCGAACGAGAACTAGAGCGAGAGCGAACGAGAACTAGAGCGAGAGCGAACGAGAACTAGAACGAGAGCGAACGAGAGCGAGAGCGAACGAGAGCGAGAGCGAACGAGAGCGAGAGCGAACGAGAGCGAGAGCGAACGAGAGCGAGAGCGAACGAGAGCGAGAGCGAACGAGAGCGAGAGCGAACGAGAGCGAGAGCGAACGAGAGCGAGAGCGAACTAGAGCGAGAGCGAACGCGAACTAGAGCGAGAGCAAACGAGAACTAGAACGAGAGCGAACGAGAACTAGAGCGAGAGCGAGAGCAAACGAGAACTAGAACGAGAGCGAACGAGAACTAGAGCGAGAGCGAGAGCGAACGAGAACTAGAGCGAGAGCGAACGAGAACTAGAACGAGAGCGAACGAGAACTAGAACGAGAGCGAACGAGAACTAGAACGAGAGCGAACGAGAACTAGAACGAGAGCGAACGAGAACTAGAACGAGAGCGAACGAGAACTAGAACGAGAGCGAGAGCGAACGAGAACTAGAACGAGAGCGAACGAGAACGAGAGCGAGAGCGAACGAGAACTAGAGCGAGAGCGAACGAGAACTAGAGCGAGAGCGAACGAGAACTAGAACTAGAGCGAGAGCGAACGAGAACTAGAACTAGAACGAGAGCGAGAGCGAACGAGAACTAGAGCGAGAGCGAACGAGAACTAGAGCGAGAGCGAACGAGAACTAGAGCGAGAGCGAACGAGAACTAGAACGAGAGCGAACGAGAACTAGAACGAGAGCGAACGAGAACTAAAACGAGAGCGAGAGCGAACGAGAGCGAGAGCGAACGAGAGCGAGAGCGAACGAGAGCGAGAGCGAACGAGAGCGAGAGCGAACGAGAGCGAGAGCGAACGAGAGCGAGAGCGAACGAGAGCGAGAGCGAACGCGAACTAGAACGAGAGCGAACGAGAACTAGAGCGAGAGCGAACGAGAACTAGAACGAGAGCGAACGAGAACTAGAACGAGAGCGAACGAGAACTAGAACGAGAGCGAACGAGAACTAGAACGAGAGCGAACGAGAACTAGAACGAGAGCGAACGAGAACTAGAACGAGAGCGAGAGCGAACGAGAACTAGAACGAGAGCGAACGAGAACGAGAGCGAGAGCGAACGAGAACTAGAGCGAGAGCGAACGAGAACTAGAGCGAGAGCGAACGAGAACTAGAACTAGAGCGAGAGCGAACGAGAACTAGAACTAGAACGAGAGCGAGAGCGAACGAGAACTAGAGCGAGAGCGAACGAGAACTAGAGCGAGAGCGAACGAGAACTAGAACGAGAGCGAACGAGAACTAGAACGAGAGCGAACGAGAACTAGAGCGAGAGCGAACGAGAACTAGAACGAGAGCGAACGAGAGCGAGAGCGAAGGAGAGCGAGAGCGAACGAGAGCGAGAGCAAACGAGAACTAGAACGAGAGCGAACGAGAACTAGAGCGAGAGCGAGAGCAAACGAGAACTAGAACGAGAGCGAACGAGAACTAGAGCGAGAGCGAGAGCGAACGAGAACTAGAGCGAGAGCGAACGAGAACTAGAACGAGAGCGAACGAGAACTAGAACGAGAGCGAACGAGAACTAGAACGAGAGCGAACGAGAACTAGAACGAGAGCGAACGAGAACTAGAACGAGAGCGAACGAGAACTAGAACGAGAGCGAACGAGAACTAGAACGAGAGCGAGAGCGAACGAGAACTAGAACGAGAGCGAACGAGAACGAGAGCGAGAGCGAACGAGAACGAGAGCGAGAGCGAACGAGAACTAGAGCGAGAGCGAACGAGAACTAGAACTAGAGCGAGAGCGAACGAGAACTAGAACTAGAACGAGAGCGAGAGCGAACGAGAACTAGAGCGAGAGCGAACGAGAACTAGAGCGAGAGCGAACGAGAACTAGAGCGAGAGCGAACGAGAACTAGAACGAGAGCGAACGAGAACTAGAACGAGAGCGAACGAGAACTAGAACGAGAGCGAGAGCGAACGAGAACTAGAACGAGAGCGAACGAGAACTAGAACGAGAGCGAACGAGAACTAGAGCGAGAGCGAACGAGAACTAGAACGAGAGCGAACGAGAACTAGAGCGAGAGCGAACGAGAACTAGAACGAGAGCGAACGAGAACTAGAACGAGAGCGAACGAGAACTAGAGCGAGAGCGAACGAGAACTAGAGCGAGAGCGAACGAGAACTAGAACGAGAGCGAACGAGAACTAGAACGAGAGCGAACGAGAACTAGAACGAGAGCGAACGAGAGCGAGAGCGAAGGAGAGCGAGAGCGAACGAGAGCGAGAGCGAACGAGAGCGAGAGCGAACGAGAGCGAGAGCGAACGAGAGCGAGAGCGAGAGCGAACGAGAGCGAGAGCGAACGAGAGCGAGAGCGAGAGCGAACGAGAGCGAGAGCGAGAGCGAACGAGAGCGAGAGCGAGAGCGAACGAGAGCGAGAGCGAACGAGAGCGAGAGCGAACGAGAGCGAGAGCGAACGAGAGCGAGAGCGAACGAGAGCGAGAGCGAACGAGAGCGAGAGCGAACGAGAGCGAACGAGAACGAGAGCGAACGAGAACGAGAGCGAGAGCGAACGAGAGCGAGAGCGAACGAGAGCGAGAGCGAGAGCGAACGAGAGCGAGAGCGAGAGCGAACGAGAGCGAGAGCGAACGAGAGCGAGAGCGAACGAGAGCGAGAGCGAACGAGAGCGAGAGCGAACGAGAGCGAGAGCGAACGAGAGCGAGAGCGAACGAGAGCGAGAGCGAACGAGAGCGAGAGCGAGAGCGAACGAGAGCGAGAGCGAGAGCGAACGAGAGCGAGAGCGAGAGCGAACGAGAGCGAGAGCGAACGAGAGCGAGAGCGAACGAGAGCGAGAGCGAACGAGAGCGAGAGCGAACGAGAGCGAGAGCGAACGAGAGCGAGAGCGAACGAGAGCGAGAGCGAACGAGAGCGAGAGCGAACGAGAGCGAGAGCGAGAGCGAACGAGAGCGAGAGCGAGAGCGAACGAGAGCGAGAGCGAACGAGAGCGAGAGCGAACGAGAGCGAGAGCGAACGAGAGCGAGAGCGAACGAGAGCGAGAGCGAACGAGAGCGAGAGCGAACGAGAGCGAGAGCGAACGAGAGCGAGAGCGAACGAGAGCGAGAGCGAACGAGAGCGAGAGCGAACGCGAACTAAAGCGAGAGCGAGCGAGAGCGAACGAGAGCGAGAGCGAACGAGAGCGAGAGCGAACGAGAGCGAGAGCGAACGAGAGCGAGAGCGAACGAGAGCGAGAGCGAACGAGAGCGAACGCGAACTAAAGCGAGAGCGAGCGAGAGCGAACGAGAGCGAGAGCGAACGAGAGCGAGAGCGAACGAGAGCGAGAGCGAACGAGAGCGAGAGCGAACGAGAGCGAGAGCGAACGAGAGCGAACGAGAGCGAGAGCGAACGAGAGCGAGAGCGAGCGAGAGCGAACGAGAGCGAGAGCGAACGAGAGCGAGAGCGAGCGAGAGCGAACGAGAGCGAACGAGAGCGAACGAGAGCGAACGAGAGCGAACGAGAGCGAGAGCGAACGAGAACTAGAGCGAACGAGAACTAGAGCGAACGAGAACTAGAGCGAACGAGAACTAGAGCGAACGAGAACGCGAACGAGAACTAGAGCGAGAGCGAACGCGAACTAGAGCGAGAGCGAACGCGAACTAGAGCGAGAGCGAACGAGAACTAGAGCGAGAGCGAACGAGAGCGAACGAGAGCGAACGAGAGCGAACGAGAGCGAACGAGAGCGAACGAGAGCGAACGAGAGCGAACGAGAGCGAACGAGAGCGAACGAGAGCGAACGAGAGCGAACGAGAGCGAGAGCGAACGAGAGCGAGAGCGAACGAGAACTAGAGCGAGAGCGAACGAGAACTAGAGCGAGAGCGAACGAGAACTAGAGCGAGAGAGCGAACGAGAACTAGAGCGAGAGAGCGAACGAGAACTAGAGCGAGAGAGCGAACGAGAACTAGAGCGAGAGAGCGAACGAGAACTAGAGCGAGAGAGCGAACGAGAACTAGAGCGAGAGAGCGAACGAGAACTAGAGCGAGAGCGAACGAGAACTAGAGCGAGAGAGCGAACGAGAACTAGAGCGAGAGAGCGAACGAGAACTAGAGCGAGAGAGCGAACGAGAACTAGAGCGAGAGAGCGAACGAGAACTAGAGCGAGAGAGCGAACGAGAACTAGAGCGAGAGAGCGAACGAGAACTAGAGCGAGAGAGCGAACGAGAACTAGAGCGAGAGAGCGAACGAGAACTAGAACGAGAGCGAACGAGAGCGAACGCGAACTAGAGCGAGAGCGAACGCGAACTAGAACTAGAGCGAGAGCGAACGAGAACTAGAGCGAGAGCGAACGAGAACTAGAGCGAGAGCGAACGAGAACTAGAGCGAGAGCGAACGAGAACTAGAGCGAGAGCGAACGAGAACTAGAGCGAGAGCGAACGAGAACTAGAGCGAGAGCGAACGAGAACTAGAGCGAGAGCGAACGAGAACTAGAGCGAGAGCGAACGAGAACTAGAGCGAGAGCGAACGAGAACTAGAGCGAGAGCGAACGAGAACTAGAGCGAGAGCGAACGAGAACTAGAGCGAGAGCGAACGAGAACTAGAGCGAGAGCGAACGAGAACTAGAGCGAGAGCGAACGAGAACTAGAGCGAGAGCGAACGAGAACTAGAGCGAGAGCGAACGAGAACTAGAGCGAGAGCGAACGAGAACTAGAGCGAGAGCGAACGAGAACTAGAGCGAGAGCGAACGAGAACTAGAGCGAGAGCGAACGAGAACTAGAGCGAGAGCGAACGAGAACTAGAGCGAGAGCGAACGAGAACTAGAGCGAGAGCGAACGAGAACTAGAGCGAGAGCGAACGAGAACTAGAGCGAGAGCGAGAGCGAATAGAGCGAGAGCGAACGAGAACTAGAGCGAGAGCGAACTAGAGCGAGAGCGAACTAGAGCGAGAGCGAACTAGAGCGAGAGCGAACTAGAGCGAGAGCGAACTAGAGCGAGAGCGAACTAGAGCGAGAGCGAACTAGAGCGAGAGCGAACTAGAGCGAGAGCGAACTAGAGCGAGAGCGAACTAGAGCGAGAGCGAACTAGAGCGAGAGCGAACTAGAGCGAGAGCGAACTAGAGCGAGAGCGAACTAGAGCGAGAGCGAACTAGAGCGAGAGCGAACTAGAGCGAGAGCGAACTAGAGCGAGAGCGAACTAGAGCGAGAGCGAACTAGAGCGAGAGCGAACTAGAGCGAGAGCGAACTAGAGCGAGAGCGAACGAGAACTAGAGCGAGAGAGCGAACGAGAACTAGAGCGAGAGAGCGAACGAGAACTAGAGCGAGAGAGCGAACGAGAACTAGAGCGAGAGAGCGAACGAGAACTAGAGCGAGAGAGCGAACGAGAACTAGAGCGAGAGAGCGAACGAGAACTAGAGCGAGAGAGCGAACGAGAACTAGAGCGAGAGAGCGAACGAGAACTAGAGCGAGAGAGCGAACGAGAACTAGAGCGAGAGAGCGAACGAGAACTAGAGCGAGAGAGCGAACGAGAACTAGAGCGAGAGAGCGAACGAGAACTAGAGCGAGAGAGCGAACGAGAACTAGAGCGAGAGAGCGAACGAGAACTAGAGCGAGAGAGCGAACGAGAACTAGAGCGAGAGAGCGAACGAGAACTAGAGCGAGAGAGCGAACGAGAACTAGAGCGAGAGAGCGAACGAGAACTAGAGCGAGAGAGCGAACGAGAACTAGAGCGAGAGAGCGAACGAGAACTAGAGCGAGAGAGCGAACGAGAACTAGAGCGAGAGAGCGAACGAGAACTAGAGCGAGAGAGCGAACGAGAACTAGAGCGAGAGAGCGAACGAGAACTAGAGCGAGAGAGCGAACGAGAACTAGAGCGAGAGAGCGAACGAGAACTAGAGCGAGAGAGCGAACGAGAACTAGAGCGAGAGAGCGAACGAGAACTAGAGCGAGAGAGCGAACGAGAACTAGAGCGAGAGAGCGAACGAGAACTAGAGCGAGAGAGCGAACGAGAACTAGAGCGAGAGAGCGAACGAGAACTAGAGCGAGAGAGCGAACGAGAACTAGAGCGAGAGAGCGAACGAGAACTAGAGCGAGAGAGCGAACGAGAACTAGAGCGAGAGAGCGAACGAGAACTAGAGCGAGAGAGCGAACGAGAACTAGAGCGAGAGAGCGAACGAGAACTAGAGCGAGAGAGCGAACGAGAACTAGAGCGAGAGAGCGAACTAGAGGAGAGAGAGAACTAGAGCGAGAGAGCGAACGAGAACTAGAGCGAGAGAGCGAACGAGAACTAGAGCGAGAGAGCGAACGAGAACTAGAGCAGAGAGAGCGAACGAGAACTAGAGCGAGAGAGCGAACGAGAACTAGAGCACTAGAGCGAGCGAGCAAACGAGAACTAGCGAGAGAGCAAACGAGAACTAGAGCGAGAGAGCAAACGAGAACTAGAGCGAGCGAGCAAACGAGAACTAGAGCGAGCGAGCAAACGAGAACTAGAGCACTAGAGCGAGCGAGCAAACGAGAACTAGAGCACTAGAGCGAGCGAGCAAACGAGAACTAGAGCACTAGAGCGAGCGAGCAAACGAGAACTAGAGCACTAGAGCGAGCGAGCAAACGAGAACTAGAGCACTAGAGCGAGCGAGCAAACGAGAACTAGAGCACTAGAGCGAGCGAGCAAACGAGAACTAGAGCACTAGAGCGAGCGAGCAAACGAGAACTAGAGCACTAGAGCGAGCGAGCAAACGAGAACTAGAGCACTAGAGCGAGCGAGCAAACGAGAACTAGAGCACTAGAGCGAGCGAGCAAACGAGAACTAGAGCACTAGAGCGAGCGAGCAAACGAGAACTAGAGCACTAGAGCGAGCGAGCAAACGAGAACTAGAGCACTAGAGCGAGCAAACGAGAACTAGAGCACTAGAGCGAGCAAACGAGAACTAGAGCGAGCGAGCAAACGAGAACTAGAGCGAGCGAGCAAACGAGAACTAGAGCGAGCGAGCAAACGAGAACTAGAGCACTAGAGCGAGCGAGCAAACGAGAACTAGAGCACTAGAGCGAGCGAGCAAACGAGAACTAGAGCACTAGAGCGAGCAAACGAGAACTAGAGCGAGCGAGCAAACGAGAACTAGAGCACTAGAGCGAGCGAGCAAACGAGAACTAGAGCGAGAGAGCGAACGAGAACTAGAGCGAGAGAGCGAACGAGAACTAGAGCGAGAGAGCGAACGAGAACTAGAGCGAGAGAGCGAACTAGAGCACTAGAGCGAGCGAGCGAACGAGAACTAGAGCACTAGAGCGAGCGAGCAAACGAGAACTAGAGCACTAGAGCGAGAGCGAACGAGAACTAGAGCACTAGAGCGAGCGAGCAAACGAGAACTAGAGCACTAGAGCGAGCGAGCAAACGAGAACTAGAGCACTAGAGCGAGCGAGCAAACGAGAACTAGAGCACTAGAGCGAGCGAGCAAACGAGAACTAGAGCACTAGAGCGAGCGAGCAAACGAGAACTAGAGCACTAGAGCGAGCGAGCAAACGAGAACTAGAGCACTAGAGCGAGCGAGCAAACGAGAACTAGAGCACTAGAGCGAGCAAACAAGAACTAGAGCGAGCAAACGAGAACTAGAGCGAGCAAACGAGAACTAGAGCACTAGAGCGAGCGAGCAAACGAGAACTAGAGCGAGCGAGCAAACGAGAACTAGAGCGAGCGAGCGAGAACTAGAGCACTAGAGCGAGCGAGCAAACGAGAACTAGAGCACTAGAGCGAGCGAGCAAACGAGAACTAGAGCACTAGAGCGAGCAAACGAGAACTAGAGCACTAGAGCGAGCGAGCAAACGAGAACTAGAGCACTAGAGCGAGCGAGCAAACGAGAACTAGAGCACTAGAGCGAGCGAGCAAACGAGAACTAGAGCACTAGAGCGAGCGAGCAAACGAGAACTAGAGCACTAGAGCGAGCGAGCAAACGAGAACTAGAGCGAGCGAGCAAACGAGAACTAGAGCACTAGAGCGAGCAAACGAGAACTAGAGCGAGCGAGCAAACGAGAACTAGAGCACTAGAGCGAGCAAACGAGAACTAGAGCGAGCAAACGAGAACTAGAGCGAGCAAACGAGAACTAGAGCGAGCAAACGAGAACTAGAGCGAGCAAACGAGAACTAGAGCACTAGAGCGAGCAAACGAGAACTAGAGCACTAGAGCGAGCGAGCAAACGAGAACTAGAGCACTAGAGCGAGCGAGCAAACGAGAACTAGAGCACTAGAGCGAGCGAGCAAACGAGAACTAGAGCACTAGAGCGAGCGAGCAAACGAGAACTAGAGCACTAGAGCGAGCGAGCAAACGAGAACTAGAGCACTAGAGCGAGCGAGCAAACGAGAACTAGAGCACTAGAGCGAGAGCGAACGAGAACTAGAGCACTAGAGCGAGCGAGCAAACGAGAACTAGAGCACTAGAGCGAGCGAGCAAACGAGAACTAGAGCACTAGAGCGAGCGAGCAAACGAGAACTAGAGCACTAGAGCGAGCGAGCAAACGAGAACTAGAGCACTAGAGCGAGCGAGCAAACGAGAACTAGAGCACTAGAGCGAGCGAGCAAACGAGAACTAGAGCACTAGAGCGAGCGAGCAAACGAGAACTAGAGCACTAGAGCGAGCGAGCAAACGAGAACTAGAGCACTAGAGCGAGCGAGCAAACGAGAACTAGAGCACTAGAGCGAGCGAGCAAACGAGAACTAGAGCACTAGAGCGAGCGAGCAAACGAGAACTAGAGCACTAGAGCGAGCGAGCAAACGAGAACTAGAGCACTAGAGCGAGCAAACGAGAACTAGAGCGAGCGAGCAAACGAGAACTAGAGCACTAGAGCGAGCAAACGAGAACTAGAGCGAGCAAACGAGAACTAGAGCGAGCAAACGAGAACTAGAGCGAGCAAACGAGAACTAGAGCGAGCAAACGAGAACTAGAGCGAGCAAACGAGAACTAGAGCACTAGAGCGAGCGAGCAAACGAGAACTAGAGCACTAGAGCGAGCGAGCAAACGAGAACTAGAGCACTAGAGCGAGCAAACGAGAACTAGAGCGAGCGAGCAAACGAGAACTAGAGCACTAGAGCGAGCGAGCAAACGAGAACTAGAGCGAGCGAGCAAACGAGAACTAGAGCACTAGAGCGAGCGAGCAAACGAGAACTAGAGCGAGCGAGCAAACGAGAACTAGAGCGAGCGAGCAAACGAGAACTAGAGCACTAGAGCGAGCAAACGAGAACTAGAGCGAGCGAGCAAACGAGAACTAGAGCACTAGAGCGAGCAAACGAGAACTAGAGCGAGCAAACGAGAACTAGAGCGAGCAAACGAGAACTAGAGCGAGCAAACGAGAACTAGAGCACTAGAGCGAGCGAGCAAACGAGAACTAGAGCACTAGAGCGAGCGAGCAAACGAGAACTAGAGCACTAGAGCGAGCGAGCAAACGAGAACTAGAGCACTAGAGCGAGCGAGCAAACGAGAACTAGAGCACTAGAGCGAGCGAGCAAACGAGAACTAGAGCACTAGAGCGAGCGAGCAAACGAGAACTAGAGCACTAGAGCGAGCGAGCAAACGAGAACTAGAGCACTAGAGCGAGCGAGCAAACGAGAACTAGAGCACTAGAGCGAGCGAGCAAACGAGAACTAGAGCGAGCGAGCAAACGAGAACTAGAGCACTAGAGCGAGCGAGCAAACGAGAACTAGAGCACTAGAGCGAGCGAGCAAACGAGAACTAGAGCACTAGAGCGAGCGAGCAAACGAGAACTAGAGCGAGCGAGCAAACGAGAACTAGAGCGAGCGAGCAAACGAGAACTAGAGCGAGCGAGCAAACGAGAACTAGAGCGAGCGAGCAAACGAGAACTAGAGCGAGCGAGCAAACGAGAACTAGAGCGAGCGAGCAAACGAGAACTAGAGCGAGCGAGCAAACGAGAACTAGAGCGAGCGAGCAAACGAGAACTAGAGCGAGCGAGCGAGCACTAGAGCGAGAGCACTAGAGCGAGCGAGCACTAGAGCGAGAGCTAGAGCGAGCGAGCACTAGAGCGAGAGAACGAGAACTAGAGCGAGCACTAGAGCGCGAACGAGAACTAGAGCGAGCACTAGAGCGCGAGCGAGCACTAGAGCGCGAGCGAGCACTAGAGCGAGAGCGAGCACTAGAGCGAGAGCGAGCACTAGAGCGAGAGCGAGCACTAGAGCGAGAGCGAGCACTAGAGCGAGAGCGAGCACTAGAGCGAGAACTAGAGCGAGAACTAGAGCGAGAACTAGAGCGAGCACTAGAGCGAGCACTAGAGCGAGCACTAGAGCGAGCACTAGAGCGAGCACTAGAGCGAGAACTAGAGCGAGAACTAGAGCGAGAGCGAGCACTAGAGCGAGAGCGAGCACTAGAGCGAGCACTAGAGCGAGCACTAGAGCGAGCACTAGAGCGAGCACTAGAGCGAGAACTAGAGCGAGAACTAGAGCGAGAACTAGAGCGAGAGCGAGCACTAGAGCGAGAACTAGAGCGAGAGCGAGCACTAGAGCGAGAACTAGAGCGAGAGCGAGCACTAGAGCGAGAGAGAGCGAACGAGCACTAGAGCGAGAGAGCGAACGAGCACTAGAGCGAGAGAGAGCGAACGAGCACTAGAGCGAGAGAGAGCGAACGAGCAATAGAGCGAGAGAGAGCGAACGAGCACTAGAGCGAGAGAGAGCGAACGAGCAATAGAGCGAGAGAGAGCGAACGAGCAATAGAGCGAGAGAGAGCGAACGAGCACTAGAACGAGAGAGAGCGAGCACTAGAGCGAGAGAGAGCGAGCACTAGAGCGAGAGAGAGCGAGCACTAGAGCGAGAGAGAGCGAGCACTAGAGCGAGAGAGAGCGAGCACTAGAGCGAGAGAGAGCGAGCACTAGAGCGAGAGAGAGCGAGCACTAGAGCGAGAGAGAGCGAGCACTAGAGCGAGAGAGAGCGAGCACTAGAGCGAGAGAGAGCGAACGAGCACTAGAGCGAGAGAGAGCGAACGAGCACTAGAGCGAGAGAGAGCGAACGAGCACTAGAGCGAGAGAGAGCTAACGAGAACTAGAGCGAGAGAGCTAACGAGAACTAGAGCGAGAGAGCTAACGAGAACTAGAGCGAGAGAGCTAACGAGAACTAGAGCGAGAGAGCTAACGAGAACTAGAGCGAGAGAGCTAACGAGAACTAGAGCGAGAGAGCTAACGAGAACTAGAGCGAGAGAGCTAACGAGAACTAGAGCGAGAGAGCTAACGAGAACTAGAGCGAGAGAGCTAACGAGAACTAGAGCGAGAGAGCTAACGAGAACTAGAGCGAGAGAGCTAACGAGAACTAGAGCGAGAGAGCTAACGAGAACTAGAGCGAGAGAGCTAACGAGAACTAGAGCGAGAGAGCTAACGAGAACTAGAGCGAGAGAGCGAGCGAGCACTAGAGCGAGAGAGCGAGCGAGCACTAGAGCGAGAGAGCGAGCGAGCACTAGAGCGAGAGAGCGAGCGAGCACTAGAGCGAGAGAGCGAGCGAGCACTAGAGCGAGAGAGCGAGCGAGCACTAGAGCGAGAGAGCGAGCGAGCACTAGAGCGAGAGAGCGAGCGAGCACTAGAGCGAGAGAGCGAGCGAGCACTAGAGCGAGAGAGCGAGCGAGCACTAGAGCGAGAGCGAGCACTAGAGCGAGAGCGAGCACTAGAGCGAGAGCGAGCACTAGAGCGAGAGCGAGCGAGCACTAGAGCGAGAGCGAGAGCGAACGAGAACTAGAACGAGAGCGAGAGCGAACGAGAACTAGAACGAGAGCGAGAGCGAACGAGAACTAGAACGAGAGCGAGAGCGAACGAGAACTAGAACGAGAGCGAACGAGAACTAGAGCGAGAGCGAACGAGAACTAGAGCGAGAGCGAACGAGAACTAGAACGAGAGCGAACGAGAACTAGAACGAGAGCGAACGAGAACTAGAGCGAGAGCGAACGAGAACTAGAGCGAGAGCGAACGAGAACTAGAACGAGAGCGAACGAGAACTAGAACGAGAGCGAACGAGAACTAGAGCGAGAGCGAACGAGAACTAGAGCGAGAGCGAACGAGAACTAGAACGAGAGCGAACGAGAGCGAGAGCGAACGAGAGCGAGAGCGAACGAGAGCGAGAGCGAACGAGAGCGAGAGCGAACGAGAGCGAGAGCGAACGAGAGCGAGAGCGAACGAGAGCGAGAGCGAACGAGAGCGAGAGCGAACGAGAGCGAGAGCGAGAGCGAACGAGAGCGAGAGCGAACGAGAGCGAGAGCGAACGAGAGCGAGAGCGAACGAGAGCGAGAGCGAACGAGAGCGAGAGCGAACGAGAGCGAGAGCGAACGAGAGCGAGAGCGAACGAGAGCGAGAGCGAACTAGAGCGAGAGCGAACTAGAGCGAACGCGAACTAGAGCGAACGCGAACTAGAGCGAGAGCGAACGCGAACTAGAGCGAGAGCAAACGAGAACTAGAACGAGAGCGAGAGCGAACGAGAACTAGAGCGAGAGCGAGAGCAAACGAGAACTAGAGCGAGAGCGAGAGCGAACGAGAACTAGAGCGAGAGCGAGAGCGAACGAGAACTAGAGCGAGAGCGAACGAGAACTAGAACGAGAGCGAACGAGAACTAGAACGAGAGCGAACGAGAACTAGAACGAGAGCGAACGAGAACTAGAACGAGAGCGAACGAGAACTAGAACGAGAGCGAGAGCGAACGAGAACTAGAACGAGAGCGAACGAGAACGAGAGCGAGAGCGAACGAGAACTAGAGCGAGAGCGAACGAGAACTAGAGCGAGAGCGAACGAGAACTAGAACTAGAGCGAGAGCGAACGAGAACTAGAACTAGAACGAGAGCGAGAGCGAACGAGAACTAGAGCGAGAGCGAACGAGAACTAGAGCGAGAGCGAACGAGAACTAGAGCGAGAGCGAACGAGAACTAGAACGAGAGCGAGAGCGAACGAGAACTAGAGCGAGAGCGAACGAGAACTAGAACGAGAGCGAGAGCGAACGAGAACTAGAGCGAACGAGAACTAGAGCGAGAGCGAACGAGAACTAGAACGAGAGCGAACGAGAACTAGAACGAGAGCGAACGAGAACTAGAACGAGAGCGAACGAGAACTAGAGCGAGAGCGAACGAGAACTAGAGCGAGAGCGAACGAGAACTAGAACGAGAGCGAACGAGAACTAGAACGAGAGCGAACGAGAACTAGAGCGAGAGCGAACGAGAACTAGAGCGAGAGCGAACGAGAACTAGAACGAGAGCGAACGAGAGCGAGAGCGAACGAGAGCGAGAGCGAAGGAGAGCGAGAGCGAACGAGAGCGAGAGCGAACGAGAGCGAGAGCGAACGAGAGCGAGAGCGAACGAGAGCGAGAGCGAGAGCGAACGAGAGCGAGAGCGAACGAGAGCGAGAGCGAACGAGAGCGAGAGCGAACGAGAGCGAGAGCGAACGAGAGCGAGAGCGAACGAGAGCGAGAGCGAACGAGAGCGAGAGCGAACGAGAGCGAACGCGAACTAGAGCGAGAGCGAACGCGAACTAAAGCGAGAGCGAGCGAGAGCGAACGAGAGCGAGAGCGAACGAGAGCGAGAGCGAACGAGAGCGAGAGCGAACGAGAGCGAGAGAGAACGAGAGCGAGAGCGAACGAGAGCGAGAGCGAACGAGAGCGAGAGCGAACGAGAGCGAACGCGAACTAAAGCGAGAGCGAGCGAGAGCGAACGAGAGCGAGAGCGAACGAGAGCGAGAGCGAACGAGAGCGAGAGCGAACGAGAGCGAGAGCGAACGAGAGCGAGAGCGAACGAGAGCGAGAGCGAACGAGAGCGAGAGCGAACGAGAGCGAGAGCGAACGAGAGCGAGAGCGAGCGAGAGCGAGAGCGAACGAGAGCGAGAGCGAACGAGAGCGAGAGCGAACGAGAGCGAGAGCGAACGAGAGCGAACGAGAGCGAACGAGAGCGAACGAGAGCGAACGAGAGCGAACGAGAGCGAACGAGAGCGAGAGCGAACGAGAGCGAGAGCGAACGAGAACTAGAGCGAACGAGAACTAGAGCGAACGAGAACTAGAGCGAACGAGAACTAGAGCGAGAGCGAACGCGAACGAGAACTAGAGCGAGAGCGAACGCGAACTAGAGCGAGAGCGAACGAGAACTAGAGCGAGAGCGAACGAGAACTAGAGCGAGAGCGAACGAGAACGAGAGCGAACGAGAGCGAACGAGAGCGAACGAGAGCGAACGAGAGCGAACGAGAGCGAACGAGAGCGAACGAGAGCGAACGAGAGCGAGAGCGAACGAGAGCGAGAGCGAACGAGAGCGAACGAGAGCGAGAGCGAACGAGAACTAGAGCGAACGAGAACTAGAGCGAACGAGAACTAGAGCGAACGAGAACTAGAGCGAGAGCGAACGAGAACTAGAGCGAGAGAGCGAACGAGAACTAGAGCGAGAGAGCGAACGAGAACTAGAGCGAGAGAGCGAACGAGAACTAGAGCGAGAGAGCGAACGAGAACTAGAGCGAGAGAGCGAACGAGAACTAGAGCGAGAGAGCGAACGAGAACTAGAGCGAGAGAGCGAACGAGAACTAGAGCGAGAGAGCGAACGAGAACTAGAGCGAGAGAGCGAACGAGAACTAGAGCGAGAGAGCGAACGAGAACTAGAGCGAGAGAGCGAACGAGAACTAGAGCGAGAGAGCGAACGAGAACTAGAGCGAGAGAGCGAACGAGAACTAGAGCGAGAGAGCGAACGAGAACTAGAGCGAGAGAGCGAACGAGAACTAGAGCGAGAGAGCGAACGAGAACTAGAGCGAGAGAGCGAACGAGAACTAGAGCGAGAGAGCGAACGAGAACTAGAGCGAGAGAGCGAACGAGAACTAGAGCGAGAGAGCGAACGAGAACTAGAGCGAGAGAGCGAACGAGAACTAGAGCGAGAGAGCGAACGAGAACTAGAACGAGAGCGAGAGCGAACGAGAACTAGAACGAGAGCGAACGAGAGCGAACGCGAACTAGAGCGAGAGCGAGAGCGAACGAGAACTAGAGCGAGAGCGAACGAGAACTAGAGCGAGAGCGAACGAGAACTAGAGCGAGAGCGAACGAGAACTAGAGCGAGAGCGAACGAGAACTAGAGCGAGAGCGAACGAGAACTAGAGCGAGAGCGAACGAGAACTAGAGCGAGAGCGAACGAGAACTAGAGCGAGAGCGAACGAGAACTAGAGCGAGAGCGAACGAGAACTAGAGCGAGAGCGAACGAGAACTAGAGCGAGAGCGAACGAGAACTAGAGCGAGAGCGAACGAGAACTAGAGCGAGAGCGAACGAGAACTAGAGCGAGAGCGAACGAGAACTAGAGCGAGAGCGAACGAGAACTAGAGCGAGAGCGAACGAGAACTAGAGCGAGAGCGAACGAGAACTAGAGCGAGAGCGAACGAGAACTAGAGCGAGAGCGAACGAGAACGAGAACTAGAGCGAACGAGAACTAGAGCGAGAGCGAACGAGAACTAGAGCGAGAGCGAACGAGAACTAGAGCGAGAGCGAACGAGAACTAGAGCGAGAGCGAACGAGAACTAGAGCGAGAGCGAACGAGAACTAGAGCGAGAGCGAACGAGAACTAGAGCGAGAGCGAACGAGAACTAGAGCGAGAGCGAACGAGAACTAGAGCGAGAGCGAACGAGAACTAGAGCGAGAGCGAACGAGAACTAGAGCGAGAGCGAACGAGAACTAGAGCGAGAGCGAACGAGAACTAGAGCGAGAGCGAACGAGAACTAGAGCGAGAGCGAACGAGAACTAGAGCGAGAGCGAACGAGAACTAGAGCGAGAGCGAACGAGAACTAGAGCGAGAGCGAACGAGAACTAGAGCGAGAGCGAACGAGAACTAGAGCGAGAGCGAACGAGAACTAGAGCGAGAGCGAACGAGAACTAGAGCGAGAGCGAGAGCGAATGAGAGCGAGAGCGAATGAGAGCGAGAGCGAATGAGAGCGAGAGCGAGAGCGAACGAGAGCGAGAGCGAGAGAGCGAACGAGAACTAGAGCGAGAGCGAACGAGAACTAGAGCGAGAGCGAACGAGAACTAGAGCGAGAGCGAGAGCGAATGAGAGCGAGAGCGAATGAGAGCGAGAGCGAATGAGAGCGAGAGCGAGAGCGAACGAGAGCGAGAGCGAGAGAGCGAACGAGAACTAGAGCGAGAGAGCGAACGAACTAGAGCGAGAGAGCGAGCGAACTAGAGCGAGAGAGCGAACGAGAACTAGAGCGAGAGAGCGAACGAACTAGAGCGAGAGAGCGAGCGAACTAGAGCGAGAGCGAACTAGAGCGAGAGCGAACTAGAGCGAGAGCGAACTAGAGCGAGAGCGAACTAGAGCGAGAGCGAACTAGAGCGAGAGCGAGAGCGAACTAGAGCGAGAGCGAGAGCGAACTAGAGCGAGAGCGAGAGCGAACTAGAGCGAGAGCGAGAGCGAACTAGAGCGAGAGCGAGAGCGAACTAGAGCGAGAGCGAGAGCGAACTAGAGCGAGAGCGAGAGCGAACTAGAGCGAGAGCGAACTAGAGCGAGAGCGAACGAGAACTAGAGCGAGAGCGAGAGCGAACTAGAGCGAGAGCGAGAGCGAACTAGAGCGAGAGCGAACGAGAACTAGAGCGAGAGCGAACGAGAACTAGAGCGAGAGCGAACGAGAACTAGAGCGAGAGCGAACGAGAACTAGAGCGAGAGCGAACGAGAACTAGAGCGAGAGCGAACGAGAACTAGAGCGAGAGCGAACGAGAACTAGAGCGAGAGCGAACGAGAACTAGAGCGAGAGCGAACGAGAACTAGAGCGAGAGCGAACGAGAACTAGAGCGAGAGCGAACGAGAACTAGAGCGAGAGCGAACGAGAACTAGAGCGAGAGCGAACGAGAACTAGAGCGAGAGCGAACGAGAACTAGAGCGAGAGAGAACGAGAACTAGAGCGAGAGAGAACGAGAACTAGAGCGAGAGCGAACGAGAACTAGAGCGAGAGCGAACGAGAACTAGAGCGAGAGCGAACGAGAACTAGAGCGAGAGCGAACGAGAACTAGAGCGAGAGAGCGAACGAGAACTAGAGCGAGAGAGCGAACGAGAACGAGAGCGAACGAGAACTAGAACGAGAGCGAACGAGAACTAGAACGAGAGCGAGAGCGAACTAGAGCGAGAGCGAACTAGAGCGAGAGCGAACTAGAGCGAGAGCGAACTAGAGCGAGAGCGAACTAGAGCGAGAGCGAACTAGAGCGAGAGCGAACTAGAGCGAGAGCGAACTAGAGCGAGAGCGAACTAGAGCGAGAGCGAACTAGAGCGAGAGCGAACTAGAGCGAGAGCGAACTAGAGCGAGAGCGAACTAGAGCGAGAGCGAACTAGAGCGAGAGCGAACTAGAGCGAGAGCGAACTAGAGCGAGAGCGAACTAGAGCGAGAGCGAACTAGAGCGAGAGCGAACTAGAGCGAGAGCGAACTAGAGCGAGAGCGAACTAGAGCGAGAGCGAACTAGAGCGAGAGAGCGAACTAGAGCGAGAGAGCGAACGAGAACTAGAGCGAGAGAGCGAACGAGAACTAGAGCGAGAGAGCGAACGAGAACTAGAGCGAGAGAGCGAACGAGAACTAGAGCGAGAGAGCGAACGAGAACTAGAGCGAGAGAGCGAACGAGAACTAGAGCGAGAGAGCGAACGAGAACTAGAGCGAGAGAGCGAACGAGAACTAGAGCGAGAGAGCGAACGAGAACTAGAGCGAGAGAGCGAACGAGAACTAGAGCGAGAGAGCGAACGAGAACTAGAGCGAGAGAGCGAACGAGAACTAGAGCGAGAGAGCGAACGAGAACTAGAGCGAGAGAGCGAACGAGAACTAGAGCGAGAGAGCGAACGAGAACTAGAGCGAGAGAGCGAACGAGCACTAGAGCGAGAGAGCGAACGAGCACTAGAGCGAGAGAGCGAACGAGCACTAGAGCGAGAGCGCGAACGAGCACTAGAGCGAGAGCGCGAGCGAGCACTAGAGCGAGAGCGCGAGCGAGCACTAGAGCGAGAGAACGCACTAGAGCGAGAGAGCGATCGAGCACTAGAGCGAGAGCGCGAGCGAGCACTAGAGCGAGAGCGCGAGCGAGCACTAGAGCGAGAGCGCGAGCGAGCACTAGAGCGAGAGCGCGAGCGAGCACTAGAGCGAGAGAACGCACTAGAGCGAGAGAGCGAGCGAGCACTAGAGCGAGAGCGCGAGCGAGCACTAGAGCGAGAGCGCGAGCGAGCACTAGAGCGAGAGCGCGAGCGAGCACTAGAGCGAGAGCGCGAGCGAGCACTAGAGCGAGAGCGCGAGCGAGCACTAGAGCGAGAGCGCGAGCGAGCACTAGAGCGAGCGAGCACTAGAGCGAGAGAGCGAGCACTAGAGCGAGAGAGCGAGCACTAGAGCGAGAGAGCGAGCGAGCACTAGAGCGAGAGAGCGAGCGAGCACTAGAGCGAGAGAGCGAGCACTAGAGCGAGAGAGCGAGCGAGCACTAGAGCGAGAGAGCGAGCACTAGAGCGAGAGAGCGAGCGAGCACTAGAGCGAGAGAGCGAGCACTAGAGCGAGAGAGCGAGCACTAGAGCGAGAGAGCGAGCACTAGAGCGAGAGAGCGAGCACTAGAGCGAGAGAGCGAGCACTAGAGCGAGAGAGCGAGCACTAGAGCGAGAGAGCGAGCACTAGAGCGAGAGAGCGAGCACTAGAGCGAGAGAGAGAGCGAGCACTAGAGCGAGAGAGCGAGCGAGCACTAGAGCGAGAGAGCGAGCGAGCACTAGAGCGAGAGAGCGAGCGAGCACTAGAGCGAGAGAACGAACGAGCACTAGAGCGCGAGCGAGCACTAGAGCGAGAGAGCGAGCGAGCACTAGAGCGAGAGAGCGAGCGAGAGGGTGAACGAGAACTAGAGCGAGAGAGCGAGAGAGCGAACTAGAGCGAGAGAGCGAACGAGAACTAGAGCGAGAGAGCGAACGAGAACTAGAGCGAGAGAGCGAACGAGAACTAGAGCGAGAGAGCGAACGAGAACTAGAGCGAGAGAGCGAACGAGAACTAGAGCGAGAGAGCGAGCGAGCACTAGAGCGAGAGCGCGAGCGAGCACTAGAGCGAGAGCGCGAGCGAGCACTAGAGCGAGAGAACGCACTAGAGCGAGAGAGCGATCGAGCACTAGAGCGAGAGCGCGAGCGAGCACTAGAGCGAGAGCGCGAGCGAGCACTAGAGCGAGAGCGCGAGCGAGCACTAGAGCGAGAGCGCGAGCGAGCACTAGAGCGAGAGCGCGAGCGAGCACTAGAGCGAGAGAACGAACGAGCACTAGAGCGAGCGAGCACTAGAGCGAGAGAGCGAGCACTAGAGCGAGAGAGCGAGCACTAGAGCGAGAGAGCGAGCGAGCACTAGAGCGAGAGAGCGAGCGAGCACTAGAGCGAGAGAGCGAGCGAGCACTAGAGCGAGAGAGCGAGCGAGCACTAGAGCGAGAGAGCGAGCGAGCACTAGAGCGAGAGAGCGAGCGAGCACTAGAGCGAGAGAGCGAGCGAGAGGGCGAACGAGAGCGAGAGGGCGAACGAGAGCGAGAGCGCGAACTAGAGCGAGAGCGCGAACTAGAGCGAGAGCGCGAACTAGAGCGAGAGCGCGAACTAGAGCGAGAGCGCGAACTAGAGCGAGAGCGCGAACTAGAGCGAGAGAGAGCGAACGAGCACTAGAGCGAGAGAGAGCGAACGAGCACTAGAGCGAGAGAGAGCGAACGAGCACTAGAGCGAGAGAGAGCGAACGAGCACTAGAGCGAGAGAGAGCGAACGAGCACTAGAGCGAGAGAGAGCGAACGAGCACTAGAGCGAGAGAGAGCGAACGAGCACTAGAGCGAGAGAGAGCGAACGAGCACTAGAGCGAGAGAGAGCGAACGAGCACTAGAGCGAGAGAGAGCGAACGAGCACTAGAGCGAGAGAGAGCGAACGAGCACTAGAGCGAGAGAGAGCGAACGAGCACTAGAGCGAGAGAGAGCGAACGAGCACTAGAGCGAGAGAGAGCGAACGAGCACTAGAGCGAGAGAGAGCGAACGAGCACTAGAGCGAGAGAGAGCGAACGAGCACTAGAGCGAGAGAGAGCGAACGAGCACTAGAGCGAGAGAGAGCGAACGAGCACTAGAGCGAGAGAGAGCGAACGAGCACTAGAGCGAGAGAGAGCGAACGAGCACTAGAGCGAGAGAGAGCGAACGAGCACTAGAGCGAGAGAGAGCGAACGAGCACTAGAGCGAGAGAGAGCGAACGAGCACTAGAGCGAGAGAGAGCGAACGAGCACTAGAGCGAGAGAGAGCGAACGAGCACTAGAGCGAGAGAGAGCGAACGAGCACTAGAGCGAGAGAGAGCGAACGAGCACTAGAGCGAGAGAGAGCGAACGAGCACTAGAGCGAGAGAGAGCGAGCACTAGAGCGAGAGAGAGCGAGCACTAGAGCGAGAGAGAGCGAGCACTAGAGCGAGAGAGAGCGAGCACTAGAGCGAGAGAGAGCGAGCACTAGAGCGAGAGAGAGCGAGCACTAGAGCGAGAGAGAGCGAGCACTAGAGCGAGAGAGAGCGAGCACTAGAGCGAGAGAGAGCGAGCACTAGAGCGAGAGAGAGCGAGCACTAGAGCGAGAGAGAGCGAGCACTAGAGCGAGAGAGAGCGAGCACTAGAGCGAGAGAGAGCGAGCACTAGAGCGAGAGAGAGCGAGCACTAGAGCGAGAGAGAGCCAACGAGCACTAGAGCGAGAGAGAGCCAACGAGCACTAGAGCGAGAGAGAGCTAACGAGAACTAGAGCGAGAGAGCTAACGAGAACTAGAGCGAGAGAGCTAACGAGAACTAGAGCGAGAGAGCTAACGAGAACTAGAGCGAGAGAGCTAACGAGAACTAGAGCGAGAGAGCTAACGAGAACTAGAGCGAGAGAGCTAACGAGAACTAGAGCGAGAGAGCTAACGAGAACTAGAGCGAGAGAGCTAACGAGAACTAGAGCGAGAGAGCTAACGAGAACTAGAGCGAGAGAGCTAACGAGAACTAGAGCGAGAGAGCTAACGAGAACTAGAGCGAGAGAGCTAACGAGAACTAGAGCGAGAGAGCTAACGAGAACTAGAGCGAGAGAGCTAACGAGCACTAGAGCGAGAGAGCGAGCGAGCACTAGAGCGAGAGAGCGAGCGAGCACTAGAGCGAGAGAGCGAGCGAGCACTAGAGCGAGAGAGCGAGCGAGCACTAGAGCGAGAGAGCGAGCGAGCACTAGAGCGAGAGAGCGAGCGAGCACTAGAGCGAGAGAGCTAACGAGAACTAGAGCGAGAGAGCTAACGAGAACTAGAGCGAGAGAGCTAACGAGAACTAGAGCGAGAGAGCTAACGAGAACTAGAGCGAGAGAGCTAACGAGAACTAGAGCGAGAGAGCTAACGAGAACTAGAGCGAGAGAGCTAACGAGAACTAGAGCGAGAGAGCTAACGAGAACTAGAGCGAGAGAGCTAACGAGAACTAGAGCGAGAGAGCTAACGAGAACTAGAGCGAGAGAGCTAACGAGAACTAGAGCGAGAGAGCTAACGAGCACTAGAGCGAGAGAGCGAGCGAGCACTAGAGCGAGAGAGCGAGCGAGCACTAGAGCGAGAGCGAGCGAGAACTAGAGCGAGAGCGAGCGAGCACTAGAGCGAGAGCGAGCGAGAACTAGAGCGAGAGCGAGCGAGAACTAGAGCGAGAGCGAGCGAGAACTAGAGCGAGAGCGAGCGAGAACTAGAGCGAGAGCGAGCGAGAACTAGAGCGAGAGCGAGCGAGCAAACGAGAACTAGAGCACTAGAGCGAGCGAGCAAACGAGAACTAGAGCGAGCGAGCAAACGAGAACTAGAGCACTAGAGCGAGCGAGCAAACGAGAACTAGAGCACTAGAGCGAGCGAGCAAACGAGAACTAGAGCACTAGAGCGAGCGAGCGAGCAAACGAGAACTAGAGCACTAGAGCGAGCGAGCAAAAGAGAACTAGAGCACTAGAGCGAGCAAACGAGAACTAGAGCGAGCGAGCAAACGAGAACTAGAGCACTAGAGCGAGCGAGCAAACGAGAACTAGAGCGAGAGAGCGAACGAGAACTAGAGCGAGAGAGCGAACGAGAACTAGAGCGAGAGAGCGAACGAGAACTAGAGCGAGAGAGCGAACGAGAACTAGAGCGAGAGAGCGAACGAGAACTAGAGCGAGAGAGCGAACGAGAACTAGAGCGAGAGAGCGAACGAGAACTAGAGCGAGAGAGCGAACGAGAACTAGAGCGAGAGAGCGAACGAGAACTAGAGCGAGAGAGCGAACGAGAACTAGAGCGAGAGAGCGAACGAGAACTAGAGCGAGAGAGCGAACGAGAACTAGAGCGAGAGAGCGAACGAGAACTAGAGCGAGAGAGCGAACGAGAACTAGAGCGAGAGAGCGAACGAGAACTAGAGCGAGAGAGCGAACGAGAACTAGAGCGAGAGAGCGAACGAGAACTAGAGCGAGAGAGCGAACTAGAGCACTAGAGCGAGCGAGCAAACGAGAACTAGAGCACTAGAGCGAGCGAGCAAACGAGAACTAGAGCACTAGAGCGAGCAAACGAGAACTAGAGCACTAGAGCGAGCGAGCAAACGAGAACTAGAGCACTAGAGCGAGCGAGCAAACGAGAACTAGAGCACTAGAGCGAGCAAACGAGAACTAGAGCACTAGAGCGAGCGAGCAAACGAGAACTAGAGCGAGCAAACGAGAACTAGAGCGAGCGAGCAAACGAGAACTAGAGCACTAGAGCGAGCGAGCAAACGAGAACTAGAGCACTAGAGCGAGCGAGCAAACGAGAACTAGAGCACTAGAGCGAGCGAGCAAACGAGAACTAGAGCACTAGAGCGAGCGAGCAAACGAGAACTAGAGCACTAGAGCGAGCGAGCAAACGAGAACTAGAGCACTAGAGCGAGCGAGCAAACGAGAACTAGAGCACTAGAGCGAGCGAGCAAACGAGAACTAGAGCACTAGAGCGAGCGAGCAAACGAGAACTAGAGCACTAGAGCGAGCGAGCAAACGAGAACTAGAGCACTAGAGCGAGCGAGCAAACGAGAACTAGAGCATTAGAGCGAGCGAGCAAACGAGAACTAGAGCACTAGAGCGAGCAAACGAGAACTAGAGCGAGCGAGCAAACGAGAACTAGAGCGAGCGAGCAAACGAGAACTAGAGCGAGCGAGCAAACGAGAACTAGAGCACTAGAGCGAGCGAGCAAACGAGAACTAGAGCACTAGAGCGAGCGAGCAAACGAGAACTAGAGCACTAGAGCGAGCAAACGAGAACTAGAGCGAGCGAGCAAACGAGAACTAGAGCACTAGAGCGAGCGAGCAAACGAGAACTAGAGCGAGAGAGCGAACGAGAACTAGAGCGAGAGAGCGAACGAGAACTAGAGCGAGAGAGCGAACTAGAGCACTAGAGCGAGCGAACGAGAACTAGAGCACTAGAGCGAGAGCGAACGAGAACTAGAGCACTAGAGCGAGCAAACGAGAACTAGAGCACTAGAGCGAGAGCGAACGAGAACTAGAGCACTAGAGCGAGCGAGCAAACGAGAACTAGAGCACTAGAGCGAGCGAGCAAACGAGAACTAGAGCACTAGAGCGAGCGAGCAAACGAGAACTAGAGCACTAGAGCGAGCGAGCAAACGAGAACTAGAGCACTAGAGCGAGCGAGCAAACGAGAACTAGAGCACTAGAGCGAGCGAGCAAACGAGAACTAGAGCACTAGAGCGAGCGAGCAAACGAGAACTAGAGCACTAGAGCGAGCGAGCAAACGAGAACTAGAGCACTAGAGCGAGCAAACGAGAACTAGAGCGAGCAAACGAGAACTAGAGCGAGCAAACGAGAACTAGAGCACTAGAGCGAGCGAGCAAACGAGAACTAGAGCGAGCGAGCAAACGAGAACTAGAGCGAGCGAGCGAGCAAACGAGAACTAGAGCGAGCGAGCAAACGAGAACTAGAGCACTAGAGCGAGCGAGCAAACGAGAACTAGAGCACTAGAGCGAGCGAGCAAACGAGAACTAGAGCACTAGAGCGAGCGAGCAAACGAGAACTAGAGCACTAGAGCGAGCGAGCAAACGAGAACTAGAGCACTAGACCGAGCGAGCAAACGAGAACTAGAGCACTAGAGCGAGCGAGCAAACGAGAACTAGAGCGAGCGAGCAAACGAGAACTAGAGCACTAGAGCGAGCGAGCAAACGAGAACTAGAGCACTAGAGCGAGCGAGCAAACGAGAACTAGAGCACTAGAGCGAGCGAGCAAACGAGAACTAGAGCACTAGAGCGAGCGAGCAAACGAGAACTAGAGCACTAGAGCGAGCAAACGAGAACTAGAGCACTAGAGCGAGCAAACGAGAACTAGAGCGAGCAAACGAGAACTAGAGCGAGCAAACGAGAACTAGAGCACTAGAGCGAGCGAGCAAACGAGAACTAGAGCGAGCGAGCAAACGAGAACTAGAGCGAGCGAGCGAGAACTAGAGCACTAGAGCGAGCGAGCAAACGAGAACTAGAGCACTAGAGCGAGCGAGCAAACGAGAACTAGAGCACTAGAGCGAGCGAGCAAACGAGAACTAGAGCACTAGAGCGAGCGAGCAAACGAGAACTAGAGCACTAGAGCGAGCGAGCAAACGAGAACTAGAGCACTAGAGCGAGCGAGCAAACGAGAACTAGAGCACTAGAGCGAGCGAGCAAACGAGAACTAGAGCACTAGAGCGAGCGAGCAAACGAGAACTAGAGCACTAGAGCGAGCGAGCAAACGAGAACTAGAGCACTAGAGCGAGCGAGCAAACGAGAACTAGAGCACTAGAGCGAGCAAACGAGAACTAGAGCACTAGAGCGAGCAAACGAGAACTAGAGCGAGCGAGCAAACGAGAACTAGAGCACTAGAGCGAGCAAACGAGAACTAGAGCGAGCAAACGAGAACTAGAGCGAGCAAACGAGAACTAGAGCGAGCAAACGAGAACTAGAGCGAGCAAACGAGAACTAGAGCGAGCAAACGAGAACTAGAGCGAGCAAACGAGAACTAGAGCACTAGAGCGAGCGAGCAAACGAGAACTAGAGCACTAGAGCGAGCGAGCAAACGAGAACTAGAGCACTAGAGCGAGCGAGCAAACGAGAACTAGAGCACTAGAGCGAGCAAACGAGAACTAGAGCGAGCGAGCAAACGAGAACTAGAGCACTAGAGCGAGCGAGCAAACGAGAACTAGAGCGAGCGAGCAAACGAGAACTAGAGCACTAGAGCGAGCGAGCAAACGAGAACTAGAGCGAGCGAGCAAACGAGAACTAGAGCGAGCGAGCAAACGAGAACTAGAGCGAGCGAGCAAACGAGAACTAGAGCACTAGAGCGAGCAAACGAGAACTAGAGCGAGCGAGCAAACGAGAACTAGAGCACTAGAGCGAGCAAACGAGAACTAGAGCGAGCAAACGAGAACTAGAGCGAGCAAACGAGAACTAGAGCGAGCAAACGAGAACTAGAGCACTAGAGCGAGCAAACGAGAACTAGAGCACTAGAGCGAGCGAGCAAACGAGAACTAGAGCACTAGAGCGAGCGAGCAAACGAGAACTAGAGCACTAGAGCGAGCGAGCAAACGAGAACTAGAGCACTAGAGCGAGCGAGCAAACGAGAACTAGAGCACTAGAGCGAGCAAACGAGAACTAGAGCGAGCAAACGAGAACTAGAGCACTAGAGCGAGCGAGCAAACGAGAACTAGAGCACTAGAGCGAGCGAGCAAACGAGAACTAGAGCGAGCGAGCAAACGAGAACTAGAGCGAGCGAGCAAACGAGAACTAGAGCGAGCGAGCAAACGAGAACTAGAGCGAGCGAGCAAACGAGAACTAGAGCGAGCGAGCAAACGAGAACTAGAGCGAGCGAGCAAACGAGAACTAGAGCGAGCGAGCAAACGAGAACTAGAGCGAGCGAGCAAACGAGAACTAGAGCGAGCGAGCGAGCACTAGAGCGAGAGCACTAGAGCGAGCGAGCACTAGAGCGAGAGCTAGAGCGAGCGAGCACTAGAGCGAGAGAACGAGAACTAGAGCGAGCACTAGAGCGCGAACGAGAACTAGAGCGAGCACTAGAGCGCGAACGAGCACTAGAGCGAGCACTAGAGCGCGAGCGAGCACTAGAGCGCGAGCGAGCACTAGAGCGAGAGCGAGCACTAGAGCGAGAGCGAGCACTAGAGCGAGAACTAGAGCGAGAACTAGAGCGAGCACTAGAGCGAGCACTAGAGCGAGAACTAGAGCGAGCACTAGAGCGAGCACTAGAGCGAGAACTAGAGCGAGAGCGAGCACTAGAGCGAGAGCGAGCACTAGAGCGAGCACTAGAGCGAGAACTAGAGCGAGAACTAGAGCGAGCACTAGAGCGAGAACTAGAGCGAGAGCGAGCACTAGAGCGAGAACTAGAGCGAGAGCGAGCACTAGAGCGAGAACTAGAGCGAGAGCGAGCACTAGAGCGAGAACTAGAGCGAGAGCGAGCACTAGAGCGAGAGAGAGCGAACGAGCACTAGAACGAGAGCGAACGAGAACTAGAGCGAGAGCGAGAGCGAACGAGAACTAGAGCGAGAGCGAACGAGAACTAGAACGAGAGCGAACGAGAACTAGAACGAGAGCGAACGAGAACTAGAACGAGAGCGAACGAGAACTAGAACGAGAGCGAACGAGAACTAGAACGAGAGCGAACGAGAACTAGAACGAGAGCGAACGAGAACTAGAACGAGAGCGAACGAGAACTAGAACGAGAGCGAGAGCGAACGAGAACTAGAACGAGAGCGAACGAGAACGAGAGCGAGAGCGAACGAGAACTAGAGCGAGAGCGAACGAGAACTAGAGCGAGAGCGAACGAGAACTAGAACTAGAGCGAGAGCGAACGAGAACTAGAACTAGAACGAGAGCGAGAGCGAACGAGAACTAGAGCGAGAGCGAACGAGAACTAGAGCGAGAGCGAACGAGAACTAGAGCGAGAGCGAACGAGAACTAGAGCGAGAGCGAACGAGAACTAGAACGAGAGCGAGAGCGAACGAGAACTAGAACGAGAGCGAGAGCGAACGAGAACTAGAACGAGAGCGAGAGCGAACGAGAACTAGAACGAGAGCGAACGAGAACTAGAGCGAGAGCGAACGAGAACTAGAACGAGAGCGAACGAGAACTAGAACGAGAGCGAACGAGAACTAGAGCGAGAGCGAACGAGAACTAGAGCGAGAGCGAACGAGAACTAGAACGAGAGCGAACGAGAACTAGAACGAGAGCGAACGAGAACTAGAGCGAGAGCGAACGAGAACTAGAGCGAGAGCGAACGAGAACTAGAACGAGAGCGAACGAGAGCGAGAGCGAACGAGAGCGAGAGCGAAGGAGAGCGAGAGCGAACGAGAGCGAGAGCGAACGAGAGCGAGCGAGAGCGAGAGCGAGAGCGAACGAGAGCGAGAGCGAACGAGAGCGAGAGCGAACGAGAGCGAGAGCGAACGAGAGCGAGAGCGAACGAGAGCGAGAGCGAACGAGAGCGAGAGCGAACGAGAGCGAGAGCGAACGAGAGCGAGAGCGAACGAGAGCGAGAGCGAACTAGAGCGAGAGCGAACTAGAGCGAGAGCGAACGAGAGCGAGAGCGAACGAGAGCGAGAGCGAACTAGAGCGAGAGCGAACGAGAGCGAGAGCGAACGAGAGCGAGAGCGAACGAGAGCGAGAGCGAACGAGAGCGAGAGCGAACGAGAGCGAGAGCGAACGAGAGCGAGAGCGAACGAGAGCGAACGCGAACTAAAGCGAGAGCGAGCGAGAGCGAACGAGAGCGAGAGCGAACGAGAGCGAGAGCGAACGAGAGCGAGAGCGAACGAGAGCGAGAGCGAACGAGAGCGAGAGCGAACGAGAGCGAGAGCGAACGAGAGCGAGAGCGAACGAGAGCGAGAGCGAACGAGAGCGAACGAGAGCGAACGAGAGCGAACGAGAGCGAACGAGAGCGAACGAGAGCGAACGAGAGCGAACGAGAGCGAGAGCGAACGAGAACTAGAGCGAACGAGAACTAGAGCGAACGAGAACTAGAGCGAACGAGAACTAGAGCGAGAGCGAACGCGAACGAGAACTAGAGCGAGAGCGAGAGCGAACTAGAGCGAGAGCGAACGAGAACTAGAGCGAGAGCGAACGAGAACTAGAGCGAGAGCGAACGAGAACTAGAGCGAGAGCGAACGAGAACTAGAGCGAGAGCGAACGAGAGCGAACGAGAGCGAACGAGAGCGAACGAGAGCGAACGAGAGCGAACGAGAGCGAACGAGAGCGAACGAGAGCGAACGAGAGCGAACGAGAGCGAACGAGAGCGAGAGCGAACGAGAGCGAGAGCGAACGAGAACTAGAGCGAACGAGAACTAGAGCGAACGAGAACTAGAGCGAACGAGAACTAGAGCGAACGAGAACTAGAGCGAACGAGAACTAGAGCGAGAGCGAACGAGAACTAGAGCGAGAGCGAACGAGAACTAGAGCGAGAGCGAACGAGAACTAGAGCGAGAGCGAACGAGAACTAGAGCGAGAGCGAACGAGAACTAGAGCGAGAGAGCGAACGAGAACTAGAGCGAGAGAGCGAACGAGAACTAGAGCGAGAGAGCGAACGAGAACTAGAGCGAGAGAGCGAACGAGAACTAGAGCGAGAGAGCGAACGAGAACTAGAGCGAGAGAGCGAACGAGAACTAGAGCGAGAGAGCGAACGAGAACTAGAGCGAGAGAGCGAACGAGAACTAGAGCGAGAGAGCGAACGAGAACTAGAGCGAGAGAGCGAACGAGAACTAGAGCGAGAGAGCGAACGAGAACTAGAGCGAGCAAACGAGAACTAGAGCACTAGAGCGAGCGAGCAAACGAGAACTAGAGCACTAGAGCGAGCGAGCAAACGAGAACTAGAGCGAGCGAGCAAACGAGAACTAGAGCGAGCGAGCAAACGAGAACTAGAGCGAGCGAGCAAACGAGAACTAGAGCGAGCGAGCAAACGAGAACTAGAGCGAGCGAGCAAACGAGAACTAGAGCGAGCGAGCAAACGAGAACTAGAGCGAGCGAGCAAACGAGAACTAGAGCGAGCGAGCAAACGAGAACTAGAGCGAGCGAGCGAGCACTAGAGCGAGAGCACTAGAGCGAGCGAGCACTAGAGCGAGAGCTAGAGCGAGCGAGCACTAGAGCGAGAGAACGAGAACTAGAGCGAGCACTAGAGCGCGAACGAGAACTAGAGCGAGCACTAGAGCGCGAACGAGCACTAGAGCGAGCACTAGAGCGCGAGCGAGCACTAGAGCGCGAGCGAGCACTAGAGCGAGAGCGAGCACTAGAGCGAGAGCGAGCACTAGAGCGAGAACTAGAGCGAGAACTAGAGCGAGCACTAGAGCGAGCACTAGAGCGAGAACTAGAGCGAGCACTAGAGCGAGCACTAGAGCGAGAACTAGAGCGAGAGCGAGCACTAGAGCGAGAGCGAGCACTAGAGCGAGCACTAGAGCGAGAACTAGAGCGAGAACTAGAGCGAGCACTAGAGCGAGAACTAGAGCGAGAGCGAGCACTAGAGCGAGAACTAGAGCGAGAGCGAGCACTAGAGCGAGAACTAGAGCGAGAGCGAGCACTAGAGCGAGAACTAGAGCGAGAGCGAGCACTAGAGCGAGAGAGAGCGAACGAGCACTAGAACGAGAGCGAACGAGAACTAGAGCGAGAGCGAGAGCGAACGAGAACTAGAGCGAGAGCGAACGAGAACTAGAACGAGAGCGAACGAGAACTAGAACGAGAGCGAACGAGAACTAGAACGAGAGCGAACGAGAACTAGAACGAGAGCGAACGAGAACTAGAACGAGAGCGAACGAGAACTAGAACGAGAGCGAACGAGAACTAGAACGAGAGCGAACGAGAACTAGAACGAGAGCGAGAGCGAACGAGAACTAGAACGAGAGCGAACGAGAACGAGAGCGAGAGCGAACGAGAACTAGAGCGAGAGCGAACGAGAACTAGAGCGAGAGCGAACGAGAACTAGAACTAGAGCGAGAGCGAACGAGAACTAGAACTAGAACGAGAGCGAGAGCGAACGAGAACTAGAGCGAGAGCGAACGAGAACTAGAGCGAGAGCGAACGAGAACTAGAGCGAGAGCGAACGAGAACTAGAGCGAGAGCGAACGAGAACTAGAACGAGAGCGAGAGCGAACGAGAACTAGAACGAGAGCGAGAGCGAACGAGAACTAGAACGAGAGCGAGAGCGAACGAGAACTAGAACGAGAGCGAACGAGAACTAGAGCGAGAGCGAACGAGAACTAGAACGAGAGCGAACGAGAACTAGAACGAGAGCGAACGAGAACTAGAGCGAGAGCGAACGAGAACTAGAGCGAGAGCGAACGAGAACTAGAACGAGAGCGAACGAGAACTAGAACGAGAGCGAACGAGAACTAGAGCGAGAGCGAACGAGAACTAGAGCGAGAGCGAACGAGAACTAGAACGAGAGCGAACGAGAGCGAGAGCGAACGAGAGCGAGAGCGAAGGAGAGCGAGAGCGAACGAGAGCGAGAGCGAACGAGAGCGAGCGAGAGCGAGAGCGAGAGCGAACGAGAGCGAGAGCGAACGAGAGCGAGAGCGAACGAGAGCGAGAGCGAACGAGAGCGAGAGCGAACGAGAGCGAGAGCGAACGAGAGCGAGAGCGAACGAGAGCGAGAGCGAACGAGAGCGAGAGCGAACGAGAGCGAGAGCGAACTAGAGCGAGAGCGAACTAGAGCGAGAGCGAACGAGAGCGAGAGCGAACGAGAGCGAGAGCGAACTAGAGCGAGAGCGAACGAGAGCGAGAGCGAACGAGAGCGAGAGCGAACGAGAGCGAGAGCGAACGAGAGCGAGAGCGAACGAGAGCGAGAGCGAACGAGAGCGAGAGCGAACGAGAGCGAACGCGAACTAAAGCGAGAGCGAGCGAGAGCGAACGAGAGCGAGAGCGAACGAGAGCGAGAGCGAACGAGAGCGAGAGCGAACGAGAGCGAGAGCGAACGAGAGCGAGAGCGAACGAGAGCGAGAGCGAACGAGAGCGAGAGCGAACGAGAGCGAGAGCGAACGAGAGCGAACGAGAGCGAACGAGAGCGAACGAGAGCGAACGAGAGCGAACGAGAGCGAACGAGAGCGAACGAGAGCGAGAGCGAACGAGAACTAGAGCGAACGAGAACTAGAGCGAACGAGAACTAGAGCGAACGAGAACTAGAGCGAGAGCGAACGCGAACGAGAACTAGAGCGAGAGCGAGAGCGAACTAGAGCGAGAGCGAACGAGAACTAGAGCGAGAGCGAACGAGAACTAGAGCGAGAGCGAACGAGAACTAGAGCGAGAGCGAACGAGAACTAGAGCGAGAGCGAACGAGAGCGAACGAGAGCGAACGAGAGCGAACGAGAGCGAACGAGAGCGAACGAGAGCGAACGAGAGCGAACGAGAGCGAACGAGAGCGAACGAGAGCGAACGAGAGCGAACGAGAGCGAGAGCGAACGAGAGCGAGAGCGAACGAGAACTAGAGCGAACGAGAACTAGAGCGAACGAGAACTAGAGCGAACGAGAACTAGAGCGAACGAGAACTAGAGCGAACGAGAACTAGAGCGAGAGCGAACGAGAACTAGAGCGAGAGCGAACGAGAACTAGAGCGAGAGCGAACGAGAACTAGAGCGAGAGCGAACGAGAACTAGAGCGAGAGCGAACGAGAACTAGAGCGAGAGAGCGAACGAGAACTAGAGCGAGAGAGCGAACGAGAACTAGAGCGAGAGAGCGAACGAGAACTAGAGCGAGAGAGCGAACGAGAACTAGAGCGAGAGAGCGAACGAGAACTAGAGCGAGAGAGCGAACGAGAACTAGAGCGAGAGAGCGAACGAGAACTAGAGCGAGAGAGCGAACGAGAACTAGAGCGAGAGAGCGAACGAGAACTAGAGCGAGAGAGCGAACGAGAACTAGAGCGAGAGAGCGAACGAGAACTAGAGCGAGAGAGCGAACGAGAACTAGAGCGAGAGAGCGAACGAGAACTAGAGCGAGAGAGCGAACGAGAACTAGAGCGAGAGAGCGAACGAGAACTAGAGCGAGAGAGCGAACGAGAACTAGAGCGAGAGAGCGAACGAGAACTAGAGCGAGAGAGCGAACGAGAACTAGAGCGAACGAGAGCGAACGCGAACTAGAGCGAGAGCGAACGCGAACTAGAACTAGAGCGAGAGCGAACGAGAACTAGAACTAGAGCGAGAGCGAACGAGAACTAGAACTAGAGCGAGAGCGAACGAGAACTAGAGCGAGAGCGAACGAGAACTAGAGCGAGAGCGAACGAGAACTAGAGCGAGAGCGAACGAGAACTAGAGCGAGAGCGAACGAGAACTAGAGCGAGAGCGAACGAGAACTAGAGCGAGAGCGAACGAGAACTAGAGCGAGAGCGAACGAGAACTAGAGCGAGAGCGAACGAGAACTAGAGCGAGAGCGAACGAGAACTAGAGCGAGAGCGAACGAGAACTAGAGCGAGAGCGAACGAGAACTAGAGCGAGAGCGAACGAGAACTAGAGCGAGAGCGAACGAGAACTAGAGCGAGAGCGAACGAGAACTAGAGCGAGAGCGAACGAGAACTAGAGCGAGAGCGAACGAGAACTAGAGCGAGAGCGAACGAGAACGAGAGCGAGAGCGAACGAGAACTAGAGCGAGAGCGAACGAGAACTAGAGCGAGAGCGAACGAGAACTAGAGCGAGAGCGAACGAGAACTAGAGCGAGAGCGAACGAGAACGAGAGCGAGAGCGAACGAGAACGAGAGCGAGAGCGAACGAGAACTAGAGCGAGAGCGAACGAGAACTAGAGCGAGAGCGAACGAGAACTAGAGCGAGAGCGAACGAGAACTAGAGCGAGAGCGAACGAGAACTAGAGCGAGAGCGAACGAGAACTAGAGCGAGAGCGAACGAGAACTAGAGCGAGAGCGAACGAGAACTAGAGCGAGAGCGAACGAGAACTAGAGCGAGAGCGAACGAGAACTAGAGCGAGAGCGAACGAGAACTAGAGCGAGAGCGAACGAGAACTAGAGCGAGAGCGAACGAGAACTAGAGCGAGAGCGAACGAGAACTAGAGCGAGAGCGAACGAGAACTAGAGCGAGAGCGAACGAGAACTAGAGCGAGAGCGAACGAGAACTAGAGCGAGAGCGAACGAGAACTAGAGCGAGAGCGAACGAGAACTAGAGCGAGAGCGAACGAGAACGAGAGCGAGAGCGAACGAGAACTAGAGCGAGAGCGAACGAGAACTAGAGCGAGAGCGAACGAGAACTAGAGCGAGAGCGAACGAGAACTAGAGCGAGAGCGAACGAGAACGAGAGCGAGAGCGAACGAGAACTAGAGCGAGAGCGAACGAGAACTAGAGCGAGAGCGAACGAGAACTAGAGCGAGAGCGAACGAGAACTAGAGCGAGAGCGAACGAGAACTAGAGCGAGAGCGAACGAGAACTAGAGCGAGAGCGAACGAGAACTAGAGCGAGAGCGAACGAGAACTAGAGCGAGAGCGAACGAGAACTAGAGCGAGAGCGAACGAGAACTAGAGCGAGAGCGAACGAGAACTAGAGCGAGAGCGAACGAGAACTAGAGCGAGAGCGAATGAGAGCGAGAGCGAACTAGAGCGAGAGCGAACTAGAGCGAGAGCGAACTAGAACTAGAGCGAGAGCGAACTAGAACTAGAGCGAGAGCGAACGAGAACTAGAGCGAGAGCGAACGAGAACTAGAGCGAGAGCGAACGAGAACTAGAGCGAGAGCGAACGAGAACTAGAGCGAGAGCGAATGAGAGCGAGAGCGAACGAGAACTAGAGCGAGAGAGCGAACGAGAACTAGAGCGAGAGAGCGAACGAGAACTAGAACGAGAGCGAGAGCGAACGAGAACTAGAACTAGAGCGAGAGAGCGAACGAGAACTAGAACGAGAGTGAGAGCGAACTAGAGCGAGAGCGAACTAGAGCGAGAGCGAACTAGAGCGAGAGCGAACTAGAGCGAGAGCGAACTAGAGCGAGAGCGAACTAGAGCGAGAGCGAGAGCGAGAGCGAGAGCGAACTAGAGCGAGAGCGAACTAGAGCGAGAGCGAACTAGAGCGAGAGCGAACTAGAGCGAGAGCGAACTAGAGCGAGAGCGAACTAGAGCGAGAGCGAACTAGAGCGAGAGCGAACTAGAGCGAGAGCGAACTAGAGCGAGAGCGAACTAGAGCGAGAGCGAACTAGAGCGAGAGCGAACTAGAGCGAGAGCGAACTAGAGCGAGAGCGAACTAGAGCGAGAGCGAACTAGAGCGAGAGCGAACTAGAGCGAGAGCGAACTAGAGCGAGAGCGAACTAGAGCGAGAGCGAACTAGAGCGAGAGCGAACTAGAGCGAGAGCGAACTAGAGCGAGAGCGAACTAGAGCGAGAGCGAACTAGAGCGAGAGCGAACTAGAGCGAGAGCGAACTAGAGCGAGAGCGAGAGCGAACTAGAGCGAGAGCGAGAGCGAACTAGAGCGAGAGCGAACGAGAACTAGAGCGAGAGCGAACGAGAGCGAGAGCGAACGAGAGCGAGAGCGAACGAGAGCGAGAGCGAACGAGAGCGAGAGCGAACTAGAACGAGAGCGAGAGCGAACTAGAGCGAGAGCGAGAGCGAACTAGAGCGAGAGCGAGAGCGAACTAGAGCGAGAGCGAACGAGAACTAGAGCGAGAGAGCGAACGAGAACTAGAGCGAGAGCGAGAGCGAACTAGAGCGAGAGCGAGAGCGAACTAGAGCGAGAGCGAGAGCGAACTAGAGCGAGAGCGAGAGCGAACTAGAGCGAGAGCGAACGAGAACTAGAGCGAGAGAGCGAACGAGAACTAGAGCGAGAGAGCGAACGAGAACTAGAGCGAGAGAGCGAACGAGAACTAGAGCGAGAGAGCGAACGAGAACTAGAGCGAGAGAGCGAACGAGAACTAGAGCGAGAGAGCGAACGAGAACTAGAGCGAGAGAGCGAACGAGAACTAGAGCGAGAGAGCGAACGAGAACTAGAGCGAGAGAGCGAACGAGAACTAGAGCGAGAGAGCGAACGAGAACTAGAGCGAGAGAGCGAACGAGAACTAGAGCGAGAGAGCGAACGAGAACTAGAGCGAGAGAGCGAACGAGAACTAGAGCGAGAGAGCGAACGAGAACTAGAGCGAGAGAGCGAACGAGAACTAGAGCGAGAGAGCGAACGAGAACTAGAGCGAGAGCGCGAACGAGAACTAGAGCGAGAGCGAACTAGAGCGAGAGCGAACTAGAGCGAGAGCGAGAGCGAACTAGAGCGAGAGCGAGAGCGAACTAGAGCGAGAGCGAACTAGAGCGAGAGCGAGAGCGAACTAGAGCGAGAGCGAGAGCGAACTAGAGCGAGAGCGAGAGCGAACTAGAGCGAGAGCGAGAGCGAACTAGAGCGAGAGCGAGAGCGAACTAGAGCGAGAGCGAGAGCGAACTAGAGCGAGAGCGAGAGCGAACTAGAGCGAGAGCGAGAGCGAACTAGAGCGAGAGCGAGAGCGAACTAGAGCGAGAGCGAACGAGAACTAGAGCGAGAGCGAGAGCGAACTAGAGCGAGAGCGAACGAGAACTAGAGCGAGAGCGAGAGCGAACGAGAACTAGAGCGAGAGCGAGAGCGAACTAGAGCGAGAGCGAGAGCGAACTAGAGCGAGAGCGAACGAGAACTAGAGCGAGAGCGAACGAGAACTAGAGCGAGAGCGAACGAGAACTAGAGCGAGAGCGAACGAGAACTAGAGCGAGAGCGAACGAGAACTAGAGCGAGAGCGAACGAGAACTAGAGCGAGAGCGAACGAGAACTAGAGCGAGAGCGAACGAGAACTAGAGCGAGAGCGAACGAGAACTAGAGCGAGAGCGAACGAGAACTAGAGCGAGAGCGAACGAGAACTAGAGCGAGAGCGAACGAGAACTAGAGCGAGAGCGAACGAGAACTAGAGCGAGAGCGAACGAGAACTAGAGCGAGAGCGAACGAGAACTAGAGCGAGAGCGAACGAGAACTAGAGCGAGAGCGAACGAGAACTAGAGCGAGAGCGAACGAGAACTAGAGCGAGAGCGAACGAGAACTAGAGCGAGAGCGAACGAGAACTAGAGCGAGAGCGAACGAGAACTAGAGCGAGAGCGAACGAGAACTAGAGCGAGAGCGAACGAGAACTAGAGCGAGAGCGAACGAGAACTAGAGCGAGAGAGCGAACGAGAACTAGAGCGAGAGAGCGAACGAGAACGAGAGCGAACGAGAACTAGAACGAGAGCGAACGAGAACTAGAACGAGAGCGAGAGCGAACTAGAGCGAGAGCGAACTAGAGCGAGAGCGAACTAGAGCGAGAGCGAACTAGAGCGAGAGCGAACTAGAGCGAGAGCGAACTAGAGCGAGAGCGAACTAGAGCGAGAGCGAACTAGAGCGAGAGCGAACTAGAGCGAGAGCGAACTAGAGCGAGAGCGAACTAGAGCGAGAGCGAACTAGAGCGAGAGCGAACTAGAGCGAGAGAGCGAGAGCGAACTAGAGCGAGAGAGCGAGAGCGAACTAGAGCGAGAGAGCGAACGAGAACTAGAGCGAGAGAGCGAGAGCGAACTAGAGCGAGAGAGCGAACGAGAACTAGAGCGAGAGAGCGAACGAGAACTAGAGCGAGAGAGCGAACGAGAACTAGAGCGAGAGCGAACGAGAACTAGAGCGAGAGAGCGAACGAGAACTAGAGCGAGAGAGCGAACGAGAACTAGAGCGAGAGAGCGAACGAGAACTAGAGCGAGAGAGCGAACGAGAACTAGAGCGAGAGAGCGAACGAGAACTAGAGCGAGAGAGCGAACGAGAACTAGAGCGAGAGAGCGAACGAGAACTAGAGCGAGAGAGCGAACGAGAACTAGAGCGAGAGAGCGAACGAGAACTAGAGCGAGAGAGCGAACGAGCACTAGAGCGAGAGAGCGAGCGAGCACTAGAGCGAGAGCGCGAGCGAGCACTAGAGCGAGAGCGCGAGCGAGCACTAGAGCGAGAGAACGCACTAGAGCGAGAGAGCGATCGAGCACTAGAGCGAGAGCGCGAGCGAGCACTAGAGCGAGAGCGCGAGCGAGCACTAGAGCGAGAGCGCGAGCGAGCACTAGAGCGAGAGCGCGAGCGAGCACTAGAGCGAGAGCGCGAGCGAGCACTAGAGCGAGAGCGCGAGCGAGCACTAGAGCGAGAGAACGAACGAGCACTAGAGCGAGAGAGCGAGCACTAGAGCGAGAGAGCGAGCGAGCACTAGAGCGAGAGAGCGAGCACTAGAGCGAGAGAGCGAGCGAGCACTAGAGCGAGAGAGCGAGCGAGCACTAGAGCGAGAGAGCGAGCGAGCACTAGAGCGAGAGAGCGAGCACTAGAGCGAGAGAGCGAGCGAGCACTAGAGCGAGAGAGCGAGCACTAGAGCGAGAGAGCGAGCACTAGAGCGAGAGAGCGAGCACTAGAGCGAGAGAGCGAGCACTAGAGCGAGAGAGCGAGCGAGCACTAGAGCGAGAGAGCGAGCGAGCACTAGAGCGAGAGAGCGAGCGAGCACTAGAGCGAGAGAGCGAGCGAGCACTAGAGCGAGAGAGCGAGCGAGCACTAGAGCGAGAGAGCGTGCGAGCACTAGAGCGAGAGAGCGAGCGAGCACTAGAGCGAGAGAACGAACGAGCACTAGAGCGCGAGCGAGCACTAGAGCGAGAGAGCGAGCGAGAGGGCGAACGAGAACTAGAGCGAGAGAGCGAGAGCGCGAACTAGAGCGAGAGCGCGAACTAGAGCGAGAGCGCGAACTAGAGCGAGAGCGCGAACTAGAGCGAGAGCGAACGAGAGCGAACGAGCACTAGAGCGAGAGAGAGCGAACGAGCACTAGAGCGAGAGAGAGCGAACGAGCACTAGAGCGAGAGAGAGCGAACGAGCACTAGAGCGAGAGAGAGCGAACGAGCACTAGAGCGAGAGAGAGCGAACGAGCACTAGAGCGAGAGAGAGCGAACGAGCACTAGAGCGAGAGAGAGCGAACGAGCACTAGAGCGAGAGAGAGCGAACGAGCACTAGAGCGAGAGAGAGCGAATGAGCACTAGAGCGAGAGAGAGCGAACGAGCACTAGAGCGAGAGAGAGCGAACGAGCACTAGAGCGAGAGAGAGCAAACGAGCACTAGAGCGAGAGAGAGCGAACGAGCACTAGAGCGAGAGAGAGCGAACGAGCACTAGAGCGAGAGAGAGCGAACGAGCACTAGAGCGAGAGAGAGCGAACGAGCACTAGAGCGAGAGAGAGCGAACGAGCACTAGAGCGAGAGAGAGCGAACGAGCACTAGAGCGAGAGAGAGCGAACGAGCACTAGAGCGAGAGAGAGCGAACGAGCACTAGAGCGAGAGAGAGCGAACGAGCACTAGAGCGAGAGAGAGCGAACACTAGAGCGAGAGAGAGCGAACGAGCACTAGAGCGAGAGAGAGCGAACACTAGAGCGAGAGAGAGCGAACACTAGAGCGAGAGAGAGCGAACACTAGAGCGAGAGAGAGCGAACGAGCACTAGAGCGAGAGAGAGCGAACGAGCACTAGAGCGAGAGAGAGCGAACGAGCACTAGAGCGAGAGAGAGCGAACGAGCACTAGAGCGAGAGAGAGCGAACGAGCACTAGAGCGAGAGAGAGCGAACGAGCACTAGAGCGAGAGAGAGCGAACGAGCAATAGAGCGAGAGAGAGCGAACGAGCACTAGAGCGAGAGCGAGCACTAGAGCGAGAGAGAGCGAGCACTAGAGCGAGAGAGAGCGAGCACTAGAGCGAGAGAGAGCGAGCACTAGAGCGAGAGAGAGCGAGCACTAGAGCGAGAGAGAGCGAGCACTAGAGCGAGAGAGAGCGAGCACTAGAGCGAGAGAGAGCGAGCACTAGAGCGAGAGAGAGCGAGCACTAGAGCGAGAGAGAGCGAGCAATAGAGCGAGAGAGAGCGAGCACTAGAGCGAGAGAGAGCGAGCACTAGAGCGAGAGAGAGCGAGCACTAGAGCGAGAGAGAGCTAACGAGCACTAGAGCGAGAGAGAGCTAACGAGCACTAGAGCGAGAGAGCTAACGAGAACTAGAGCGAGAGAGCAAACGAGAACTAGAGCGAGCGAGCAAACGAGAACTAGAGCACTAGAGCGAGCGAGCAAACGAGAACTAGAGCACTAGAGCGAGCGAGCAAACGAGAACTAGAGCACTAGAGCGAGCGAGCAAACGAGAACTAGAGCACTAGAGCGAGCGAGCAAACGAGAACTAGAGCACTAGAGCGAGCAAACGAGAACTAGAGCGAGCAAACGAGAACTAGAGCGAGCAAACGAGAACTAGAGCACTAGAGCGAGCGAGCAAACGAGAACTAGAGCGAGCGAGCAAACGAGAACTAGAGCGAGCGAGCACTAGAGCACTAGAGCGAGCGAGCAAACGAGAACTAGAGCACTAGAGCGAGCGAGCAAACGAGAACTAGAGCACTAGAGCGAGCGAGCAAACGAGAACTAGAGCACTAGAGCGAGCGAGCAAACGAGAACTAGAGCACTAGAGCGAGCGAGCAAACGAGAACTAGAGCACTAGAGCGAGCGAGCAAACGAGAACTAGAGCACTAGAGCGAGCGAGCAAACGAGAACTAGAGCACTAGAGCGAGCGAGCAAACGAGAACTAGAGCGAGCGAGCAAACGAGAACTAGAGCACTAGAGCGAGCAAACGAGAACTAGAGCGAGCGAGCAAACGAGAACTAGAGCACTAGAGCGAGCAAACGAGAACTAGAGCGAGCAAACGAGAACTAGAGCGAGCAAACGAGAACTAGAGCGAGCAAACGAGAACTAGAGCGAGCAAACGAGAACTAGAGCACTAGAGCGAGCGAGCAAACGAGAACTAGAGCGAGCAAACGAGAACTAGAGCACTAGAGCGAGCGAGCAAACGAGAACTAGAGCACTAGAGCGAGCGAGCAAACGAGAACTAGAGCACTAGAGCGAGCGAGCAAACGAGAACTAGAGCACTAGAGCGAGCGAGCAAACGAGAACTAGAGCACTAGAGCGAGCGAGCAAACGAGAACTAGAGCACTAGAGCGAGCAAACGAGAACTAGAGCGAGCGAGCAAACGAGAACTAGAGCACTAGAGCGAGCAAACGAGAACTAGAGCGAGCAAACGAGAACTAGAGCGAGCAAACGAGAACTAGAGCGAGCAAACGAGAACTAGAGCGAGCGAGCAAACGAGAACTAGAGCACTAGAGCGAGCGAGCAAACGAGAACTAGAGCGAGCGAGCAAACGAGAACTAGAGCACTAGAGCGAGCGAGCAAACGAGAACTAGAGCGAGCAAACGAGAACTAGAGCGAGCGAGCAAACGAGAACTAGAGCACTAGAGCGAGCAAACGAGAACTAGAGCGAGCGAGCAAACGAGAACTAGAGCACTAGAGCGAGCAAACGAGAACTAGAGCGAGCAAACGAGAACTAGAGCGAGCAAACGAGAACTAGAGCGAGCAAACGAGAACTAGAGCGAGCAAACGAGAACTAGAGCGAGCAAACGAGAACTAGAGCGAGCAAACGAGAACTAGAGCGAGCAAACGAGAACTAGAGCACTAGAGCGAGCGAGCAAACGAGAACTAGAGCACTAGAGCGAGCGAGCAAACGAGAACTAGAGCACTAGAGCGAGCGAGCAAACGAGAACTAGAGCACTAGAGCGAGCGAGCAAACGAGAACTAGAGCACTAGAGCGAGCAAACGAGAACTAGAGCGAGCAAACGAGAACTAGAGCGAGCGAGCAAACGAGAACTAGAGCACTAGAGCGAGCGAGCAAACGAGAACTAGAGCACTAGAGCGAGCGAGCAAACGAGAACTAGAGCACTAGAGCGAGCGAGCAAACGAGAACTAGAGCGAGCGAGCAAACGAGAACTAGAGCGAGCGAGCAAACGAGAACTAGAGCGAGCGAGCAAACGAGAACTAGAGCGAGCGAGCAAACGAGAACTAGAGCGAGCGAGCAAACGAGAACTAGAGCGAGCGAGCAAACGAGAACTAGAGCGAGCGAGCAAACGAGAACTAGAGCGAGCGAGCAAACGAGAACTAGAGCGAGCGAGCAAACGAGAACTAGAGCGAGCGAGCGAGCACTAGAGCGAGAGCACTAGAGCGAGCGAGCACTAGAGCGAGAGCTAGAGCGAGCGAGCACTAGAGCGAGAGAACGAGAACTAGAGCGAGCACTAGAGCGCGAACGAGCACTAGAGCGAGCACTAGAGCGCGAACGAGCACTAGAGCGAGCACTAGAGCGCGAGCGAGCACTAGAGCGCGAGCGAGCACTAGAGCGAGAGCGAGCACTAGAGCGAGAGCGAGCACTAGAGCGAGAACTAGAGCGAGAACTAGAGCGAGAACTAGAGCGAGCACTAGAGCGAGCAAACGAGAACTAGAGCGAGAGAGCTAACGAGAACTAGAGCGAGAGAGCTAACGAGAACTAGAGCGAGAGAGCTAACGAGAACTAGAGCGAGAGAGCTAACGAGAACTAGAGCGAGAGAGCTAACGAGAACTAGAGCGAGAGAGCTAACGAGAACTAGAGCGAGAGAGCGAGCGAGCACTAGAGCGAGAGAGCGAGCGAGCACTAGAGCGAGAGAGCGAGCGAGCACTAGAGCGAGAGAGCGAGCGAGCACTAGAGCGAGAGAGCGAGCGAGCACTAGAGCGAGAGAGCGAGCGAGCACTAGAGCGAGAGAGCGAGCGAGCACTAGAGCGAGAGAGCGAGCGAGCACTAGAGCGAGAGCGAGCACTAGAGCGAGAGCGAGCGAGCACTAGAGCGAGAGCGAGCGAGCACTAGAGCGAGAGCGAGCGAGCACTAGAGCGAGAGCGAGCGAGCACTAGAGCGAGAGCGAGCGAGCACTAGAGCGAGAGCGAGCGAGAACTAGAGCGAGCGCGAGCGAGAACTAGAGCGAGAGCGAGCGAGAACTAGAGCGAGAGCGAGCGAGAACTAGAGCGAGAGCGAGCGAGAACTAGAGCGAGAGCGAGCGAGCAAACGAGAACTAGAGCACTAGAGCGAGCGAGCAAACGAGAACTAGAGCGAGCAAACGAGAACTAGAGCACTAGAGCGAGCGAGCAAACGAGAACTAGAGCGAGCGAGCAAACGAGAACTAGAGCGAGCGAGCAAACGAGAACTAGAGCACTAGAGCGAGCGAGCAAACGAGAACTAGAGCGAGCGAGCAAACGAGAACTAGAGCGAGCGAGCAAACGAGAACTAGAGCGAGAGAGCGAACGAGAACTAGAGCACTAGAGCGAGCGAGCAAACGAGAACTAGAGCACTAGAGCGAGCGAGCAAACGAGAACTAGAGCACTAGAGCGAGCAAACGAGAACTAGAGCACTAGAGCGAGCGAGCAAACGAGAACTAGAGCACTAGAGCGAGCGAGCAAACGAGAACTAGAGCACTAGAGCGAGCAAACGAGAACTAGAGCGAGCAAACGAGAACTAGAGCGAGCGAGCAAACGAGAACTAGAGCACTAGAGCGAGCGAGCAAACGAGAACTAGAGCACTAGAGCGAGCGAGCAAACGAGAACTAGAGCGAGCGAGCAAACGAGAACTAGAGCGAGCGAGCAAACGAGAACTAGAGCGAGCGAGCAAACGAGAACTAGAGCGAGCGAGCAAACGAGAACTAGAGCACTAGAGCGAGCGAGCGAACGAGAACTAGAGCACTAGAGCGAGAGAGCGAACGAGAACTAGAGCACTAGAGCGAGCGAGCAAACGAGAACTAGAGCACTAGAGCGAGCGAGCAAACGAGAACTAGAGCACTAGAGCGAGCGAGCAAACGAGAACTAGAGCACTAGAGCGAGCGAGCAAACGAGAACTAGAGCACTAGAGCGAGCGAGCAAACGAGAACTAGAGCACTAGAGCGAGCGAGCAAACGAGAACTAGAGCACTAGAGCGAGCGAGCAAACGAGAACTAGAGCACTAGAGCGAGCGAGCAAACGAGAACTAGAGCACTAGAGCGAGCGAGCAAACGAGAACTAGAGCACTAGAGCGAGCAAACGAGAACTAGAGCACTAGAGCGAGCGAGCAAACGAGAACTAGAGCACTAGAGCGAGCGAGCAAACGAGAACTAGAGCACTAGAGCGAGCAAACGAGAACTAGAGCGAGCAAACGAGAACTAGAGCGAGCGAGCAAACGAGAACTAGAGCACTAGAGCGAGCGAGCAAACGAGAACTAGAGCACTAGAGCGAGCGAGCAAACGAGAACTAGAGCACTAGAGCGAGCGAGCAAACGAGAACTAGAGCACTAGAGCGAGCGAGCAAACGAGAACTAGAGCACTAGAGCGAGCGAGCAAACGAGAACTAGAGCACTAGAGCGAGCGAGCAAACGAGAACTAGAGCACTAGAGCGAGCGAGCAAACGAGAACTAGAGCACTAGAGCGAGCGAGCAAACGAGAACTAGAGCACTAGAGCGAGCGAGCAAACGAGAACTAGAGCACTAGAGCGAGCGAGCAAACGAGAACTAGAGCACTAGAGCGAGCGAGCAAACGAGAACTAGAGCACTAGAGCGAGCGAGCAAACGAGAACTAGAGCACTAGAGCGAGCGAGCAAACGAGAACTAGAGCACTAGAGCGAGCGAGCAAACGAGAACTAGAGCACTAGAGCGAGCGAGCAAACGAGAACTAGAGCACTAGAGCGAGCAAACGAGAACTAGAGCGAGCAAACGAGAACTAGAGCGAGCAAACGAGAACTAGAGCGAGCAAACGAGAACTAGAGCACTAGAGCGAGCGAGCAAACGAGAACTAGAGCGAGCAAACGAGAACTAGAGCACTAGAGCGAGCGAGCAAACGAGAACTAGAGCACTAGAGCGAGCGAGCAAACGAGAACTAGAGCACTAGAGCGAGCGAGCAAACGAGAACTAGAGCACTAGAGCGAGCGAGCAAACGAGAACTAGAGCACTAGAGCGAGCGAGCAAACGAGAACTAGAGCACTAGAGCGAGCGAGCAAACGAGAACTAGAGCACTAGAGCGAGCAAACGAGAACTAGAGCGAGCGAGCAAACGAGAACTAGAGCACTAGAGCGAGCAAACGAGAACTAGAGCGAGCAAACGAGAACTAGAGCGAGCAAACGAGAACTAGAGCGAGCAAATGAGAACTAGAGCGAGCGAGCAAACGAGAACTAGAGCACTAGAGCGAGCGAGCAAACGAGAACTAGAGCGAGCGAGCAAACGAGAACTAGAGCACTAGAGCGAGCGAGCAAACGAGAACTAGAGCGAGCAAACGAGAACTAGAGCGAGCGAGCAAACGAGAACTAGAGCACTAGAGCGAGCAAACGAGAACTAGAGCGAGCGAGCAAACGAGAACTAGAGCACTAGAGCGAGCAAACGAGAACTAGAGCGAGCAAACGAGAACTAGAGCGAGCAAACGAGAACTAGAGCGAGCAAACGAGAACTAGAGCGAGCAAACGAGAACTAGAGCGAGCAAACGAGAACTAGAGCGAGCAAACGAGAACTAGAGCGAGCAAACGAGAACTAGAGCACTAGAGCGAGCGAGCAAACGAGAACTAGAGCACTAGAGCGAGCGAGCAAACGAGAACTAGAGCACTAGAGCGAGCGAGCAAACGAGAACTAGAGCACTAGAGCGAGCGAGCAAACGAGAACTAGAGCACTAGAGCGAGCGAGCAAACGAGAACTAGAGCACTAGAGCGAGCAAACGAGAACTAGAGCGAGCAAACGAGAACTAGAGCGAGCGAGCAAACGAGAACTAGAGCACTAGAGCGAGCGAGCAAACGAGAACTAGAGCACTAGAGCGAGCGAGCAAACGAGAACTAGAGCACTAGAGCGAGCGAGCAAACGAGAACTAGAGCGAGCGAGCAAACGAGAACTAGAGCGAGCGAGCAAACGAGAACTAGAGCGAGCGAGCAAACGAGAACTAGAGCGAGCGAGCAAACGAGAACTAGAGCGAGCGAGCAAACGAGAACTAGAGCGAGCGAGCAAACGAGAACTAGAGCGAGCGAGCAAACGAGAACTAGAGCGAGCGAGCGAGCACTAGAGCGAGAGCACTAGAGCGAGCGAGCACTAGAGCGAGAGCTAGAGCGAGCGAGCACTAGAGCGAGAGAACGAGAACTAGAGCGAGCACTAGAGCGCGAACGAGCACTAGAGCGAGCACTAGAGCGCGAACGAGCACTAGAGCGAGCACTAGAGCGCGAGCGAGCACTAGAGCGCGAGCGAGCACTAGAGCGAGAGCGAGCACTAGAGCGAGAGCGAGCACTAGAGCGAGAGCGAGCACTAGAGCGAGAGCGAGCACTAGAGCGAGAACTAGAGCGAGCACTAGAGCGAGCAAACGAGAACTAGAGCGAGAGAGCTAACGAGAACTAGAGCGAGAGAGCTAACGAGAACTAGAGCGAGAGAGCTAACGAGAACTAGAGCGAGAGAGCTAACGAGAACTAGAGCGAGAGAGCTAACGAGAACTAGAGCGAGAGAGCTAACGAGCACTAGAGCGAGAGAGCGAGCGAGCACTAGAGCGAGAGAGCGAGCGAGCACTAGAGCGAGAGAGCGAGCGAGCACTAGAGCGAGAGAGCGAGCGAGCACTAGAGCGAGAGAGCGAGCGAGCACTAGAGCGAGAGAGCGAGCGAGCACTAGAGCGAGAGAGCGAGCGAGCACTAGAGCGAGAGAGCGAGCGAGCACTAGAGCGAGAGCGAGCACTAGAGCGAGAGCGAGCGAGCACTAGAGCGAGAGCGAGCGAGCACTAGAGCGAGAGCGAGCGAGCACTAGAGCGAGAGCGAGCGAGCACTAGAGCGAGAGCGAGCGAGCACTAGAGCGAGAGCGAGCGAGCACTAGAGCGAGAGCGAGCGAGAACTAGAGCGAGCGCGAGCGAGAACTAGAGCGAGAGCGAGCGAGAACTAGAGCGAGAGCGAGCGAGAACTAGAGCGAGAGCGAGCGAGAACTAGAGCGAGAGCGAGCGAGCAAACGAGAACTAGAGCACTAGAGCGAGCGAGCAAACGAGAACTAGAGCGAGCAAACGAGAACTAGAGCACTAGAGCGAGCGAGCAAACGAGAACTAGAGCGAGCGAGCAAACGAGAACTAGAGCGAGCGAGCAAACGAGAACTAGAGCACTAGAGCGAGCGAGCAAACGAGAACTAGAGCGAGCGAGCAAACGAGAACTAGAGCGAGCGAGCAAACGAGAACTAGAGCGAGAGAGCGAACGAGAACTAGAGCACTAGAGCGAGCGAGCAAACGAGAACTAGAGCACTAGAGCGAGCGAGCAAACGAGAACTAGAGCACTAGAGCGAGCAAACGAGAACTAGAGCACTAGAGCGAGCGAGCAAACGAGAACTAGAGCACTAGAGCGAGCGAGCAAACGAGAACTAGAGCACTAGAGCGAGCAAACGAGAACTAGAGCGAGCAAACGAGAACTAGAGCGAGCGAGCAAACGAGAACTAGAGCACTAGAGCGAGCGAGCAAACGAGAACTAGAGCACTAGAGCGAGCGAGCAAACGAGAACTAGAGCGAGCGAGCAAACGAGAACTAGAGCGAGCGAGCAAACGAGAACTAGAGCGAGCGAGCAAACGAGAACTAGAGTGAGCGAGCAAACGAGAACTAGAGCACTAGAGCGAGCGAGCGAACGAGAACTAGAGCACTAGAGCGAGAGAGCGAACGAGAACTAGAGCACTAGAGCGAGCGAGCAAACGAGAACTAGAGCACTAGAGCGAGCGAGCAAACGAGAACTAGAGCACTAGAGCGAGCGAGCAAACGAGAACTAGAGCACTAGAGCGAGCGAGCAAACGAGAACTAGAGCACTAGAGCGAGCGAGCAAACGAGAACTAGAGCACTAGAGCGAGCGAGCGAGCAAACGAGAACTAGAGCACTAGAGCGAGCGAGCAAACGAGAACTAGAGCACTAGAGCGAGCGAGCAAACGAGAACTAGAGCACTAGAGCGAGCAAACGAGAACTAGAGCACTAGAGCGAGCGAGCAAACGAGAACTAGAGCACTAGAGCGAGCGAGCAAACGAGAACTAGAGCACTAGAGCGAGCAAACGAGAACTAGAGCGAGCAAACGAGAACTAGAGCGAGCGAGCAAACGAGAACTAGAGCACTAGAGCGAGCGAGCAAACGAGAACTAGAGCACTAGAGCGAGCGAGCAAACGAGAACTAGAGCACTAGAGCGAGCGAGCAAACGAGAACTAGAGCGAGCGAGCAAACGAGAACTAGAGCACTAGAGCGAGAGAGCGAACGAGAACTAGAGCACTAGAGCGAGCGAGCAAACGAGAACTAGAGCACTAGAGCGAGCGAGCAAACGAGAACTAGAGCACTAGAGCGAGCGAGCAAACGAGAACTAGAGCACTAGAGCGAGCGAGCAAACGAGAACTAGAGCACTAGAGCGAGCGAGCAAACGAGAACTAGAGCACTAGAGCGAGCGAGCGAGCAAACGAGAACTAGAGCACTAGAGCGAGCGAGCAAAAGAGAACTAGAGCACTAGAGCGAGCAAAAGAGAACTAGAGCACTAGAGCGAGCAAACGAGAACTAGAGCGAGCGAGCAAACGAGAACTAGAGCACTAGAGCGAGCGAGCAAACGAGAACTAGAGAACTAGAGCGAGCGAACGAACGAGAACTAGAGAACTAGAGCGAGCAAACGAGAACTAGAGCGAGAGAGCGAACGAGAACTAGAGCGAGAGAGCGAACGAGAACTAGAGCGAGAGAGCGAACGAGAACTAGAGCGAGAGAGCGAACGAGAACTAGAGCGAGAGAGCGAACGAGAACTAGAGCGAACGAGAACTAGAGCGAGAGAGCGAACGAGAACTAGAGCGAGAGAGCGAACGAGAACTAGAGCGAGAGAGCGAACGAGAACTAGAGCGAGAGAGCGAACGAGAACTAGAGCGAGAGAGCGAACGAGAACTAGAGCGAGAGAGCGAACGAGAACTAGAGCGAGAGAGCGAACTAGAGCACTAGAGCGAGAGAGCGAACTAGAGCACTAGAGCGAGAGAGCAAACGAGAACTAGAGCACTAGAGCGAGCGAGCAAACGAGAACTAGAGCACTAGAGCGAGCGAGCAAACGAGAACTAGAGCACTAGAGCGAGCGAGCAAACGAGAACTAGAGCACTAGAGCGAGCGAGCAAACGAGAACTAGAGCACTAGAGCGAGCAAACGAGAACTAGAGCACTAGAGCGAGCGAGCAAACGAGAACTAGAGCACTAGAGCGAGCGAGCAAACGAGAACTAGAGCACTAGAGCGAGCGAGCAAACGAGAACTAGAGCGAGCAAACGAGAACTAGAGCGAGCAAACGAGAACTAGAGCGAGCAAACGAGAACTAGAGCGAGCGAGCAAACGAGAACTAGAGCACTAGAGCGAGCGAGCAAACGAGAACTAGAGCACTAGAGCGAGCAAACGAGAACTAGAGCGAGAGAGCGAACGAGAACTAGAGCGAGAGAGCGAACGAGAACTAGAGCGAGAGAGCGAACGAGAACTAGAGCGAGAGAGCGAACGAGAACTAGAGCGAGAGAGCGAACGAGAACTAGAGCGAGAGAGCGAACGAGAACTAGAGCGAGAGAGCGAACGAGAACTAGAGCGAACGAGAACTAGAGCGAGAGAGCGAACGAGAACTAGAGCGAACGAGAACTAGAGCGAGAGAGCGAACGAGAACTAGAGCGAGAGAGCGAACGAGAACTAGAGCGAGAGAGCGAACGAGAACTAGAGCGAGAGAGCGAACGAGAACTAGAGCGAGAGAGCGAACGAGAACTAGAGCGAGAGAGCGAACGAGAACTAGAGCGAGAGAGCGAACTAGAGCACTAGAGCGAGCGAGCAAACGAGAACTAGAGCACTAGAGCGAGCGAGCAAACGAGAACTAGAGCACTAGAGCGAGCGAGCAAACGAGAACTAGAGCGAGCGAGCAAACGAGAACTAGAGCACTAGAGCGAGCGAGCAAACGAGAACTAGAGCACTAGAGCGAGCGAGCAAACGAGAACTAGAGCACTAGAGCGAGCAAACGAGAACTAGAGCGAGCAAACGAGAACTAGAGCACTAGAGCGAGCGAGCAAACGAGAACTAGAGCACTAGAGCGAGCGAGCAAACGAGAACTAGAGCACTAGAGCGAGCGAGCAAACGAGAACTAGAGCACTAGAGCGAGCGAGCAAACGAGAACTAGAGCACTAGAGCGAGCGAGCAAACGAGAACTAGAGCACTAGAGCGAGCGAGCAAACGAGAACTAGAGCACTAGAGCGAGCGAGCAAACGAGAACTAGAGCACTAGAGCGAGCGAGCAAACGAGAACTAGAGCACTAGAGCGAGCGAGCAAACGAGAACTAGAGCACTAGAGCGAGCGAGCAAACGAGAACTAGAGCACTAGAGCGAGCGAGCAAACGAGAACTAGAGCACTAGAGCGAGCGAGCAAACGAGAACTAGAGCACTAGAGCGAGCGAGCAAACGAGAACTAGAGCACTAGAGCGAGCGAGCAAACGAGAACTAGAGCACTAGAGCGAGCAAACGAGAACTAGAGCGAGCGAGCAAGCAAACGAGAACTAGAGCACTAGAGCGAGCAAACGAGAACTAGAGCGAGCGAGCAAACGAGAACTAGAGCACTAGAGCGAGCGAGCAAACGAGAACTAGAGCGAGCGAGCAAACCAGAACTAGAGAACTAGAGCGAGAGAGCGAACGAGAACTAGAGCGAGAGAGCGAACGAGAACTAGAGCGAGAGAGCGAACGAGAACTAGAGCGAGAGAGCGAACGAGAACTAGAGCGAGAGAGCGAACGAGAACTAGAGCACTAGAGCGAGAGCGAACGAGAACTAGAGCACTAGAGCGAGCGAGCAAACGAGAACTAGAGCACTAGAGCGAGAGCGAACGAGAACTAGAGCACTAGAGCGAGCGAGCAAACGAGAACTAGAGCACTAGAGCGAGCGAGCAAACGAGAACTAGAGCACTAGAGCGAGCGAGCAAACGAGAACTAGAGCACTAGAGCGAGCGAGCAAACGAGAACTAGAGCACTAGAGCGAGCGAGCAAACGAGAACTAGAGCACTAGAGCGAGCGAGCAAACGAGAACTAGAGCACTAGAGCGAGCGAGCAAACGAGAACTAGAGCACTAGAGCGAGCGAGCAAACGAGAACTAGAGCACTAGAGCGAGCGAGCAAACGAGAACTAGAGCACTAGAGCGAGCGAGCAAACGAGAACTAGAGCACTAGAGCGAGCGAGCAAACGAGAACTAGAGCACTAGAGCGAGCGAGCAAACGAGAACTAGAGCACTAGAGCGAGCGAGCAAACGAGAACTAGAGCACTAGAGCGAGCGAGCAAACGAGAACTAGAGCACTAGAGCGAGCGAGCAAACGAGAACTAGAGCACTAGAGCGAGCGAGCAAACGAGAACTAGAGCACTAGAGCGAGCGAGCAAACGAGAACTAGAGCACTAGAGCGAGCGAGCAAACGAGAACTAGAGCACTAGAGCGAGCGAGCAAACGAGAACTAGAGCACTAGAGCGAGCGAGCAAACGAGAACTAGAGCACTAGAGCGAGCGAGCAAACGAGAACTAGAGCGAGCAAACGAGAACTAGAGCGAGCAAACGAGAACTAGAGCGAGCAAACGAGAACTAGAGCGAGCAAACGAGAACTAGAGCGAGCAAACGAGAACTAGAGCGAGCAAACGAGAACTAGAGCGAGCAAACGAGAACTAGAGCACTAGAGCGAGCGAGCAAACGAGAACTAGAGCACTAGAGCGAGCGAGCAAACGAGAACTAGAGCACTAGAGCGAGCGAGCAAACGAGAACTAGAGCACTAGAGCGAGCGAGCAAACGAGAACTAGAGCACTAGAGCGAGCGAGCAAACGAGAACTAGAGCACTAGAGCGAGCGAGCAAACGAGAACTAGAGCGAGCGAGCAAACGAGAACTAGAGCACTAGAGCAAGCAAACGAGAACTAGAGCGAGCGAGCAAACGAGAACTAGAGCACTAGAGCGAGCAAACGAGAACTAGAGCGAGCAAACGAGAACTAGAGCGAGCAAACGAGAACTAGAGCGAGCAAACGAGAACTAGAGCACTAGAGCGAGCGAGCAAACGAGAACTAGAGCACTAGAGCGAGCGAGCAAACGAGAACTAGAGCACTAGAGCGAGCGAGCAAACGAGAACTAGAGCACTAGAGCGAGCGAGCAAACGAGAACTAGAGCACTAGAGCGAGCAAACGAGAACTAGAGCGAGCGAGCAAACGAGAACTAGAGCACTAGAGCGAGCGAGCAAACGAGAACTAGAGCACTAGAGCGAGCGAGCAAACGAGAACTAGAGCGAGCGAGCAAACGAGAACTAGAGCGAGCGAGCAAACGAGAACTAGAGCGAGCAAACGAGAACTAGAGCGAGCGAGCAAACGAGAACTAGAGCGAGCGAGCAAACGAGAACTAGAGCGAGCGAGCGAGCACTAGAGCGAGAGCACTAGAGCGAGCGAGCACTAGAGCGAGAGCTAGAGCGAGCGAGCACTAGAGCGAGAGCTAGAGCGAGCACTAGAGCGAGAGAACGAGAACTAGAGCGAGCACTAGAGCGCGAACGAGAACTAGAGCGAGCACTAGAGCGCGAACGAGCACTAGAGCGAGCACTAGAGCGCGAGCGAGCACTAGAGAGCGAGCGAGCAAACGAGAACTAGAGCACTAGAGCGAGCGAGCAAACGAGAACTAGAGCGAGCGAGCAAACGAGAACTAGAGCGAGCAAACGAGAACTAGAGCGAGCGAGCGAGCACTAGAGCGAGAGCACTAGAGCGAGCGAGCACTAGAGCGAGAGCTAGAGCGAGCGAGCACTAGAGCGAGAGCTAGAGCGAGCACTAGAGCGAGAGAACGAGAACTAGAGCGAGCACTAGAGCGCGAACGAGAACTAGAGCGAGCACTAGAGCGAGCACTAGAGCGCGAGCGAGCACTAGAGCGCGAGCGAGCACTAGAGCGCGAGCGAGCACTAGAGCGCGAGCGAGCACTAGAGCGCGAGCGAGCACTAGAGCGAGAACTAGAGCGAGAACTAGAGCGAGCACTAGAGCGAGCACTAGAGCGAGCACTAGAGCGAGAGCGAGCACTAGAGCGAGAGCGAGCACTAGAGCGAGAGCGAGCACTAGAGCGAGAACTAGAGCGAGAACTAGAGCGAGCACTAGAGCGAGCACTAGAGCGAGCACTAGAGCGAGAGCGAGCACTAGAGCGAGCACTAGAGCGAGCACTAGAGCGAGAGCGAGCACTAGAGCGAGAGAGCACTAGAGCGAGAGAGCACTAGAGCGAGAGAGCACTAGAGCGAGAGAGCGAACGAGAGAGCGAACGAGAACTAGAGCGAGAGCGAGAGCGCGAACGAGAACTAGAGCGAGAGCGCGAACGAGAACTAGAGCGAGAGCGCGAACGAGAACTAGAGCGAGAGCGCGAACGAGAACTAGAGCGAGAGCGCGAACGAGAACTAGAGCGAGAGCGCGAACGAGAACTAGAGCGAGAGCGCGAACGAGAACTAGAGCGAGAGCGCGAACGAGAACTAGAGCGAGAGCGCGAACGAGAACTAGAGCGAGAGCGCGAACGAGAACTAGAGCGAGAGCGCGAACGAGAACTAGAGCGAGAGCGCGAACGAGAACTAGAGCGAGAGCGCGAACGAGAACTAGAGCGAGAGCGCGAACGAGAACTAGAGCGAGAGCGCGAACGAGAACTAGAGCGAGAGCGCGAACGAGCACTAGAGCGAGAGCGCGAACGAGCACTAGAGCGAGAGAGCGAGCACTAGAGCGAGAGAGCGAGCACTAGAGCGAGAGAGCGAGCACTAGAGCGAGAGAGCGAGCACTAGAGCGAGAGAGCGAGCACTAGAGCGAGAGAGCGAGCACTAGAGCGAGAGAGCGAGCACTAGAGCGAGAGAGCGAGCACTAGAGCGAGAGAGCGAGCACTAGAGCGAGCACTAGAGCAAGAGAGCGAGAACTAGAGCGAGCACTAGAGCGAGAGCGAGAGAGCGAGCACTAGAGCGAGAGAGCGAGAACTAGAGCGAGAGCGAGAGAGCGAGAACTAGAGCGAGAGAGCGAGCACTAGAGCGAGAGAGCGAGAACTAGAGCGAGCACTAGAGCGAGAGCGAGAGAGCGAGCACTAGAGCGAGAGAGCGAGCACTAGAGCGAGAGAGCGAGAGCGAGAGAGCGAGCACTAGAGCGAGAGCGAGAGAGCGAGAACTAGAGCGAGAACTAGAGCGAGAACTAGAGCGAGAGCGAGAGCGAGAGCGAGAGAGCGAGAACTAGAGCGAGAACTAGAGCGAGAGCGAGAGAGCGAGCACTAGAGCGAGAGAGCGAGCACTAGAGCGAGAGAGCGAGAACTAGAGCGAGAGAGCGAGCACTAGAGCGAGAGAGCGAGAACTAGAGCGAGAGCGAGAGAGCGAGAACTAGAGCGAGAGAGCGAGAACTAGAGCGAGAGCGAGAGAGCGAGAACTAGAGCGAGAGAGAGAGAGCGAGAACTAGAGCGAGAGAGAGAGAGCGAGAACTAGAGAGAGCGAGAACTAGAGCGAGAGAGAGAGAGCGAGAACTAGAGCGAGAGAGAGAGAGCGAGAACTAGAGCGAGAGAGAGAGAGCGAGAACTAGAGCGAGAGAGAGAGAGAGAGCGAGAACTAGAGCGAGAGAGAGAGAGAGCGAGAACTAGAGCGAGAGAGAGAGCGAGAACTAGAGCGAGAGAGAGAGCGAGAACTAGAGCGAGAGAGCGAGAGCGAGAACTAGAGCGAGAGCGAGAGCGAGAGAACGAGAACTAGAGCGAGAGCGCGAACTAGAGCGAGAGCGCGAACTAGAGCGAGAGCGCGAACTAGAGCGAGAGCGCGAACTAGAGCGAGAGCGCGAACTAGAGCGAGAGCGCGAACTAGAGCGAGAGCGCGAACTAGAGCGAGAGCGCGAACTAGAGCGAGAGCGCGAACTAGAGCGAGAGCGCGAACTAGAGCGAGAGCGCGAACTAGAGCGAGAGCGCGAACTAGAGCGAGAGCGCGAACTAGAGCGAGAGCGCGAACTAGAGCGAGAGCGCGAACTAGAGCGAGAGCGCGAACTAGAGCGCGAACTAGAGCGCGAACTAGAGCGCGAACTAGAGCGCGAACTAGAGCGCGAACTAGAGCGCGAACTAGAGCGCGAACTAGAGCGCGAACTAGAGCGAGAACTAGAGCGAGAACTAGAGCGAGAACTAGAGCGAGAACTAGAGCGAGAGCTAGAGCGAGAACTAGAGCGAGAGCTAGAGCGAGAGCGAGAACTAGAGCGAGAACGAGAACTAGAGCGAGAACGAGAACTAGAGCGAGAACGAGAACTAGAGCGAGAACGAGAACTAGAGCGAGAACGAGAACTAGAGCGAGAACGAGAACTAGAGCGAGAACGAGAACTAGAGCGAGAACGAGAACTAGAGCGAGAACGAGAACTAGAGCGAGAACTAGAGCGAGAACGAGAACTAGAGCGAGAGCGAGAACTAGAGCGAGAACGAGAACTAGAGCGAGAACGAGAACTAGAGCGAGAACGAGAACTAGAGCGAGAGCGCGAACTAGAGCGAGAGCGCGAACTAGAGCGAGAGCGCGAACTAGAGCGAGAGCGCGAACTAGAGCGAGAGCGCGAACTAGAGCGAGAGCGCGAACTAGAGCGAGAGCGCGAACGAGAACTAGAGCGAAAGCGCGAACTAGAGCGAGAGCGCGAACGAGAACTAGAGCGAGAGCGCGAACTAGAGCGAGAGCGCGAACGAGAACTAGAGCGAGAGCGCGAACGAGAACTAGAGCGAGAACTAGAGCGAGAGCGCGAACGAGAACTAGAGCGAGAACTAGAGCGAGAGCGCGCACGAGAACTAGAGCGAGAGCGCGAACGAGAACTAGAGCGAGAACTAGAGCGAGAGAGCGCGCGAGAACTAGAGCGAGAGCGCGAACTAGAGCGAGAGCGCGAACTAGAGCGAGAGCGCGAACTAGAGCGAGAGCGCGAACTAGAGCGAGAGCGCGAACTAGAGCGAGAGCGCGAACTAGAGCGAGAGCGCAAACTAGAGCGAGAGCGCGAACTAGAGCGAGAGCGCGAACTAGAGCGAGAGCGCGAACTAGAGCGAGAGCGCGAACTAGAGCGAGAGCGCGAACTAGAGCGAGAGCGCGAACTAGAGCGAGAGCGCGAACGAGAACTAGAGCGCGAATGAGAACTAGAGCGAGAGCGCGAACTAGAGCGAGAGCGCGAACGAGAACTAGAGCGCGAACGAGAACTAGAGCGCGAACGAGAACTAGAGCGCGAACTAGAGCGAGAGCGCGCACGAGAACTAGAGCGAGAGCGCGAGCGAGAGCGCGCACGAGAACTAGAGCGAGAGCGCGAGCGAGAGCGCGCACGAGAAATAGAGCGAGAGCGCGAACGAGAACTAGAGCGAGAGCGCGAGCGAGAGCGCGCACGAGAAATAGAGCGAGAGCGCGAACGAGAACTAGAGCGCGAACTAGAGCGAGAGCGCGAACGAGAACTAGAGCGCGAACGAGAACTAGAGCGAGAGCGCGAACGAGAGCGCGAACTAGAGCGAGAGCGCGCACGAGAACTAGAGCGAGAGCGCGAGCGAGAGCGCGCACGAGAACTAGAGCGAGAGCGCGCACGAGAACTAGAGCGAGAGCGCGCACGAGAAATAGAGCGAGAGCGCGCACGAGAAATAGAGCGAGAGCGCGCACGAGAAATAGAGCGAGAGCGCGAACGAGAACTAGAGCGAGAGCGAGAACTAGAGCGAGAACGAGAACTAGAGCGAGAACGAGAACTAGAGCGAGAACGAGAACTAGAGCGAGAACTAGAGCGAGAGCGAGAACTAGAGCGAGAGCGAGAACTAGAGCGAGAGCGAGAACTAGAGCGAGAGCGAGAACTAGAGCGAGAGCGCGAACTAGAGCGAGAGCGCGAACTAGAGCGAGAGCGCGAACGAGAACTAGAGCGAGAGCGCGAACTAGAGCGAGAGCGCGAACTAGAGCGAGAGCGCGCACGAGAACTAGAGCGAGAGCGCGAACGAGAACTAGAGCGAGAACTAGAGCGAGAGCGCGAACGAGAACTAGAGCGAGAACTAGAGCGAGAGCGCGCACGAGAACTAGAGCGAGAGCGCGAACGAGAACTAGAGCGAGAACTAGAGCGAGAGAGCGCGCGAGAACTAGAGCGAGAGCGAGAACTAGAGCGAGAGCGAGAACTAGAGCGAGAGCGAGAACTAGAGCGAGAGCGAGAACTAGAGCGAGAACGAGAACTAGAGCGAGAACGAGAACTAGAGCGAGAACGAGAACTAGAGCGAGAACGAGAACTAGAGCGAGAACGAGAACTAGAGCGAGAACGAGAACTAGAGCGAGAACGAGAACTAGAGCGAGAACGAGAACTAGAGCGAGAACGAGAACTAGAGCGAGAACGAGAACTAGAGCGAGAACGAGAACGAGAACTAGAGCGAGAGCTAGAGCGAGAGCGCGAACTAGAGCGAGAGCGCGAACTAGAGCGAGAGCGCGAACTAGAGCGAGAGCGCGAACTAGAGCGAGAGCGCGAACTAGAGCGAGAGCGCGAACTAGAGCGAGAGCGCGAACTAGAGCGAGAGCGCGAACTAGAGCGAGAGCGCGAACTAGAGCGAGAGCGCGAACGAGAACTAGAGCGAGAGCGCGAACTAGAGCGAGAGCGCGAACTAGAGCGAGAGCGCGAACGAGAACTAGAGCGCGAACGAGAGCGAGAGCGCGCAGGAGAACTAGAGCGAGAGCGCGAGCGAGAACTAGAGCGAGAGCGCGAGCGAGAGCGCGAACGAGAACTAGAGCGAGAGCGCGAGCGAGAGCGCGCACGAGAAATAGAGCGAGAGCGCGAACGAGAACTAGAGCGCGAACGAGAACTAGAGCGAGAACGAGAACTAGAGCGAGAACGAGAACTAGAGCGAGAACGAGAACTAGAGCGAGAACGAGAACTAGAGCGAGAACGAGAACTAGAACGAGAACGAGAACTAGAGCGAGAGCTAGAGCGAGAGCGCGAACTAGAGCGAGAGCGCGAACTAGAGCGAGAGCGCGAACTAGAGCGAGAGCGCGAACTAGAGCGAGAGCGCGAACTAGAGCGAGAGCGCGAACTAGAGCGAGAGCGCGAACTAGAGCGAGAGCGCGAACTAGAGCGAGAGCGCGAACTAGAGCGAGAGCGCGAACTAGAGCGAGAGCGCGAACTAGAGCGAGAGCGCGAACTAGAGCGAGAGCGCGAACTAGAGCGAGAGCGCGAACGAGAACTAGAGCGCGAACGAGAACTAGAGCGAGAGCGCGAACTAGAGCGAGAGCGCGAACGAGAACTAGAGCGCGAACGAGAGCGAGAGCGCGAACTAGAGCGAGAGCGCGCAGGAGAACTAGAGCGAGAGCGCGAGCGAGAACTAGAGCGAGAACTAGAGCGAGAGCGCGAACGAGAACTAGAGCGAGAGCGCGAGCGAGAGCGCGCACGAGAAATAGAGCGAGAGCGCGAACGAGAACTAGAGCGAGAACGAGAACTAGAGCGAGAACGAGAACTAGAGCGAGAACGAGAACTAGAGCGAGAACGAGAACTAGAGCGAGAACGAGAACGAGAACTAGAGCGAGAGCGAGAGCTAGAGCGAGAGCGCGAACTAGAGCGAGAGCGCGAACTAGAGCGAGAGCGCGAACTAGAGCGAGAGCGCGAACTAGAGCGAGAGCGCGAACTAGAGCGAGAGCGCGAACTAGAGCGAGAGCGCGAACTAGAGCGAGAGCGCGAACTAGAGCGAGAGCGCGAACTAGAGCGAGAGCGCGAACTAGAGCGAGAGCGCGAACTAGAGCGAGAGCGCGAACTAGAGCGAGAGCGCGAACTAGAGCGAGAGCGCGAACGAGAACTAGAGCGCGAACGAGAACTAGAGCGAGAGCGCGAACTAGAGCGCGAACGAGAACTAGAGCGCGAACGAGAACTAGAGCGCGAACGAGAACTAGAGCGCGAACTAGAGCGAGAGCGCGCAGGAGAACTAGAGCGAGAGCGCGAGCGAGAACTAGAGCGAGAACTAGAGCGAGAGCGCGAACGAGAACTAGAGCGAGAGCGCGAGCGAGAGCGCGCACGAGAAATAGAGCGAGAGCGCGAACGAGAACTAGAGCGAGAACTAGAGCGAGAGCGCGAACTAGAGCGAGAGCGCGAACTAGAGCGAGAGCGCGAACTAGAGCGAGAGCGCGAACTAGAGCGAGAGCGCGAACTAGAGCGAGAGCGCGAACTAGAGCGAGAGCGCGAACTAGAGCGAGAGCGCGAACTAGAGCGAGAGCGCGAACTAGAGCGAGAGCGCGAACTAGAGCGAGAGCGCGAACTAGAGCGAGAGCGCGAACTAGAGCGAGAGCGCGAACGAGAACTAGAGCGCGAACGAGAACTAGAGCGAGAGCGCGAACTAGAGCGAGAGCGCGAACGAGAACTAGAGCGCGAACGAGAACTAGAGCGCGAACGAGAACTAGAGCGCGAACGAGAACTAGAGCGCGAACTAGAGCGCGAACTAGAGCGAGAGCGCGCAGGAGAACTAGAGCGAGAGCGCGAGCGAGAACTAGAGCGAGAACTAGAGCGAGAGCGCGAACGAGAACTAGAGCGAGAGCGCGAGCGAGAGCGCGCACGAGAAATAGAGCGAGAGCGCGAACGAGAACTAGAGCGAGAACTAGAGCGAGAGCGCGAACGAGAACTAGAGCGCGAACTAGAGCGAGAGCGCGAACTAGAGCGAGAGCGCGAACTAGAGCGAGAGCGCGAACTAGAGCGAGAGCGCGAACTAGAGCGAGAGCGCGAACTAGAGCGAGAGCGCGAACTAGAGCGAGAGCGCGAACTAGAGCGAGAGCGCGAACGAGAACTAGAGCGCGAACGAGAACTAGAGCGAGAGCGCGAACTAGAGCGAGAGCGCGAACGAGAACTAGAGCGCGAACGAGAACTAGAGCGCGAACGAGAGCGAGAGCGCGAACTAGAGCGAGAGCGCGCAGGAGAACTAGAGCGAGAGCGCGAGCGAGAACTAGAGCGAGAACTAGAGCGAGAGCGCGAACGAGAACTAGAGCGAGAGCGCGAGCGAGAGCGCGCACGAGAACTAGAGCGAGAGCGCGAACGAGAACTAGAGCGAGAACTAGAGCGAGAGCGCGAACGAGAACTAGAGCGAGAACTAGAGCGAGAGCGCGAACGAGAACTAGAGCGAGAGCGCGAACGAGAACTAGAGCGAGAGCGCGAACGAGAACTAGAGCGAGAGCGCGAGCGAGAGCGCGCACGAGAACTAGAGCGAGAGCGCGAACGAGAACTAGAGCGAGAACTAGAGCGAGAGCGCGAACGAGAACTAGAGCGAGAACTAGAGCGAGAGCGCGAACGAGAACTAGAGCGAGAGCGCGAACGAGAGCGAGAGCGCGAACGAGAACTAGAGCGCGAACGAGAACTAGAGCGAGAGCGCGAACTAGAGCGAGAGCGCGAACTAGAGCGAGAGCGCGAACTAGAGCGAGAGCGAGAGCGCGCACGAGAACTAGAGCGAGAGCGCGAGCGAGAGCGCGCACGAGAAATAGAGCGAGAGCGCGCACGAGAACTAGAGCGAGAGCGCGAGCGAGAGCGCGCACGAGAAATAGAGCGAGAGCGCGCACGAGAACTAGAGCGAGAACTAGAGCGAGAACTAGAGCGAGAGCGCGAACGCGAACTAGAGCGAGAGCGCGAACTAGAGCGAGAGCGCGAACTAGAGCGAGAGCGCGAACTAGAGCGAGAGCGCGAACTAGAGCGAGAGCGCGCGCGAGCGAGAGAGCGCGCGCGAGCGAGAGAGCGCGCGCGAGCGAGAGAGCGCGCGCGAGCGAGAGAGCGCGCGCGAGCGAGAGAGCGCGCGCGAGCGAGAGAGCGCGCGCGAACTAGAGCGAGAGAGCGCGCGCGAACTAGAGCGAGAGAGCGCGCGCGAACTAGAGCGAGAGAGCGCGCGCGAACTAGAGCGAGAGAGCGCGCGCGAACTAGAGCGAGAGAGCGCGCGCGAACTAGAGCGAGAGAGCGCGCGCGAACTAGAGCGAGAGAGCGCGCGCGAACTAGAGCGAGAGAGCGCGCGCGAACTAGAGCGAGAGAGCGCGCGCGAACTAGAGCGAGAGAGCGCGCGCGAACTAGAGCGAGAGAGCGCGCGCGAACTAGAGCGAGAGAGCGCGCGCGAACTAGAGCGAGAGAGCGCGCGCGAACTAGAGCGAGAGAGCGCGCGCGAACTAGAGCGAGAGAGCGCGCGCGAACTAGAGCGAGAGAGCGCGCGCGAACTAGAGCGAGAGAGCGCGCGCGAACTAGAGCGAGAGAGCGCGCGCGAACTAGAGCGAGAGAGCGCGCGCGAACTAGAGCGAGAGAGCGCGCGCGAACTAGAGCGAGAGAGCGCGCGCGAACTAGAGCGAGAGAGCGCGCGCGAACTAGAGCGAGAGAGCGCGCGCGAACTAGAGCGAGAGAGCGCGCGCGAACTAGAGCGAGAGAGCGCGCGCGAACTAGAGCGAGAGAGCGCGCGCGAACTAGAGCGAGAGAGCGCGCGCGAACTAGAGCGAGAGAGCGCGCGCGAACTAGAGCGAGCGAGCGAACGAGAACTAGAGCGAGAGAGCGAACGAGAACTAGAGCGAGAGAGCGAACGAGAACTAGAGCGAGAGAGCGAACGAGAACTAGAGCGAGAGAGCGAACGAGAACTAGAGCGAGAGAGCGAACGAGAACTAGAGCGAGAGAGCGAACGAGAACTAGAGCGAGAGAGCGAACGAGAACTAGAGCGAGAGAGCGAACGAGAACTAGAGCGAGAGAGCGAACGAGAACTAGAGCGAGAGAGCGAACGAGAACTAGAGCGAGAGAGAGCGCGAACTAGAGCGAGCGAGCAAACGAGAACTAGAGCGAGCGAGCAAACGAGAACTAGAGCGAGCGAGCAAACGAGAACTAGAGCGAGCGAGCAAACGAGAACTAGAGCGAGCGAGCAAACGAGAACTAGAGCGAGCGAGCAAACGAGAACTAGAGCGAGAGAGCAAACGAGAACTAGAGCGAGAGAGCGAACGAGAACTAGAGCGAGAGAGCGAACGAGAACTAGAGCGAGAGAGCGAACGAGAACTAGAGCGAGAGAGCGAACGAGAACTAGAGCGAGAGAGCGAACGAGAACTAGAGCGAGAGAGCGAACGAGAACTAGAGCGAGAGAGCGAACGAGAACTAGAGCGAGAGAGCGAACGAGAACTAGAGCGAGAGAGCGAACGAGAACTAGAGCGAGAGCGAACGAGAACTAGAGCGAGAGAGCGAACGAGAACTAGAGCGAGAGAGCGAACGAGAACTAGAGCGAGAGAGCGAGAGCGAGAACTAGAGCGAGAGCTAGAGCGAGAGCGAGCGAGAACTAGAGCGAGAGAGAGAGAGCGAGAACTAGAGCGAGAGAGAGAGAGCGAGAACTAGAGCGAGAGAGAGAACGAGAACTAGAGCGAGAGAGCGAACGAGAACTAGAGCGAGAGAGCGAACGAGAACTAGAGCGAGAGAGCGAACGAGAACTAGAGCGAGAGAGCGAACGAGAACTAGAGCGAGAGAGAGAACGAGAACTAGAGCGAGAGAGAGAGAGCGAGAACTAGAGCGAGAGAGAGAGAGCGAGAACTAGAGCGAGAGAGAGCGAGAGCGAGAACTAGAGCGAGAGAGAGCGAGAGCGAGAACTAGAGCGAGAGCTAGAGCGAGAGCGAGAACTAGAGCGAGAGAGAGCGAGAGCGAGAACTAGAGCGAGAGCTAGAGCGAGAGAGAGCGAGAGCGAGAACTAGAGCGAGAGCTAGAGCGAGAGCGAGAACTAGAGCGAGAGCTAGAGCGAGAGCGAGAACTAGAGCGAGAGAGCGAGAGCGAGAACTAGAGCGAGAGCTAGAGCGAGAGAGAGCGAGAGCGAGAACTAGAGCGAGAGCTAGAGCGAGAGAGAGCGAGAGCGAGAACTAGAGCGAGAGCTAGAGCGAGAGCGAGAACTAGAGCGAGAGAGAGCGAGAGCGAGAACTAGAGCGAGAGCTAGAGCGAGAGAGCGAGAGCGAGAACTAGAGCGAGAGCTAGAGCGAGAACTAGAGCGCGAGAGAGAGCGAGCGAGAACTAGAGCGAGAGAGAGAGCGAGAACTAGAGCGAGAGAGAGCGAGCGAGAACTAGAGCGAGAGAGAGCGAGAGCGAGAACTAGAGCGAGAGAGAGAGCGAGAACTAGAGCGAGAGAGAGAGCGAGAGCGAGAACTAGAGCGAGAGAGAGAGCGAGAGCGAGAACTAGAGCGAGAGCTAGAGCGAGAGCGAGAACTAGAGCGAGAGAGAGCGAGAGCGAGAACTAGAGCGAGAGAGAGCGAGAGCGAGAACTAGAGCGAGAGAGAGCGAGAGCGAGAACTAGAGCGAGAGAGAGCGAGAGCGAGAACTAGAGCGAGAACTAGAGCGAGAGAGAGAGCGAGAACTAGAGCGAGAGAGAGAGAGCGAGAGAGAGAACGAGAACTAGAGCGAGAGCGAGCGAGAACTAGAGCGAGAGCGAGCAAGAACTAGAGCGAGAGCGAGCAAGAACTAGAGCGAGAGCGAGCAAGAACTAGAGCGAGAGCGAGCAAGAACTAGAGCGAGAGCGAGCAAGAACTAGAGCGAGAGCGAGCAAGAACTAGAGCGAGAGCGAGCAAGAACTAGAGCGAGAGCGAGCAAGAACTAGAGCGAGAGCGAGCAAGAACTAGAGCGAGAGCGAGCAAGAACTAGAGCGAGAGCGAGCGAGAACTAGAGCGAGAGCGAGCGAGCAAACGAGAACTAGAGCGAGCGAGCAAACGAGAACTAGAGCACTAGAGCGAGCGAGCAAACGAGAACTAGAGCGAGCGAGCAAACGAGAACTAGAGCGAGCGAGCAAACGAGAACTAGAGCGAGCGAGCAAACGAGAACTAGAGCACTAGAGCGAGCGAACGAGAACTAGAGCACTAGAGCGAGCGAGCAAACGAGAACTAGAGCACTAGAGCGAGCGAGCAAACGAGAACTAGAGCACTAGAGCGAGCGAGCAAACGAGAACTAGAGCACTAGAGCGAGCGAGCAAACGAGAACTAGAGCACTAGAGCGAGCGAGAACTAGAGCGAGAACTAGAGCGAGAGAGAGAGCGAGAACTAGAGCGAGAGAGAGAGAGCGAGAGAGAGAGCGAGAACTAGAGCGAGAGAGAGAGAGCGAGAACTAGAGCGAGAGAGAGCGAGAGCGAGAACTAGAGCGAGAGAGAGCGAGAGCGAGAACTAGAGCGAGAGAGAGCGAGAGCGAGAACTAGAGCGAGAGAGAGCGAGAGCGAGAACTAGAGCGAGAGAGAGCGAGAGCGAGAACTAGAGCGAGAGAGAGCGAGAGCGAGAACTAGAGCGAGAGAGAGCGAGAGCGAGAACTAGAGCGAGAGAGAGCGAGAGCGAGAACTAGAGCGAGAGAGAGCGAGAACTAGAGCGAGAGAGAGCGAGAACTAGAGCGAGAGCTAGAGCGAGAACTAGAGCGAGAGAGAACGAGAACTAGAGCGAGAGAGAGAGCGAGAACTAGAGCGAGAGAGAGAGAGCGAGAGAGAGAGCGAGAACTAGAGCGAGAGAGAGAGAGCGAGAGAGAGAGCGAGAACTAGAGCGAGAGAGAGAGCGAGAGAGAGAGCGAGAACTAGAGCGAGAGAGAGAGAGCGAGAACTAGAGCGAGAGAGAGAGAGCGAGAACTAGAGCGAGAGAGAGCGAGAGCGAGAACTAGAGCGAGAGAGAGCGAGAGCGAGAACTAGAGCGAGAGAGAGCGAGAACTAGAGCGAGAGAGAGCGAGAACTAGAGCGAGAGAGAGCGAGAACTAGAGCGAGAGCGAGAACTAGAGCGAGAGAGAGAGCGAGAACTAGAGCGAGAGAGAGAGAGCGAGAGAGAGAGAGCGAGAACGAGAGCGAGAACGAGAGCGAGAACGAGAGCGAGAACGAGA